>NC_088244.1:33983238-35183238 GCF_036934945.1 Oncorhynchus masou masou | reverse complement strand
TCGGTTGTATCACAACCGGCCGTGATTGGGAGTTCCATAGGGCGGCGCACAATTGGCCCAACGTCGTCCGGGTTAGGGGAGGGTTTGGCCGGGGCAGGCCATCATTGTACATTAGAATTTGTTCTTAACTGACTTGCTTAGTTAAATAAGGGTTAAACAAATAAATACATGTACGTAAACTCTGAGGAGTGTCTGAATTGGCTCAGACTTATAATTGTTTCAATCAGATGTTTTCATGAAGTGGAATGGAGTCTGCTGTGAGAAAGAATTGGACTGAGAAGGTTTTGATGTTTTTTCCTCACAAGATATTATATTTGAATTTCTCAATGGATAGTAAGTAGGCTTATCTCATGTGTAATTCAAACAAAACAGCACATTTAGAATAAACCGCGTTTCCTCTTTCATGAAGAGGGTATGATGAACATTGTTTTTCCCTGTGACTCGAGAAAGGTATGAAATCTCAGCTGTCAATCACTTATTTGGAATCATCATTGTTATCTATTCTTTGCTGTTATCTTAGAGGATTTTTTTGTTGTTGAATTCTTGGAATATAGAACCCCTCACCCCTCCCTCCTCTCCCTTTGGGATTTGTTGCCATGGTGATGTCTATAAGCATTTTATCCCGAGGAATGTGAAATTTAGCCTCTCATTTCCTGTTGTAGCTGCTGGTACCAGTCATTGGTATGAGGCTCCATGCATCTTAAATCACTTACAAGACAAAGCATGAGCAAAGAGATGCCTACTAGTCCAGAGGCCTAGAATCCTAGGAAATTAGAAAACCATACAACCATTCTCCAATGGACAGGATACAGCATTAGGGATTTCGTTCCATTTATAACATCTGAAGGTGTGACTTTTTCAAACCAAAACTAAACACCATTGACCTATAAACAATACCAAGTTTACAGTAACCTGATCACCCACGCTCGATATCCACAGGGTGTCACAGCATCTAAATGCCTTGGATGAGACTCATTTAAATAAGAGAATTCCTGAGAGGACAATAAACCCTTTGCATAGAGTCATTTAGAGTTCACCCTGCACATATACAACTTTCCACCGATATCATACATCTATATAGATGGCATAAAAGTTCTCCTCAGAGGACAGGTTTTAGACAGATACCAGACATGACTGCTATAGTATTATTCTATCGCACGTTCCAGTAATCAACCCTCTGGATACTGTAGAGAGTGAGAAATACATTTTGGCCCCTCAGAGAGGGGAAGGTCATACTAACCCTTAGGCATTGTCTTGGGCCATTTGCCATGTGGCTGGTGGTGACAGAGAGCACATAAATTAGGGCTAAGCCTAAAAGGGTGCTGACTGGGGTCGCTGACTGGAGTACTTTAATTGTTAATAATTATAACAATTATTTAGCTTGAGCTTTTTTTCAATTGTGTACATTTTCACTAACTGGCTTAAAGCAATCTTTTTAAGTGGTTGTGGTAGTCGCACAATGTTTCTGTGCATATAGATGCGATAAAGTGATCAATGGAATTCGACCAAAACAATGGAAATGCCACAGAAATGCCACTCATGCAGAACAAATAGGAATAGCTGATTGGCAGCGGAGAGGCCAGGTGCGTCAGTGCACATGAAAGAACAGTGAAGACATGAGACACGCAGCTCAAAAGTCTCCCCTAATGATCTTGTTTAGGGACACAATTCTACTCTAGGCTGCAGTGAAACTGTAATTTGAATAACTGCACAAAATGTTCCATTCCATTCACTTCATTTGTATCAGCTTTACGTGTCCTCAACCGATTGTGTTTTTTTGTTAGTATATTTCCATTGTTTGTAACTTAATTTTTTCAACTTATTTTGTACATAATGTTTACTGACCAAAAATAACTTCTGCGATTACTCACCACGGACTGGCAGAATCCTTTTTTTCCTTTAACGAGTCTGGCGAGCCTGACGCAAATTATATACTGCTTTCTCGGGAACAGGCCTAGATCCCGTGGTTTGCGTGAAGAGGAAAAAGGGGCCAGAGGGCAAGCTGCCTAATGAGAATTTGATCGAATAAACCCCCACTTCCTTCCATTCTGCTAGCAAACGTTCAATCTTTTGGAGAATAAAATCGATGACATATGCGGAAGATTAAACTACCAACAAGACATTCAAAACTGTAATATCTTATGCTTCAAAGAGACGTGGCTGAAGGACAACACTATCAACATACAACTGTCTGGTTATTCGCTGTACCGGCAGGATAGAACAGCAGGTAAGACAGTCTGGTAAGACAAGGGGCGGCGGACTACGTATTTTTGTAAATAACAGCTGGTGCACGATATCTAAGGAAGTCTCAAGCTATTGCTCGCCCGAGGTAGAGTATCTCATGATAAGCTGTAGACCACACTATCTACCTAGAGGGTTTTCATCTGTATTTTTCGTTGCTTTTTACATACCACCACAGACTGAGGCTGGCACTAAGACAGAATTGAATGAGCTGTATTCCGACCATAAGCGACTAGTAGCGACTAGTAGCCGGGGACTTTAATGCAGGGAAACTTAAATCAGATTGACCAAATTTCTATCAGCATGTTAAATGTGCAACCAGAAGGAAAAAAACCCGGACCACCTATTTGCTCCACACACAGAGACGCATACAAACCTCTCCCTCTCCCTCCATTTGGCAAATCTGCCATAATTCTATCCTCCTGATTCTCTGCTTACAAGCAAAAATGAAAGCAGGAAGCACCCGTGGCTAGATCAATAAAAAAAGTGGTCAGATGAAGCAGATGCTAAACTCCAGGACTGTTTTGCTAACACAGACTATAATATGATCCGGGATTCCTCCGATGGCATTGAGGAGTACACCACATCAGTCACTGGCTTTATCAATAAGTGCATCGATGATGTCGTCCCCACAGTGACCGTACGTACATACCCCAACCAGAAGCTAGGGATTACATTATAATTATAATTCCAGCATCCAAACTGTGCAGCAGCCATTTAATGAATGGGAAAAGACGTCTGTTACATCACACCAAAACGTTTATCATTTGGAGATTGTCAAGACGAGCTTGGAAACTGGGTAGTTGTGCAACGGAGGGATGGATGTATTTTCTGTTTGTCGATATTGACATAGTCTATTTGATCATGGTGTTGAAAACGCAAACCGTGATATTGAAGCACCCAAAGTCTGTATGCTTTGCTTATTGGTTATGTGGTGCATTGGTGGAAAATGAATTGCATAGGGCTGATCATTGTCTGCAGCTGGCTCTGATCATGGTGTGAATGAAACAGGCAGGGAGAGTGAACTCATCCGTGGTGGTCGACAAACCCTTCTGGCCCATAGTCCTGCATTGTATCAACTGTGCCACAAAAGCATGCTGAAGTGGCAAAGTCCACATTTATAAACACAGGATCACTACAGTTATTGTTATTTGTGGTCGTGAACATTATTGTGAGGGGGGAGGCTGTGCAGTACAAGCTGAGGGTCATGTAAAACATATTTTATACGTTGGGGACGAGTTGGACCAGCAAACAACATAGCTTAGTATTTTAATTATATCTTTTATACAGTGATTTTTGCTAATCTTTGCTCATAATTATCGAAATGGGATTTCAGTAACCACATTAAATCATGACGTAATTTTACGGAAATCTACTTTGTTCGAACAGATTGTTTTAACGGCTGCCAATGACGTCATCCTTGCGCTATTTACGTAATGGCTGCTGACAATACATAGGCACATACAATGTTTTGTAGGACTTTTGTGTCTTTACCTATGTCTGCTCTTTACAGTCAATGTTCAAGGACGACAGTCATCAAACCACTGAATTATTGATTCATGTATTTATTTATTGATTCACCATTTATTTTTTGGGTCGGCAGGTAGCCTATGGGTTAGAGCGTTGGACTAGTAACCGAAAGGTTGCTCGATCGAATCCTCGAGCTGACAAGGTAAAAATCTGTCGTTCTGCCCCTGAACAAGGCAGTTAACCCACTGTTCCTAGACCGCCATTGTAAATACGAATTTGTTCTTAACTGATTTGTATGTACAGTAGATAACGGGTTTTGTGAATATAGGATATTTCGTTTTGTATACAGACGTGTGTTTTGGTGGCAATCGTTATTATAAAAATGTAAAAACCTTTATTCATTTACCTTCAGGTTTCTTCAGCATCCTGTGTTCAATACACCAGAGATGATGGTTAGAATGACAAATAGATTGTTAAATGCTGTAATGAGGACTTGGTATTGTGATATGGCTGATAATGTTCCTATTGAGTTGACATTTCGAGGGAGTAGGGAATAGCTCCTTACCAGACAGATCATGATTCTTGGTCCTTGACCAATACGGGTAGAAGGTATATGATCATTCTAATCAATGCAAATCTCCTGATATACGCTATAATCAAATACATTTTGTCTTAGTACAAACAACACAAAACAAGCTTTCAATAAAAGTATACTTACTTCCTGCAGTGGAGCTGCACAGTCATAGCATTCAAGTTGAGAACTCCAATTATTCCTTTTAAAACAGACAATACTGTCATTATCATTCTTCTTACACCATGATGTGTAGATCATGTAATTCTGTTCTGGGTTACCAATCCTGGAAAATGTTTAATGTAACATCCTTCTATTCCTGGATTGAGACATTATTGTGTGTCAATTGTCAACAATCGACCACACCATAATAATCTTCCCTCCGATGGCATGTAGGACACGTTGGTAGAGGTACTATGAAGTAATACTGTGAACGTCTCGCGGACTGAGACACCTCATGTTGCTGTGACTAACATTATGTCTCTCTCTACACCAGGATGTAATGCATCCCCCATACATTACTGTTTACAGTCTTAGACCCACATGTACGGTAGACTACATGTAATGAATTATATTTTATGTGTATGTGAGTCACCCTGAGCAGTTCACTGAAACAGTATGTCTGTATTCAACTGCAAATCCTACGAGTTTATGTAATCTTCAATGACAGGTTAATGTGTTTATAGATCATTTCCCCCTCTCATTTGACCTATTTACTAGTAGCTAGTAGCCAGGGAGCTCTAACATACAGTCTTGGGGGTGTCTATAATGAGCTTAACTGTGAGTCAAAATTGAAATATCTTCTGATTCCACTAAAGCTAAAGTTAAAAAATGTGTGACTAACATACTGTGACAGAGTGCCGTACATGCGAATACTCACTCAAATAATTAATTCCCATTCAATATCCTATTTTCCCTCGCCCCTTAACCTAACCCTAACCTTAACCCCAAACCCCTTAACCTAATCCAAAACCTAACCCCTAATTATATCCCTAAGCCTAATTGTAACCCTAATCCTAAACCTTACCCATAAACCTTAATAAGCCATTTTTCTTGTGGGGACCGGCGAAATGTCGCCACTTGTCAGAATTTTCCGTTTTTTCCTTAACCCTAACCCTAAACCTAATCCTAACCCTTATCATAACCCTAAACCTAACCCTAACCCTAATCTTAACCAGTAACCCTAACCCAAACCCTAAATCTAAACCTAAACCTAACTCCTATCCTAAGGGGTCAGCATGCTTCAGTTCGGCTGGCTCGGCTAGGTGAACCGAACGAGTGTGCTCGCATACTCCCTTAAAAGACATTTAGAAAAAAGCAGCAATAGTACTGTTTGTCCATTTTGTGAAGCCGTTTTCAGTATTTTTCCTCAAAATTAATTTATGAATTTAAGATAACTCAAGAAATCTGTCATTAAAGATGTTTGGTGCAGTATTTCTTAATGAAAAAATGTGCGTGAAAATGAGTCTTCTCTCATTGAATGACAACAAAGACTTTATTCAAGAATCCCAACTGTTGACCAATCACCAACGAAGGGGCATAGACTTCGACGACAGACTTTGGCTTGCCTCAAGAAAAAAAGTTGTGCACCTGAACAGCTTAAAAAACTCTTACCCAAGTCCAAAACTAACAAAAACATCATCAAAGTATGTGCACAAACTCTTCCGAACTGTATCGGCTGGGAAGCATGTGGACGCCTTAACCCCAAACCTAACCACTAACCCTTTACCATTACCCTAATTCTAACCCTAATTGTAACCCTAGACCTACAGTAGTACCCCTAAGCTTAAAATAGCCTTTGTCCTCATGGGGATGTGGGATATGTCCTCATGAGGTAGAATTTTCCTTGTTTTACTGTCCTTGTGGGGACTTATGGGGATTATAGGTCCCCACAAGGATAGAAGAACTAATCCCCCCCCCCCCCCACACCATATACAAAAATTGTCACATGGCTATCCCTCAGGTCAAGTTCATAGGAGTGCTGATGCTGATTAGCATAGCTTTGACTGAGTGGCCCCTTTGTCATGCATTTGCCACTCTGAATCAAGTTCAACACCTACAGCCACAGACCTGTCAGAGCACAGAGATTTACCACGCATGATGTTGACACAAAACCCCATTTACATATCAAAGTGAGGACCTCGTGCAGCAAACTCCCTCATTTACTGAGAAGAATAGTGCCCAAGCACACCTGCTACACAGTGATCAGTATTAGTAACACCCCCACCAGTCCTCATTATTTATAGATAGCCTAGCCTGACATCTTGGCCAGAAAGGTAAGAGATGTGGTGTGTGTGTGTGTGTCCCAAATGGTATCTATTTCCCTATATAGTGCACTACTTTTGACCAGGGCGCATAGTAATACACTAGGGAATAGGGTTCCATTTGGGATGCAGATTTGGAATACAAGGATGGGAAGGTTTAATGCTGAGGCTAACTGGATTAGCTTTGAGTGCTCTTAGCAGTGGCATAGAACCTTGATTAACACTTGAATTTGTCATTACCATACAGCAAAGTTTCCTTTAATGCTAAGTAGTTCTAAATAATTCAGAGAGTAGAATATAGTATTTCAATTCAGTCAGTTGCTATACAATGCAATACTGTGATCTTAAAGATGAATGAATAATGAAGAAGCTGGGTTATACATTAAATCTGTTATGTTTAATCAATGTTGTATTCTGTTTAACAGATGGGGGATGGATGGTCATTACAGGGCTGGTGGTTCACAGGAGATGGAGAGGAAATGGGGAGAACGTGGTTAGAAATGTAGGTAAATGATACTTAAGTTGTTAGTAGTTTGTTTCGGGCCCAAGCTAACTTTATGTATCACTTTAAGAACAATTTGCACCCACACTATTTGTGGACCGAAATGCCCCTGTGAACAGCCCATATGTTATAAATGCCATGCTGCACTGTACTGTAGGTAGTACGCCTAATGAACGTTTTGGGATGAATAGGGTAGCATAGATGTTTGTGTTGTGTCCCTTTCACCTCGGTGAAGCATATTACTTCAGTCAGCTGTCACAGAATTATTAAATATGGATATACATGGATTCAAAAATATATATATATTGCAATGGCACTATTTGTTTATATTAAGTCTGGATACTGCCAGTCAGCAAGGCTGTAGGGCAAACAGGACTGTCACGTCCACAATTCTATTTCTCTCTCAAGCGCATTAGCAAAATACAGCGCCGTCACACCAGTCTATCACCATGCTTAAATGAATGGTTTTCAGCAGTGGCAGACATGAGGCTGCTCTGTCCCGATAGTAATAATGTTATATTATTTATATATAAGCATTTTAATCTTTTAATTAAGTAGGGACAGACACAATTGTCTCCCCATTGATACAGTGTATAAACAACAGTCTGATGCATTACACCATTACGCTTTAGTTTATGCCACTTTCCAGTGTTTCCCACTGCTCCCATATACAGTAATACCTACCTTATGGCTTGGGCAACAGGTGGCTGGTGAGTGACCCTCCAGTATTAGCAACATACACCACAGGTAAATAAAGATGACCGGATCAGCTTGAGCAGATGGAGAAAGTAATTGACTCCTTTGAAGAGGTGCTGCCGGAAACGATTTGTTGTCTGAGCAGATCCAATCCTCATTACCTGGGAGTAACCCATGTATCCAACCAGGATCGGAGGAGACGAGGGGGCGAACAATGACAGAGATAAGCGTGCTATTATCCTAGCAACCATCTGAAGAAACACCTGCCAAAAATGGACACGACTCTTTCAACACAGCGGCTCTGTCTCTAGCCAGGTCACGCCATTTGTCTCGACTCAGTCAAGTAAGGGAGTCAAGAGGGAATCTAGGCTGGTTCGGCCTCAATATGATTTTGTATGTAGGCTAGAGGAATTGTTTGCTCCATCCCATTCTTCATTAGGTTGATTTAATCCCAATTTTATAATGTTCAAGTCAGTATCAATGTAATTAAGGCTCAGCGTCAGGGAAGTTCATGAAGAGTTTTACTATGATTGTGTGGAGACTAAGTCAAGTCAATTAAAACACTGACTGTAGATTCATGCAAATGAATGATTCATATAAAATATATCTCGAGGGTCCAACCCTTATCATAACAATGATCTGAAAATAAACCCAGTATTGTGTTCAGTCAACAGTTGAATTAAATATTACCAAGAGAATGTAGCTGTTAGTTTCAAAGGAATCCTAACACAGCAAATATCACACATTTCTTATAGTATTAAGGGCAGTGTTCTAATATAACATATCGATAAAGCATCTTAACGTACACCTGCGCATACAGAAACACTCTCATTTACCAATACACACATGTGCAGCCAAAAACACTTAAAAGGCTATTAAAGATGCAGCCACTTGCAAAAATCACTCTGAAGTCGAAACAGACAGGGATTAGGTCGGGTGATATGTCTCCCATACGCAGTCAGTCCCTCTTCCTCCTCTCTCCTCCTCCACCCTCCTTCTAACTATTGTAAACACTCAGCACGCTGAGAAACCTGAATTCAGGGCTAGACATAACATAATAAAGTTAATCCGGGACACAAAAATTAGTATAATATGTTAAGGTCCGTATGGTATGTAATTAATTTGTGGATGTCCATCATACATTTTGTATGATGTTTTTGAATTACAATTCAAATGATATGTTATGAATTGCAATTTGTTCAATATGTTATGAATTTGCTAAACATATATGTTCCGAATTCCAATTTGTTGTGGCTAACGTTAGCTAGGTGGCTAACGTTAGCTAGGTTAGGGGTCAAGGTTAAGGTTAGGTTTAAGGTTAGTGTTAAGATTTGGGTTAGGAGTTGGGTTAAAGGAATTTAGTTTAGGGGAAAGGTTAGCTAACATGCTAAGTAGTTGAAAAGTTGCTAATTTGCTAAAATTGTCTGTGATGAGTTTCAAACACACAACCTTTGGGTTGCTAGATGTTCACATTATCCAGCCCTTCCACCCTGATCAACTACCCTACTTTTGTATTTGCCTTAAGTAACCTTCTCTAATATGTAACCATACCAAACATAACATATCACACTAATTTGAGTGTCCCGGATGTACCTTTACTATGTTACGCCTAGTCTATGATACCAGGCTATAAGCACAAGCAATCACGTTGTGGAGGAGGGAGAGGGAGAAGAGAGGAGCAGGGAGCAGTGCCAGACACAGGGGATTTATTTTAGCCCAGGGAGGGAGCGATACCGGAGGGGAGTGAAACCAGAGGGGAGACCCGGAGCGGAGGGATCAGCCAACCTGAGAAAAACAAGCAGCCCACTGGTCCTAATGAGAGGCTTTTCATTACTACACACACACACAGACAGAGACAGAGGTAGTGCCATGGCGTGGGAGGAAGGGGGGGTGGGGGGAACAAGGGGAGGAGGTCTTTAGTATCCATATGAAGGTGTTGCTGGGTAAACTCATCTGTTGTGGTTCTTTTGAAGGGGGTTAGACTGAGGGAGGGGTGGGAGAACGGGGAACGGGGGAGCGAGGATGCACAGTTCCTATTCAATTGTTGCCGAGTGAACTCATCTGTTGCGTTCCATTTGCCAGAGCTTCAGAATAAATGTGATGCAATTATTCTTTCCCTAGAATAACTGGGGGCATAAATGATAAATTAAGCCTTAGCCTACACACTTGTACACATACGCTGTCCCCAACCGTAAGCCACATGTGGGCATACACACATACATATACACACACAAAATACACATACGCACAAACTTGGCCAAGATCAGACATACACTCACATTTAGACATGCACATACACACTAACCTCCAACCTGTCACACTGTCACACACACACACACACACACACACACACACACACACACACACACACACACACACACACACACACACACACACACACACACACACACACACACACACACACACACACACACACACACACACACACACACACACTCACTCTTGAGAGACAGTACAAGACAGAACAACAAGAATCAGCCGTACGTACAGAGACAAGTCTCGTTTATCTTCTGTCTATGCCGGGCGGCTGTGTGTCCGTTTGCCTGGGTGCAGTGCTGCATGCGTTACGTGGCGTGAGTCTCCTTAGAGGATCACGTTGCTGAGATACAGTGCTGAGAGACAGAGGATGCAGCTGGGAGCATGAGTCCTGACGGAGAGGAGCATGACATGTTCTGTCAGAAAGCTGTGACCCTGATTGTTGACCTCTGCCTCCAGAACCACCAGTTATTGGACCAGGACACCTGCCAGGACTTCTTGTTTCTGTTGTCCAACCAGAACTCGGACTACAAGGACCCAGGTAAGAACATTTTACAACATTGTAATAGAACATTACGCACGTTCTATTATAGTGTCTATATTCCAGAATATTCCAGGCACTATGTTTCTGCACTGTGTGAGTTGGTGACTGTAATTGGTTTTCCCTGCTGTCACTACTTTTTGTTTCTGAAACAGTGAGCTCATATTTGTGACATTAGCGCTGAATGTGCCTTTCTTGAGGTAACAACTTGTATATACAGTACAGTATGATTGGGACTTTGATTTAATTACATTTTATATGTAGATGCAATTTTCCAGAACTAATGTATTTTTTTGAAGAAAGAATTCACACATGCACACGCACACGTTCATGCTCACATTCGGTATTACTTTTTTTCTTTCACTTTTTTTTGTTACCCCCCAGTCGATGGTTGCTTGGGTAGGGGTCAGGCTGTGCCTTGGACCCATCTCAGGAGTTTGTGTGACCGCGGGGCAGAGCAACCATAAGTATACAAAAATAAACTCAGAGTGACTTTTTAGTTTGTCTGGGTGAACAGAGCTCCTATAACACTAACAAATCAGCCTTTAGCTGACTAATGACTAAGCCTTTATCCGATGATGTCCTGATCACTCAACCTTAATATTAGCATTATATAGTTGTACACCCACAACTTTCTGCCACTGAATTGAATAATATTCAGTGGTGTAAAGTCCTTAAGTAAAAATACTTTAAAGTACTACTTTTAAGTAGGATTTTTATATATATATATATATATATCTGTGCATTACTTTACTATTCATATTTTCGACAACTTTTACTTCACTATATTCCGAAAGAAAATAATGTATTTTTTACTCCATACGTTTTATCTTACACCCAAAAGTACTCGTTACATTTTGAATGTTTTAGCAGCACAGGAAAATGGTCCAATTTAAACACTTATCAAGAAAACATCCCTTGTCATCTCTACTGCCTCTGATATGGCGGACTCACTAAACACAAATGCTTTATTTGTAAATGATGTCTGAGTGTTGGAGTGTGCCCCAGGCTATCCATGAATTAAAAAAACATGAATACGCTGCCTTCTGGTTGGCTTAATATAAGTAATAAGAATTTATTTAAGGCCTCCCGAGTGGCGCAGTGGTCAAAGGCACTGCATCGCAGTTGCTAGCTGTGCCACTAGAGATCCTGGTTCGAGTCCAGGCTCTGTCGCAGCCGGCCATGACCAGGAGACCCATGGGTCAGCACACAATTGGCCCAGCGTCATCTGGGTTAGGGGAGGGTTTGGCCGGCAGGGATGACCTTGTCCCATCGCTGTGGTGGGCTGACACGGTCGCCAGGTGTACAGTGTTTCCTCCAACACATTGGTGTGGCTGGCTTCCGGGTTAAGCGGGCAGTGCGGCTTGATTGGGTTGGGTTGTGTTTCGGAGGACACATGGTTCTCGACCTTCGCTTCTCCCGAGTCCGTATGGGAGTTGCAGCGATGAGACAAGACTGTAACTACCAATTGGATACCATGCAATTGGGGAGAAAAATGGGTAAAAGTAAAAAAATATATAAAAAATACACTTTGACTTATACTTTTGATGCTTATACTTTTGATGCTTTTGATGTATATTTTAGTGATTACATATACTTTTGATACTTAAAACCTTTTGTGACTAAGGGGCAGTATTTTCATTTTTGGAAAAATAACGTCCCGTAGTAAACAGGATATTTTGTCAGGACAAGATGCTAGAATATGCATATAATTGACAGCTTAGGATAGAAAACACTCTAAAGTTTCCAAAACTGTAAGCATATTGTCTGAGAGTATAGCAGAACTGATATTGCAGGCGAAAGCCTGAGAAAAATCCAATCCGGAAGTGACTCATCTTTTGAAAGCCCTGCGTTCCAAATCGTCCCTATTGAGCAGTGAATGGGCTATCAACCAGATTACTTTTTCTCCGTATTCCCCAAGGTGTCTACAGCATTGTGACGTAGTTTTACTTACGCATTTATGTTGAAGAATACCCGTAAGCGGCTACATTGCGCAACTGGTCACCTGATGGCTCCCAGAGTGATTCTCGCATAAAATACAGAGGTACCCATTATTCCAATCGGTCCTACTGAAAAACCAATTGTCCCAGAGGATATATTATCAAATAGATATTTGAAAAAAACCTTGAAGATTAATTATAAACAACATTTGCCATGTTTCTGTCGATATTATGGAGCTAATTTGGAATATTTTTCAGCGTTTTCGTGACTGCAATTTCCGGGCGATTTCTCAGCCAAATGTGAGGAACAAACGGAGCTATTTCGCCTACAAAAATAATATTTTTGGGAAAAAATGAATACTGGCTATCTAACTGGGAGTCTCGTGAGTGAAAACATCCGAAGCTCATCAAAGGAAAACAATTTAATTTGATTGCTTTTCTGATTTCCGTGACCAAGTTACCTGCTGCTAGCTGGACAAAATGCTATGCTAGGCTATCGATAAACTTACACAAATGCTTGTCTAGCTTTGGCTGCAAAGCATATCTATGATGACAGGGTGATTAACAAAAGGCTAAGCTGTGTCTCAATATATTTCACTTGTGATTTTCATGAATAGGAATATTTTCTAGGAATACTTATGTCTGTTGCGTTATGCTAATTAGTGTCAGTCGATGATTACGCTCCCGCACCGGGATGGGGAGTTACTAGAGGTTATTAAGTATATTTAAAACCAAATACTTGTAGAATTTTACTCAAGTAGAATTTTACTGGGTCTTGTCATTTTCTATTAAGACCCTAACCCTAACCCTTTAATTTTACTCAAGGATGACAATTGAGTACTTTTTCCACCACTGACAATATTGACACTTGGATGGAAAAATGTAATGAGAGGACTCATGAGAGTCTAGACACCCTTTACTTTAGTGAAGAATCTCACAAAATGCTGAGAGGTACTTTCAAAAGTTCTCAAATGTCCCGCTGTCATCCGTTATAGGCGTCATCCCAATCATTAATTATATCGTGTACACACGGTCTATTTTTCCCATTAACATTTATCATTTATCTGAGGGCCTATCATAATGAAAAAGATGACTCATCCTACATTACAGTCATCTGCATATTGTTGGGTATTGAAATGGCTAGGACAAGTTCTGCTCATACATTTAACATAAGTGTGCAAATGTTAGCTTTTGATGACATAACCTGTAGGCCCATACATTGCAATCTATTCCAGAGAGTTTTAGAATAACATAGCCATTTATATAACAGCTCATTATAGGAAGTTGACTGATTTACTATTCATATATTTGACCATTAATTGTATTCATGATTATAAAAGATCTTGAAATATACGTATATGTCTATATGAATGGAATACGTTGTTAACATTTAAATGGTTTTGTAAATGTTTATGCATAGATGAATACATCAGTGAAACATAGAGCTACAGTATAAGACATGTTTGAAGAGCCAGCCAAAGAATTGGGACTGTAGGCAGGTACACAGCAAATGTCATTCAGCTATGTTTCTGCTAAGATGAGTCCCCTGAGGGCATGCGTCACACCATTCCTGACAAAATCCTGTGTCACTCCGCATTATCCTCAGTGAGGGAATCGAACATACTTCACCGTGCCATGGGCGTTCGCCACTAAGCTGTAGGGGCATTAAATGCCATTGCATGTTATTCACTCATCACTGCCAATCTCTTCTGCCACATGAAGGATAAACTGAAGGCGTTTGTCTTTCTTATTGTGTGGGAGAGATGTAGAGGGGAGATATAGACAGAACTCAGATCAGGCTAAAGCCTGGCACTTGCTACCTGAGACTATGTTGGGCAACTGTAGGATACTGTTTACTGTATATTGACATACCAAAGGAGAGGTTTATTATAAGACATCCATTTTGTATGAGAGGCTATATATCAAATCAAATGTATTTGTCACATGCGCAGAATACAGCAACTGTAGACTTTACTGTGAAATGCTTAAGGTGGCAAGAAAAAGTATGTGAACCCTTTGTAATGACATGGATTTCTGCATAAATTGGTCATCAATTTGATCTTATCTACATCTAAGTCACAACAATAGACAAATACAGTGTGCTTAAACTAATAACACACCAATTATTACATTTTTCTTGTCTATATTGAAAACGTCATTTAAACAAATCTCGGTATGCGATTTGGAGTGTGTCCAGTTTTTCTAGGATGATGGTGTTGATGTGAGCCATGACCAGCCTTTCAAAGCATTTCATGGCTACAGATGTGAGTTCTTGAGCATGTGGACTATGGTTGTCTGCTTGATAAATGTGGGTATTTTAGACTGGGTCAAGGAGAAGTTGAAAATGCAATTGAAGATACTTGCTAGCTGGTCAGTTCGTGCTCTGAGCACTCATTCTGGTAATCTCTGGCCCTGCGGCCTTGTGAATGCTAACCTGTTTAATGGTGTATGGTGTTACTCACATCGGCTATGGAGAGCGTGATCACACAGTCGTCCAGAACAGCTGATGCTCTCATGCATGGTTCAGTGTTGCTTGCCTCAAAGCAAGCATAGAAGGCATTTACCTGGTAGGCTCGTGTCACTGGCCAGCTCGTGGCTGGGTTTCCCTTTGTAATCCGTGATAGTTTGCAAGCCCTGCCACATCAGACGAGCGTCAGAGCCGGTGTAGTAGGATTCGATCTTAGTAATGTATTGGCGCTTTGCCTGTTTGATGGTTTGTCAGAGGGGGTGTCTGGATTTGTGTCCCACCCCTTGAAATTGGCAGCTCTAGCCTTTAGCTCAGCGCAAATGTTGCCTGTAATCCAAGGCTTCTGGTTAGGATATGAATTTAAAGTCACTGTGGGCACTGCGACCTCAATGCACTTATTTATGAAGCCGGTGACTGATGTGGTAAACTCCTCAATGACATTGGATGAATGCCGGAACATATTCCAGTCTGTGCTAACGCAACAGTCCTGTAGCTTAGCGGCCACTTCATCGGACTTCTTCTGTATTGAGCGCATCATTGGTACCTTCTGTTTGAGTTTTTGCTTGTAAGCATGAATTAAGAGGATGGAGTTATGGTCAGATTTTCCAAATGGAGGGCGAGGGAGAGTAGAGGTGATAGAGTTGTTTCGCCTCTAATTGCACAGGAGACACAATACACTATAATGTCAAAGTGGAATTATGGTTTAGACATTTTTACAAATTAATTACAAATAAAAAGCTGAAATTTGTTGAGTCAATACTTATTCAACCCCTTTGTTATGGCAAGCCTAAATAAGTTCAAGAGTAAAAATGTGCTTAACAAGCCACATAACAAGTTGCATGGACTCAGTCTGTTTGCAATAATAGTCTTTAACATGATTTATGAAAGACTACCACATCTCTGTACCCCACACTTACAGATAATTGTAAGGTCCCTCAGTCGAGCAGTGAATTTCAAACACAGAATCAACCAATTCAAGACCAGGGAGGTTTTCTAATGCCTCGCAAAAGAAGGGCACCTATTGGTAGATGGATACAAATCTGAAAAAAGCAGACACTGAATAACCCTTCGAACATGGTGAAGTTATTATTAATTAGATTTTGGATGGTGTATCAATACACCCAGTCACTACAAAGATACAGACATCCTTCAGTTGCCAGAGAGGACGGAAACCACTCAGGGATTTCACCATGAGGCCAATGGTGAATTTCTACAGTTACAGAGTTTAATGGCTGTAATATGAGAAAACTGAGGATGGATCAACAATATTGTAGTTAATCTATAATATTAACCCAAATGACAGTGAAAAGAAGGAAGCCTGTACAGAATAAAGTATTCCTAAACATGCATCCTGTTTGCGAAAGGAACTAAAATAAAACTGCAAGAAAAACTGTCTTGAATAAAAAGCATTGTGTTTGGGGCAAATACAACACATCACTGAGTACCAATCTTCATATTTTCAAAATGGTGGTGGCTGCATCATGTTATGGGTATGCTTGTCATCAGCAAGGAGTTTTCTTTAGGATAAAAAGAAACGGAATAGGGATAAGCACAGGCAAGACCCTAAAGGAACACCTGGTTCAGTCTGCTTTCCAGCAGACACTGGGAGACAAATTCTCTTTTCAGCAGGACATTAACCTAAAACAGCTTGACATTAGAGTATTTTCTGTAGATAGTTGCTAAAAAAAGACAATTAAATACATTTAATCCCACTTTGTAACACCACAACATTTGGAAAAGTCAAGGGGCGTGAATACTTTCTGAAGGCACTGTACATACATTGAATGGTATACCTTGAGAGAGATGGCTTGAATGGGTTTATATAAGATATCCACTTATTATTAGAGGCTATCCTTTTCACCTTCTAGAACATGCTTTGAGGATAATTTTTAGTGGCAGAAGATTTCATCAGAAATGTAGTGACATGTACACTCTAGATCCATCATTGTCGTGTAGAAACTCTTTATAGTTCATGTCTTAAAAATGTTTGACAGTGACATGAGGATTGACGCTGTTCAGCGAAAGGAAAATGCCAATGGGAGGTCTTGATTCAACTCATTATTGTTATTTGTCACTACCGGGAATGTATTTTAAAATAACCTTATTGTGTTGTGTTTACCTTTTTGCTGCTGCCTTTGGAGAGATAGGAGGGTATGAAAAAGCTAATGTATTTTTCTGCTGCTTTTCATGGTGGTGATTGAAGTCATTTTCTTCTTTGTGACAAAGCTCAAGAACTACGGCTTTGGGAACAAACAATCATATATCTTCAACTGTCAGACGGCAGACGCACAGCAGCAGTGGTAATGTACAGGCATGGGAATTTCCCAGAGAGCACTGTGCTTCTCGTGTAGGTTTAATGTTAGTCTTTCCTCATTTATTCAAATGCTGTTAGATTTCTAATAATTTCTAAATTTCTCCTATGTGCATTCTTTACAGAACAGGGTCTTGATATTGCTTTAGAATATTGATCTTCGTGTATGGTATTGATGGGGTTAATTTGTTGAAATTGAGTCTGGTTGTATTCCTATGAAAATGGTCATATAGAGGGACACACCTGCTGCTTCGTACGAAAATGAAGACAACGCTGTTTAATAAGATGAATGAGAGAAAAGAAAACCATCTCAGACAGATACTACTGAGATAACATTAGATTTCCCAGTTGGCAACTTCCTGGACTGACATTTATTCAGTTGATGATACAGGCTAGAAATTATACAGACTAGAAAGTGTGTCACTCAAGCTGTGGCGCATTGGTCAATGACTAGTAGCGAGCTTTTCCCATTCACTTGTGGAGCCTCGCGCACCCATGAAATGTTTGACTGATTTCACGGTGAATTCACGTTATTTGACAAGTCAACCAAATGTAAATCAAAACACGACGTTGAACTGACGTCTGTGCCCAGTGGGTCATGCTTAATACATATGCAGGTCTCATTACTAGGCACAGCTTCAAGGTGGGTGGGCTTGACAAGGCTTATGCGATCACATTGTACAGTATCTCACTCGCCTCTGTCATTGTATTACCTTCATCACTTTGGTGCCATTTTTACGAGTATGTGGTACATTTCACTCTTTCAATTTGATTACAAGTATCTGCTTTTCAAAATGCAATATTCACATTACTTTATGATTTGTTAACAATACATTTAACCAACAATTCATTAAAATGTGTATGTGTGCCATTCCGATGGTGAATGGGTAAGACAAAAATATTTAAGTGCCTTTGAACTGGGTATGGTAGTAGGTGACAGACCAGGAGTAGGGGTTTGTGTCAAGGATTGCAACGTTGGATATCCAGCAAACTTGACACAACTGTGGAAACTACTGTATGAAATTGTTTACCATTGACTATTCTTTGTATTCAGCACTTCAAAAAGAACCGTTTTGAAATGTGTATGTTATATTTTTTGCTTTCGGATTAAATGTTAGTTCAATTTGTAAGTCGCTCTGGATAAGAGTGTCTGCTAAATGACTTAAATGTAAATGTAATGTTAGCGAAATGACGAAATAGTGAGCCTATCATCAGCTGTTGTATTGGTGACTAAATTAAATGTTCTCATGGTATTTCACAGGAAACTTGGATTTCACATGATTGTCTCAGGGTTGAAAGGTGTGTTCAACTCCGATGAATGCATAATCGAAGGTTCTGAACCTAAGATGGGGGCATAACAAATGTTATCAGTTTAGACTTTTGTACTTAGAGTTTTGAAAATATATCACTTATATCTGAAATATGTGCCAAAGTGATTGGCATCACCCGGGTGCATCCCAAATGACACCCTAAATGTGCACTACTTTTAACCAGGACCCATAGAGTTCTGGTCAAAAGTAGTGCAATATATAGGCAATAGGGTGCAATTTGGGACGTAACCCAGATAATTTATTTAGAATGGTCTGGTCGCCCCTCAGTCATCTATTGGCAGGCCAGGAACGGATGACGCATTGCAGGTGAAATCCAAAACAACAAGACAAGAACATCAAACTGTGGAGATTACTGTAGAACACCCCAGAAGAACCACCCTTCAATCATTTATTTTCACACACCCACACTGACTCTGTGTTTTACAGAGACAACATTTCACAGTGAGTACACAAACACACACAAAAAAACTTTGAAAAGCAGTCCCTGTCACTGTGTGAGACAACATAGTGATTGATGCCTATGCCTCATTATTACGACATGAGCACTGCTGTGGTAGATCTTCCGACAAATACAGAATCTTATCGGAGACAACGTCACGGGTGGATTGCAATGAAGATGCTGAACTTCGCGTGGATCACTGTGTTAGCGCTGGTTCTTAAACTTAAGGCTAGGCGTCCGCTAGCGGGAATGGAGCACTGTGTTAGCGCTGGTTCTTAAACTTAAGGCTAGGCGTCCGCTAGCGGGAATGGAGCACTGTGTTAGCGCTGGTTCTTAAACTTAAGGCTAGGCGTCCCGCTAGCGGGAATGGAGCACTGTGTTAGCGCTGGTTCTTAAACTTAAGGCTAGGCGTCCCGCTAGCGGGAATGGAGCACTGTGTTAGCGCTGGTTCTTAAACTTAGGGCTAGGCGTCCCGCTAGCGGGACAACTTCCAGTAACACTGGAGGGTGCACAATTCTAATAAATAATCATAAAAATTATGGATATTAAACATTTACGTACATACAAGTGTCTTATATCGGTTGAAAGCTTAAATATGTGTTAATCTAACTGCACTGTCCGATTTACAGTAGGCTTTACAGTGAAAGCATGCCATACGATTGTTTGAGGACTGCGCCCCACATCAAAATGTTTTTCCACCGGCACAGGTTTCATAAATTCACAAATAGCGATTCAATATTCACTTACGTATCTTCCTCTGATTTGTCATCCAAAGGGTCCCAGCTATAACATGTAGTGTCGTTTTGTTTTTTAGTTTAGTTTATTAATTCGACCATTTTAAACAACAAGCACACAAAACTTAAAAGCCATACATGCATATGAATAAAATCATTGAGGGTAACACACAATAAAGTCTGGGACTTATTTCCATTCTGGTCCTCTTGAGACAAGATGGCAAGACAAGATCAAACACAGTATGGCAGTGAAATAATAAAACAAAAACATAGAAGAAGAACATCTCTCTCATCATTCCAGTTACATCATAGGGGCACAGAAGACATCAAACATATTTTTACTTTATTTTTTAAAGCTGTCCAGAGAGGATGTTGTTTTTATAGGCAGAGGCAACTCATTCCATTCTGAGGCTCCAGTATACAAGACCGTACCTTTCCCAGCATTACTCCTGAACCTGTATTAGCACACATCAGCAACATCAGCAACACCTGATCTGGTGCTGTGATTGTGTGCATCCCGAACACGAGGAAAGTCATCACTTAGATATCTGGGTGCAGGACCATAAATACTCCTGTAAACCAAACCTAGTCTAATCTGGGACACCCTAGCCTCAACAGGCAGCCAGTTTACTTCCTGAAAGCAGCTCCTGCCTGTGTGAGTACGTGGACACACCTTAAAAAACTACCCTGATCAGCTTATTCTGGGCTATCTGGAGCTTCCCCTTCATAAGTTTAGATAAGCCCACAAACCAGGAAATACTAGCATAGTCCAAATGGCATTGATTGAGGGCAGTAGCTAGCACTTTCATGGAGTCCTTATCAAGCAGCTTGGACCTCCTAGCCAAAAATATTAACCTTCCCTAGCACCTTATTGGCCATGCTCACACCTCCCCGAGCACCTTATTGGCCATGCTCACACCTCCCCGAGCACCTTATTGGCCATGCTCACACCTCCCCGAGCACCTTATTGGCCATGATCACACCTCCCCTAGCACCTTATTGGCCATGCTCACACCTCCCCTAGCACCTTATTGGCCATGCTCACACCTCCCCGAGCACCTTATTGGCCATGCTCACACCTCCCCTAGCACCTTATTGGCCATGCTCACACCTCCCCTAGCACCTTATTGGCCATGCTCACACCTCCCCTAGCACCTTATTGGCCATGCTCACACCTCCCCGAGCACCTTATTGGCCATGCTCACACGTCCCCGAGCACCTTATTGGCCATGCTCACACCTCCCCTAGCACCTTATTGGCCATGCTCACACCTCCCCTAGCACCTTATTGGCCATGCTCACACCTCCCCTAGCACCTTATTGGCCATGCTCACACCTCTCCTAGCACCTTATTGGCCATGCTCACACCTCTCCAAGCACCTTATTGGCCATGCTCACACCTCTCCTAGCACCTTATTGGCCATGCTCACACCTCCCAAGCTTCCATCAAGGATACATCCCAAGTAGCTAGCGGGAATGGCCCCATTAATTCTTTCCTTCACACGGATCAGTCGTCCTGGTCCCTTTGCAGAAAAACAGCCCTAAAGCATGATGTTTTTATCAAAAAGTTATATTTTGGTTTCATCTGACCATATGACATTCTCCCAATCTTCTTCTGGATCATCCAAATGCTCTCTAGCAAACTTCAGACGGGCCTGGACATGTACTGGCTTAGCAGGGGGACACGTCTGGCACTGAAGGATTTGAGTCCCTGGTGGCGTAGTGTATTACTGATGGTAGGCTTTGTCCCAGCTCTCAGCAGGTCATTCACTAGGTCCCCCCGTGTGGTTCTGGGATTTTTGCTCACCGTCCTCACTCAATCATTTTGACCCCACGGGGTGAGATCTTGCGTGGAGCCCCAGATCGAGGGAGATTATCAGTGGTCTTGTATGTCTTCCATTTCCTAATAATTGCTCCCACAGTTGATTTCTTCAAACCAAGCTGCTTACCTATTGCAGATTCAGTCTTCCCAGCCTGGTGCAGGTCTACAATTTTGTTTCTGGTGTCCTTTGACAGCTCTTTGGTCTTAGCCATATTGGAGTTTGGAGTGTGACTGTTTGAGGTTGTAGACAGGTGTCTTTTATAGTGATAACTAAGTTCAAACAGGTGCCATTAATACAGGTAACGAGTGGAGGACAGAGGAACCTCTTAAAGAAGTAGGTGACGAAATACTTATTTTCCACCATAATTTGCAAATAAATTCATTAAAAATCCTACAATGAGATTTTCTGGATTTTTTCCCCCTCATTTTGTCTGTCATAGTTGAAGTGTACCTATGATGAAAATTACAGGCCTCTCATATTTTTAAGTGGGAGAACTTGCACAATTGGTGGCTGACTAAATACTTTTTTGCCCCACTGTGTATCCTACGAACGGGACATTAAAAACTAATATCTTATGTTTCACCGTGGAGTCGTGGCTGAATGACGACATGAATAACATACAGCTGGCAGGTTTATATACTGTATCGCCAAGATAGAACAGCAGCCTGTGGTAAGAGAAGGGGTGGCGGTCTATGTATATTTGTAAACATTGGCTGGTGCACAAAATCTAATATTAAGGGAGAACGTTTTCCTGTTTGCCATGAGCGAACATGAAAATGCTCATCCAGAGGTGGCACTCCTAGTGGCCGGGTACAAAACAGTACAGGACTGTTTTGCTAGCACAGACTGGAATATGTTCCGGGATTCTTCCGAGGTCATTGAGGAGTAGACCACATCAGTCACTTGCTTCATCAATAAGTGCATCGACGGCGTTATCCCCAAAGTGACTGTACTTTCATACCTCAACCAGAAGCCATAGATTACAGGCAACATCCACACTGAGCTAAAAGGTATAGCTGCCACTTTCAAGGAGTGGGATTCTAACTCGGAAGCTTATAAGAAATCCCGCTATGCCCTCCGACAAACCATCAAACAGGCAAAGCATCAATATAGGACTAAGATCAAATCATACTAGACCGACTCCGACGGATGTGGCAGGGCTTGCAAACTATTACAGAATACAAAGGGAAGCACAGACAAGAGCTGCCCAGTGACAGGAGCATAACAGACAAGCTAAATTACTTCTATGCTCGCTTCGAGGCAAGTAACACTGAAACTTGCATGAAAGCATCAGCTGTTCTGGATGACTGCGTGATCACACTCTCCGCAGCCGATATGAGTAAGACCTTTAAACAGGTCAACATTCACAAGGCCGCAGGGCCAGACGGATTACCAGGACGTGTACTCCGAGCATGCGCTGACCAACTGGCAAGCATCTTCACTGACATTACATTTTCAACCTCTCTCTGTCTTGTTAAAAGCAGACCACCATAGTCCCTGTGCCCAAGAACACTAAGGTAACCTGCCTAAATGACTACCAACCCATAACACTCATGTCTGGAGCCATGGAGTGCTTTGAAAAGCTGGTCATGGCTCACATCAACACCATTATCCCAGAAACCCTAGACCCACTATAATTTGCATACCGGCGCAACAGATCCACAGACGATGCTCTCTCTATTGCACTCCACACTTCCCTTTCACACCTGGACAAAGGGAACAGCTATGTGAGAATGCTATTCATTGACTACAGCTCAGCGTTCAACACCATAGTGCCCTCAAAGCTCATCACTAAGCTAAGGACCCTGGGACTAAATACCTCCCTCTGCAACTGGATCCTGGAATTCCTGATGGGCCGCCCAAAGGTGGTAATAGTAGGCAACAACACACCCGCCACGCTGATCCTCAACACAGGGCTGGTTGAGAGAATGTCAAGAGTGTGCAAAGCTGTCAAGGCAAAGGGTGGCTACTTAGAATCTCAAATATAAATTCTATTTGGATTTTTTAAACACTTTTGGTTACAACATGATTCCATATGTGTTATTTCATAGTTTTGATGTCTTCACTATTAACCTACAATGTAGAACACTGTAAAAATAAATAAAAACCTGGAATGAGAAGGTGTGTCCAAACTTTTGACTGGTACTGTAAATAGCACTTTTCAGTAGTGCTCAAGCATGCCATTCCATGAGCCCAGAACTTTTGCCCCAACTGTAATCAATGAGCCCAATCAGTCCTCCATGACAACAAAATCATAAACAACAGAGTAGGGCTGGCTAATAAATCCTTAGTTTTGAGGATATGCTCAGCAAAGCAAAATTGGCTAATCTATACTTCCATATTTCCAAGTCCTATTCTTGAAGATCGAGATCATATTGGAATGACTGAGATACTGATAAACATTTGTTTTTAAAGATACGATTAAATTATATCATATGTAGTAGAAAGCAATGGGTTAGAAGAAGCCTACATAACCAACCCATAAAGTAAAATTTAACATCCATATGTGGCCAGCTATATAAACTTTAACATTGATTTATCCTACAATAGCTGTTGTTCAATTGTTAACAGGTCTTCTAATGCCTCTTAAGGGGAAAGTAATCCAAAAGTAACTGAATGTAATCAGATTACATTGAGTTTGGGTAATCCAAAGTTACATTACTGATTGAAACTTTGGACTGTAACGGATTACATCTAGAAAGTAACCTACCCAACCCTGCTTACCAGAAATTCGACTTCCCTGTTCACCACAGGAGCCCTTCCTATTACATATCTTAAATGCTTCATCAGAAACAACAGTTCCTTGGGCTGTATTATCTCGATGCAGAAAACACTTTTTAAAGATTGGTTATCCTCTTGAAACTCCCTATCCCGGATCCGGGATCGTGACTAAAGCCTCAGGCTGATTAGCATAACACAACGTTAACGATTTCTGAAAATCGCAAATAAAATGAAAATAATGCGCCTGCTCTCAAGCTTAGCCTTTTCTTAACAACACTGTCATCTCAGATTTTCAAAATATGCTTTTGAACCATAGCAATTGACTAATTTGTGTAAGAGTATGCTAAGCTAGCTTAGCATTTTGAGTAGCATTTAGCACGCAACATTTTCACAAAAAACAGATAACCAAATAAATAAAATCATTTACCTTTGAAGATCTTCGGATGTTTTCAATGAGGAGACTCTCAGTTACATACCAAATGCGCAGTTTTTCCTGAAAGCGTCTGTGTGTAGGAGAAATCGCTCCGTTTTGTACATCACATTTGGCTACCGAAACGAACCGAAAATTCAGTCACCTACAACGTCAAACTTTTTCCGAATTAACTTCATAATATCGACCGAAACATGGCAAACGTTGTTTGGAATCAATCCTCAAGGTGTTTTTTCACATATCTCTTCATTGATATATCGTTCGTGGAAGCCTGCATTCTTCTCTGAATTCTGTGGAAAAATACTTGCAGCTGACTTTTGCGCACCAATTTCGGCGCAGGACACCGGGCGGACACCTGGTAAATGTGGTCTCTTATGGTCAATCTTCCAATGATATGCCTACAAATACGTCACAATGCTGCAGACACCTTGGGGAAACGACAAAGGGCAGACTTACTCCTCTCGCATTCACAGCCATATAAGGAGACAATGGAAAACAGAGCCTCAAAAATCCTGCTCATTTCCTGGATGCCGTCTCATCTTGGTTTTGCCTGAAGCTCACGTTCTAGGGCACGCACAGAAAATATCTTTGCAGTTCTGGAAACGTCAGAGTGTTTTCTTTCCAAAGCTACCAATTATATGCATAGTCGAGCATCTTTTTGTGACAAAATATCTTGTTTAAAACGGGAACGTTTTTCATCCAAAAATGAAATTGCGCCCCTAGAGTTTCAAGAGGTTATACAGCATCTCTGGCCCATCTTAGAATATATGGGAATTGGCTCCAATTTCAATAATTTGATTAAAATGTTATATGCCAATCCTTCAGCCATAGTTCTAACAGGCAATGACTGCCCTACTCTGTTCAGAATGACTAGAAGCAATAGACAATACAATCCAATTTTTATTATCCATGGCACCCAAGGCAATAACACTAATTTGCTTAAAATCTATTGATCACTTCACCTAATTATATGCAGACTATATTTCAGTAAATCTAGACAATGTATCTGAATCGCATCCAAACAGATTGAAGTTTATAAATCAATTCAAATTCGTCTCAAGTTATAAAATGGATCTAACCAAATCAGCCTTACTGCCTCTCAAGACCCTGATGGAGGATCTCTACTTATGGAATCCCAATCGTTTCCCAGTTTAAATACTTGGGATTAGATATATTTCCTTCTTTAGATAAAACCATTGACAAAACCTTTAACAGAAAGCGCAAATCAATTCAATACGATCTCGTTAGATGGAATAATATGCCAGTTGCTTTAACAGGCAGAATATTTATAGTCAAAATGAATACTTTGCTACGACTTCCCATGGCTATTGGGATAAAATTCATAGTACGGTTTCAAAATGAAAATGAAATCTATACCCTTGCCGATATCATATAATGATTTGAGAACATTCTAAGATTTGAAAGATACATACTAAACAGATACAAAGTCCTCCATCATCACCCCCCCCGACAAATCAGACTATGCCTCCATCTTACTTCTAACATTCAAGCAGGAAGTACAAAAGGTAAGATCTGTTCACCTCTGGTCTGACCAATGAGAACTTATGCTACAAAACACCTTTGATCACATGGACTGGGAAATGTTCAAGGTCGCCTCCGACAATGTCAATGTGTATACAGACTCAGTCAGAGGGTACATCAGGAAATGCACAGGGGATGTTGTCCCAATAATGACTATCCCAACCAGAAACCTTGGGTAACTAGCAACATCAGCACAAAACTGAGAGGATGGACCAACGCATTTACAGTGCCTTTGTAACTGGTATGAAATGGCTAGCTAGTCAGAGGGGTGTGCGCTAATAGCGTTTCAATCGGTGACGTTACTCGCTCTGAGACCTTGAAGTAGTTGTTTCCCTTGCTCTGCAAAGGCCGCGGCTTTTGTGGAGCGATGGGTAATGGTGCTTCGAGGGTTACTGTTGTTGATGTGTGCAGAGGGTCCCTGGTTCGAGACCAGGTAGGGGTGCGAGGAGCGGGACGGAAGGAACACTTGCATTGATGCTGTTGACCCGGATCACTGGTTGCTGTGGAAAAGGGGGGTGAGTGAAATGGTTAGCGGGGTGCATGCTAATAGTGTTTCAATCGGTGAGGTCACTCACTTAGACCTTGAAGTAGTTGTTTCCCTTGCTCTGCAAGGACCACAGCTTTTGTGGAGCGATGGGTAATGATGCTTTGTGGGAGGCAGTTTTTGATGTGTGCAGAGGGTCCCTGGTTCGGGGTGAGGAGAGAGACAGAAGCAATTCTGTTACACTTTCAGAAAGTATTATACCCCTTGACTTATTATTTTGTTGTGTTACAGCCTGAATTCTAAAATCTACACACTGAATTGTGATACAGTGAATTATAAGTGAAATAATCTGTCTGTAAACAGTTGTTGGATAAATTACTTGTGTCATGCACCACGTAGATGTCCTAACCGACTTGCCAAAACTATAGTTTGTTAACAATACATTTGTGAAGTGGTTGAAGAAAGAGTTTGACTCCAACCTAAGTGAATGTAAACTTCTGACTTCAACTGTAAGTCAAAACTGTAACTAGGCTGCTCAGGAACAGTCAATGTTGTCTTGTTAAGCAGCTCCACTATATATTTGGCCTTGTTTTATGTTATTGTCCAGGTGATTTTGTCTGTGCTTAGCTCTATTCCATTTATTTTTTATCCCTAATCCTTGTTGATGACAAGCATACCCATAACAAGATGCAGCCACCACCACCATGCTTGAAAATATGAAGAGTGGTACTCAGTGACATGTTGTGTTGGATTTGCATTCAGGACATAAAGTTAATTTCTTTGACATTTTTAGCAGTTTTACTTTAGTGCCTTATTGCGAACAAGATGCATGTTTTGGAATATTTGTATACTAAACAGGTTTCCTTGTTAGGTTAGTATTGTGGAGTAACTACAATGCTGTTGATCCAGCCTCAGTTTCCTCCGATCACAGCCATTAAACTCTGTAACTGTTTTAAAGTCAGCATTGGCCTCATGGTGAAATCCAGGAATGGTGTTCTTCCTCTCCGCCAACTGAGTTAGGAAGGATGCCTTCATTAAGTTTGCCTATGACATGACGGTGATGGACCTGATCGGCGTCGAGACAGCTTACAGGAGGTTAGAGCCCTGGCAGAGTTGTGCCAAGAGAACAGCCACTCTGTCAACGTCAGCAAAACCAAGGAGATGATCGTGGACTACAGGGGGAGCACATCCCTATTGTCATCGACAGGGCTGCAGTGGAGAGGGTAAAAAGCTTCAGGTTCCTTGACAAATGACCTGACATGGTCCAATCACACCACAGCCGTGGAGAAGGCGCTACAGTGCCTCTTCAACCTCAGGCAGCTGAAGAAATTCGGCATGGGCCCCTCAGGTCCTCAAGAAATTCTACAGCTGCACTATCGAGAGCATCTTGACCGGCTGCATCACTGGTACAGCATACATCACTGGGAGGGAGCTCCCTGCCCTCCAGGACATCTACTCCAAATCGTTAAGCACTCCAGTCACCTGAGCCACAGACTGCTCACTCTGTTACCATCTGGCAAGGGGTATCAGAGCATCAGGTCTCGGACCAACAGGCTCCGAGACAGCTAGTACCACCAAGCCATCAGACTGCTGAACAGCTAATCCCAGCTGTCACCCTGCACCTTAGAGATTATTTGCAATGACTACCCACACATCCAACCCTTACACACAAAACTATACACAAACACATGTGCACTCTCAAACACACACACACCCAGCCAACACTCCTGTCCTATTAGACAGCACATTATTGATTCCAATGCATGACCAAGTCACTACATACTTTATATTTGTGAATACAGTCCTATATTACTATCCATACTGCCTCTTATTACTTCTATTACTTGTTATTTTTTGACCTGACTCCGGTTATTGTTATTGGCTGAATTACTGCATTGTTGAGGGAGCTACTACATAAGCATTTCACTGCACCATTTATACCTGCTGTAAACTGTATGTGACCAATAGATTTATTTGATTTGAAGAATTATATGACGTGTATAGAAATACATGCATGCCTGAATCTCAACTAGAAGAATTGCATTATCTCCTCAATTTTCTCATTTACAACTCACATCCGTGCTTTGAACTCAACTCATTTTCCCAGAGATGTAGATTTGTCACCGCCTATGCTGCTGACAACGCCACAGAGAGAGGTTGGGATCGTTGACTTGGCTCGAAGCAGACAGAGTTTGCATCTCAAATGCCACCCTATTCACTTTATAACACAATGACCAGGGCCCAAATAGTGCACTATATTAGGGAATGGGGTCCCATTTGGGACACCAACAGTCATTCTATTCTGTTTCCCCATCATCAGGACTGCTCTATGCAGCCTTTCATGCTGAAAGCTATAGCTCCAGCTAACCCTCTGGGGGTAAAACTCCTGCAATGCTCACTGAGTTGATGTAGAAACACTTACAACCAGACGTGGGCCCCCACTTCATCAACCACATTGATGTGCGAACATTAGACACACTTGATTTTGTCTTAAAATGTTAATGTATCCAATCAACTTGGATTTGATCTTGGAGTAGGCAACATTTCGGTGAGACTTAGAGTAGATGCCTTAGCCAAATCTGGCCTCTTCTTAGTGTTTTGGCGAATCTTGAGGATGAGTCTGTAGCCAAATGTAGCCCATTCTTCTTACATTGGTTTTGCTTGCAGTGAGGTGGCATGGTGTTATGGCTGTGGGCAGAGGGAAGTAAGAGAGCTGTTATTTACATGCACTACATTAGAGCCCTGGGGGTAATACAGTAGTATGGCAGTATAATGAAGAGGAGGTTAACATTGTCAACACCTTATTCGCTAATTGGATGAAATCGTTGTATGCGTGAAAGAACGTAATTAGTTACAAAATATCACAGCTTTTTCAGGGGCAAGCCAAAGGTATAATGTATTACATGTTGCTGGATGGTCAGTGTTGTCTATTGTTTAAGCTACACAGCAGAGCTCGTCTTGCTTTATCATCTATCATTACAGAGTGGAACTGAAAAGCAGATGAAGCATGCTTTCATTTTATTCAATCATGTTTGATATATACTTACAAATTCTCTGCCATTTATATACACGTATATTACTCTTACTCAAGATATGTAATGTTCGTGCTCAGTACTTTGTTGTAGGGTAAGTTCATAGAAATGGGGTTACTCAGCACACCTCCTGCACCCGTTGCCATTGGCCCTTTAATTTCCTGGAATCTTTCCTGGTTCCAATTCTGTGTTTTCCCTTATAGTCCCATTAACTGTCCCCTGAGGAAATCTCACTCCAAAACAAGTGTGTGTGCGTGGAAAGAAGCACTTTTCTGCTTATGAGTGTGCCAGAGCATTTGAAGGGGGGGTGTTGCATTAAAGCTAATGACAATATGTTTGTCTCACTTGCAAAGACAAAACGGAGGGGCAAATTAAGGTTTGTTGTGACATTTTATTTCTTGATTGTATTAGAGCTCTGTGCAAACCGGCTAAAGCATGAAGTGATGTTACCCATTCTGACAGGAATTGATGGAATGACCTTCTAGCTTGTTAAACTCCTGATAACCTCTCCATGGGACACTGAGGAACACGTGGAAAGAGACAGTTATGCCTCTATGATGAATTTGTCACTTATGTTCTACCTACAAAACACGGAGGTTGCATGGCCACAGGAGATTTGTGAAGCATACTGAATGAAAGGTAACTAGGGAAACAATGCATTAAGTAATGGTATTGGCTACATACAGCCGGATCTTGGATTGTCATTTAGCTGTGTTGATCTTGGCTCGTCATTTAGCTGTGTTGATCTTGGCTCATTTTACGTAAATGCTGGAATTATGAAAATGTGTTACCCTGTTCATTGGCTATGCCATTTATAGTAATTTTGTTTGCATATTTAACAGTCCAAAACATACAAATAAAAATCACAGTATTGCACTTCACATTATCAGCTTCCAGAATATGTGAAAAACCAGTCAAACCAATTTACGAGCTGTCAATAATGACCTGGGCTCAGTGTAGGAAATTCCTTCATGTTAATATATCACAGATGACAATCTGCCTGAATATGAATTGCCTTCCCCACAAGGTAATCTGCAATGAGGTGTGTAATTAAGAACATGATGAGGACGGTGCTATGCGACATCATTTGTGTGTTTTTAGTTTAAGCGATCACTGACTAAACAAATGGAAAACTGATGATGCTCTCAAACCCTTCAGATTATGACAAATACATTGGAAGAGGATAGTAATTAACTGCTGCACTGAGTAGTTTACGAGTTCAACTTTAGATTCTCAGAATGTTTCTAGTACAAGGATGTTCCTGTAACAGATTCAAGTTGAGAATATTCGAGCAACGCTCAGAAGCCCAGGAGCATATTGAATTAGTCAGGAAATCAAGTGAAACATAATGCGTGACAATTTAAAACATGCTTAAAAATGTCTCCTTTAATGTTAATATCAGTTCAGTGTGAATCCCTATTAACGTCACCCAACACAGGATTTAATGTTCTCCAGCACACAGCATGGGACCCACCCTTGGCCCTGCTCTAGTCTGCTAACCCCTCCAACGGACTCTACTGCTATAAGACAAAATAGGGGGGGGGACAGACAACGTATAGAAAGGGGGTGACAGTAACCAGGCCTCGCACACGGAGGGGAGAGGGAGCTGCTGGATGGTTGACCGTTCACACCTGGTTGTAAATTCAAAGAGAGGGAGACTCTCTCGCTCTTTATCAACCAAAGGAATGCCTTTGTCTCGAGAGACTTCTGCCCGTCCAAAACTCCAAAGTCCATAAAGTGAATGGAACATAATCTCTAATGGAACGATGTGGGAAAATGTAGAAAACTAATGTAATATTGGTTTTTATTTTGTGATGTTATTAAAAATAACGGTATGGACTAAATAGTGTAACTTGGAAAGGATACCCCTTTTATCTGGCAAGTTTTCATACAATGTGAAAATATTGTGTTTTTGTTGAGATAGGAATGTGATTTTAGGAGTCAGAAGAGAACTTCTAATAATATCCTTTGCACATTAAGTGGCCACTCCCCGAGTGAGGTCAGAAGAGCGTGTCAGAGGGACAGAGCCATCTCCTTTGGCCATAGTGCATAATAGCCTTTGTAACAAAATTAACATTAGACCAAGAAACGTGAAGCGAGAACTACATGTTTTAAATGGTCGAAACTCTGAACCTCAACACAAGGTGAAGAAATAAACTCCCCTTCCATTAGACCAGAGAGGAACAGCTGCAGCTCATGTCTATCATGGTCCGAATCCTGAATACCAACACAAGGAGGAAGAGGCGAGAATTTCACCTCAGACAATCACTGGGACAGCTGATGAGATGGCATCAGATATCAAGAAAATATTACCTAAACAAATATCCTACTATGCTCATAACCAATGGGAATCATTGACACGGCTGATTAGCCTGTCTTCAGAGGACCAATCTTCCAGAACGAGTGGAAGGGAACAGTTCCACTCGTTCTGCCCCAGACTACATGACAAGTCATTGAAGCCATAGAGAACTACGGACATTGACCTCGTGGACAATCAGAGCCTTACACCCACAACTTTCCGAGAAGGCTTGGTTCCGACCGAGATACACGACAAATGAAGGCATTTCACACAAATGCATTGATTTTTTATTCCAAACAGGCGGCGGTTCATGTGCATAAATTACACCAATTGCTCTGGTAATAAATAATGCGCAAGGCTGAGGTTTTTTCAGATCCAAGGTTATGAGCATTCAGAATAAGTATTTGATAAGAGGTAATGATTAATAAGGTAACTATTTATCTATGTTATAGGTAAAGACCTTAGTTTTATTCGGGAGATGGTAACTCTAAACAACTTCTACCGTGGTGCCCCAAATCCTAATGATTGAATTGTTACATAGTAATTTAACCTCTTGGAACTCCCCATCCCGGATCCGGGATCGTGACTAAAGCCTCAGGCTCATTAGCATAACGCAACGTTAACGATTTCTGAAAATCGCAAATAAAATGAAAATAATGCGTCTGCTCTCAAGCTTAGCCTTTTCTTAACAACACTGTCATCTCAGATTTTCAAAATATGCTTTTGAACCATAGAAATTGACTAATTTGTGTAAGAGTATGCAAAGCTAGCATAGCATTTTGAGTAGCATTTAGCACGCAACATTTTCACAAAAACCAGATAACCAAATAAATAAAATCATTTACCTTTGAAGAGCTTCTGATGTTTTCAATGAGGAGACTCTCAGTTACATACCAAATGCACAGTTTTTCCTGAAAGCGTCTGTGTGTAGGAGAAATCGGTCCGTTTTCTACATTGCATCTGGCTACCGAAACGAACCGAAAATTCAGTCACCTACAACGTCAAACTTTTTCCGAATTAACTACATAATATCGACCGAAACATGGCAAACGTTGTTTGGAATCAATCCTCAAGGTGTTTTTTCACATATCTCTTCATTGATATATCGTTCGTGGAAGCTTGCTTTCCTCTCTGAATCCCATGGAAAAATACTGGCAGCTGACTTTTGCGCACCAATTTCGGCGCAGGACACCGGGCGGACACCTGGTAAATGTGGTCTCTTATGGTCAATCTTCCAATGATCTGCCTACAAATACGTCACAATGCTGCAGACATCTTGGGGAAACGACAGAAAGGGTTGACTCACTCCTCTCGCATTCACAGCCATATAAGGAGACAATGGAAAACAGAGCCTCAAAAATCTTGCTCTTTTCCTGGATGCCGTCTCATCTTGGTTTTGCCTGAAGCTCACGTTCTAGGGCACGCACAGAATATCTTGGTAGTTCTGGACACGTCAGAGTGTTTTCTTTCGAAAGCTATCAATTATATGCATAGTCGAGCATCTTTTTGTGACAAAATATCTTGTTTAAAACGGGAACGTTTTTCATCCAAAAATGAAATAGCGCCCCCAGAGCATCAACAGGTTAATCAGGTAACAATTAAACAGTTAGTGGATTAAATAACAGTCATCAGAATGTGGGGATAGGCTCTCGATTTCTAGAGCCCAACGATGCCCCACAAAATAAAAGTCTGTATGGTGATATCCAGATCCGCACGGCTCCCTGTCCTGGAACTCGAACGGTCTGAGACTCTGCTTGGCGACGTCACCAATGGCCCCGGCTCAATCAAAAGTGGCTTTAGTGCCATCAATAGTGGCTTTCAGTACTGTGGAAGAAGATAGCCCAGAGAGAGAAGAGTAGTGTAAGGGGAACAGGAAAAATCGCATCCCTTACTTGGAGTTAAAGCTCCTAGATCTGCACTGTACCAATACCTCTCTCAGTCCTCTGCTTTTGGATCACCTCTCAACTCCACAGCCCCAGTTCGTCAACAGCGCAGCCGCCCACTTTCTCACTTGATTTCGCCAGGAAGACGTCTGATCCCGCAGACACTGGTCCAGTGCAATCACAGCAAACACCCACGACATGGACACTTGCATATGGGACCGATCCCCAAAAAGAGACATTATCCACTCAACTCCCAGCCCCAAACAACACAAAACACAGGGCTTTAAAAAGGAAATTACAGCCAATCCCCAGCTACCTGTCTGATTAGCTAACTCGTTGCTGGTGCGTCTGATCACACCAGCCCTGCCACCCACTTATCCACATAACTACCAATCCATCTCGTGACATTATCATACAACCAAGGTGGACCAAACTGAAAAATAAACTTCTGCTCTCTGTTAACTGTTATTATGTTTTGTGCCTGGTTTGTTAATGCAGTTAAGCCTCCACATGTGTTAATGTTAACACATTACAGTAATAAATAACACAAATATATGAGAACAATATTTTTTGTGAACAAATTTGGGCGTTATAATAACGTTGGTAGCAACATAGTTAATCATTGTGGAAATCAGTTGAATCTAAAGTCAAAATCCACAAGGCAATGCTCTCTCTGTAGGCTGGGTGGCTAGCTAGCTAGGATTGTCTGACATTCTGCTAGGTGGGGCGTTATATGTTCCTTCATTCATTGGATTCCTATCTCCTTTCTATAATATCTCTGGTAATGGCACCATGCAATGCACCCTGGATGAAAGAGGCAGACAAATAGGAAAAGTGTGCTAGACCCTCAGTTAAATTACAAATTTTTCGAGGTAGGAATATCTCAAAAGTATGATCAATGGCTCATTCGAGAGAAGACATCCTCCCAAGTTATGACATCGGTCAGTATTGAAATCTGACAAGTACAGTATTATAGACGTTTTTGTGATCTAAGTCACAATCCTAAGTCACAATCCTATTAACTTCCAGTGTAGTGAGAGTGATTTTATCACAGTGCTAGGTCATACTGGTCGGATTTCTGCCTGCTTGAACTCCAATAACTCAGATACATGTGAAAATATGAAATGACTCAGGGAATCAATAGAACATCACTCAGAGATGCACAAAGACAAACATTCAAAATGGGTGAACCGTTCCTGTAATACCAGAACGACACCGTTTTTCCAAAACGAAGAGCACTTTAGAAGTAGACATGTTTAGCACTTCCTCGTAATTTGCCCTTATAACGGTATTGCTGATTGAATTTAGTTTCAAAATCATGCTCATCACAACAACAGGGGACTAAAACGAACAGACAATGCATGATTATGAATCTGTCGTAGTGTACACGACGCAGAAAGGGTGTCCATGCAATCTGGCCTATAGGGTTAGAGTGAGGTTGCTCAGTGGGTTCAGTGCTAGAGACGTCCTTGGCATTCAGAGCAGATAGGAGGGAAAGATGGGTCATTATGGGAGCACATCAGGGAAAGCACTCTGCTAGATAAAGAACTTCTGGAGATGAAAACGGCAATAAATGTGGTGAAGAAGTCAATGGAACGCAGTGAGGGACAGAAGAAAGATGCCGGAGAGTTGCACATTCAAATTCCAATCTAACCAAGTGAAAATATGTAAAATCATGATTGATGTATAATAAGAGGCCCACAATGTGGGTTACTAAAGTCAGATGTTGATATATTTGGCTGTTTTCACTGGATAACATTTAGAAGTTGTCCTTTATCCGGTTTAGAAGAATTGACTGCTAAATGCTAACTCCCGTTTGTATAAACGGGTAGCATAGCTAGCATAGAGAAATCTGTGGCGGTAGTCAGTCTTTTTTAACTGTAATGCAGTTGATTGGTGATGATGACATGAACATGTGTTGGGGTTGACATCCATACAGCATTATACTCTGATTTTAACCTCAACATAGTGTGAAATACACATGTAAACAGCCTAAATGTAAGCTAATGTTGCCTGTGGGGCAATGAGGAGATTCAGGATCTTTCCCCACGGTATCATTCCCCCACTCGTTTCCATGGCATTTCCATTGTTTTGGTTGAGTTCCAATGACCTATTTACCACATCTATTTAGCTTATCCAGTTATTTTTGTCTGGTTTCATGGTCAATAAAGACATGGGATGACAATGTATTTATGTTGTCCCGTTGTATCCCATTTTTTTTTGTTGGTTTCATGGTCAATTAAGACACGGCAAATGTAATAATTGAAATGTATTGATCTACTGCTTAAATCTTTTAACGACAACTGCTCTGCAATAATATATCCCAAAAATATTGTAGGCCTATTTATTTAGACAGCATGTTTTTATCAAACAGGGCTCACATGCATTGAAATAAACAAACACTGCAAAAAGGTAGAATATCCTTGTATTGGTCTTTTTTTCCGCTTTCTATGAAAAAAGCCCCTTGGTAGAGAAGATGAGTAATGTTAATGTCAGGGCCCGCAGCAATGCTGTAGTCACAATGTCACATATAATCTGCACTGTCCGCTTCAGTGGTTTCCCTGGTAATTCATATCACAGATTACTTTCAACTGTGAGCAACACTGAATTAATTGCAGATTTGTTTGCCCTTACTACAATATAGGCTGGTGTGATACATATCACAGGGCCATTACAGCTTTCACTGATTACATTTGGAATGAATAGACCCCCCCCCCCCGTCTATTGTCAATTGGTGTGTTTGTGAAAGTCACAGTTTGTTCCAAACACTGTTTAGAGATAAACATTGGTTAGATACTGTAGCTCTAAATCCCCTGAAAGGAAAGGGCTGTAGACATTAAAGCCACCCCCATCCTCCATTGTGTATGAACTCCCTCTTATCATGCCCTTCTTTCGCTAATCTCTGCACCGCCTCAGCCCTCAGTCCATTTTTTACTTGGGTCTGTCCTCTACCTTCTTCTCTCCTTTCCCAAGTTAACAGATCGGAAGGATTTTGAAGGAGGCTATATTAAATTTCTCGAAAGGCGTCTTTGAATAACTGAGTGGATTTCGATTTCGATTTCGATTCGTATTCTCAGAGAGCAGTTCCAAGAAGGACACATCTCAACCCTGGGCTGAGCTTTCCCTTTGAACCTCTGTTCTTTAGATTCCTGCGGTAGGGTTTCAGGTACAGAGTGATCCGCAAGCCGTTCATGCCTAAGATGACAGAGGCTGTTGATGTATTGTTCAGTAGAAAGATGAATGGTGTGGAGCTATATGCTTAGAGAGGCCTGACCCGGAGATGTGCCTGTAGTTCTACTATGTATTCAGGGCAGAGCGCCTTCCCTCTACTCGGATTGGAAGGCCCCATGCTTCTTCCATGATCAACTGACAGGTACCATGTTGAATCTCTAGCTACAGACACAATGAAAGAGGCAAGTAAATCCATGCACAGTGGCAGATCATGAATCAGGCAGCACACCACTAGCACATGGCACACCCCCTCTACAAGGCAGGGATACGCAACTGTCCCTATGAGTCATTTCAAGTTGATAGGAAGTACGCTTGGAGAATGAATTATAATACCTGCCACTAAGTGAGACATGGTTAATAGGATGACTTGTCATCAAGTTTAGTCATGGATTGTATTCAGCCAGTGAATGTGCTTCATACGGTATATGGCACTGTAAAGGGTTCAATATTAAACCCTTTTGTAGTCTATATAGAACCTTTTGGCTGTATACCTATGGTCAGAATGTAAGAACCCTTTTTGGAAAAAGATTCTATATAGCCTACGAGGGTTCTACAGGTAACTGCCAAAATAAAGGCATCGGCAACATAAAGTGTCTTAATAGGGCGTGGGGCCACCACGAGCCACCAAAACAGCTTCAATGCGTCTGGAACTCTATTGGAGGGAAGCGACACCATTCTGCCAAGAGGAATTCCATAATTTGATGATTTGTTTGTCAGGATTTGGCCAGGGTTGTTCCGGGTTTTTGTCAGTAGATGTCCCCATTGTGCTTTTTGTCCCTGTGTTTTTCCCTTGATCCCCATTATTGTTTGCACCTGTGTCTCGTTTTCCCTGATTGTATTTAAACCCTTTGTTTCCCTCAGTTCTGTGCTCTGTGTTTGTATGTTAGCACCCTGCCCTAGTGTTCTGTGTGCTCTTGTCGATTCCGGGTGACGTTCTTGTGGTATTCTGTTTTTTGTTTTTGTTTATTTTTGGTGAGTTTCTTTTGAGTTCTTTTGTGTTTTACCTACCACCTTTTGGATTTGCCATTTTTGTATTTTAGGATTTTTTCTTTATTAAATTCACCGTCTTAAGTACTGCTGTGTCTGCCTCATCTTCTGGGTTCTGCTGTCTATTCGTGGCTCAGTTGGTTAAGTGACTGTTTCTCACTCCGGAGACCCAGGTTCGAAACCGGGTCCTGACATTGTTGATGGTGGTGGAAAAGGTTTTCTCAGGCAGCGCTCCAGAATCTCCCATAAGTGTTCAAGGAAGTTTGTCCTAAAATGTCTCTCCTATATCTGAGCGATATAAGGAAGGTCATGTTAATATTTATTGAACCCCATATTTTTTGGCATTAAAAAGTCTCCATATATACTTCCATTCACTTGTTTTAACTGGTACCAGGGGCCTTCGGACGAGTCTTGTGAGGCGTCCTACAGCAAAACAACCAACATGTTTGTGAAAGTCTCACCATTGCTCAGAGGGGTCATATTAGTTTGGAAGCTACAGACAGAAGTTGGCAGATCGGCTGTACTGACTTCAGACGAGTCTACTGACACTTGTGGAGGTCTTAAAGCAAAATGGAGAACACCATTGTGTTCGTGAGAGTCTCGTCTTTCCATAATAGTTTGTAGGCCAAAATGTTTGGATGCTACAGACTATTTTGTGAGAAGACCGATTTTCATGGTCCGACCAACACCGCTCTAGCTCTGTCACCTCTCACCAGAGATGCGGAAATTTGACATAGGCGGATGTGGTGGATGTGGTGAAACACATTCAATGCAAAAATTAACATCTCTCGTTTAAACTGATGGATTTTTATGGTGATTTTTTTATTTATTCTAAACTATTTTAAACCTATGCTCATTTCAGACCCCTTTTTCAAAGTGGACATTTTTATACACTAAGCATTGTGGGATGCTAAGTGCTTAATTAACCTGCTTCCAAAATACGTATCTCTTATTTACTCAAGTGTTTCCTTTATTTTGGCAGTTACCTGTATATAGAACCTTACAAAGTGCCATATATGAAGCAAGCGATAGAATCCTTTTTCGTTCTATATAGAACCCTTTTTTCTAAGAGTGTACTAAACCTACAATATTCTAGAATATTCTACTTTTGGACTGAGGGTTAAGGCTTTGACTGAGGGTTGAGGCTTTGTCATTGACCTATCACTTCAAATGCACAGTTGTGCCTTTACCACCCTGTCAAGTGTCAGTCCAGCTGTTGTCAGCTCACTGTCATAAGGTCCCTGCCCTTTTGAAGTTCTCTGTCATGAATAGTTTATGTAATACAATAAATAGCACATTTGACTCCATATCAATTTAATTCAGTATAACATATTTCTCAGATGCTCTGTGAATTGACCTGTCTATTTTCCATTAGAGGTGCATTTTCATTACATTTTAAGTAGAAAGGCAAGGACAATGTCCGTTTTTACATCTAGTAGAACAACATTTATTTGTTGTGCAGCATCCTTCAAAATACCAAGGCATGTGTCTCCAGTGGCCACTGCTTCTAAGAGTTGGCAATGTGTGATAATGTAATCTTGTGTATTAATCAGTGTACTAGGCATTGGTGTTGGTGGACATACTATACAGCAGACCCAAGATGGTATATGAAACTTGCAGTGGTTCTAATCTCTGCTCTGACACCACTGAGTAATGTTCACCATAACGGTTATTACCCTGTAGTAATGTATAGTGTGTGTGTGTGTGTGTGTGTGTGTGTGTGTGTGTGTGTGTGTGTGTGTGTGTGTGTGTGTGTGTGTGTTTGTCTGCAGCATGTTGGTAATATGTCAGCAATGGTTCGGCAGAGACTCCTCCAAGCAGGCCATGCAATAGTGGTTGAAGTTGGCATATCGTACATGACACTAGGTCCATTTTAATCTAAACTTTAACTCATAAGTCTCCATAGGGAGACTCCACTGCAATGCTAGCAGTTAATGTAAGCAGCTAAGGGATGCTCCTCTCATCTGCTCCTTCAGTACAAATCCCTCTTTTAAGGGTCCCAGTTTGAGCACCTGCCACCGTATCATGAAATAATGCATCTTTAAATCTGATAAATCTGTGTATTTTCCCGTGTGTAGTTGGGTATTTAATTGATTTCAGGTTACCTTCACTGTGGCTGCTGGCTGCTGGTAAGGATGTTTCTCTCTGTGCAGAGTCGACTGCATCAAGGCTGCTCAAGGCTAATCTGATGCCAGTGGTGTAGTGAAGGGTATATACCTTATTTTTCACTGGGCATTGCGTATACTCCCTTCTTAATCCCCAGGATGCGTATCCTAAGTAGTGTAGTGGAGGTGTACACCGTATCAATTAATAAGGCTGATGGAACAGATCAGAATGTTTAGCTTGAGACGTTCATGAACTGTTATTTGTTCACATTTTAAATGCAGCAATGTGCACGCGGTGGTAGGTCCAAGCATGAATGTGAACCGATCATGCAAGTGGTTTCATGGACAGAGATGGAAATATCCATTAGGAATTTAGAGAGGGTAGATCTAAAGATTCAACAACTATCATGGGTTTCTGTCACGACTTCCGCCGAGGTCGGTCCCTCTCCTTGTTTGGGCGGCTTTCGGCGGTCGAAATCACCGGTCTTCTAGCCATCGCCGATCCACCTTTCATTTTCCATTTGTTTTGTCTTGGTTTCCCGCACACCTGGTTTTCATTCCCGCATTACTCATCTTGCATATAACCCCCATTTCCCCCCATGTCTGTGTGTGGAATTGTTATGTGTAAATTTATGTGTACTCCAGGCTGGTTCGCGCCGGGTTATTGTAACCCGTGTGTGTTTAGTTTTCTTAGTACCGTGTTCTGTTCGCCTCAATAAAGGGCTCCGTTTGCTCCCCATTTCTGCTCCTGACTTTGCTGCAGCCAGTTACGCACACCTGTACAGTTTCTAATGTGAGTAGGATCATGCCGTTGGCTGCTAGACAGTGGAAGAAAGTTTAATGCATGTGAGGAAGTCTTTATAAAAAACAAATGTGTCTACATTTCTATGGTGGGATTTTGTGTAGAGGCTACTTTGAGGCAATGTAAGACATAATATTACAGGCCTAATCTTCTCCTGGTAGATGGAAAGCCTTTCCCAAAAATATTCTTATTTAAATGTTAACTAGCTGTGCCTGGCAGAAAGATATCATGATTATTTGCATCAATCCATTTGACCATTTGTTTTCGAACACCATCTCATGTTCAACAGAAACATTGCTAACCAAACAACAGCGCAAGTTGCCTGAACACTTGTCTTAAAGGGTAATTACATTCAAAAATCTCAAAAGTGGTTTCCTAATGTGGTTTAAGCATTGTTAAAGACATAGAACATCCACTTGTCTTTTTGCTGTAAGAAAAAGTGTGACTTTCAGAGCGAAAGCCTCTGATACCTGTGAATTTCTGACTCAGTTAACAGCCTCATTTATCTGTTTCAATAGTAGGCCTACTATTAGCTTACTGCAAAGTACAGCTTGGGTTGGCCTGACTCTGAAAGACCAATATGGGATTTATCCTTTTAGATCATTCAGCGTGTATGTCACTGTTTCTCATATAATTTCTCACAAGGGGCGCATTTCCTTTGCCGGGTGGGCCATTGGGGAATTGTTTGGCAAAATTAAAGTATACCCACTTCTTCAGGCACCACTACACCAATGACTGGTGCTAAGCTCAACAGAGAGAGGGGGAGGCTAGGAGGTATTGCTATCTCTCTCTCGCTCTTTCGCTCTCTGTGCTGCAATATCTTCTAATCTCAGACAGAGCTATCGCAGCAGACTGAGGCAAAATGTCTCCCAAGCATATTCAATCGATGTTGTATGGTTCTTGATCTGGCATGTGGATGTACATGTATTCCTCACAGCAGATCATCTCGATTCTAGAACACTAAGGGGAACAAATGGCCACAGTGTTCCATGTATTCATAGCATCATAAAGAGTCCCTTTTATCTTCATCTAACACATTTGCTTAATCTCATTCAATCTCAAAATAAAACAAACCTTTGGAGAATATGTTATCTGGGCATCTATTCAACAAGATGTTTGATATTCATAAGAGAGCGTCTCCTTTATTGATATTCATTCCGTCTAAACTTCTGTGTGTCTTCCTCCTCCTTTTGATACGCATATATTCTGTGCACAACATACAGAGTACTATTTACAGAGTATGTTATGTTATGTTTTGTCACCCACTACAAATTCACATCTATTCTCCACACACATACAGGTGTACTCTCTTCATTTGATCACTCTGTTGTCGCAGATTATTTGCCTGCATAGCAGGAAATGCTAATTGTACTGTATTCAAGGTTAACAAGGCTTCTAAAGTTTGTAATTTCCAATTTAAAATGTCCGATTTGAATTTGCCTAACAAAAAAATGTATCAAACCCTACCAAAAAGCCCCGTAAAACCCTTGGCCTACAATTTCCACACCTCTGCAGAAATCTAATTAACACAATCAAAAAATCCCTATCAAAATCCATTTCTTTAAAACTAGAGACATCCGTTTTTTTTGTTTTTTTGCATGGGCTGTGTCTCAATCCACTGCATCTGCCGATATTGCCCTGCCATATCTGCTGTGGAATGTGGCATATCTGCTGTGGAATGTGCCATATCTGCTGTGGAATGTGGCAGAGCTAGAGTGGTGTTTGTCAGCCCCTGTGACATCCAGAAAAATCGGTCTTCTCACAAAAAGCCTGCCGTTTCCGAACAGTTTGGCCTACAAACTATTGTGACCACTCTATAGAGACTCTCATGCACACGCCCACAAGCCCCCATAGGATGCCCACAAGCCTCACGGGACTCGTCTGAAGGTCCCTGCTACCAGTTTAAAAAATGAATGAAAGTACAGTGCTTTCGGAAAATAATTCAAAACCCTTGACATTTTTCACAATTTGTTACGTTACAGTCTTATTCTTTTTTTTCTTGTATTTTATCCCCCTTTTTCTCCCAAATTACGATCTTGTCTCATCGCTGCAACTCCCCAACAGGCTCAGGAGAGGTGAAGGTCAAGTCATGCGTCCTCCCGAAACATAACATGCCAAGCCACACTCCTTAACACCCGCCCGCTTTACCCGGAAGCCAGTCGCACCAATGTGTCTGAGAAAACACAGTTCATCTCAGTCAACCTGCAGGTGCCCGGGCCTCCACAAAAGAGTTGCTCGAGCACGATGACCCATGGAAAGCTCCCCAGCCAAACCCTCCCCTAACCTGGATGACGCTGGGCCAATTGTTTGCCGCCCTATGGGACTCCTGCTCACGGGCAGTTGTGACACAGCCTGGGATCAAACCAGGGTCTGTAGTGACGCCTCAAGCACTGCGACGCAGTGCCTTTGACCACTGGGCCACTTGGGAGGCCCGTTACAGCCTTATTCTAAAATGGATTCAATGAAAGAAAATCCTCATCAATTTACACACAATAAACCATAATGTTTGCAAATGTATTAGACATAAAAACAGAAATACCTTATTTACATAATTATTCAGACCCTTTGCTATGAGACTTGAGACTTGCTTGTTTCTATTGATCATCCTTGAGATGTTTCTATAACTTGATTAGAGTCCACCTGTGGTAAATTAAATTGATTGGACATGTGTTGCAGCACTGAAGGTCCCCAAGAACACAGTGACCTCCATCATTCTTAAATGGAAGAAGTTTGGAACCATCAATACTCTTCCTAGAGCTGGGTGCCCAGTGAAACTGAGCAATCTGGGGAGAAGGGCCTTGGTCAGGGAGGTGACCAAGACCCCAAAGGCACATGACAAAGCTCTTAGAGTTTGCCAATAGGCACCTATATTAATCTGAACCTAGAGGAAAGTCTTTGTCCTCAGGTCTGGAGCGAATTGAAGTAATTCCGCTACCCAAGAGTGGTAAAGTGGCCTTTACTGGTTCTAACAGCAGACCTAGAAGCTTGCTGCCAGCTTTTAGCAAACTGTTGGAAAAAATTGTGCTTGACCAAATACAATGTTATTTCTCTGTAAACAAATTAACAACAGACTTTCAGCATGCTTATAGAGAAAGGCACTCAACATGTACTGCACTGACACATGACTGATGATTAGTTGAAAGAAATTGATAAGAAGAAGATTGTGGGAGCTGTACTGTTAGATTTCAGTGCAGCCGTTGATATTATTGACCATAATCTGTTGTTGAAAAAACTTAAGTGCTATGGCTTTTCAACCTCTGCGATATCGTGGATTCAGAGCTGTCTATCTAATAGAACTCAAAGGGTTTTCTTTAATGCAAACGTCTCTAATGTCAAACATGTGAAGTGTGGTGTACCACAGGATAGCTCTCTAGGCCCTCTACTCTTTTCTATTATTACCAGTGACCTGCCACTGGCATTAAACAAAGAATGCGTGTCCATGTATGCTGATGATTCAACCATATACGCATCAGCAACCACAGCTAATGAATTCACTGAAACCCTTAACAAGGAGTTGCAATCTGTTTTGGAATGTGTGGCCTTTAATAAACTGGTCTTGAACATCTCTAAAACTAAGAACATTGTATCTGGTACAAATCATTTCTTAAGTGCTAAACCTCAGCTGAATCTGGTAATGAATGGTGTGGCTGTTGAACAAGTTGAGGAGACTAAATTACAAGGCATTACCTTAGATTGTGAACTGTCATGGTCAAAACATATAGATTCAACGGTTGTAAAGATGGGGAGAGGTCTAGCCGTAATCGAGATGTTCTGCTTTTTTGACACCACACTCCAAAAAGCAAGTTCCGCAGGCTCTAGTTTTGTCTAATTTTGATTATTGTCCATTCGTGTGGTCCAGTGCTGCAAGGAAAGACCTAGTAAAGCTGCAGCTGGCCCAGCACAGAGTGGCACGTTTTGCTCTTAATTGTAATCAGAGGTCTGATATAAATACTCTGCATGCCAGTCTCTCTTGGCTGAGACTGGCAATCCCCGGTTTAGGCAGCGATTGGACTCCAGAGGGTTAATTATAATCCACTAAATAAATCACATTTCTTGTTGCTGTAGGGTTATTTTTCTGCTGTGAGAAACTGGTCAATTTAAGATTGTACACCTGTACACACCACTATGTGAAAGCAAACTGAAGTGACTTGAGTGGGGGGTTGATCACAACAGGAATTAGGCTATTTGTGAAGTGAGTGACTATAACTGCTCTGGACTGAGTGAGGAGGGATCTGCCCCTAGACATTTTCTACGGTACAATATCCTGCTGACTGGCTTGCTCTCGCCTCGCAGTGCCATAGAAACTACGTTCCTGAGTGCAGTGGAAGCGCATTCTGTCTAGGAGCTAGCGAGGGAGGGGATCGAGAGGAGAGAGAGAGTGTGAGAGAGAGAGAGGGACTGAGTGAGTAAAGAAGAGAGAGTGAAAGAGAGAGGGAACAGGGAAACATAGTGAGAGAGACAGTCACCGGTGAGTACCATGCAAGCTGTCACTTTATATTGGATGAGTTTGTGAAAATCCTTTGCTTTGAGCTCTTTCTTTCTTTTGATCTTTGATTTCTCCAGGTGGTTTTCTCTGATGGTATGGCTGTGTGAGAAACAGGTTGTCAGTTTTTGGGGGATGAGAGGAGAGAGAGAGAGAGCCTAGCCCTGTCTTGTCTGTGTGGTGCTTTGGTCTTCGAGGCAAGCGGATGGACGGTACACCCCTGGCTTTTGTTTGCGGAATGGCTCAAGTTCATTATTGTTGCATAATTAAATTGTGTATGCATGTGGCACAGTGTGTGTGTGCGTGTGCATGTGCGTGTGCATGTGCATGTGTGTGTGTGAGTGTGCGTGTATGTGTGTTTGCCTCTTCAAAGAGGGGGCTATCCACTGATCCTTTTAAGCGGGGACAGACTGCTCTCTTCTTATTTGTTGATTATGTTCTGCCACTATTTCAATCCAACCAGTGTCAAATCAGTGTCTTCTTGGCTGTGAAACAAGTCTGACCTTCTATTTCGAATAGTGTCTCTTTCTCTTCTGTATCATTTATGAAGTACTGTGTAAATATTTGATAAGAATGATTTTCTACTGCCACAGCTTTTGGCCGCATCTTTTCTCACACCTTAGCTTCAACCTAGGGTGAATTTGCCAAAATCGGACTTATTTTCTGTCTCTTGTATCTATCTATGTATGTATTTTTGTATATCTCGTGTATTTACTGTATTTTGATCAATATACAGTACCCGCAGAGTCTATATCTCTTGTGTTTTCTAATGTATCTCTTGTGCATCCATAACTACGTAGTCAGTGGTCCTGTATAATAGTACTGTAGCAGGGGCACCTGTTTAGCTGCATAGCAGGAAATGTACAGCAGAGAGTCAGGTTAGTCACAGGTGTCTGCTATTGTTTCCTCCCATCAGGTAGTTAACCCATGTTCTCTGTGGACACATGAGCCGTGCATGGGTTTCATTATCAAACCTCAGCAGACGGATCAGGGCTCTGTCACATTGATTAACGCTCATGGTCTGCTGCCAAGCTAATGTGAGAGACGGACCAGGGTGCCCTTTGCTTGCTTTCATCTGTAGCTTGCACATGTACAACACGGATCAGACAGAACATCATTATGTAGTTCACTGTGTATTAGGATATATAAGTCACTGGGGTAAGGTACTTATAACTATACTGAACAAAAATATAAACGCAACTTGTAAAGTGTTGGACCCATGGTTCATGAGCGGATATTGAAGTCGGAAGTTTACATACACTTAAGTTGGAGTCATTAAAACTCATTTTTCAACCACTCCACAAATTTCTTGTTCAGAAACTATAGTTTTGGCAAGTCGGTTAGGACATAATTTTTCCAACAGTTGACTGTGCCTTTAAACAGCTTGGAAAATTCCAGAAAATGATGTCATGGCTTTATAAGCTTCTGATAGGCTAATTGACATCATTTGAGTCAATTGGAGGTGTACCTGTGGATGTATTTCAAGGCCTACCTTCAAAATCAGTGCCTCTTTGCTTGACATCATGGGGAAATCAAAAGAAATCAGCCAAAATCTCAGAAAAAAAACTGTAGACCTCCACAAGTCTGGTTCATTCTTGGAAGAAATGTCCAAATGCCTGAAGGTATCACGTTCATCTGTACAAACAATTGTACGCAAGTATAAACAGCATGGGACCACGCAGCCGTCATACCGCTCAGGAAGGAGACACATTTTGTCTCCTAGAAATTAACATACTTTGGTGTGAAAACTGCAATCAATCCCAGAACAACAGCAAAGGACCTTGTGAAGATGCTGGAGGAAACAGGTACAAAAGTATCTATATCCACAGTAAAACTAGTCCTATATCGACATAACTTGAAAGGCCGCTCAGCAAGGAAGAAGCCACTGCTCCAAAACCGTCATAAAAAAAGCCAGACTACGGTTTGCAACTGCATATGGGGAAAAATATCATACTTTTTGAAGAAATGTCCTCTGGTCTGATGAAACAAAAATAGAACTGTTTGGCCATAATGACCCTCGTTATGATTGGAGGAAAAAGGGGGAGGCTTGCAAGCCGAAGAATACCATCCCAACTGTGAAGCACGGGGTGGCAGCATCATATTGTGGGAGTGCTTTGCTGCAGGAGGGACTGGTGCACTTCACAAAATAGATGGCATCATTAGGGAGGAATATTATGTGGATATATTGAAGCAACATCTCAAGACATCAGTCAGGAAGTTAAAGCTTTGTCGCAACTGGGTCTTCCAAATGGACAATGACCCCAAGCATACTTCCAAAGTTGTGGCAAACTGGCTTAAGGACAACAAAGTTAAGGTATTGGAGTGGCCATCACAAAGCCCTGACCTCAAACCTATAGTAAATGTGTGGGCAGAACTGAAAAAGCATGTGTGAGCAAGGAGGCCTACAAATCTGACTCAGTTATATCAGCTCTGTCAGGAGGAATGGACCAAAATTCACCCAACTTATTGTGGGAAGCTTGTGGAGGGCTACCTGAAACGTTTGACCCAAGTTCACTAATTTAAAGGCAATGCTACCAAAAACTAATTGAGTATATGTAAACTTCTGACCCACTGGGACTGTAATAAAATAAATAAAAGCTGAAATAAATCATTCCTTCTACCATTATTCTGACATAAAGTGGTGATCCTAACTGACCTAAAACAGGGAATTTGTACTAGGATTAAATGTCAGGAATTGTGAAATAACTGAGTTTAAATGTAGTTGGCTAAGGTGTATGTAAACTTCCGACTTCAACTGTAAATGACCCCAGAAATGTTCAATATGCACTAAAAGCTTCTTTTTTTATTTATTTTGTGAACACATTTGTTTCCATCCCTATTAGTGAGCATTTCTCCATTACCAAGATAATCCATCCCCCTCAGAGGTGTGGCATAACAAGAAGCTAATTAAACAGCATGATCATTGCACAGGTACACCTTGTGCTGGGGACAATAAAAGGCCACTCTAAAATGTGCAGTTTTGTCCCACAACACAATGCCACAGATGTCTCACGTTTTGAGGGTGCGTGCTATTGGTATGCTGACTGAAGGAATGTCCACCAGAGCTGTTGCCAGATAATTTAATGTACATTTCTCTACCATAAGCTGCCTCCAACGTAATTTTATAGAATATGGCAATACATCCAACCGGCTTCACAACCACAGACCACATGCAACCATGCCAGCTCAGGACCTCCACATCCGGCTTCTTCACCAGCGGGAACATCTGAGTCCAGCCACCTAGACAGCTGATGAAACTGAGGAGAATTTCCATCTGTAATAAAGCCCTTTTGTGGGGAAAAGCTAATTCTGATTGGTTGGGCCTGGCTCCGCAGTGGGCGGGCCTTGCTCCCAAGTGGGTGGGCCTATGCCTTCCCAGGCCCACCCATGGCTGCGCCCCTGCCCAGTCATGTGAAATCCAGACCAGGGCCTAATTTATTTATTTCAATTGATTGATTCCTTACATGAACTGTAACTCAGTAAAATCGTTGAAATAGTTATTTTAAATTTACATTTCATGAATTGATTTGCATTGGTATTGATAGGGATAGGATCTCTTGTTGGCAGTGGATTGTGTCTATAAAGAATTTTTCTGCCAACCTCAAATTGCTTTAGATTGTTTGTGGATGGCTGGGCATTCAGTGAAGAATGATGATTGCATCTCTGTGGTAGGTATTGGTCCCCCATAGAGATAAGACTTTTTTATCTCTGGGTCCCCCACATACCTTCACCTGTTCCTACGGTGCTGTTCCAGGCTGCCCGTCACTCTGTTACCAGCAGAGTACAGCAGTAGGAGGGAGCCTAAACTAAATAAATCCTTTCCTGCCTAATCAGTTTTCCTTTGAGTCATGCCAAAGACTGGACCCTGGTGGCGTACGAGGCGGGCAAGCGGGCAAGAGGCTGGCGGCGTGTGTGCAGGCAGGCAGCAGCCGTGACATGATTGTGGTTGATTAGAATGACCGCAGGGGTCTTTCTCTCTCTCTCTTTTTCTGAGGAAGAAAACAGAGGGATGGATGGTCTTTTTTCTTCATGCTGCACATTTGACAACTTCTTGTTAAAATGTCACTTGCCTGTAAAAAGCCCCAGTGAGGCAGCTCAATGTGTGACTAGTGATGCACAATGGAGCAATAAACGTCACTGAGTAATGTGCGTGTGGCACGGTTTTCCACAGTTTCCAATGGCCTTTTGGAGATACAATCTGTGGATGCAGCCCTGACGCTGTCAAACGTGCCCTTCTGGGAGATACATGATGAAAGGCTCGATGGTGATGGTAGCCATTCCTCGAGTTCATGTTCACCTTCAATGCATCATGAGGAAGTTGCCCTCTGACTCCGACCACTGTGGCATCTCTCATTGGTTCAGAGACTCATAACGATGATGCATCAACATCATCTCTGAATGCTGGCTGGAAGTTGTGTTTCACGGGCAGAGGACCAAGGTCAGATTACATCAAGGCCATTGTAACAGATGTCATCGTTAATGCTCTTGCGTCGTGTAATAAAGAAAGGAATGCCTGCCAGTGGCCCCAGTTGGTCACAGCACATTAGATGTGCAATGCTTGATGTTGCTGATGGCTGTAGATAACATTAACCCCTTGGATAGAATTTTCAGACTGGGATTTGCAATAATCAATGACAAAAATGAAAACAATATGACAAAATACAACATGTGTAAGTACCTCATAATAGATAGTGACATCACAGTAGATGTGCAAAGCTCAATTTTGTTGACGGCTTGATTACATGAATCTGTAACTCTGTATTAGCAGGGAGCTAAATACATTTAGAGACCATTACATTTAGAGCATGCTAGCTAACTTGTTCATTCAAAAGCACATCACAGGAAGCACCCCATATCTAACAAGTACCATACACATATACATCAGGAAATGTACATAGTGTACATGTTGTAAACTGAATATAGTATTTCAGACTGGGAAGAATTGGCATTTGCAATCTTCCTCTATCTGCAAGCGTAGCCAATGACAGTACAGTTATTGAACCAACCATTTGGAATACATAAACACTGAAAACATATTTCTGCATTGGGAAGTGTAAACAACCAACCCTTTTACACCGCTGTAGAAACCAATATTTAACAGCAGTTTGGAGTAGTGGCTACTGACTAGGGAATGGCTTATTCAAAGACGCTGTGAGTTTTTCAACACAGGATTTCAATGGACTGAAAAATGGATGTAAGCTGTCAAGAAGGAAAAACATGAAGGTTGTCAAGTGTCAGAATTCCAAACTGACCATGACTGGTCCTGTTGAATACATTTAGAATGAACATGAAACACTCTTGATCAAAAGGAGTAAGTAGGCTACTCATCTCATTTTAAACTCTGCAGTGGACCTATATGCGGTGTGGGAGTGTAATGATTGTCGTTGGGAGAAGGAGAAGAGGACCAAAGTGCAGAGTGGTACGTATTCATAATGATTTTAATAAAGATGAATACTGGAACAAAAACAACAAACCAACAAATGAACAGTTCTGCAATGTGCAACAAAAACACTAAACAGAATAACTACCCACACTCATAGTGGGAAAACAGGCTGCCTAAGTATGGTTCTCAATCAGAGACAACGATTGCCAGCTGCCTCTGGTTGGGAACCGTACCAGGCCAAATGCATAGAAATAGAAAACATAGAACACCAAACATAGAATGCCCACCCCAACTCACGCCCTGACCAAACTAAAATAGAGACAAAAAAAGGAACCAAGGTGACGTGATGTGACCAAGGTGACCAAGGTGAACCAAGGTGACCAACGTGACAGCACCCCCCCCAAAGGTGCGGACTCCGGCCGCAAAACCTAAACCCATTGGGGAAGGTCTGGGTGGGCATCTGTCCGCGGTGGCGGCTCTGGCGCGGGACGTGGACCCCCTTCCACCATAGTCTTGGCCCACTTAAGGGGCGCCTTTGGAGCGGCAACCCTCGCCGCCGACCTCGGATTGGGGACCATTGCTGCAGGCCCCGAATAGACGGGAGACTCCGGCAGTGCCGGACAGGCGGGAGACTCTGGCGGGGCCAGAGTGAAGGGCGACTCCGGCAGCTCCTGACTGACGGGTGGCTCCGGCAGCTCCTGACTGACCGGCGGCTCCGGCAGCTTCTGACTGACGGGTGGCTCCGGCAGCTCCTGACTGCCAGAGCCTATGTGAGAATGCTGTTCATCGACTACAGCTCGGCATTTAACACCATAGTGCCATCCAAGCTCGTCATCAAGCTCGAGACCCTGGGTCTCGACCCCGCCCTGTGCAACTGGGTACTGGACTTCCTGACGGGCCGCCCCCAGGTGGTGAGGGTAGGCAACAACATCTCCACCCCGCTGATCCTCAACACTGGGGCCCCACAAGGGTGCGTTCTGAGCCCTCTCCTGTACTCCCTGTTCACCCACGACTGCGTGGCCACGCACGCCTCCAACTCAATCATCAAGTTTGCGGACGACACAACAGTGGTAGGCTTGATTACCAACAACGACGAGACGTCCTACAGGGAGGAGGTGAGGGCCCTCGGAGTGTGGTGTCAGGAAAATAACCTCACACTCAACGTCAACAAAACTATAAGGAGATGATTGTGGACTTCAGGAAACAGCAGAGGGAACACCCCCCTATCCACATCGATGGAACAGTAGTGGAGAGGGTAGTAAGTTTTAAGTTCCTCGGCATACACATCACAGACAAACTGAATTGGTCCACTCACACAGACAGCATCGTGAAGAAGGCGCAGCAGCGCCTCTTCAACCTCAGGAGGCTGAAGAAATTTGGCTTGTCACCAAAAGAAACTCACAAACTTCTACAGATGCACAATAGAGAGCATCCTGGCGGGCTGTATCACCGCCTGGTACGGCAACTGCTCCGCCCACAACCATAAGGCTCTCCAGAGGGTAGTGAGGTCTGCACAACGCATCACCGGGGGCAAACTACCTGCCCTCCAGGACACCTACACCACCCGATGTTACAGGAAGGCCATAAAGATCATCAAGGACAACAACCACCCGAGCCACTGCCTGTTCACCCCGCTATCATCCAGAAGGCGAGGTCAGTACAGGTGCATCAAAGCTGGGACCGAGAGACAGAAAAACAGCTTCTATCTAAAGGCCATCAGACTGTTAAACAGCAACCACTAATATTGAGTGGCTGCTGCCAACACACTGACTCAACTCCAGCCACTTTAATAATGGGAATTGATAGGAAATTATGTAAAATATATCACTAGCCACTTTAAACAATGCTACCTTATATAATGTTACTTACCCTACATTATTCATCTCATATGTATACGTATATACTGTACTCTATATCATCTACTGCGTCCTTATGTAATACATGTATCACTAGCCACTTTAACTATGCCACTTTGTTTACATACTCATCTCATATGTATATACTGTACTCGATACCATCTACTGTATCTTGCCTATGCTGCTCTGTACCATCACTCATTCATATATCTTTATGTACATATTCTTTATCCCCTTACACTTGTGTATAAAACAGTTTGTTTTGGAATTGTTAGTTAGATTACTTGTTGATTATTACTGCATTGTCGGAACTAGAAGCACAAGCATTTCGCTACACTCGCATTAACATCTGCTAACCATGTGTATGTGACAAATAACCTTTGATTTGATTTGATTTGTAACTACCCACACCCATAGTGGGAAAACAGGCTGTCTAAGTATGGTTCTCAATCAGAGACAAGAATTGCCAGCTGCCTCTGATTGGGAACCATACCAGGCCAAACACATAGATATAGAAAACATAGAACACAAAACATAGAATGCCCACCCCAACTCACACCCTGACCAAACTAAAATAGAGACATAAAAAAGGAACTAAGGCCAGGACATGCCAGGGAGGTTGAAACCTAAAGAGATAGTGAGAGGAAGCAGAAAGCCCATGACCTGAACTTTGAGTAGCCTCACCCACAGCCGTTGATTGAAGTGGTGTCAATCATCGCAACACTATACTGAGAGCATTTGAACTAGTCTAATGCACCACATGCTCTCGTCTTAATGCATCCTCATGCTGTCATTTGCAATATCCCTCTGTGATAATGTCCCTTTATCAGTGTTGTGCCTGTGCAACTTCGGGGTCGTTGTCACGCTGGCATAAAGTGTCGGGAGACAGGTGCAGGAATGCGTAATGTTTTTTAAATCATACCCAAATTACGGCGTGCCGTGTAAAAGAACTGGGACGAAAACCAAACAGACACTATACAAAACAGGGTTGAAAGGGCACACGTATACTAGTACAAATCAGTGGGAATAGGTGACAGGTGTCCGTAATGAAAGTTCCCGGAGGGATCCGTGGCAGTACCCCGACATGCGGCACCAGCAGTTCAATGACACCGGCCTCGGGGACGCGCACAGGAACGCAGTGCGGGTCGAGCAGGACCCGATGCAGCTGCCGAAGTTGCGTAGTTGTCAGAAGGGCCAGTAGCAGACGGACAGGTTGTGGCGGCATCGGACGGGCCAGTTGTAGCTGCCGAAGTTGCGTAGTTGTCAGAAGGGCCAGTAGCAGACGGACAGGTTGTGGCGGCATCGGACGGGCCAGTTGTAGCTGCCGAAGTTGCGTAGTTGTCAGAAGGGCCAGTAGCAGACGGACAGGTTGTGGCGGCATCGGACGGGCCAGTTGTAGCTGCCGAAGTTGCGTAGTTGTCAGAAGGGCCAGTAGCAGACGGACAGGTTGTGGCGGCATCGGACGGGCCAGTTGTAGCTGCTGAAGTTGCGTAGTTGTCAGAAGGGCCAGTAGCAGACGGACAGGTTGTGGCGGCATCGGACGGGCCAGTTGTAGCTGCTGAAGTTGCGTAGTTGTCAGAAGGGCCAGTAGCAGACGGACAGGTTGTGGCGGCATCGGACGGGCCAGTTGTAGCTGCTGAAGTTGCGTAGTTGTCAGAAGGGCCAGTAGCAGACGGACAGGTTGTGGCGGCATCGGACGGGCCAGTTGTAGCTGCTGAAGTTGCGTAGTTGTCAGAAGGGCCAGTAGCAGACGGACAGGTTGTGGCGGCATCGGACGGGCCAGTTGTAGCTGCTGAAGTTGCGTAGTTGTCAGAAGGGCCAGTAGCAGATGGACAGGTTGTGGCGGCATCGGACGGGCCAGTTGTAGCTGCTGAAGTTGCATCGTCGGAAGGACTGCTTGTGGCAACGTCAGACGACCCAGTTGCAGCTGCCCCAGTCGCAGCGTCGTCGGACGGGTTATTCCCGCTGTCTTCCTTAAAGGTCCATTATTCTGTCACGTTGGTTTGAAGATGAAGTTGATGAAGATGAAGTTTTTTATGAAGCCCAAATTACGGGGACGAATACCAAACAAACATGTAACAAAACACAGGATAGAATCCCAAAACAAAAGAGCGAAGAGTACTTCGAATAAATAACACACGCGCACAGTGATTAACTCACTGGACTAGACCTGTAATTATCTGCTCAATCCACAATGGCACGAAAGCCAAAACACGCAGCACAGGTATTCACACGCACCAACAGACATTGTAACAATCATCAACAGGACACTGGTAAACCAAGGACACACTTATACAATTACTAATCACTGTGAATAAGGGCCAGGTGGGCGTAATGGAAGTTCTGGAGGGATCCGTGACAGTCGTCTTAGACTCCATTAAATGTCCATCTAGCTTAGCGCTTTAATAAACTATCAAGATGTGTTAATAACCTAATAATAGGAAGCAAGACTTATCTCCATTTTTATTATATTCATCCACATATCTTTTCATACCCAATCAAAGGCAATAAGAAGCCATCTGCCTTTCCACTCTATGTACCAGCACTCATATCTTTATATATGACAACTGGTAGTTAGTGGTTATTCATTGCTGAGAAATGGCTTGTTTTTTGGGCAATAAAGCATTTTGTGGGAATTAAGCTTTTTTTTGATATCTATTTAGATGTTAAATGGGCTTAATCTATTTTTTTATAGCAGCTCGAATGAGACCTGACAGTTTTATTGTGATACCTTTGGAAATTAAAACCTATGGCATGGCACAGTGTTGGGCTGGGCTGCTGCAACCTGATCTCAGAGCAAAGGGTTTTATGTTTTGCTAAAAAATGTGTGCCACTCCATTTAGTATGATATGCTACTTTACTTTAGGTTACATTACATTGTTCTAACAATGCAATAGTGGTCACATTTGACACGTTAAGGATGCTATATTACGTTCAACTGCTTTAGTATGATATGCTACATTAGGGTTAAGGTTAAGGTTAGGGTTAGGATTTAGGTTAAAGGGTCAAAGGGCTTTAAGGTTAAGGTTAGCGGAAGGGTTAGTTAACATACTAAGTAGTTGCAAAGTAGCTAAAATGCAGTAAGTAGTTACGAATTAGCTAAAGTTTTCTGTGATGAGATTTGAACATGAAATCTTTGGGTTGCTAGACGTTTGCATTGCATGCCTACCCATCCATCCAACCTGACCAATCACCCTCCTTTCGTTTTTAACCTACTGTCCATACCAAACGTAACATACAGTATCAAACTAATTTGAGTGTCCTGGATTTACATTTACTAAGTTACATCTAGTCAATGTAATATAGCCTAATGTAAAGTAACATATCATGCTAAATGGAGTGGCATGAGTGAGTGAGTGAGTGAGTGAGTGAGTGAGTGAGTGAGTGAGTGAGTGAGTGAGTGGTTAACAGGAGTGGCTGGGTTTCAACGAGGCGAAGTCATGATACTCCCATACTGTATAATCAGTTAGGATCTTCTCATATGTTGAAGTTATGCAGAGTGTGTCAGGAGTTAACATTTCCTCACAGAGGATTTAAGCAATTGTATAGAATGCATAGAAATAGAATGACTAGAACATGGCATCATTGACTTGAATGGGGACGCCCGTTTTATTCATTTATTCATTGTATTCATTTATTCTATTTCTATACTTTTAATCCTTCCGATTGCCGAAATCCGATCAGATAACTTTTAAGAAACTGGGTCTTGGAGATAAAAATGAGGAATAAAAGCAGGGTTGGCATGCCGATTGGCACAGGCCCCCTCATTTTCTTTCCATTTGTACACTGAAAATGCACAAGAGAGCTTATTATTTATAATGCACATAATTATTTCATATTTTTGCGCCTGTAATAGGCATTATGAATTTAATATGAAGAAGACATGACCAGAGGGCTATCATTGTCAGTTTATTGTCCTCGTGAAAGCAGGGCGTGGAATTTACATGTACACATTTTATGTCATTTCGCAGACACTCTTATCCAGACTTATTTACTGGAGCAATTAGAGTTAAGTGCCTTGCTCAAGGGCACATTGACACATTTTTCACCTTGTCGGCTCGGGGAATTGAACCAGCTGCCCAAACGTTCTAACTGCTAATATACCTGCCGCCCTATACATGTATTACAATACATATAATACACCATTCATTTCTATTGGGCGCAACATCATCTGAAACACAGCTAAAACAAGCTGCAAATGCATCCAGCAAGTTTGTAGAGTCACACGCTTGATGTAGTCATTGCGTGCTAGGAATATGGGACCAAATACTACACTTTTGACTACTTTAATACCAGACTGGCCTCAGAGCCATACGAAACACATTCCACGTATTTCTGAACACCTCCAAGACGTATAATATCTATTCATAGAAATTAAAGAAGGGAGGATGGGTGGGCATAATCTGCGACCGTCTAGAAATCTAAAGGACGCATGTTCAAGTCGAATGGGGAACAACTGTAGCATTTTAGCTAACCCTTATTTTTAAACTTAACCCAATTAATCTAAGCTTCTACGTACTGTAAGTTCACAGAACCTTTGTCCTTTTAGTTCCCCTAACCTTTCACGTAAATTATCCTAACCTTTGTTGTTAGTTCACCTTGCCATCAACGTAAATTCTCACCGTAATTGTCCTTTGTTGTTACCATGCAACAAGCAACCTGGTCTCAGAGAAAGACATACTGAGTGTACAAGATATTAGGGTCACCTTCCTAATATTGAGTTGCACCCCCTTTTGTCCTCAGAACAGCCTCAATTCGTTGGGGCATGGACTCTACAAGGTGTCGAAAGCGTTCCGCAGGGATGCTGGCCCATGTTGACTCCAATGCTTCCCACAGTTGGGTCAAGTTGACTGGATGTCCTTTGGGAGGTGGACCCTTCTTGACTGTTGAGCATGAAAAACCCAGCAACGTTGAGTTTCTTGATACACTCAAACCAGTTCGCCTGGCACCTACTACCATTCCTCGTTCAAAGGCCTTCTTTAACCGGTTTCCTCCCCTTCATCTACACTGATTGAAGTGGATTTAACAGTTGACATCAATAAGGGATCATAGTTTCCACCTGGATGCACCTGGTCAGGCTATGTCACGGAAAGTGTTCTTAATGTTTTGTACACTCAGTGTATGCTCTCAATTTAAAATGATACCAGTAGACATTTGTATGATGTTGTACAACCACTATTCCATTCATTATGTAAGCTAACATATCATACTAAATGCAGTGTCACAGATTTAAGTACAGAATAATATGAATTGCCCTGAGACAACGTTGTTAACACACATAAGAGAATTTATCCAAATACTTAGGACTAGATACATGAAGTGCTGTCATTTCTAAACAGTAAAACAGATATGCATGAAAATACCCTAAAATAAAAAGTGACATTCTGTACTGTCGCCTTATTTGAAACATTTGATCTCAAATCCAAAATGCTGGTGTATAGAGCCTAATTAAAAGTTTCAGCTTCACTGTCCAAATAAATACGTAGGGAAGTGTATTTAGGGCAGTCCACTCGGTGACAGGGTTGAGCACAGGGCAGGGCTGAAGGCTGTAGGCAAGGCATGAAGCAGAGAGCCAGGAGGCAGGCAGGGGACACGGCAGGGTGAAAGTCAACAGACTGCAAGGGCTGGTCAGGCGTTAAGGCTTGTAAGGGCTTGGCCTAGTGCTTCCAGAGAGGCTGAGTGGATGGTCCAAGGTCTGAGCTGGGCAGGTGTGGAGTGTTCTCTGCCAGCTGGAGATGGGAAGAGTAGGGGGATTGCTTTCAGCAGTGGAGAGAAAAGAAATAGGAATATGGAATAAAAAGGTAGCTAGTGCTGGCAGAAAGGATTGTCCAAGGTCAGGCTTATCTGGTAGCTGGAGACTGAGTAGAGTAAGGTGTAAGGGAAACGTTGCACTGTAAACAAGCTTATATGTTTAAATACAAAACATTCATCCATGGAATGACTTCAGTGCCTACCTCTCTGTGTGAACCTGTGAGAGAAGCTGGGGCCTTATTCATCAAAGGTACACCAGTTTACACGCAAAGGTTGGTATTTATACTTTTTTAACTTGATGGGAATGTGTGAGTATTTCTACACACTTAAAAAAAAACACGTACGCACAACTTTTAGTGGTTGATCAATTGTATTGCAAATATTATTATTTTGGGGGGGAAAATGGAGGTGTTTGATCCACAGGAATTATATTAATGCTAGGGTAAAACAAACATTAAAACATAGGCCTAATGATAAAACAGGTGCATTTGCCAATGGTAAGAAGATCGCATAGCAGCATGTAGCCTAATAAAAGTAACTGCCAAAATAATGGTAACACTTAAGTAAATTAACAATACAAAGTATATTGAAATCAGGTGCTTCCACACAGGTGTGGGTCCTGAGTTTATTAAGCAATTCATTAATTTAATCTCAGAGCGTATACCAAGGCAGGACGTTTTCCCTCCAGAAAAACGTTTCCATCAAATTGACTTGTTGCGGATAAAAGGCTGTGCGTGATGACGTAGTGCACAAACAAAATTCTTTTGATAAATACAAGTTCAATGGGTATCCGTCACATTTTGAACTTCACTGATGGTTTTCGCACATAAAATGTTTTGAGTTACCAATATTTTGAGTTACAAAGAATAAGAGCCTTTATATTATATATATTATATATATATATAATGGAGCATCTAGCTTATCACCTTGCACCTTCACCACCCTGTGAAATTCATCACTTGTTTCATCTGTAGCCTAATGAACTGCATGTTTTCCTGAGTCGTGGTGGGAGGAACACACAGCATGTCATTTAATTCGATATGTTGGTTATTACATCAATATCTGGCCTGTCATTTAAATGTTTTATCCAACATGTACTTCACTCGCTTAGAAAGGTTGGATGGAGACTTGGTTATAGAAACCAAAGAATGTATTGATGAACAAAAAATATTGTGTGTGGAGGAAATGGAATGGGATAATTACAAGGAAATGTGATGATGGCCTGGAGATGGTGGGTGTGAGTATGTGGGTCTGGGCAGGTGTGATGTAGTTGATTGTTTAAAAATGTAGGATGTAGCATTTACTTTTAAATGGTTTGAATAGGCAATCAATATTGCAGAATACGCTGACAGTGTTTGGCACTCGCTATAGGAGGCATGCATTTTTTTTGTCAAGGCCCAGTTCCAACTTATCCAAATCATATAGCAAATGAGGGCATTTTTGCTACCATGGAAGGTGGGCTATTTCTAAGCGAGGTTGCAACGCTCGTTCATGAACACACAAAAATAGTAAGGCTCTGATGAAAACGTGTATATGTTGCGCGCGACAGTTTAATAAATTGCAATCATTTGTTGCTCCCGCAAATCCTAGGATGTCCACATATGCCAAAACATAGTGAGAAATGTACACATGGTTGATTCATGAGGCCCCTGGAGAGGAGCTGGAGAATCCTGGCAGTCGGTTAAGAGGGCCTGGCTGGCACACCAAAAGCTGTTTGTCAGAGATAGAGGCTCCTGGTCAGCAGGCAGACTAATTGCCTGATAGGACCAGGGGCCTCATTTATCAATCATGCATAAATCTCACAAAATTGTTATGGTCCTTTGTAACGTAGATTGTAGAGCAAGGTGCTTGTAATGCCATGTTGCAGGGTTTGATTCCCAGGATCCCCAAAAACAGTAGGTCCGGGACAAGGTAGCACATCCGGTGAACAGGTCAGGGTTCCATAGCCACAAGCAGAACAGTTGAAACTGGAGCAGCAGCACGGCCAGGTGGACTGGGGACAGCCAGGAGTCATCAGTCCAGGTAGTCCTGAGGCATGGTCCTAGGGCTCAGGGTCATCCACGAGGGAAAGGAGAGAGGGAGAGAGAGAGAATTAGAGGGACTATACTGATATTCACACAGGACACCAGATAAGACAGGAGAACTACACCAGATATAACAGACTGACTCTAGCCCCTTGGCACAGACTATTGTAACATACAGTGCATTCAGAAAGTATTAAGACCCTTTGACTTTTTCCACATTTTGTTATGTTACAGCCTTCTTCTAAAATGTATTAAATGTGTTTTTTTCCCTCATCAATCTACACACAGTACCCCATAAGGACAAAGCGAAAACAGATTCTAGACATATTTTAGACAAATGTTTTACAAATAAAAAACAGAAATACCTTATTTACATAAGTATTCAGACCCTTTGCTATGACACTCAAAATTGAGCTCAGGTGCATTCTGTCTCCATGGATCATCCTTGAGATGTTGCTACAACTTAATTGGTTGGAGTCCACCTGTGATAAACTCTATTAATTGGACATGATTTGGAAAGGCACACACCTGTCTATATAAGGTCCCACAGTTGACAGTGCATGTCAGAGCAAAAAACAATCAATGAGGTTCAAGGAATTGTCTGTAGAGCTGTTGTTGTCTTTCAAAGGCAGGGACTGGGAGAGTAGTCATGATCGAGGGAAAGATGAACGGAGCAAAGTCCAGAGAGATCCTTGATGAAAACCTGCTCCAGAGCGCTCAGGACCTCAGACTGAGGCGAAGGTTCACCTTTCCAACAAGAAGACGAACCTAAGCACACAGCCAAGACAGCACAGGAGTAGCTTCGGGACAAGTCTTTGAATGTCCTTGAGTGGCACAGCCAGAGCCCAGACTTGAACCTGATCGAACATCTTTGGAGGGACCTGAAAATAACTGTGCAGCAAATTTCCCCATCCAACCTAACAGAGCTTGATAGGATCTGCAGAGAAGAATGGGAGAAACTCCCCAAATACAGGTGTGCCAGGCTTGTAGCGTCATACCCAAGAAGACTCGAGGCTGTAATCACTGCCAAAGGTGCTTCACCAAAGTACTGAGTAAAGGGTCTGAATACTTATGTAAATGTGTATACATTTGCGAAAAATTCTAAAAACCTGTTTTTGCTTTGTCATTATGGGGTATTGTGTGTAGATTGATGAGGAGGGAGGGGAATGATTTAATCTATTTCAGAATAAGGCTGTAACATAACAAATGTGGAAAAAGTCAAGGGTTCTGAATACTTTCCAAATGCACTATATGTACAGCAGGACCAAATCGGAGAGATAGTTAGGAACAAGCCCATGTAATGCTTTGTAGGTTAGAAGTAAGACCTTTAAATCATCCCTAGCCTTAACTAGAAGCCACTGTAGAGAATGTGCTGCCATCAACTTCCTTATGTCTAAAACACAGGCTTCCAGGGTAGGCCATTTTTGGGCTTCACCATGTTTCATCGAAATGTACAGCTGTGTGTCGTCTGCATAGCAGTGACAGTTGACATTGTGTTTCTGAACAACATCACCAAGAGGTAGAATATATAGTGAAAACAATAGTGGTCCTTAAAAGGAACCTAGAAGAACACTGAAACGTACAATTGATTTGTCAGAGGACAAACCATCCACAGAGGCAAACTGATATCTATCGGACAGATAAGATGCAAACCAGGCAAGAAGTTGTCCGTGTAGAGCAATTAGGGTTTCCAATCTCTCCAAAACAATGTGGTGATCGATGGTGTCAAAGTGGCACTAAGGTCTAGGAGCACGAAGACAGATGCAGAGCCTCGGTCTGGGGCCATTAAAAGGTCATTCACCACCTTCATAAGCACAGTCTCAGTACTATGATGGGGTCTAAAACCAGACAGAAGCATTTTGTATACATTATTTGTCTTCAGGAAGGCATTGAGTTGCTGTACAACTGCTTTTTCTTACATTTTTGAGAGGAACTTGGTCAAGGTTTGGCTTTTTCAAAAGAGGCTTTATTACTGACACTTTCTGTGAGTTTGGTACACATAGTGAGCCGTTTATTATGTTGAACATAGGAGGGCCAAGCACAGGAAGTAGCTTTTTCAGTAGTTTAGTTGGAATAGGGTCCAGTATGCAGCTGGAAGGTTTAAAGGCCATGACTATTTTTGTGAATGTGTCAAGAGATACAGGATAAAAAACTTCAGTGTGCCCATTGATCCTAGCTCCTGGCAGTTCTGTGCAGACTCAGAAGAACTGAGCTTTGGAGACAATTCATGAATTCATCACTGCTGAAGTGAAATCCTCTTTTGGGGAACGATGCTTTTTAACTAGTTTTGCGACAGTATAAAAAATACATTTGGGATTGTTCCTTTTCTCCACAATTAGGTTGGAGAAATAGGCTGATCGAGCAGCAGTGATGTCTCTTTGATAATGCACGGTACTTTCCTTCCAATCTAGTCAGAAGACTTCCAGTTTGGTGAAGCGCCATTTCCGTTCCAATTTTCTGGAAGCTTGCTTCAGGGCCGGGGTATTTTCTGCATACCAGGGAGCTCATTTCTTGTGACAAATGTTTTTTGTTTTTAGGGGTGTGACTGCATCTAGGGTATTATGCAAGGTTACATTTAGATCCTCAGTTAGGTGGTTAACAGATTTTTGTACTCCGACGTCCATGGGTAGGTGGAGGGAGTCTAGGAAAGGGAATCTAGGAATCTTTGGGTTGTCCGAGAATTTAAAGCATGGCTTTTGATAATCCTTGATTGGGGTCTGAACAGATTATTTGTTGCAATTGCAAGCATAGTAAGATGGTGGTCCGATAGTCGTCCGATAGTCCAGGATTATGCAGAGAAATCCACAATATTTATTCCAAGGGACAAAACTAGATCCAGTGTAAGACTGTGGCAATGCGTAGGTCTGGAGAAATGTTGGACAAAACTCACTGAGTTGATGAAACTCACTGAGTTGACTCCAAAAGCCTTAAGGAGTGGGTCTGTGGTCTATTCTATGTGAATATTGAAGACACCAAAATGTGAATATTATCTGCCATGACTACAAGGTCCGATAGCAATTTAGGGAACTCAGTGAGGAATGCTGTATACAGCCCAGGAGGCCTATAACCAGTAGCTGTAAAAAGTGATTGAGTAGGCTGCATAGACTTCATGACTAGAAGCTCAAAGATGTATAGAAACGTTTTGTCGTAAATGTTAGCAGCACCTCCGCCTTTGTGGGATGTGTGGGGGATGTGCTTAATAGTGTAACAAGGAGGAGAGTCCTCATTTAACACAAATTAATCAGGCTTGAGCCATGTTTAAGTCAAGCTGTCACGTTCTGACCTTAGTTCCTTTGTTTTGTCTTTGTTTTGGTATGGTCAGGGCGTGAGTTGGGGTAGGCAGTCTATGTTTGGCCTGGTATGGTTCTCAATCAGAGGCAGCTGTCAATCATTGTCCCCGATTGAGAACCATACTTAGGTAGCCTGGATTCACTTTTGAGTTGTGGGTGATTGTTTCCTGTGTTCCACACGGAACTGTTTCAGTTTGTTATTTTTGTATTTTGTCGTGTTCAGTTTATTATATTAAATATGGACACTTACCACGCTGCGCATTGGTCCTCTGCTTCTCCTTCATACGACGACCGTTACACAGGCCAATCACATCAAGGTTATGATCAGTGATTAGTTCATTGACTATGACTGCCTTGGAAGTGAGGGATCTAACAAACCTCTACAGGAATGGTGGGTCCCCCTCAGAACGGTTCAGCTAACGTAGGCTAATGTGATTAGCATGTGATTGTAAGTAACAATAACATTTCCCAGGACATAGACAAATCTGATATTGGCAGAAATCTTAAATTCTTGTTAATATACAGTAACTGCACTGTCCAATTTACAGACGTTTACATACACCTTTGCCAAATACATTTAAACTCAGGTTCACCATTCCTTACATTTAGTCCTAGTAACAATTCCCTGTTTTAGGTCAGTTAGGATCACCACTTTATTTTAAGTGGTGAATGTGAAATGTCAGAATAATAGTAGAGAATTATTTATTTCAGCTTTTATTTCTTTCACCACATTCCCAGTGGGTCAGAAGTTTACATACACTCAATTAGTATTTGGTAGCATTGCCTTTAAATTGTTTAACTTGGGTCAAACGTTCTGGGTAGCCTTCCACAAGCTTCCCACAATAAGTTAGGTGAATTTTGACCCATTCCTCCTGACAGAGCTGGTGTAAGTGAGTTAGGTTTGAAGGCCTCCTTGCTCACTCACACTTTTTCAGTTCTGCCCACAAATTTTCTATAGGATTGAGTTCAGGGCTTTGTCATGGCCACTCCAATACCTTGACTTTGTTGTCCTCAAGCCATTTTGTCACAACTTTGGAAGTATGCTTGGGGTCATTGTCCATTTGGAAGACCTATTTGCGACCAAAGCCTTAACTTCCTGACTGATGTCTTGAGATGTTGCTTCAGTATATCCAAATAACCCCCGTGCCACCCCGTGCTTCACAGTTGGGAAGGTGTTCTTCGACTTGCAAGCCTCCCCCTTTTACCTCCAAACATAACGATGGTCATTATGGCCAAACAGTTCCATTTTTGTTTCGTCAGACCAGACCAGAGGACATTTCTCCAAAAAGTACGATCTTTGTCCCCACGTGCAGTTGCAAACCGTAGTCTGGCTTTCTTATGGCGGTTTTGGAGCAGTGGCTTCTTCCTTGCTGAGCGGCCTTTCAGGTTACTTCAATATAGGACTAGTTTTACTGTGGATATAGATACTTTTGTACATGTGTTCTCCAGCATCTTCACAAGATCCTTTGCTGTGGTTCTGGGATTGATTTGTACTTTTCGCACCAAAGTACGTTCATCTCTAGGAGACAAAACGCGTCTCTTTCCTGAGTGGTATGACGTCTGCGTGGTGCCATGGTGTTTATACTTGTGTGCAATTGTTTGTACAGATGAACGTGGTACCTTTAGGCATTTGGAAATTGCTCCCAAGGATGAACCAGACTTGTGGAGGTCTACAATTATTTTTCTGAGGTCTTGGCTGATTTCTATTTATTTTCCCATGATGTCAAGCAAAGAGGGACTGAGTTTGAAGGTAGGCCTTGAAATACATCCACAGGTACACCTCCAATTGACTCAAATGATGTCAATTAGCCTATCAGAAGCTTCTAAAGCTATCACATAATTTTCTGGAATTATCCAAGCTGTTTAAAGGCACAGTCAACTTTGTGTATGTAAACTTCTGACCCACTGGAATTGTGATACAGTGAAATAATCTGCCTGTGAACAATTGTTGGAAAAATTACTTGTGGCATGCATAAAGTAGATGTCTTAACCGACTTGCCAAAGCGATAGTTTGTTAACAAGAAATTTGTGGAGTGTTTGAAAAACGAGTTTTAATGACTTCAACCTAAGTGTATGTAAACTTCTGACTTCAGCTGTATTACAGTGAAAGAATACCATGCTATTGTTTGAGGAGAGGAGAGTGGAATAGTACATTTTTAGCCAGTTAGATTTGGGTCCTGAGCTACAGGCAGTTAGATTTGGGTCCTGAGCTACAGGCAGTTAGATTTGGGTATGTCATTTTAGCGTCGAAAATTGAAAAAAAGTGTCCTAACATTAAGAGGTTTTCGCCCTATTTTATATGTGAGATATCTCTTTCAATAATGACAGTGTCACGGTGCTGACTTTTGCCCAATACTTGCAGCAAAAGCCTCTACCCCATCCTCTGGCTAGGCAGAGTACTTTAGGATTTATGTTACTTCGGTGTAACAAGGGCCTTGCCGTGCGGCCCTACCAACCTTCCTATGTATTCGTAATGGCCCTTCGCGTGAGTTGGGTTTGTTCCTTCTTTCACGTTGTCACTCCCTTATTTTCCGGTCTAGTATGAGGCCTTGGATAGATATACTCCTATTTAAATATTCTTAAACGTTATGGATTCCTCCTATATTTCCTTACCCTCAAGTTATCTTTACCTATGTATATATCAATACGTAATAACAACTCCTAGTAGTTATTATGCTCGTCAGCTAGTAGTCACTCGGAAACTAGTATTGGTATATGTTTTGACTCTCTTAAAAATATATTATTGTCCACACAATGAAATATTCTTTAGTGCAATCACTTTAACCTATAACCAGGGTCACTTTCTGTTCAGTGAGAGTGTCAAAGGCATTTGCTCTCCAGATCGTTAATCTGGCCTAGTTGTCAAAGTTTCAAGCTTTTATTAAGTCACTCTGTTTCTTGTCTTATACACATCATTACAATTCAATGGTTTTACAGTTTCTCAATACAACAATAATGCTCAATCAATCCTCAATGCTTTAAGCTATGCCAGATAATATTGCAAAACTTTAAATGCGTTAACACTTCTAACAATATTGACAAAATAGCAAAAATAGTTCAATTACCTTAAATGCTCAGCCCCTTGGTCACTTTTCCGTAATCGGTATTCTCGCAGCTATGACGCTAGATTCCGAATTCCAGTATCTTAATACACTTACAAATCTGTGTATAGACTCAATATGTTGTAACTGGTATTTTGCTGTTTCCTTGTATTGCCAATCACATCTGTACCTGATATCTCACTGAGTGACTGCCACTTCGTCTGTATTCAAGAGGTGTTTAGACCTTTGTGTTTCGTAGACTCAGTCTCGGGGTTACCAAATTCAACCAAGTATATTCAGAGAGTGATCCAATAAGTACTTAGGCAAAATAATCCAATTCTCTAATATTGTTATAGTCTAACAAAAAGCGTATAGTGCAATAGTAAATTTACCTGTGATGATTCTCCATATGAAGTCTGTCTCATATGTTATAACGAGGATCATACTGTCTCATGATCTCTGTTCTCTTTATATAACTTTTTGAAGGGGAAGTTCCCACTGGGGCTGTAGACCTACGTAATCTTAGGCCTGTGTGTTAAACGGAAGCTTCTTATTATTACCATTTAAGGTCATGCACTACTGACTCTCACATTGCTGCTTCCGTCTTACTGTTGGCTGATTCTACTCAATCATACCAGCTGTTTTTTTCTACCACTGGAGATGGCGTAGGTGGTATGTCAAGCGTCAGCTGGGAGAAGTCTATGATAGGTATCTCCTCTGCTTCTCCCTGTTGTCCAGTTTCTGCAGGTGCGGTCCATGGTTCCATGAGGTCCTGTGAATGCCCTGTGTTGTTGTCCCCATTGCTTGATGGAGTGGGCAGATTCTTTTCATCTCTTGTCACAACAGAATGGAAGAGGTCTTTATTCCATTGAGATTGCTAAGGCGAACACCGCCATGTTTAGTTTTGCCCAACAGGTCGAGGCACAGACAAGGTCTCATTGGGAATAGCTGAGCAGGCTGGCTAAATGCCTGCTACCTGGCCTGCACCCTATCTCAATGTGGAGCTAGAGGAGTTAGAGCCCGATCTATGTTGATAGATAATATGAGAGCAACCCTCCAGGTAGGATGGAGCCTGTCAGTTCAGCAGTTCAGGCTTTGTCCTGCTTGTGGGTGAGTCCAGACAGAGGGCCAATTATCTATAAATTCTATATTTTGGGAGGGGCAGAAATGGGCTTCCAACTCGGCTATCCTCACTACAAGGCGATAGTTCTCCTGTGTATTATGAGTACAGCGACTGCAATTAGATGGCATGGTGTTGATGTTACTACTTTTTGTTGTTTATCATGTCCAGATAAGGCGTCCGAGGTGAAAAACGTTGAATGAAAATAGTAGAGCGAGGAATAACCTATGACATTGGTAAATGTGTTAAATGCAGAGTTTTGACAAAATGGTTATTAAAAGTAAACAAACAGCAACAGCAGCACGGAGACAACGTGGTGTGGGCAGAATGTTTTTCTTTATTTATTAACAATTATTGCGAGGGACTTTGTCTTACATGTCCTTTCCATCATCCCATCCCGTTTTCTCCGCACAAAATCAGGGATGCTGCTTCTATGGATTCCGTCTAGCCCCAACCCTAAATAATACCATTATCGAATAGTAGACCTCACCCCAGCTCAGTGTGAGAATGAATGTTACTGTGGGGGTGTCTTATATTCTTTCCCATAATCCATTCCCATTTGCTCCTCACACCTCTAGCAGGCAGGCAGATTTACTGGACATTTACGCACACCTCTGGCAGGCAGGCAGGCAAGCAGATATGTTGGAGCCTAACCCTCGTCTTCCTCGCATGCTGTGGAGCTTAAGGATTTAGGGATGCAGAGGATTAGAGGATTTCAGATTGCGGCGAGGAAGAGAGAACAAAAAAAAGAGAAAGCCATGAAATGCAGCTGTCTAAAAATGGATCAGGTGCTGCAGCATCTAGATCAGAACCCATTATTTCACCCCCTGAGGGAGAGAAGAAAGAGAAGCCACCATTGAGAGCCCATTGTTGCATGCCTGGGAGGGCGTGCTTTAGAATACTTAGAAGTAAAGGAGGTAACTAACAGGGACATGGGAACCCTGCCTTTAATCTTCTTGTACTTTCCTGGGTATACTACTCTTCAATTATACTAGTATACTATACAAATAATGTGATCTTTTTATCATGTTGTACTGTGTCTTAAGATATTTGCATTTCTTGTGAACATCGAAATTGTGTGAAAACCAGATTCCCCGCTGGAAAATACAGAATTATAATCACAATTCTTTCAAAGCCAATTTCACTTGGGGAGTTTGGAAATGCCACAGTTGCACATCTATGAAATGAAAGGGTTGGAATCATATCCCAACAAAAGAGCCATCCTACTGGGCACACACTGGTTGAATCAATGTTGTTTCCATGGAATTTCAAATCAAATTGTATTAGTCATACAGCAGAACAAAATACAACAAAATATGGATAAGAATAAGAAATAAAAGTAACAAGTAATTAAAGAGCAGCCATAAAATAACAATAGTGAGACTAAATACAGGGGGCCGGTACCGGTACAGAGTCAATGTGCGGGGGCACCGGTTAGTTGAGGTAATATGTACATGTAGGTAGAGTTTTTAAAGTGATTATGCATAGATGATAAGAGTAGAGAGTAGGCCATTTGATTAGGTGTTCAGGAGTCTTATGGCTTAGTGGTAGAAGCTGTTTAGAAGCCTCTTGGCACTCCAGTACCGCTTCTTGCCGTGCGGTAGCAGAGAGAACGGTCTTTGACTAGGGTGGCTGGAGTCTTTGACAATTTGTAGGGCTTTCTTCTGACACTGCCTGGTATAGAGGTCCTGGATGGCAGGAAGCTTGGTCCCAGTGATGAACTGGGCCGTTCACACTACCCTCTGTTGTGCCTTGCGGTCGGAGGCCGAACAGTTACCATACCAGGCAGTGATGCAACCAGTCAGAAAGCTCTCGATGGTGCAGCTGTAGAACCTTGAGGATCTGAGGACCCATGCCAAATCTTTTCAGTCTTTTTTTTCCAGATTTTGTTGTGCCCTCTTCACAATGAGATTACATTGAACCAACATGAAATAGATGTTAAATTGATGTCTGTGCTAGTGGTGCACTGGTCAGCTGTTTGTTCACCCGCACCAACCGCAATTGCTAATAACCCATCCGCAACGGCCGACTGTATATGATAAAGTGAAAATCTTTAGCAGATACTTTTTCTAAACCCGAAAAGGGACAACTTCTAACTTCTTATTCAGCGAAAAAGGCAAATATCCAAATCAGATTTTAGTAACCACATTGTGGGCCTGTACATCAATCATGATGGATTGACAAATATCTACTTTGCTACATACAGATTTGTTGAATGTGCAACAATCAAGCATCCTTCTGCCCCCCCCCCGTTCTGCATTCCACTGACCTCTTTACCACATCTATCCCCATTACCTTCCCTATGTCTTTCCAGGAGTTCAAACTAATTTTTGTGTGTTTGAAATCCAGACACAAGGTATCATAAAGGTGTATTTTGTTCTTGTTCTGATAGTAGAGCGAGCCTTTAGCCTTCTGTTAAAGTTATACATGTTTGTTATCAAGGAAGTTATTAAGGAAGTGAGTTTGTGTTTAAACAGGACTTACCGCCCCCCTACCGTCATGTCAATGTGGAGCTATGCAGATTCCTCTGCAATGTTACAAACTTCGGGCGGTGCTCGGCATGCTGGGAGACTCCGGACTGCTAGTATAGACAATGTGCTTTAGGCTACAGCTAGAGACTGCTGAACAATGTTTTAACGGGGTGCAGGATATTTTTTTTGTTGCCTGATGTAGGTTGCCTTTGCTTATAATTTGTAGGCTATTTGTTAGTCAACTTGTCTATAATTAGGTAGGCCTACATACAGCTTCTCTTCTGTTGTTATACTGTACAATGCCCTAGAACAGAGTTTCTGTTTTGGTTTTAGCCCTAGCACTACACAGCTGATTTAAATAATCAACGCTTGATGATGAGTTAGTTATTTGAATCAGCTGTGTAGTGTTAGTGCAAAAAAAAACATGCAACATGTAAAGTGTTGGTCCCATGTTTCATGAGCTGAACGAAAAGATCCCAGAAATTTTCAGATGCAAAAAAAACACATTTCTCTTGAATTTTGGGCACAAATTTGTTTAAATCCCTGTTAGTAAGCATTTCTCCTTTACCAAGACAATCCATCCACCTGATAAGTGTGGCATACCAAGAAGCTGATTAAACAGCGTGATCATTACACAGGTGCACCTTGTGCTGGTGACAATAAAAGGCCACTCTAAAATGTGCAGTTTTGTCACACAACACAATGCAACAGATGTCTCAAGTTTTGAGGGAGCATGCAATTGGCATGCTGACTGCAGGAATGTCCACCAGAACTGTTGCCATTTAATGTTCATTTCTCTACCATAAGCCACCTCCAATGTAATTTTATAGGCCTGCATACTCACCAAACATGTCACCCATTGAGCAAGTTTTGGTTGCTCTGGATCAACGTGTACAACAGCGTGTTCCAGTTCCCGACAATATCCAGCAACTTTTCACAGCCATTGAAGAGAAGTGGGACAAGATTCCACAGGCCACAACCAACAGTCTAATCAACTCTATGTGAAGGAGATGTGTCACGCTGCATGAGACAAATTATGGTCACACCGGGCACTGGCTGGTTTTCTGATCCACTCCACTAACTTGTTTTTAATGATATCTGTGACCAACAGATGCATATCTGTATTCCCAGTCATGGAAAATCCATAGATTAGGGCCATATGTATTTATTTAAATTTACCGATTTCCTTATATGAACTGTAACTCAGTAAAATCTTTGAAATGGTTGCATGTTGCATTTATATTTTTGTTCAGTGTAAGCTGACATCGGTAAAGTTTTCTCTGTCATCTCTGCTTCTTTCGCAAAAAAAATACATTAAGGTACCGGGGATAAAATGCAATAATGGAAAAGAAAAGGGAAATATTTTCTGTGCAAAATTTCTAAATGACATCCGTTTGACTGGTTGTAAGGAAATACAAAGCTGTGCAAACTACCCAACATGTTTCTGATAAGATTTCAGTTTGGCTTGGATGCATATTTTATGTGGTTGAAATACTATCAGCTTTTAATCTGCTGGTAAAGACAGCGCCTCTACAGATGGTATCTAACTGTGCATTGGCATTCTCTCAACTAAATGTTTTCTCTTAATGAATTGAACTCCATAGTCCTTTTTTCCTCTTTGGATCAACATGAACCGTTTCTGCCCTGAAAGCATTTGGGGATTGGTGTGTAGGCTATTTGGCGCGCTTTGTGCACTTACAGTTAGGACCTAAGATTTAGGCTTATGCACCATTGCCAGATTGCCTAAAACAATTAAAGAAAAACCCCAGTGTAGCCTATAGATATAAATTGCCCAAGAATTATATATTTATGAATTTGTCAAGGTATTGTTTTTCCCTTTATTCAACCTGCCACCCATCCTTCATCCACGCGCAATATTTAATGACGGGGGCTATGAGTCAACCCGTGCATCACTAGTCTGTGCCTAGTGGGATATCTAGGAGATGTGATATTATAGCACAACTGAATGCTCCTGTCTTTGATAGCAGCGTGACTCTGAGCCACTCTCCATTGCTGTGGCTCCCCTCTCCTTCACAGGGAAATATCAGCTGTCATGGCGATGTGTTGTTGGAGGGAGAGCTTTGAGTTGTAATTGAGGGGCACAAGGCAGGGATAGCACCGCTGCTCCCACCTCCCTCAGAGATGTCCCTTTCCAGAAAATGAGCGAAGCAATACACGCCAACATTTTTTAATTCATTTGATCACCACGGATACTTAAGGATCTTGAAAGATTTCAATCTAAAAGGTCGACCTTGGCTTATCATTACACACTCTCCTTGTTGCATTGTGGACTGCAACATGTGTAATACAAGTTCGAATGCATCATTACTAATGCAATACAACTCATGTTGTGCGCTGCAAGCAGTGTATTTGGTATCTATCGTGTCGTTAGGTCTTTGCAAAGATGGACTGGACAGTCTTGTTTTTGCTGGAGAGCTGAGTCGATTCATAACAGCGAGGAGAGAGAGTGCATACATCTGTCTAATGACTAGGTTTCTATGGAAACCAGGTTATATTTTGAAGGCACTTGAGGTGAAAAACCCCAGGGCTTCCGTTTTTCTCTTTGACTCTGCTTCAAAACAATGCTTAATTAAATTAGTGGGCTATTCTGAAAGGCTGCATATGCTCCAGACAAGGCCTAGCTTGGTAGCACTTTATATTGGCTGAGGTCTCAGTCAGCCCTTTTTATCTTCCATTATCCTTCTATTTAAATAGACTACTTTACAGTAGAGCTTTTTACCGGGCCTGCTGGCGCCAGCGTTGAGTGTGATGTTGATATAAATGTATGTCGGAGCTTCTGAGCTTTTAAGACAAAACAATACAAATACATTTTAAATTATGAATCCTTTTTTTCAATTATAAGTCCAGAAACATGACATATTCTGTCATGTGGTCTTTTGATACAAGGCCTTTGTAGGCTCAAACACATGGATTGATGTTGTGGAAATATAAGGGTTGAATCACAGCTACAGTGGCTTGCGAAATTATTCACCCCCCCCCCCCCTTCGCATTTTTCCTATTTTGTTGGCTTACAACCCGGAATTAAAATAGATTTTGGGGGGATTTGTATCATTTGATTTACACAACATGCCTACCACTTTGTAGATGCAAAATATTTTTTCTTGTGAAACAAACAAGAAATAAGACAAACAAATCTGAAAACTTAAGCATGCATAACTAATCACCCCCCCCCCCCCTCAAAGTCAATACTTTGTAGAGACACCTTTTGCAGCAATTACAGCTGCAAGTCTCTTGGGGTATGTCTCTACAAGCGTGGCACATCTAGCCACTAGGATTTTTGCCCATTCTTCACATAAAAACTGCTCCAGCTCCTTCAAGTTGGATGGGTTCTGCTGGTGTACCGCAATCTTTAAGTCATACCACAGATTCTCAAATGGATTGAGGTCTGGGCTTTGACTAGGCCATTCCAAGACATTTAAATGTTTCCCCTTAAATCACTCGAGTGTTGCTTTAGGGTCATTGTCCCGCTGGAAGGTGAACCTCTGTCCCAGTCTCAAATCCCTGGAAGACTGAAACAGGTTTCCCTCAAGAATTTCCCTTTAGCGCCATCCATCATTCCTTCATTTCTGATCAGTTTCCCAGTCCCTGCCGATGAAACACATCCCCACAGCATGATGCTGCCACCACCATGCTTCACTGTGGGGATGGTGTTCTCGGGGTGATGAAAGTGTTGGCTTTTTCCATATGTTTGGGGAGTCTCCCACATGCCTTTTGGCGAACACCAAACGTGCTTGCTTATTTTGTTCTTTAAGCAATGGCTTTTTTCTGACCACTCTTCCGTAAAGTCCAGCTCTGTGGAGTGTACGGCTTGAAGTGGTCCTATGGACAGATACTCCAATCTCCGATGTGGAGCTTTGCGGCTCTTTCAGGGTTATCTTTGGTCTCTTTGTTGCCTCTCTGACTAATGCGCTCCTTGCCTGGTCTGTGAGTGTTGGCGGGTGGCCCTGTCTTGCCAGGTTTGTTGTGGTGACATATTTAAAAAAAAAATGTAATAATGGATTTAATGGTGCTCCGTGGGATGTTCAAAGTTTCTGATATTTTTTTAGAACCCAACCCTGATCTGTACTTCTCCATGACTTTGTCCCTGACCTGTTTGGAGAGCTCCTTGGTCTTCATGGTTTTGCTTGCTTGGTGGTGCCCCTTGCTTAGTGGTGTTGCAGACTCTGGGGCCTTTCAGAACAGGTGTATATATATATACTGAGATCATGTGATAATTAGATTGAACACAGATGGACTTTATTTAACTAATTATGTGTCTTTTGAAGGTAATTGGTTGCACCATATCTTATTTAGGAACTTCATAGCAAAGGGGGTGAATACATATGCATGCACCAATTTTCCTTTTTTTTCTTTTATTATTTTTTGAACAACTTTTTTTTCTTTTCATTTCACTTTACTAATTTGGACTATTTTGTGTATGTCCATTACATGAAATTCAAATAAAAATCAATTTAAATTACAGGTTGTAATGCAACAAATAGGAAAAACACCAAGGGGATGAACACTTTTGCAAGGCACTGTACATGTACCACTACTGCACTAGCTGTCGTTAGTATTTACTGTGGTTGGACCTTTCTCATTTACATCATGGTGTAATGTAATGAATCAAAAAATATTGGCCCAGGGAGAGCCAATAATGCAAGACACCATATTGATGTTTAAACCATTGGGAGTACTCCAGCTGGCTTAGAGATAAAGCACAGATGCCATATCTGTGCTATTAAAATAGCAGTAGTCAATCATCTATCACTGCATCATACCTCAATATTTTCTTCCTCACCTTTCTAAATCCACACCTGAAGGAGATCTTCACACAGTCGTGTCAACCTCTGAGAGTATCGATTGAGTAGCCTAAGCTGACTGGTTCTGTCATGAGAAGGCGTCCTGCACAATTCCTGTTGGTTGATTGTAAAGCTGATCCGTCTTGGGAGGATGTGATCATCAATAGTGTTTTAAATCCTGAGGTCAGTCCGTTCCCACGCTGTCTGTCTGTCTGTCTGTCTGTCTGTCTGTCTGTCTGTCTGTCTGTCTGTCTGTCTCAGTGTGGTTGGGCCCTGCACCCCACTTGGAGTAACGGCCTCACACTGCTCTGCTTCATTACCCTATATTATTTGTTTGTCGGTTTGGGAAGGAACACCACCCTTGCACCATTACCAATACTCTGTGTACCTCCCAAAATGGCACCCTAATCCCTATATAGTGTACTACTTTTGACCAGAGTCCATAGGTCTGGTTAAAAGTATGGCACTGTATTGGGAATAGGATGCCATTTGGGATGCAGCCCCTGCCTGTATGTCTGTCTGCCTGTATGTCTGTCTGTCTGTCTGTCTGGGAAGGAACACAAAAGACTGCACCATGATCAGCCCCCAGTGGGCCTTGGCCTCGCTGCCCAGTATCTACAGCTGCAGCACTGTCTACTGTGTACATTACATCACACAGAGACAAAATAGAACTTCACTGCCTCTAAAGCTGTGGGCGTACATCACTGTCTCTAGTGTGGACACCACTGTATGTAGAGCAAATAGAGCTCTGATAGCTGTATGTCAACGATCTAATGTGCGGAAGTGTCTTGTGACAGATTGTCAGTGCACGCAGTATTTGGCTCCGTGTTCCGATGATTCAATGTCCGGTTATGCTGTCATATTGGGAAATAAATATGTGCTTAGGATAATTAATCGGATACTGACAAGTGTTAGTGCAATGACTGGAAGACTGAGGTATCCCTTTATCAACCAATTGGTAATGTGTTTAATGTTATCGGTGGTTACATATCTTGGGAAAATTCTTCTCAGCCATCGTAGACCATTTCAGCGACATAAAATATCCAGTCTATGCTCCCTTCAGATAGTCAACATAAACCATCAATCTACTGTATCTTCTCATTTTTCATCACAGCAACTGAAAAATGTGCCAGTGATAGGTTGATCAACACTGTCCTTTGTGCAGAGCTGTGAGGAATGGTAGTTGACAAGGAGAAGTCATGGCTGGGGATAATGTTGAAATCCCCTAGGAGCAGAGGCACAAATCCTCCAGTCTTGGAAATGTAGTCTCCATCTTGGATAAGCCTAAAGCGCTCCGTACTGGACACTCAATTTAAAAAATGATTTGATGGATGGTTTCTGAACATGAGAGTTTTTTCGTCTGAGTAAGAATTAACCGTTTTTATCTGTGGAAATGTGAAAGTTATAAGTGCACTCGAAACCGTAAAGCATGCATGAAGATATCTAATAATAATAATACAAGATCAGGTAAAGTGTGAAAGGATTCTGAAAGGATCAAATGTAGAAAAAGAAGAATCCATGCTGATATTGCATCCATGTTTCATTTGAACCACTTGCAAATCTTCCCCTTTAAATATGATGTCATAGGCTATAATGTAACTGTTGAAAAAAACAAATATCCTGCAGTAATAATGTTTAACATATGCTCATATTTGTCCATTAAACGGAGAAACAGTTGAGCCAGCTGAATTTATAAAATGAACTAATTGAATCTGCCTCGGAGCAGGTCGTCTTATCTATCTAACAGTTGGGAATTATGTTGAGATTGGAGTCAGAATACACGTAGAAAGCCCCAAGATGCTCAGGGACTGTTCAGTGTGAATTATTGCAGACAAATCAGAGTAATCAAGACTGCAGCAGCAAAGAACGAATGCTGCAGCAAACCGAAGAAATAAAAGTCAATTTTCCACTGTGGAAGTATGGAAACGTTGGCAAGTATATCAGGTGGAGAAAAATAATTACATTGCATCAAGAATATATTTACTGTATAACACTGGGTGAAGCCAAGCCAACAGTGTGATGTTTTCTCTATGCCTTCTCAATTCATATTAATGTTTGCTTGGTGCTGCCTGTCAGCATTTTCGTTGGCTCTCCAGTTCTTTGGATCCCATTTGTTCTTCCAGAAAGCATATTCATAATATTGAAAAAGAAATGACTTGGGTTGTTCCAAGCCCACCCCACCCCCATCTCATCTTAACACCCACACACATACAGATAGGCTAGAAACACACCCCATTCATTGACGCAACTATCTCTGCAGCAGTTATCCCAAGAGTCTTTGTTGCTATTGAAATAGATGATATGCCTATTTATGATTTATCAGAGTTAACTGTAATTACTTTTTTTAACTCAGTTGCAAGTCTAACAAAGTGTGTGCTACTGCGATAACAACTGTGTGTGTGTGTGTGTGTGTGTGTGTGTGTGTGTGTGTGTGTGTGTGTGTGTGTGTGTGTGTGTGTGTGTGTGTGTGAGTTACTTATCTTTTTACTGCTTTAAAGCTGTAATCCTTAATGGGGGAACTGCCACATTCGTTTGGGATATTACAACAACAAAGAAGTTACTGCAAACAACCAACACTGTTTTTCCCCCTCGGGCTTCATTGCACACGTGATAGAACAACAAAATATGTACAGCAATTTTTTTGGACCACACTGCTCGACGCACCTCACCTCTGTTTCGTTCACGAAACAAAAACAATAACAAAGGAAGCTGGGGTGAACAGTGGCACTTTATCCCCTCTTGCAGAGTCCATTTCTAAGGATGAGCTTTTATGTATTTATCACACACATCCATACAGCAATGAAGACAAATGTATAATATGATCATCAATCTCCCGAAAACAGGTTGGATAGTAAACATTTGGCTGACCTCCGCCAGCATTTCATTGCCACTGATACAGCAAAACCAATCTACGGTGTTAATGTGATGCTGCACCCGCTGTGCCATACTGATCTACTGTTCCATATTTTGTGTTTCAATCTAATTGATTCTGATTTTCTTCTCACTGTCTCCACCATCTGTTTGTCCATATTGTGTGATCCTGCGTTTGGTCCCTGCGGATCTGCTCCAGATGTCACTTTTGGCCTCCTACTCAGCGTGTTTGTGGTGTGCGGACTTGTCCTGTTGACTCTTTGTGCCTTCGCCTCCTGGAAACTGTGCTGGGTGCCTTACTGGCAGAACAAGACGGCAGCAGCCCTTTCCTCCAGCTCTGCAGCCCTGACCCCGGCCTGCGGTCCCCCAGACGACTGCCCCCCCTTCCACCTCCACATCCACCCCCCACAGCCCCAGCACCAGTTCCTCCCAAGCCCCAACCAGCAGAAGTCACCGGTCACCATGGCAACGGAGAAAGTGAAGGACCCGATGGGTTCCGTGGGTTTCCTGGAGGCTGCTGTGAAGATAAGCCACACGTCACCTGATATCCCAGCGGAGGTGCAGCTGTCAATGAGGGAACACTTTATGAGGCGTACTCAACGCATGCAGCGGCAGGCCACTGAGCCTGCTTCCTCCTCCAGGTTAGCACACACTCGCGCCATCGACATGAATACATAAACACACAAACATACGCACACACAGAGGCGTGGTCAGAAAACTAAAAGGCTCAGTTAGTTGGCAGAAATATCAATAGTCAGTTCTAAAGAATCCCAGGAATTGGCAACCCTCATAGGAACCTGACAGTACAGGCCAAATATTCACATAATGGCAACAAAGATAGAAAATGCACTTTTAATCTACCAGAATCCACTTGAGTATTCCACAGCCGCACATACACACGCACACACACGTGCACGCACACACACACACACACACACACACACACACACACACACACACACACACACACACACATGCACACACTAACATAGACACACAAATACATACAGAAAACTGAATGGGTCTGGTAGTCAGCAGAAATATCAACCGTCAGTTATGAAGAATCCTCATAGGGACCTCACGAATCTCCTAATAACTGCACTAAGAAAGTTGGTCATTCATTTTTTATCCGAATCCAATTTGTTATTCCGCAGGCATTTAAAAATACAGTTTCTGCATGATTATCACAGTGCAAAAAGGCAATTAAGTTTCATTTTGTTTTGGTCGTCCTAAGCCCATATACTTTCTGCCTGTGAGCCATTTGGTGCTGTTAATTTAAAATATGGTAATTATAATCTCCAGATCACTTCATGAGAAGTAATGGAATACAGTTTAGCGTGGGGGGAAACACCAGTAAAACAATCCCACAGCTATTATTTCACATAGCCACAACTCCAACAGGGGGTCTGATTATTGGATGTATCTCAAATTGTTTTTCAATAACATAATCTCTATGTGCTGTTGTCTTGTAAGACCCCATACCCGTATTGAATAACAGACCCTAAGATGAGGACCATTTGTACTACTGAGTAAAATAAATTGCATCGAGGACCATACGGTTCTCAGTTGCAGAAACACTATTAAGATTCAAAAACCACTTGGAATTGAATTCACCTGCTGGGCAATCAAGCACAATTCTTCAAACACTGACTCCTCCAGGCACCATAATGAAGCTGTTTATATTTCCCCCTCTCTCTCCACTGTCTCTGCTTTTGTATACACTGCCCTTTGCCACTGCCGATTGCATGGTTTTATAAGGTTCTCGTATTTTCCCCCCCTCTCTCTCCTCTGTCTCCTCTGTCTCTGCAGACACAGCTCGTTCAAAAGGCACCTGCCCAGACAGATGCAGTCGATCAGCCTGGACCTTGGCAATGACTATTTGGACGAGGACGAGCAGCCCACCAGCATCGGACGCATCAAACCCGAGCTCTACAGGCAGAAGACCCTGGACACTGACGAGTCCGCCAAGAACAGCAACGCCAAGAACTGTGGGAAGATCAACTTCTCACTGAAGTACGATTATGAAAATGAGGCCCTCCTGGTCAACATCCTCAAAGCATTCGACCTGCCCGCCAAGGACCTGTGCGGCAGCTCCGACCCCTACGTCAAAATCTATCTTCTCCCTGATCGCAAGAAGTTCCAGACGCGCGTCCACCGGAAGACGCTCAACCCCACGTTCGACGAGTCCTTCCAGTTCCCCGTGCCTTATGATGAGCTGGCTTTTAGGAAGCTCCACATGAGTGTGTTTGACTTTGACAGGTTCTCCAGACATGATGTGATCGGGGAGGTGGTGGTGGATAACCTCGTTGAGACGTCAGACCTCTCCAGGGAGACGGACATTTGGAGGGACATTCAGTACACCACAACTGTAAGAACATATGTCTGTTTGTCTCTCACTTAAAGCAGAGTTGACATAGTCTGGTCCCAGATCTGTTTGTGCTGTCTTGCCAACTCTTATAGCCATTGTTTGGCATAGGAGCGTGGCAAGAGAGCACAAACAGATCTGGGACCAGCCGAGAGTTAACATTGTTCACATGTGTAACCAGTTAGAATAATAACCCCATTCAAATCATTATGACCCCAGAAAAAAAGATGAACATTTTACTTTTTTTAAACTTAAATACTTTTCTAATGTAAGATGTTGTTCTCATCATATGAAATGACAGTAGTTATAAGCTAAAGGCATAACAAGTACTTGTAATCATCGCAAAGGTCGTGAAACTGTCTGGGCCCAAAAAAAAAATGTGATCCTTCCAACGACATACTAAAAGTGGTCATTAATTTTTACACTAATCCTTTTTTGATGGTGTCATGAGGATGTCTTGTTGTGCTAAGTGCAGCAGTGCACTATGTTGTTGGCATCGGTTGGGAATCTATTCGATGCTTCTCTTCACTGGCAGGCACTTCAGCCAGAGTATTATCTGTGGCCCGTATTGTTGAACTTCAGCTGCCTTTGGAGGCACCGCTCAATAATCTAGTAGTTATTGCTAAAGTGGCAGAAAGCAGTTGCCTCGTTGCTCAGCACACACATTTTATTGAACAAGGAAATGACTCACTGCCAAAACTCCCCAGCTCACCATCTTGTAGGCAATTGCAAAGTTAAGTACGCAGTATGCAGACAAGGTGGTTCGAAATGTCTCGTGAATTGTTTCTTTAAGGACGCAGTAGATTAAACAATACGGGGGTTTAGGAGCATGTACCTGTAACATGAGCCTGAGCCTTGGGATGGACGAAAGGACTGTTTACAAATGTAAATGTTTAGAGCTGAGAATAGAGCTGAGAACCCCAAACGCTGGTCAGAGGGGGGTTTGTGTGAAGAAGAGTATCAGCCGACCGCTGTACTCTGTTAATAGTTAATAGATCATGGGAATGCATGGATAATACCAACCCACGGGCATTAGGAAGATAAAGAGTCTAGAGGGGGCGGGCTGGGAGAAGGACAGAGCGAAAGAATTATTGACATCAGGCACTGTCTTAGAGCATGTTTGATCCGTACAAACTATTTCGGGAGGGTTTGCTTACTAATCATTGACCGGTTAGAGGGAGATTAATCAATATCTGTAATACATAATAGAAATGTGTAGGTAGGCCCACTGTTTCCACTGCTTCATCCTGTGGTGACATAGTACTAAATGACAGTGGCTGACTAGAAAGTCAGAGGAATTGCACGGGTGTGGTTGTATTGCTTCAGAACTCAAAAAAACGATCTGACCTGAGCCATATTTTAAATTTGAACACTAATCCTGGCTCAAACCCAGATTTTTGCATTTTCCCAAATAACATTGACACTTGCAGCCCATGCCTTCGCGCCACACCCAACCCCCGCTTTAATCCTTGCCCTTTGGCTACTACGCTGCACTAATACCCTGAAAAGTAATACTTTTTTTACTGAGAGGAGGCATTAATAACAGGTCATATTGCCTTCAGACAGAGAGGGCAAAGGGGCAATGCTTAAACTAACTGATTTGAGAACATTACTGCAGTCTCCACATAGTTCCTTAGCTTCGTTTCCTGTAACCCACTGTAACTTTCTATGTTGTATGTCTTTAACTGGGTATTTCCACAAAAGAGCCATAGAGTGCCCATTTGTCACTGTCCTGCAGATGTTTCATTAGAACTTATTGAGCGTGAGCCTGATAGTTCTGTGTGCGATGGCAGGCTTCACACAAATACAGCTCTTGAGGGATATTGTCATGACTTTGGCTTTTACAATCCATTTCCATCCTAGTGTTTTTGCCCTTGCGTCAGTAGGGCCTGAAGGAATCCTTCCGGTGCTGTGTGTGTGTGTGTGTGTGTGTGTGTGTGTGTGTGTGTGTGTGTGTGTGTGTGTGTGTGTGTGTGTGTGTGTGTGTGTGTGTGTGTGTGTGTGTGTGTGTGTGTGTGTGTGTGTGTGTGTGTGTGTGACTTTCATTTTTTTCTGTTTGTTCCACACAGGAGAGTGTGGACCTGGGAGAGATCATGTTCTCACTATGCTACCTGCCCACTGCTGGACGACTCACTCTCACGGTCATCAAGTGCAGGAACCTCAAGGCCATGGATATCACGGGATACTCAGGTGTGTGTGTGTGTGTGTGCGTCCATGTCTACGTGCATATGTGTGACTCATTGTTTGTGGTAATGACTCAAAGTAGAAATACACCCTACCCTGACTGTTACATACGAAATTATAAATACAGTCACATAGAATGTCAAATAAAAACAGCAAACTAAGGGAAGTCCTCTCTACCGCTTCTAGTTCTGTGGGAATCTATTAATATTTATCAGTGGCAATATGAAGATGTCATCTCCAGCAGTTTATTTCTATGAGGTTTCAGGCGGTGTTCATTGTTATGTAAGTTTGCATCCCAAATGGCAGCCTATTCTCTATATACTGCATAGGGCTCTGGGCAAAAGTAGTGCACGATGTAGGGAATGGGGTGCCATTTGAGACACAACCTAAAAGTCTGCTGTTCCATATTCCATTTATGTTATCAATAACCGGATACCATTGCAGGAAATATGTTTGCTTCGAAATGAAAGTGACATTCACTGTGAGTTAAATGTCATGAATCGGGTTGTATTCATTCAACCCAAAATAAGACATGTTATTATTTACCTCTCATCTTTATTTACATTTTACAAGTTATACATCTCTACTCAGAGGATTTACATGTCTCCCAGTTGTTGCTGAATTGAACTGGATCTGTGTGCAGTAAACCATGGCTAATCAACGGTACCCTGAAGAAGCATATTTGGTTGCAAAGCAAGCCCTCCTTATATTTTGTTTATGAATCAAGGGCAGCTTACATCTGACTATTATACTGGCATAATGTATCATAGGAGCTGACAGATGAAGATTGAAATCAGTATTCACCACAATAATGTTTCACTTTATCCCGTTAAAGCACTCTGTCAAATGCCTTCACTTCCTCCGCTTTCAACACTTGAGGTGTTGACTCATCAATATTTAATGTACAGCGAATTATTCCAGACATCTTCAAGGATGTTATTGCTATATTTAGGTTTAAGTAGAGCAGGAGTGGGAATACACATGGGAAATACACATGGGAAATACATGTGGGAAGTGAAATTGATCGCCGCAGCTGCTGTATCAAAACTGATGTGTTTGAGTTAAGGTGAGGTCACTGTAGGCCTACAGTAATTAGAATAGCATTCGATTCTCAAATGCTGAGACAATGCCTGCATGTCAAGTGTTATAGAAGTAGATCTACACTATCTCTATCGAAAAATCACACTAACAGAGACTAACTTCCAAGCATTGAAAGACAAACTTGTCATCTCATTCTCTCAGCATGTCTCTCGTGACAGACTGTTTGCAGGAAATTTGATTTGAGGATTAATCTCAAGAAAATGTAGCTATAGAATTTAGATTCGTTTTCAGCACCTCATACCTTTCCTATTCTCTCATTGGCAGATCCCTACGTCAAAGTGTCTCTCGTCTGTGACGGGAGGCGCTTGAAAAAGAAGAAGACGACCATCAAGAAGAACACTCTGAACCCCACGTACAACGAGGCCATTATCTTCGACATCCCCCCAGACAGCATGGACCACGTCAGCCTGCACATCTCAGTCATGGACTATGACTTGTACGTACTGTTTCAAAAATATATATTGGCACCTACGGTGTAAGTCGGAAGTTTACATACACCATAGCCAAATACATTTAAACTCCGTTTTTCACAAATCCTGACATTTAATCTTAGTAAGAATTCCCTGTCAGTTAGGATCACCACTTTATTTTAAGAATGTGAAATGTCAGAATAATAGTAGAGAGAATTATTTCTTTCAGCTTTTATTTCTTTCATCACATTCCCAGTGGGTCAGAAGTTTACATACACTCAATTAGTATTTGGTAGCGTTGCCTTTAAATTGTAACTTGGGTCAAATGTTTTGGGGTAGCCTTCCACAAGCTTCCCACAATAAGTTGGGTGAATTTTGGCCCATTCCTCCTGACAGAGCTGGTGTAACTGAGTCAGGTTTTGTTGGCCTCCTTGCTCGTGCACGCTTTTTCAGTTCTGCCCACACATTTTCTATAGGATTGAAGTCAGGGCTTTGTGATGGCCACTTGTTGTCCTTAAGCCAGTTTGCCACAACTTTGGAAGTATGCTTGGGGTCATTGTCCATTTGGAAGAGACATTTGCCACCAAGCTTTAACTTTCTGACTGATGTCTTGAGATGTTGCTTCAATATATCCACATAATTTTCCTACTTCATGATGCCATCGATTTTGTGAAGTGCACCAGTCCCTCCTGCAGCAAAGCACCCCCACAACATGATGCTGCCACCCCTGTGCATCACGATTGGGATGGTGTTCTTCGGCTTGCAAGTCTCCCCCTTTTTCCTCCAAACATAACGATGGTCATTATGGCCAAACAGTTCTATTTTTATTTCAGCAGACTAGAGGACATCTCTCCAAAAAGTACGATCTTTGTCCACATGTGCAGTTGCAAACCATAGTCTGACTTTTTTATGGCGGTTTTGGAGCAGTGGTTTCTTCCTTGTTGAGCGGCCTTTCGGGTTATGTCGATATAGGACTCATTTTACTGTGGATACTTTTGTACCTGTTTCCTCCAGCATCTTCACACGGTCCTTTGCTGTTGTTCTGGGATTGATTTGCACTTTTCGCACCAAAGTATGTTCATCTCCAGGAGACAAAACGCGTCTCCTTCCTGAGCGGTATGACAGCTGCGTGGTCCCATGCTGTTCATACTTGCGTACTATTGTTTGTACAGATGAACGTGGTACCTTTAGGCATTTGGAAATTGCTCCCAAGGATGAACCAGACTTGTGGAGATCTACAATTATTTTTCTGAGGTCTTGGCTGATTTCTATTTATTTTCCCATGATGTCAAGCAAAGAGGCACTGAGTTTGAAGGTAGGCCTTGAAATACATCCACAGGTACACCTCCAATTGACTCAAATGATGTCAATTAGCCTATCAGAAGCTTCTAAAGCCATGACATCATTTTCTTAAATACTCAAAGGTGTTTAAAGGCACAGTCAACTTAGTTTATGTAAACTTCTGACCCACTGGAATTGTGAGACAGTGAATTATAAGTGAAATAATCTATCTGTAAACAATTCTTGGAAAAATGACTTACGTCATGCACAAAGTAGATGTCCTAACCAACTTGCCAAAACGATAGTTTGTTAACAAGAAATTTGTGGAGTGGTTGAAAAACGAGTTTTAATGACTCCAACCTAAGTGTATGTAAACTTCTGACTTCAACTGTCAATACAAATCTGCCGTGCACACTTTCCAGCCACTTGGTGGGAGTCTGTCAAGAGAGACAATGTTTGATTGAACTCAGTTTTACGTCTGCTGAAACATTGTCAAAACATTTAACTCCGACGCTTCTTTCAGAGGAGTATCCTGTATCTGTGCAGTTTGCACGATACGCCTCCTCGAATAGAGCACTCTGTGTGTTGTCTATTCTTTTTTTTTAAACAAACTGGACAACAAAGAGAAAGAAAAGGTCAGGAGTCAGGACATTCACTTCGCTGGCTGAAGGGATGCTCTGAGGGTCGTCTTTATCAACAAACACGGCTGGTTAAATGGGTGCAGGTGTGCTAGTTTATTAATACACGTGTGTGTTGCTAACTGGCAAACCGAGTCTACTGTGGTTATCAAGTTGTCTTTGTTTTGTGTACTAGTCAGTCCCTTCGATCTAGGTTTATTTTGTGGGTGTAGGGATTATGACGAGGGAGAACAAACATCACCATTGGTCTGAGCCAATCCAGAGAGGAGTTTGTTGGTGCCGTTATCGTTTGTAGTTGTTGAGCACAAACCCTTTCTTCATCGCATTTACATTTCAGACATAATCTCTCAAAGAGATATGGAAATGTCCCCTTTTAACCACCTAGATGACTCAGCTCTATTCACATGAATTACAACCGCGACATGATCACCTCACCTCTCCCTTTCACTTCTTGCAACTGTATCCTCTGATAACAAAATGTATGTAATAAGAGTTGGAGATGCCAAATTAGTTTATTTAAGGTGAATTCCACTATTTTACATTGGTGGGTTCACAGAATATTTTTTTCCATTTACACTGCCGCATGTAATACAAATTCAGCTATAGAATCAACCCTGCATTTTGTAATGTAGTGTGTCTGAAGAGCAGGATTAGCTGTAAGGTTGTGTTGTCGTTGTGTGATGTTGTGTGTGTTGTCTGGCCCCTGCAGGGTTGGTCACAATGAAATCATTGGTGTGAACCGTGTGGGGTGCAGTGCTGAGGGGCTTGGCAAGGGCCACTGGAACGAGATGCTGGCGTACCCACGCAAGCCCATTGCACACTGGCACCCCCTACTGGAGGCCAAGAAATCAGAGAAAGAGGTTAGTTCATACAGTACGTTGCAGTGTGTGAAGAATAATGTGTAAATAATGTGACTATATTTACTATACGTACTATATTGTATATAGTAAAATATACTTTTTTTCAACAATCACATGTCGGATAAAATCAATGTCAGATATTGTAACAGTGTAATATCTATGTTCTAACTGTGTCTGTCTGTCTGTCTGTCTGTCTGTCTGTCTGTCTGTCTGTCTGCCTGTCTGCCTGTCTGCCTGTCTGCCTGTCTGTCTGCCTGTCTGCCTGTCTGCCTGTCTGCCTGTCTGCCTGTCTGCCTGTCTGTCTGTCTGTCTGTCTGTCTGTCTGTCTGTGTACTGCAGTGGAAAACGCGGACGGCCAGTTTTGACAGCCAGGGCTCCTGCCCCTCCCCCAGGCGTCCTGCGAGCCCCTGAGCAGAACCACATGTGACCCTAGCGGAACGGCCCAGGTTTGGTTTGGGCCTCTTCTATCTCTCCTACTGATCTTACTTCCTGTCTGTTCTGTCCGCCTGAGCCTAAGGAGAAACCTAACCCCACTGAGTCTCTCTCTCAGTCTTCACTTTCCCTCAAGTGTAGCCACAGAGTGCTCCCAGTCCTAAGACCAGATCCTGGATCAGCATCGTCAGTTATTTGTGAAAGTAACGTTGTTTAAAAATAAAATAAAATCAGCATTCGAATGACTGATCTGGAGTCAGACCTAATACTTGGGAGGCTTTGGTTTGGTTTTTATCCTGAGCTGATCTTCTCACGTGAGTCCCCAAAGGGGAAGATTGTTGTCTGAGTGGAACAGCAGACAGCCGTTTTCCAGTGTATCTATCTTTGGGTTGAGGCTGATGGAATGTGATCACAGCGCTCTCACAGGGACTCGGTCTAAACACACTGACGTTTCTGCTCAGCACTGCAGAGCTCTTTGATGAGAGGCCCCACATGGAAACCACACTTTGAATGCAGTTGATGTTCCCCAGGGTAAAATAGGAACTGAAGGAAAGTGGAAGGAACTATGGAATGTCTAAAGCCGTCTGCCCTTTCTTTCTCCTTTTGTGCGGCAGTAACAAAAAAAACATTGTGACACAGTCAAATGTGTAGTTCTTTCACCAAACATTAACTGTCATAGTAACCAAGCCAAACAAGGCAACAAACTCATTTGACAATAGTAGCTATGTTGTATATCTTCTCGACACAAACCATTACATTTTCAGGAGTAATGAACAAGAGCTTAAAGGGGTGGTTTTAACCAGTCAAATAGTGTTCATCGAGTTTCTAGCGGTTCATTGAATCAACAAATATGATCAGCACATAATACGAGCACATTGCAACAATGTTGGAGCATAGCACCTGAGTGTCTTTCTATGGAACAACGAAGAGTTGAATAGCACACAGACTCCGAACCACCCTTACCTCTCGCTTTGTTTTCTCCTAGTCAGTCTTGGTTCTCTTACCTCTTCCATCGAAGTGTATTCTCATTACTCCTGTTCCCATAGTTTTCCTCTCAGCTGAACGTACCGCACTTCTTCAGCACCTTCTTATCGTGTTCTGTTCTCTGGGGTTGGTTTCAAACTGTACAGCACAGTCCTCTATCTGCTCATGTAAAGTTTGTATTTCCCACCAGAATACAAATTAGGTATAGAACTAGTATTGTTGTGTTTTGGGAGTTTTCCTTATCCTGCAGTGTCCAGACCTCTTCTCCAGAATAGGAGAATATGACCCTCGGTGGACCAATAATCAACTACTCATTTCCTATTGTCTTGTCTATCATAGGCCAGAGGTACACTGGAGCAATTTGTAATGGGGTGACGTTCAATCTGCTCTCTATACAAGGATTAGTTTATTGAATATTGTTGAGGAGTTTGATCTAAATCCAAACATATGATTTGCGTTATTGAACATTATTCAACAAAATCCAATAAATCAGTGTTTACGGTACATGTAGGCAGTCATGTAGCTACTTCTTCTACTGTTTTTTTTTAATGGTTGTACTGCTGGATATTGGACAGATATACAGTACCAGTCAAAAGTTTGGACACACATACTCATTCAAGGGTTTTTCTTTATATTTGACTATTTTCTACATTGTAGAATAATAGTGAAGACATCAAAACTATGAGAACACTTATGGAATCATGTAGTAACCAAAAAGGTGTTAACAAATAACTGTTTGCCTTGATGACAGCTATTGCAGTCTTGACATTCTCTCAACCAGCTTCATGAGGAATGCTTTTCCAACAGTATTGAGGGAGTTCCCACATATGCTGAGCGCTTGTTGGCTGCTTTTTCTTCACTCTGCAGTCCAACTCAGTCCAAACAATCTCAATTCGGTTGAGGTTGGTTGATTGTGGAGGCCAGGTCATCTGATGCAGCACTCCATCACTCTCCTTCATGGTCAAATAGCCCTTACACAACCTGAAGGTGTGTCTTGGCTCATTGTCCTGTTGAAAAACAAATATATGCGGATATCATCTGTTCACCTACTCTGTGTCTCAAAGACACGGCGGTTGGAACAAAAAATCACTCAAATTTGGACTCATCAGACCGAAGGACAGATTTCTACCAGTCTAATATCCATTGCTGGTGTTTCTTGGCCCAAGCAAGTCTCTTCTTCTTAATGGTGTCCTTTAGTAGTGTTTTTATTGCAGCAATTCGACCATGAAGGCCTGATTCACACAGTCTCCTCTGAACAGTTGATGTTGAAATGTGTCTGTTACTTGAACTCTGTGAAGCATTTTTTCGGGCTGCAAACTGAGGTGCAGTTAACTCTGATGAATTTATTCTCTGCAGCAAAGGTAACTCTAGGCCTATGGCGGTCCTCACGAGAGCTAGTTTCATCATAGCGCTTGATGGTTTTTGCGACACCACTTGAAGAAACTTCAGATTGACTGACCATCATGTCTTAAAGTAATGATGGACTGTTGTTTCTCTTTGCTTATTTGAGATGTTCTTGCCATAATATGGACTTAGTCTTTTACCAGATAGGGTTATCTTCTGTATACCACCCCTACCTTGTCACAACACAACTGATTGGCTCAAACGCATTAAGAAGGAAAGAAATTCCACAAATTAGAGGTTCCACACTTGGTAATTGAAATGCATTCCAGGTGACTACCTCATGAAGCTGGTTGAGAGAATACCAATAGTGTGCATAGCTATCGTCAAGGGAAAGGGTGGATTTGTTTAACACTTTTTTGGTTACTACATGATTCCATATGTGTTATTTTATAGTTTTGATGTCTTTACTATTATTCTGCAATGTAGAAAATAGTAAAAATAAAGAAAAACCATAGAATGAGTAGGTGTCCAATCTTTCAGCTGTATAAAAGTTTAAAATAATATTGGTTTGATTATAATTGTTATTTAGTCTATTTCTACATTGTGGTACTATGAGTACAATCTAATAATTGATGTCATCTCAATACCTAAATGTGTATCAAACAAACAAAAGAAAACAACCCGATTGGTGTATAGTTTTTTGGTGCCAAACATGTTTGTAGCAAAGGTAAACTATAATTTGTTCTGTCACAAAAATGATTAAAGTAATGTCAGTCATTGAAATTCCCAACCCACCCATTCGTAAAATGTCTGGATAAAAGCGTCTGCTAAATGGCATATGTTATATATTATTAATTCATGTTTTCTTTCCAGTGAGACTCATTATATTCTGTGCTATGTAGTAAATGTATTGTTTCAATTATTAGAGAAAATACAGCAGGGATTGCAAATAGTTTTTAATAATAACTTGTGCAACCAAACATGGGCTACCAATTAATTGATTTATTTTCCATCAATTTTCCATCAATGTAATTGTCTGCATTATTTCCAATCCCCCATATTTATTTCCAATCCCCATAATCCCCCCCTATTTTTTTGTAAATATATATAAATATATATATATATTTTTTAAATATATTTTCCTTTATTATTTTCCCTAACCCTACCACCTCTCCCCTAATTGGGGTAAAGTAATGGACAACAACACTGAGGCTTCTACTTCCAGCTGATACTGTACATGCTATATACATTTTATATTTTACAATAGCTTTCTTTTGTTTTTAGTCCCATTCTTCAGATACCCTCAACCCCTCCCATCTATCTCTGAAGACCATCCAGTTTTGATTTCTATTTGCCATATATTTTTAACTGTGCAGTTTCAATAAAGTTCTGAACCTAAATACATTTTACGGACACAGTATATTTTACATGAGTTATCTTGTTATTTTTAGTCCCACCCTTCAGCTCCACTCAACCCCTCCCATCTATCGCTGAACACCATCCAGTTTTGATTTCTATTTGACATATATTTTTCAACTGTTCTCATAATTTCTACAGGTTGTAAATTAAAGATACCAATTTGATTAGAAGGGTTCTAGTTTGACTCAGTTGGGTTATGTAAGATGTAATAGAAATCAGGAATCTTCCTTAATGTTATTTTATGTTGACCATGACAGTGTTTTGATTATTTTACTAATTGACAAGCACATGTTTGAAAGCACATAGAGAAACAGGTTGGTATAGTGGGTATCAGGAAGTGGGTGTTGTTTACAGAATGTAAGGAGTGGTTTTAAGAGGCACCTTCTCCTATTTAAGCTCTTGAGTGCCCTAAACCAAAGCCTCTGCATTAATGTATCCTGTCAACACAACTGTGGTTATGTAGAAGTAGTTGCTTGAACTCTTTCTCTGTGCATTCTATCTACACAACGTTGGCACTGAGATTTGGTAGTAGTAGTTGTTTTGTAACCCAAGAGGTTATAGTGACTTAATGATAGTACTGGAATGGCCATCCAGATGACAATGTGGCTTCCGCCTGACTACAACTATGCAGCAAAAGCATGTTTGAAGATGGTATAAATCAAACAGAGGATGCAGAAGAAGCATGGTAAAAGTGAACAAATGTACTTAACACACACACATTATATTACTGTTTTAGCCATTTCCTTCCTCTAGAGAGAGCAGGCGTTTACCTCATTTCGTCTGGGAGACAAAACGGACAGACAGATATACAGACAGATAGCGTGGGGGAAACTAGCCTAGAGATAGTTGCAGGCCAATTTCTTGCAGTGAGTCAGTGACCTTTCTCTAATTAGCAGTTGGTAGGTCTATGAGACACAATACAATGAGTCACTTGATGGATTCCCTCACACCATTATTGTGTCTTTCTTCACAATAGGATTGTTCAGGTTTTCTCACATACTATATTTACTGGTTACAATCGTGATAAGATCCTTCCTTCCATTACTGGTAGACTCCTCATATCTGACTCACTCCAGTTTGTTTAAAAAAAAGGATGGTTTTATGTTTTCTCACATATATACAGTAGGTATACACTTGTTGATTACATTTCTGATTAGATTTATGTCATTTATTTTAGACTCCTGATATTTGACTCCAAGTTTGTTTCTATTTGACAAAAGTATATGAAATAACTGACTGTAGTTTTGTTCTTCCTCTGTTTCAGTGGTGTGTTTAATGATGATGATCTTCTGTTCTGACAATATGGACTAGTGTGTTTGTATCCATAGTACGTAATGATATCATGTTATATACATTTAGCCTCAGTTTATGTACTGTTTTAAAGACCTTTATCTGTTGTTATTATTATTGTTGTGTTTCTCAATATGATCTTGTATCCTGTCCATTCGTCATGGACAGCACGGACTTTCCAATTTTTTATTGAAGATTTGTACTTGTAATATAACTGTTTTGACAACTGTTCTTGTAATTGAAGCCTGTTAGGGTTGATTTATTTATGTTTCCGTTTAAATCCTGAATTGTTAATGACTCATAACATGAGGTCCAATGTGTAATAAATTGAACAAAAAACAAATTATCTGTTGCGTATTTAAATAACTTTCTTCTGAAACTTGTCAGTCTATTTTTGTGATGATAAATGAAGGCTATTCCATGCGTGAAATTGCCAAGAAACAGAAGATCTCGTACAACACTGTGTCCTACTCCCTTCACAGAACAGAGCAAACTGGCTCTAACCAGAATAGAAAGAGGAGTGTGAGGCCCCGGTGCACAACTGAGCAAGAGGACAAGTACATTTCAGTGTCTAGTTTGAGAAACAGATGCCTCACAAGTCCTCAACTGGCAGCTTCATTAAATAGTACCCGCAAAACACCAGTCTCAACGTCAACAGTGAAGAGGCGACTCTGGGATGCTGGCCTTCAAGGCAGAATTTCTCTGTCCAGTGTCTGTGTTCTTTTGCCCATCTTAATCTTTTCTTTTTATTGGCCAGTCTGAGATATGGCTTTTTCTTTGCAACTCTGCCCAGAGGGCCAGCATCCCGGAGTCGCCTTTTCACCGTTGACGTTGAGACTGGTGTTTTTTGCAGGTACTATTTAATGAAGCTGCCAGTTTCAAGCTGTGCTAACATAATTGCAAAAGGGTTTTCTAGCTTGGATTAGCTAACACAACGTGCCATTGGAACACAGGAGTGATGGTTGTGGATAATGGGCCTCTGTACGCCTACGTAGATATTCCATTAAAGAAATCAGCCGTTTCCAGCTACAACAGTCATTTACAACATTAACAATGTCGAAACTGTTTTTCTGATCAATTTGATGTTATTGTAATGGACAGAAAATGTGCTTTTATTTCCAAAACAAGGACATTTCTTAGTGACCCCAAACTTTTGAACGGTCGTGTATGATGAATTATGGTGGCACACATAATATGTATATATATTTTTTTATTCATGTAAGATTTCTCCTCTGTAAAGTTTTTGTGACTTTATATTTTTCTCTGATTGTGCCGATGAACTTTAGCCGGAGACTGTCACTTTCACGACTACGTATGTCAAAGTGAACAACAAAGGGAGCAAGCAGCAGGGAAGAGTAAATTGGATGAACTCAAACAAGTGGAATGCAAATAGCCAAATTAAATCTTGAGGAGAACTGGGCCATACATTCCATCAAGGCATTCAATTACACACCGTTTCTGATCTCTGCCCCGAAATAAATCCAGTTGTTGCGGACATATTACGATTCCAATCTAATTCAGAGCTCCATTCAACATCAACTTTATCAAACTGGGGTAGCAATAATATGTTTGGTAACGGGCACCTACAGTACAGTAATTCAATGCATTATTTCAAGTAAAAAAATACAGAGGTACATTTTCCTGTAGAGACAATGTATACAGTATGGACAGTGGGGTGAGTGGTATCAAAAAACAAATACATGTCTCCAGTGATAGTCTTCATGTTAGAATGTTTTCCGGCCATTTCTCGGACTAAAATGTTATTTGACTAAAATGCCCACTAGTCCATCCACTTAAACCATTAGCTTCCTCGTCATGGACAGTTTGTAAAGGATCAGGTAGCCGTCATCCCAGGCATAGATCTGTTTCTCCTGAGGGTTGTACTTAAGACTGGCGTGGAGTCCATACCTCCTGGGGAAATACAGTAGCGGAGCCTCCTCATTGGTCACCGCATCGTTTACGTCAAACACACACTGAACACGAGAGCGACTAGGCACCCTAGTGTTGTAGACCACATAGACCGTCCCACAGACCACGAAGGCTGCCTCCGCGTTCTCCTGGGGACACTGTGTATCCCACATCTGCTCGATATCCAGGCTGTCAGGGTCCATCTTAGCCAGGTTGATGGACTCACTCTCCCTGGTGGTGTAAAGGGCCCAGAGGCCTTCCTCATCGGCAGCCAGGTCCACAGCAGTCTCTGGGTTGAGGCTGTAGACGGGTCTATGGTCTGCCACCTCCACTGGGAACACAGCACTGTCTGCCAATGTGCCATTCGCCAGGTCATACTTAATCACCTGGAGCTCGTCGGCCCCCTCCGTCACGTAGTAGGCATAGCCATTGTAGACGGCACTTCCGGTGCCACTCCACAGAGAGGGCAGTCCTATAGGCCTGCTGTGGGCCACTCCTGGGGAGGACGAGAAGTCGAGAACAGAGCTGAACTGGTACACGGTGTCCTCTGCCGTGCCGTTGAAGACGTAGACCTTAGAGGTCCTGGCGTCTTTAGTCCACATGCCCTTGGGGCTGCCCATCCTCTTCAGGATCTTCATGGCTCTGATGCTGGAGATGATGTCTATACAATCTGTTGATAGAGAAATGGAGGTGGTATCGTGAAAAATCGGGTAATTATGAAGACCTTTGTGTACAGTATACTGTATAAAATGACAACAGATAATTATTATAACATATCAAATATTACTATTATATAAATGTTAATGGTCTATTTGTAGTTTTTAAAATCAAAGCTGAGTTCAGGCTGGTCAGGCTGGGTCTCATAGCCTAAGACGTAACATAGTAATTGTAAATCCGGGACACTCAAATTAGTATGATATGTTACGTTTAGTATTGTTGCATAAGAAAGATGTTTACGGTACTTATAATGCAAATGTCTAGCAGCCCAAAGGTTGCAAGTTTGAATCTCATCATGAAAATTTTAGCAACTTTTCAACTGCTTACTACTTTTTAGCCACTTCGCAAGTACTTAGAATCTTAGCCAACCCTTCCCCTAACCCTAACTTCAACCCTTTAACCTAATTCCTAAACTTAACCCTAATCTTAACTCGAACCCCTAACCCTAACCCCTAGCCGAGCTAACATTAGCCATCTAGCTGGAATTCGTCAAATATTATGCATTTTGCAAATTCGTAACATATAATACAAAATGTCATTCGTAACGTATCATTGTCAGATGTGATGGACATCCACAGATGAATACATACCATACGAAACATTACATATCATACTAAATGGAGTGTCTCGGATTTACTTACAGAAAACGACTAAATGCTCTGAAACCAGGTTGGTTAGCATCCAGGCATCCAGCTCACATTAGGCATCCAGTTCACATTTCCTTCTCGTGTTGCATTAGAATGCCTCCTTGCCCACCTGATGTGTCCTTGCCCACCTGAAACCTGTTTTGATGTCTACTTCAACATGCCGGGCACATCATCTACCCCGCAGGCTGCAGCAGGCTATTTCAATGCAGTCCAAATGAAAATGAACTCGACACAATCAAAGGGAAGTGGAAGAAGTGGAAGAAACGGCTACATTGTGCTTTGGAACATGAGAAAGATGGGTGACACAGATATGCTGAAGTATAGCAAAAGTGTTTTTTTTTTGCTGATAAAAAAAGTAAATTTTAGCTCTCAAGACAACAAAGAGCAAAGAGACTTACTCTCAATTAGGATAGAGTGTGTCTAAATCATTGACAATGGGGGGGGGGTTGCTGTTCCGTATGCATGGAACACTCCTTGAATATGGACTTTCAAAGTATTGCCACTGACCTGAGGTCAGCATCTGGTTCGCCCTTTCAGGTAGAGTAAGAGCGCCTGGTAAACACTTTACATTAATGTTGTAACTGTTTATTTGAAATGTATACACAAATAATTAACCGTTTATAAACTACTTCTAAACCTTTTATAAACCTTTTTTTTATGTTAATGTGCTACCGAACCTGAAACTCTTAGTGAGACGTCTGTTTGCTCTGTGTTTTACATGAGGTTATACAGTTGACTAAATGAACCTACTGTCTGTGAAACAGAACTTTGAATTGCAACATTATTTGTACCAACCCGCTGTGAGTCACATCGTAGGTAGTAAAGCCAGACCACCCGTGTCCATGACGTACAAATTGGAGACTGGTTCCCCCCTTGAAATAAATGACTCATAGCCAACTAGCGATAAATCTATAGGAAAATAAAATTAATGACTAGCCTACCCAGTGATTCAAAATGTAGCTCTAAATTGCAACAACAACAAAAAAATTACTTGAAACAAATCTTTGTTTCCTACCTCTTTTCCTGTGGAATGGGTTTTCAGGGGAGGACACCAACTGCCACGAGTGGTAAAGAGCTTACTGTAAGCCTAAAAATACTGTAACCTTGCTCCATAAGCCAACAGGTCTCCCTTAGCCAAGTCTCTTTCAGGCAGGGAAATGAAGGCACTAGATCAAAGGCAGTCATCCTGTACAGGACGTCAGAGCTCTACGCCTCACGCTCCCCCCAACTCCCCATACACTGCTCCTCTCTCTACTCACCCAAGACTCTGGAGTACCCATCTTCCTCTCCCCCTCTCTTCCTCTCCTTCACCCGCTCCTTCACCTCCAGGTCCACATCCACCATTCTGTCTGCCTGGTTCACACAGGGCTTAGCGGGGTTTTGGGTTTCGATGTAGTCCATCTCTCTCTCGACGCGGTCCACTCGTACCCCTGTCCCCTCCAGGTCTTGGCGCAGGGTCCCGTGGTCCTGGTTTAGTCCCTTTATAAATTCAGCAGTCTGCTTCTTGAAGTGCCGCAGCTCTGTGTTGTAGCGGTTCGACTGCTCGTGCCATATGAGCATACGATCCTGGGGGAGCATAATGTGTTATCGAGGACGTTGATTTGGTGTGTGGCCGACGATTGAGGATTACTGTAATGTTGGGTGAATGTAATTGTCCTAGTATCAGACCCTAGTTCATTCCAATCGCACAGGTCTTAGGCACAAGGATAACACTATGGACATAGTTCTGAGAAAACTGTATCAGGTGCTGGTGTTTGAACGTGTGTCAAAACAGGGTCATCGTGATCATTTATCGTGGCAGAAGGTATCAGCACCCATCAACATCAATTCCACCATCAAAACCTCACAAGAGGAAACAAGTGTGTTGTTTATTATCACAATGTTGTTCAGTGATCTGGTTCAGTGACAGTGAACCACAGAGGTTGACTCATGCTAAGATTGACGAAAGGTCAAATAGGGGGTGCGTTACGCCAATGGATCATGTCATCGAGAGAGGTTGAGACTGACAAGGAATAACAGCGGATTATTTCTCCTCTGTCTAAGACCCACAGTTGAATTTTCTCTCTTTTTACTACTGTACTTGAGTGAGTCCTTGGTTGGATTGGAATAAAAATACTAAATGAAAATAACTTTCTGAATTGACTTATTCTAATAACTAATGTAAGAGTCGAGCCAGCGACATCACGGGAGGGAGATTCTTTTTAAAAGATCAAAAGAACAGGAGGGGGTAGGAAGATTTGAATGATAAACAAATTATTCATTACAGTCAAGTAAATGTTATTTGTATTCTCACACTATTTTCCCAATTTTTTGGGGGGTGCTATATTTGAAAATGGTTCGAAAGAGGAAACTGATGACATGGTCATAATGAATGGATAGATTGGTGCATATAAATGACTGCATTCTGGACTCTTGATTACTGTAGCTAATACAGTTTTTCTCAATTGCTAAAACACAACTTCTGAAACCTTGCTCCATTTCCTGAAAACATTAAACACAAAAACCTCATCTTCAAGCACTATTTACATAACCTCTGACTCCTCTTGAAAAAATGAAACGTTCGCCTCAAAACAGTTTTACCTGTGTTCAAAATCAAACACTGCTCTCAAATCATAAACAAAGTGATCAAAATGATATACACTCTCAAGCAGTCAGTAAACAATACCCCAAAAAATAGAAAACACATTGTTCAAAACATACAATTCTCAGGGAGAAGTACATTTTGAATAAAAATTAAAAAAAATCATATTTTTTCCGTCATAGTCTTTTGATGAACGAAAACAGGTTCTATCATAGTAGCTCAAAATTGATCAGAAATTACTACTCTGCTTTGCTCTTTGCAATTTTGTTTTTTGTTCTTCCTCCTCCTTGTACCCCTATTTGTACAGTACTTCACCCTACATCTCACAAACCTGTCCTTTGTCTCTGTGATACTGTAATTCATGTTCTTTGTTGATATGAACCTGCAACCAGTCAAAATCTATTGAGCAGTCAGTACTATTAATAAATGTAAAGCACAATTTTCAGGGCCATACAATTTGTCCATTGTACATTATACAGCCTACAATGCACTGTACTACAGTATCCATTCTCAGACTTTCTCCTTCCCACCTTCAACAACCTGTTTGCTCTCTGAACTGGCTTATATTGGTTGTGTCGCATCATTTGAAACAGGCTAAATCAATTTTGAGTGGTTGTGTTCAATCAATGACATATGTTCTCTATTTGTATTTGATTGTGGCCACTTGTGTTTACCAGTATGGACGACATGTGCATTAGAGTGCAGAATGTGTTTTGAGAATGAGAATGTGTTTAGAGATTTGCTGAAAAGTCTAAGTGAGATCTGCAAATTGTGTTTCACCATGTGAAATGGTTTAAGGTATTGACAACAGACTGCATAATTAGCTAAATGAGTCCAAGCAACTGAGAACTTTGTTCAGCCAATGGGCTTGAGTGTTTTAGCAATTGAGAAAAACTGTAATACTTGTAGGATCTGAAACAGACAGAATGGAGTTGCATTCTACTACTTGGACACTTCATCACACTCAACTGTAAGCAAACTTGGCATAATCAGTATAGAATAGCTGCAATATAGGAGGAGTAGAACACACTCCCACAAACCTGGCATATTATATTTGACAAAATGAATATTGTACAGTGCCTCAGACAGCCTTTTCAATTGGCCAAGAGGAATTGCAAGGTACACCTGTTCTTGCTTATCCTAAAGAACATGATTTTACCATTATCGTTTCTTTGTCAGTAACTGCTGTAAATGTTCCTATTGTTTTCATTATCAACGTGTTGTCATCTTTGCGCCTCATGAAGAGTTTCACATGGCTTAGTGTGTATTCTGAGAAGGGGAAAGAGAATAGGAGAAGTACGCGGGCATAGATACGACAGCTCACGGCCACTGATATTCTCTAAGGGCCCTTGCCCGAGAAGTTGATGAGTCGAACAGAGATTGTATTAATTGGACTGCTTTAGTCAACACGTAAAAATATATAAATAAAAAGAAACCTTGCAGGCAGACACTGAGCGCGAACTAAAGTTTTGCAGAATGCCAGAGATAAAGCCTGACACATGGCCTTGATTCTCTGTCCCTGATTTCACAGTAACTGCTGTTTGCTGTTCTTTCAGATGGATGTTGTCTCACTAGCATTCAAAAAGAACGGTTGTTTAGGAGTTTGTCTCTTACCTCAATGGCAAGGAATCTGTTCTCCAGATAATCCATGAGACCCTGGTAGTAATACTGACCGTTGGTGAGGACTAGGACTAAGGAGAGGAGGAAGGGGACAGCCGTTGACATGGTTGATAGATCCAAGGGACAGTCTGGGCGTCCTGTACGTAAGTCCAGGTAGCAAAAATACTTCCTCCTGTCTGGTCCGGTCTCCGCGTGGTCTACTTATGGTTGGTTTCCTACAGAGTGTGAGTGTTCGTGAATAACTGTGTGTGTGTGTGTGTGTGTGTGGAGGTGAGAGAGAGAGAGAGAGAGAGAGAGAGAGAGAGAGAGAGAGAGAGAGAGAGAGAGAGAGAGAGGCCCGGTTCTTGGGTTTCAAACTCTTTGGCTCGCTCACGTGGCTGGAATGTTTTCACAAACTCCCAGGGAGGAGCCTTGTTCCTCTAGCCCCTTTCTGTCCTCAAAAAGTGAATGTACTGTTGTACTGGACACTGGGCAACACTGTGTGTGTTGGTGTGTATGCGTGTGTACATGTGCTTGCGTGCAAGCGAGTGTGTACGTGTGTGAGTGTGTACGTGTGTGGGAGTGTATGTGTGTGGGTGGGTGCACCCGTGCATGACTGTTGATAGACAGTTGTTTATGGATTTAAAAAAAAATGTAACAAGGCTATATACAGGGGGTACCGGTACAGAGTCAATGTGCGGGGGCACCGGTTAGTCTAGTTAATTGAGGTAATATGTACATGTAGGTAGAGGTAAAGTGACTATGCATAGATAATAAACAGAAAGTAGCAGCAGCGTAAAAATGGGGCAGGGGTTGGTCAATGCAAATAGTCCGGGTAGCCATTTGGTTAGCTGTTCAGGAGTCTAATGGCTTGGAGGTAGAAGCTCTTATAACCTCTTGATACTACCTATCCCGGATCCGGGATCGTGAATACAGCCTCAGGCTCATTAGCATAACGCAACGTTAACGATTTCTGAAAATCGCAAATGAAATGAAAATAATATGCCTGCTCTCAAGCTTAGCCTTTTCTTAACAACACTGTCATCTCAGATTTTCAAAATATGCTTTTGAACCATAGCAAAACAAGCATTTGTGTAAGAGTATTGCAAGCTAGCTTAGCATTTTGCGTAGCATTTAGCACGCAACATTTTCACAAAAACCAGATAACCAAATAAATAAAATAATTTACCTTTGAAGAGCTTCGGATGTTTTCAATGAGGAGTCTCTCAGTTACATAGCAAATGTTCAGTTTTTCCTGAAAGAATCTTTGTGTAGGAGAAATCGCTCCGTTTTGTACATCACATTTGGCTACCGAAACGAACCGAAAATTCAGTCACCAAAACGTCTAACTTTTTCCGAATTAACTCCATAATATCGACCGAAACATGGCAAACGTTGTTTAGAATCAATCCTCAAGGTGTTTTTTCACATATCTCTTCATTGATATGCCGTTCGTGGAAGCCTGCTTTCCCCTCAGAATCCCATGGAAAAATACCAGCAGCTGAAAATGACGCACCAATTTCGACGGAGGACACCGGGCGGACACCTGGAAAATGTAGTCTCTTATGGTCAATCTTCCAATGATATGCCTACAAATACGTCACATATGCTGCAGACACCTTGGGGAAACGATAGATAGGGCAGGCTCATTCCTCTCGCATTCACAGCCATATAAGGAGACAATGGAAAACAGAGCCTCAAAAATCCTGCTCATTTCCTGGTTGCCGTTTCATCTTGGTTTTGCCTGTAGCTCCTGTTCTAGGGCACCCACAGACAATATCTTTGCAGTTCTGGAAAATTCAGAGTGTTTTCTTTCCAAAGCTATCAATTATATGCATAGTCGAGCATCTTTTTGTGACAAAATATCTTGTTTAAAACGGGAACGTTTTTCATCCAAAAATGAAATTGCGCCCCCAGAGTTTCAAGATTAAGAAGACATTTGGACCTAGACTTGACGCTCGGGTACCGCTTGCCATGCGATAGCAGAGAGAACAGTCTATGACTAGGGTGGCTGGAGTCTACCCTCTGTTGTGCCTGGAGGTCAGAGGCCTAGCAGTTGCCATACCAGGCAGTGATGTAACCCGTCAGGAAGCTCTCGATGGTGCAGTAATATAACTTTTTGAGGATCTGATGACCCATGCCAAATCTTTTCAGTCTTCTGAGGGGGCGTTGTCGTGCCCTGTTCATGACTGTCTTGGTGTGTTTGGACCAAGACAGCTGGTTGGTGATGTGAACACCAAGGAACTTGAAGCTCTTAACCTGCTCCACTGCAGCTCTGTCGATGAGAATGGGGGCGCGCTCGGCCCTCCTTTTCCTGTAGTCCACAATCATCTCCTTTGTCTTGATCACATTGAGGGAGAGGTTGTTATCCTGGCACCACACGGCCAGGTCTCTGATCTCCTCCCTATAGGCTGTCTCGTTGTTGTCAGTGATCAGGCTGTTGTGTCGTCGGCAAACTTACTGATAGTGTTGGAGTTGTGCTTGGCCATGCAGTCATGGGTGAACAAGGGGACTGAGCACACACCTCCGAGTGTCATGCATAGGTGTAATAGGTGGCAGGGAAGTCAGGCGCAGGAGAGTCAAATGGAGTGTAAAATGGAGTCTTTTAATAAAGTCCACGGAGTATGCTCCATAACACTAAAAGTACATAACAAACAAACATGGGTACAAGGACCCGACCCGCACCTATACAACAAACACACTACACTGACAATAAAACAATCTCTGACAAAGACATGAGGGGAAACAGAGGGTTATATACACAACAGGTAATGAATGGGATTGAAAACAGGTGTGTGGGAAGACAAGACAAAACCAATGGAAAATGAAAAAAGGATCAATGATGGCTAGAAGACCGGTGACGTCGAACGCCGAGCACCGCCCGAACAAGGAGAGGCAACGACTTCGGTAGAAGTCGTGACAGTACCCCCCCCCCTGACGCGCGGCTCCAGCTGCGCGTCGACACCGGCCTCGGGGACGACCCGGAGGGCGAGGTGCAGGGCGATCCGGATGGAGACGGTGGAATTCTGATAACATGGAAGGATCTAACACGTCCTCCACCGGAACCCAGCATCTCTCCTCCGGCCCGTACCCCTCCCAGTCCACGAGGTACTGAAGGCCCCTCGCCCGACGTCTCAAATCCAAAATGGATCGAACAGAGTACGCCGGAACCCCCTCGATGTCTAGAGGAGGCGGAGGAACATCACGCACTTCAGCCTCCTGGAGCGGGCGAGCCACCATTGGCCTGAGGAGAGACACATGGAACGAGGGGTTAATACGGTAATGAGTGGGTAGTTGTAACCTATAGCATACCTCGTTCACTCTCCTCAGGACTTTAAACGGCCCCACAAACCGCGGACCCAGCTTCCGGCAGAGCAGGCGAAGGGGCAGGTTTCAGGTCGAGAGCCAGACCCTGTCCCCTGGTGCGAACACTGGGGCCTCACTGCGGCGACGGTCTGCGCCAATTTTCTGGCGCCTTATGGCACGCTGAAGGTGGACGTGGGCTGCCTCCCAGGTCTCCTTAGCGTGCCGAAACCAATTGTCAACCGCAGGGGCCTCGGTCTGGCTCTGATGCCAAGGAGCCAGAACCGGCTGATACCCTAATACACATTGAAAGGGAGTAAGGTTAGTGGAGGAGTGACGTAGCGAGTTCTGAGCCATCTCTGCCCAGGGCACGAACTTCGCCCACTCCCCCGGCTGATCCTGGCAATAAGACCGCAGAAACCTACCCACATCCTGGTTAACTCTTTCCACCTGCCCATTACTCTCAGGGTGAAAACCTGAGGTAAGACTAACCGAGATCCCCAGACGCTCCATGAACGCCTTCCAGACCCTTGAAGTGAACTGGGGACCCCGATCAGACACTATATCCTCATGCACCCCATAGTGCCGGAAAACGTGTGTAAACAGGGCCTCTGCAGTTTGTAAGGCCGTAGGGAGACCGGGCAAAGGGAGGAGACGACAGGACTTAGAAAACCAATCCACAACGACCAGGATCGTGGTGTAACCCTGTGAAGGTGGAAGATCAGTCAAAAAATCCACCGACAGGTGCGACCACGGCCGTTGAGGAATGGGTAGAGGTTGTAGCTTACCTCTGGGCAGGTGTCTAGGAGCCTTGCACTGGGCGCACACCGAGCAGGAAGAAACATAAATCCTCACGTCCTTAGCTAAAGTGGGCCACCAGTATCTCCCGTCAAGACAGCGCATCGTCCGACCTATCCCAGGATGACCAGCGAAGGGTGACGTGTGAGCCCAATATATCAATCGGTCGCGGACAGCAGACGGAACGTACAGACGACCAGCTGGACACTCGGGGGAGAAGGCTCTGCACGTGATTCCCACTCAATGTCCGCGTCCAGCTCCCACACTACAGGCGCCACCAGACACGAAGCTGGGAGTATGGGAGTGGGATCCATGGACCGCTCCTCTGTGTCATACAGCCGAGACAATGCGTCTGCCTTAACGTTCTGGGAGCCTGGTCTGTAAGAAAGAGTAAACACAAAACGAGTGAAAAACATGGCCCACCTTGCCTGGCGAGGATTCAATCTCTTCACCTGCCAGATATACTCCAGATTGCAGTGGTCAGTCCAGATGAGAAAAGGGTGTCTAGCCCCCTCAAGCCAATGCCTCCACACCTTCAAAGCTTCTACGACAGCTAACAGCTCTCGGTTCCCCACATCAGAGTTTCGCTCCGTCGGGCTGAGCTTCTTCGAAAAGAAAGCACAGGGGCGAAGCTTCAGTGGCGTACCCGAACGCTGAGAGAGCACTGCTCCTATCCCAGCTTCGGATGCGTCCACCTCCACTATGAATGGCAAAGAGGGATCCGGATGAGCCAGCACAGGCACCGAGGTAAACAGAGTCTTCAGGTGCTCAAAAGCCCTGTTCGCCTCAGCCGACCACTGCAAGCGCACCGGGCCCCCCTTTAGCAGTGAGGTAATGGGAGCTGCCACCTGACCAAAACCCCGGATAAACCTCCGGTAGTAATTGGAAAACCCCAAAAAACGCTGCAACTCCTTTACCGTGGTTGGAGTCGGCCAATTACGCTTGGCTGTAATGCGGTCGCTCTCCATCTCCACTCCTGAAGTGGAAATCCGATGCCCTAGGAAGGAGATGGCTTGTTGGAAAAACAAGCATTTCTCAGCCTTGACATATAGATCATGCTCCAACAGGCGACCAAGCACCCTGCGCACCAGGGACACATGTTCAGCGCGTGTAGCAGAGTATATCAGAATATCATCGATATACACCACTACACCCTGCCCGTGCAGGTTCCTGAAGATCTCATCTACAAATGATTGGAAAACTGATGGAGCATTCATCAACCCATATGGCATGACCAGGTACTCATAACGACCTGAGGTGGTGCTAAATGCCGTCTTCCACTCATTACCCTTCATAATACGCACCAGATTGTACGCACTCCTGAGATCCAATTTTGTGAAAAAACGTGCCCCGTGCCCCGTGCATTAACTCAATAATCGTATTGATCAGAGGTAGCGGGTAACTATATTTCACTGTGATTTTATTAAGACCTCGATAATCAACACACGGGCGTAAACCGCCATCCTTTTTTTTCACAAAAAAGAAACTCAAAGAGACGGGTGAAATGGATGGCTGAATGAACCCCTGATGCAGGGATTCAGAGACATATGTCTCCATAGCCTCCGTCTCCGCTTGCGACAGGGGATACACGTGACTCTTGGGATATGCAGCGTCTACCAGGAGATCTATCGCACAATCCCCCCGTCGATGGGGTGGTAATTGAGTCGCCTTCTTTTTACAGAAGGCGAGAGCCAAATCGGCATATTCGGGGGGAATGCGCACGGTGGAGACCTGGTCTGGACTTTCCACCGTAGTAGCACCAACGGAAACCCCTAAACACCTACCTGAGCATTCTCGCGACCACCCCGTGAGAGCCCTCTGTGGCCAAGAAACAGTGGGGTTATGACAAACTAACCAGGGTAGGCCTAGCACCACAGAATACGCAGGAGAATCAATAAGGAAAAGACTAATCTTCTCCTTGTGACCAAGAAGCGTTATCATACACAAAGGTGCGGTTACCTCCCTGATAAACCCTGACCCTAATGGTCGACTATCTAAGGCATGAATAGGGAAAGGCATATCCACAGGAACAATAGGGATCCCTAAACTATGAGCTAGACTTTTATTAATGAAATTCCCATCCGCACCTGAATCTACTAGCGCCTTATACTGGGAATGCAGTGAAAAATCAGGAAAAGAGACAGAGACAAACATTAGTGCAGCAGAGGGCTCTGGATGAGAATGGTGCCTACTCACCTGGGGTGACGCCAGAATACCCTGCCTGCCCTCTCTATTCCAAGAGGAACCAACCCGGCACCGACCAGCAGTGTGCTCTCTGCGACCTTGAATGGTGCTCGAGCGGGGACCCCCTCCGGTCTCCCTGCGCACCATCCCTCCCAATTCCATAGGTTCAGGAGAGAGGGTGCGGGAGGATGGAACAACCAGACCCCGATCTAGACGTCCACGAGTAGCCAGCATGTTGTCCAGCTTGATGGACATGTCCACCAGCTGGTCGAAGGTGAGGGTGGTGTCTCTACAGGCCAGCTCCCGACGGACGTCCTCGCGTAGACTACACCGGTAATGGTCGATCAGGGCCCTGTCGCTCCATCCAGCGCCGGCAGCCAAGGTCCTAAACTCCAAAGCAAAATCCTGGGCACTCCTCGTCTCCTGCCTCAGATGATAGAGAAGCTCACCCGCTGCTTTGCCTTCAGGTGGGTGATCGAATACTATCCGGAAGTGGCTAGTGAACTCCTCAAAATGGTCCAGCGCCGCATCCTCCCTACTACACACAGCGCTGGCCCATTCCAGGGCTTTCCCGGTGAGGCATGAGACGAGGGCGTAACTCTTCTCACAGTCAGATGGTACTGGGGAGGCTGTGGCTAGATACAAGTTCAGTTTAAGGAGAAAACCCTGGCAGCCGGCAGTATCTCCGTTGTATCCCGTAGGTAGAGATAAATGGATTTTTGATTCCGGAGAGGAAAAAACGTTGACGGGAGATTCCGGTTGTGGTGGTGGTGGCGCTGGAGAAACTCCCTGTCTCTCCCAGCGATTCATTTTCATGACAATGTGATCCATGACAGAGCTGATAACGTCAAGCTCCCTCGCTTGTTCTTGAACGCATTCCTCCAGGTCCATGGGCATAGTGTCCTCTCCTGCTGACTTCATATATGGTCAGAGATTCTGTCATGCATAGGTGTAATAGGTGGCAGGGAAGTCAGGTGCAGGAGAGTCAAATGGAGTGTAAAATGGAGTCTTTTAATAAAGTCCACGGAGTATGCTCCATAACACTAAAAGTACATAACAAACAAACATGGGTACAAGGACCCGACGCGCACCTATACAACAAACACACTACACTGACAATAAAACAATCTCTGACAAAGACATGAGGGGAAACAGAGGGTTATATACACAACAGGTAATGAATGGGATTGAAAACAGGTGTGTGGGAGGACAAAACCAATGGAAAATGAAAAAAGGATCAATGATGGCTAGAAGACCGGTGACGTCGAACGCCGAGCACCGCCCGAACAAGGAGAGGCAACAACTTCGGGAGAAGTTGTGACACCGAGGGGCGCCCGTTGTTGAGGATCAGCGTGGCATATGTGTTGTTACCTACCCTTTACCACCTGGTGGCCCTGGGGTCCTTAGCTTAGTGATGAGCTTTGAGGGCACTATAGTGTTGAACGCCGAGCTGTAGTCAATGAATAGCATTTTCACGTAGGTGTTCCTTTTGTCCAGGTGGGAAAGGGCAGTGTGGAGTGCAATAGATATTGCATCATCTGTGGATCTGTTGGGGCGGTATGCAAATGGTGTTGATGTGAGCCATGACCAGCTTTTCAAAGCACTTCATGTCTACAGGTGTGAGTGCTACGGGTCGGTAGTCATTAAGGCAGGTTACCTTGGTATTCTTGGGCACAAGGTCTATGGTGGTCTGCTTGAAATATGTTGGTATTACAGACTTGGTCAGGGATAGGTTGAAAATGTCAGTGAAGACACTTGCCAGTTGGTCAGTGCATGCTAGGAATACACATCCTGGTAATCCATCTGGCCCTGCAGCCTTGTAAATGTTGACCTGTTTAAAAGTTTTACTCACATCGGCTACGAAGAGCGTGATCACACAGTCGTCCGGAACAGCTGGTGCTCTCACGCATGCTTCAATGTTGCTTGCCTCGAAGCGAGTATATGAGTCATTTAGCTCATCTGGTAGGCCTGTGTCACTGGGCAGCTTGCGGCTGTGTTTCGCTTTGTGGCCCGTAATAGTTTGCAAGCCCTGCCACATCCGACGAGCATCGGAATCGGTGCAGTAGGATTTAATCTTAGTCCTGTATTGACACTTTACCTGTTTGAAGGTTCGTCTGAGGGCATAGCGGGATTTCTTAAAAGAGTCCGGGTTACAGCTCTACCCTTTAGCTCAGTACGGATGTTGCCTGTAATCCATGGCTTCTGGTTGGGTAATGTACGTACAGTTACTGTGGGGACGACGTCATCGATGCACTTATTGATGAAGCCAGTGACTGGTGTGGTGTACTTCTCAATGCCATCGGAAGAATTAGGGAAATATTCCAGTCTGTGCTAGCAAAACAGTCCTGTAGTTTAGCATCTGTATCATCTGACCACATTCTGACCACTTCCATATTTCGTCACTGGTACTTTCTGCTTTAGTTTTCGCTTGTAAGCAGGAAGCAGAAGGATATAGTTATGGTCAGATTTGCCAAATGGGGGACGAGGGAGAGCTTTGTAACAGATCCACCAACAATGTTAGGATGACACAGTCAGAGATCACCAAGCGCAACATAGCTTCAGCTTGTAAATCAGCTAGAAAGATGTGTCGGCATCGAGTAATTGCCTCTGGCCCCCTCCCAGTTAGGGGGAGTGATGAGCTCTACAGCAGAGTCTCACAACTCAATCGCTGGTTGAAAACTGTTTTCTGCCCCTCCCAAAAGATAGAATTTGTAGATAATTGGCCCTCTTTCTGGGACTCACCCACAAACAGGACCAAGCCTGACCTGCTGAGGAGTGACAGACTCCATCCTAGCTGGAGGGGTGCTCTCATCTTATCTACCAACATAGACAGGGCTCTAACTCCTCTAGCTCCACAATGAAATAAGGTGCAGGCCAGGCACCTTGGAGTCTGCCACTAGCACAGTCAGTGTAGTCAGCTCAGCTATCCCCATTGAGACCGTGTCTGTGCCTCGACCTAGGTTGGGCAAAACTAAACATGGCAGTGTTCACCTTAGCAATCTCACTAGGATAAAGACCTCCTCCATTCCTGTCATTATTGAAATAGATCATGATACTTCACATCTCAAAATAGGGCTACTTAATGTTAGATCCCTTACTTCAAAGGCAGTTATAGTCAATGAACTAATCACTGATCATAATCTTGATGTGATTGGCATGACTGAAACATGGCTTAAGCCTGATGAATTTACTGTGTTAAATTAGGCTTCACCTCCTGGCTACACTAGTGACCATATCCCCCGTGCATCCCGCAAAGGCGGAGGTGTTGCTAACATTTACGATAGCAAATTTCAATTTACAAAAAAAAATGATGTTTTCGTCTTTTGAGCTTCTAGTCATGAAATCTATGCAGCCTACTCAATCACTTTTTATAGCTACTGTTTACAGGCCTCCTGGGCCATATACAGCGTTCCTCAATGAGTTCCCTGAATTCCTATCGGACCTTATAGTCATAGCAGATAATATTCTAATCTTTGGTGACTTTTATATTCACATGGAAAAGTCCACAGACCCACTACAAAAGGGTTTCGGAGCCATCATCAACTCAGTGGGTTTTGTCCAACATGTCTCTGGACCCACTCACTGTCACAGTCATACTCTGGACCTAGTTTTGTCCCATGGAATAAATGTTGTGGATCTTAATGTTTTTCCTCATAATCCTGGACTATCGGACCACCATTTTATTACGTTTGCAATTGCAACAAATAATCTGCTCAGACCCCAACCAAGGAACATCAAAAGTCGTGCTATAAATTCACAGACAACACAAAGATTCCTTGATGTCCTTCCAGATTCCCTCTGTCTACCCAAGGACGCCAGAAGACAAAAATCAGTTAACTACCTAACTGAGGAACACAATTTAACCTTGCGCAATACCCTAGATGCAGTTGCGCCCCTAAAAACTAAAAACATTTCTCATAAGAAACTAGCTCACTGGTACACAGAAAATACCCGAGCTCTAAAGCAAGCTTCCAGAAAATTGGAACAGAAATGCTTCAGTCTGCTTTTAAACCCCATCATAGCACTGAGACTGCACTTGTGAAGGCGGTAAATGACCTTTTAATGGCATCAGACCGAGGCTCTGCATTTGTCCTCGTGCTCCTAGACCTTAGTGCTGCTTTTGATACCATCAATCACCACATTCTTTTGGAGAGATTGGAAACCCAAATTGGTCTGCACGGACAAGTTCTGGCCTGGTTTAGATCTTATATGTCGGAAAGATATCAGTTTGTCTCTGTGAATGGTTTGTCCTCTGACAAATCAACTGTAAATTTTGGTGTTCCTCAAGGTTCCGTTTTAGGACCACTATTGTTTTCACTATATATTTTACCTCTTGGGGATGTCATTCGAAAACATAATGTTAACTTTCACTGCTATGCAGATGACACACAGCTGTACATTTCAATGAAACATGGTGAAGCCCCAAAATTGACCTCGCTAGAAGCATGTGTTTCAGACATAAGTAAGTGGATGGCTGCAAACTTTCTACTTTTAAACTCGGACAAAACAGAGATGCTTGTTCTAGGTCCCAAGAAACAAAGAGATCTTCTGTTGAATCTGACAATTAATCTTAATGGTTGTACAGTCGTCTCAAATAAAACTGTGAAGGACCTCGGCGATACTCTGGACCCTGATCTCTCTTTTGAAGAACATATCAAGACCATTTCAAGGACAGCTTTTTTCCATCTACGTAACATTGCAAAAATCAGAAACTTTCTTTCCAAAAATGATGCAGAAAAATGTATCCATGCTTTTGTCATTTCGAGGACTACTGCAATGCTCTACTTTCCGGCTACCCAGATAAAGCACTAAATAAACTTTAGTTAGTGCTAAATATGGCTGCTAGAATCCTGACTAGAACCAAAACATTTGATCATATTACTCCAGTGCTCTCCTCCCTACACTGGCTTCCTGTCAAGGCAAGGGCTGATTTCAAGGTTTTACTGCTAACCTACAAAGCATTACATGGGTTTGCTCCTACCTATCTCTCTGATTTGGTCCTGCCGTACATACCTACACGTACGCTACGGTCACAAGACGCAGGCCTCCTAATTGTCCCTAGAATTTCTAAGCAAACAGCTGGAGGCAGGGCTTTCTCCTATAGAGCTCCATTTTTATGGAATGGTCTGCCTACCCATGTAAGAGACGCAAACTCGGTCTCAACCTTTAAGTCTTTACTGAAAACTCATCTCTTCAGTGGGTCATATGATTGAGTGTAGTCTGGCCCAGGAGTGGGAAGGTGAACGGAAAGGCTCTGGAGCAACGAACCGCCCTTGCTGTCTCTGCCTGGCCGGTTCCACTCTTTCCACTGGGATTCTCTGCCTCTAACCCTATTACAGGGGCTGAGTCACTGGCTTACTGGGGCTCTTTCATACCGTCCCTGGGAGGGGTGCGTCACTTGAGTGGGTTGAGTCACTGATGTGATCTTCCTGTCTGGGTTGGCGCCCCCCCCCCTTGGGTTGTGCCGTGGCGGAGGTCTTTGTGGGCTATACTCGGCCTTGTCTCAGGATGGTAAGTTGGTGGTTGAAGATATCCCTCTAGTGGTGTGGGGGCTGTGCTTTGGCAAAGTGGGTGGGGTTATATCCTTCCTGTTTGGCCCTGTCCGGGGGTGTCCTCGGATGGGGCCACGGTGTCTCCTGACCCCTCCTGTCTCAGCCTCCAGTATTTATGCTGCAGTAGTTTATGTGTTGGGGGGCTAGGGTCAGTTTGTTATATCTGGAGTACTTCTCCTGTCCTATTCGGTGTCCTGTGTGAATTTAAGTGTGCTCTCTCTAATTCTCTCTTTCTTTCTTTCTTTCTTTCTTTCTTTCTTTCTTTCTTTCTTTCTTTCTCTCTCTCGGAGGACCTGAGCCCTAGGACCATGCCTCAGAACTACCTGACATGATGACTCCTTGCTGTCCCCAGTCCACCTGGCCGTGCTGCTGCTCCAGTTTCAACTGCCTTATTATTATTGGACCATGTTGGTCATTTATGAGCATTTGAACATCTTGGCCATGTTCTGTTATAATCTCCACCCGGCACAGCCAGAAGAGAACTGGCCACCCCACATAGCCTGGTTCCTCTCTAGGTTTCTTCCTAGGTTTTGGCCTTTCTAGGGAGTTTTTCCTAGCCACCGTGCTTCTACACCTGCATTGCTTGCTGTTTGGGGTTTTAGGCTGGGTTTCTGTACAGCACTTTGAGATATCAGCTGATGTACGAAGGGCTATATAAATACGTTTGATTTGATTTGATTTGTATGCATCTCTCTGTGTGGAGTAAAGGTGGTCTATAGTTTTTTCCCTCTGGTTGCACATGTAACATGCTGAAATGAGGTAAAACGGAATTAAGTTTCCTTGCATTAAAGTCCCCGGCCACTAGGAGCGCCGCCTCTGGATGAGCATTTTCTTGTTTGCTTATGGCCTTATACAGCTCGTTGAGTGGGGTCTTAGTGCCAGCATCGGTTTGTGGTGATAAATAGATGAAAGCTTTCTTGGTAAATAGTGTGGTCTAAAGCTTATCATGAGATACTCTCTCAAATGAGCAAAACGTAGAGTCTTAATATTAGATTTTGTGCACCCGCTTTAATTTACAAATATACACAGACCACCCCCCCCCCCTTATCTTACCGGAGGCAGCTGTTCTATCTTGCAGATGCACGGAATGTTGACAGCATATTGTTCCCTCCCACACCGTTAATGAGATTACCTCTCTCCCACTTAAAGGCGATTACATTTCTCTGATTTTAGAGAGACGAGCAGGTACAATACACTTTGAGTCACTGTACACATGCTTTATTTCATCGCACAGATAAGTATGGAGGGATAAGTACATATCAGGCCTCAATGGAGCAGGGATGGAGTGTGGAGGGATGGACAGATGGAAGGGTGGAGAGATGGAGGAATGAAGAGATGCGTGTGTAACATGAGCCAACTTTGTGATATGGTCATTTGCTCAAGCAGGAGTGACCCCTTCCGGAAACATCTGGATATAGCTATGGGGCACACCTGAATGTACCTGCATAGAATGTTGTATTTCTGTCTTCAATCCCAGTTGCAGATCACAGGCAGCTCTCCCCCAAACTACCTTTAACACGGCGAACAACTACATCTAACAGACCCTGTATACCAGCCCAACCTGGTCTCAGAGCATTTCATATTATTCTATAAGTAAATCCGAGACACTCCATTTGGTTTGATATTGTAACGACCCTTTGGTTTATAAGTGCGGAAATCGACTCTGTCGCACGAGCATGCTTTTGCGGCACATTCGATAGCGCGCCGGACCTCGGGCTCGAAGGTCAAGGGTACGAGACTTGCTCCCTGTTGTTTCATTACAATATGTTACATTTCGTATGGTACTGTATGTATCAGTGGCCGTTGGTGCCGTTTAAGATGAGGGAGGGTGATAAGAAGATGTATGAGTATGAACTTATTTCTATTATAGCATATTGGATGACTTTCACTCATATTCCATTCACCCAGCTCAATGTAACATTGATAGGTTTAAGCTACTACTTGATACTGGAATTTTCCCTGTACCCATCATGAGGTTGCTAGAACGTAGCCTATGAATGAAAGTTTACAACGTATGTGCACCTGTTGCGAGAATTTTGAGTAATCAAGGTGACAGACAGTTACACATTCAATACCACCTTACACATGGTTGCCTGCATCTAGCTAATCTATGGTTTAATCATTAGTCCAACAGTTGCAAATTAAAGTTTATATTGGACAAATTCAACCAAAATGGCAGAATGAATACACCCCTGATCAAACGCAAACACAGTTCACTTTCATAGCAGCCACATAAAAACAGAATGATCACTTTGTTCATTGCATATATAATTCCATCTCGCAACTATTCTCCTCCTCCCACCTTTCCCTGAGCTTGTGGACTTCAGTGCACAACACATCAGCTGTCTATGACCAGGCGAAAAAACCTTTCCAAGCCAAACCTTCACATCATGACTGCTAACCGCTACACACAGCCTACATCAATGTCACGTCATAGTCTACTACAACTACTAGAACTAACGCGTTAGTAAACCCAGTACAATCTTGCAGTAGAGTGTACAGTCAGAAAGTAGTTTAGCAGTTCCATCAGTGGGCCCCGGTGGCAATAAATTCCTAAAACCAAAAGCTTACCTTGACTTGGTTGGACAGTGTTGGATAGCCATAGCCAGCTAGCTAACATAGCTCCCCTCTCTTTTTGAGCCAGGTGTTTGAGTAGGCTAAACTAGCTAGCTGAATTTGCTTGTTATGTGAAAGTGAAAGAAAAATACAACCAAATATAGTTATCTCGCTTGCTCACTCTCTCTTTCTCTCTCTCTTGCTTCTTCTTAATTTTGGAAGAAATAAATTTGTTCAAAACTGTTCAACTATTGTCTTTCTCTCTCTTTGAGTCAACTACTCACCACATTTCTTTGCACAGCAGTGCTAGTTAGCTGTACAGTAGCTTATGACAGTGCTAGATTCATTATCTGATCATTTGATTGGGTGGACAACATGTCAGTTCATGCTGCAAGAGCTCTGATAGGTTGGAGGACGTCCTCTGGAAGTTGACATAATTACTGTGTAAGTCTATGGAAGGGGGGTTTGTATTGATGTCAATGAACCCAGCGGAGGACAGAAGGTAGCTGTCCTCCAGATACACCATGGTTATACCCTACAGAGTGCTGCTGAGACTACTGTAGACCATTGCAAAACATAATGTTTTAATCTATTACTTGGTGCATGTGAATATATTTAGTATAGTTGTATCTAAAAAGGAAAACTTTTTTCATGTTTCACAATTTTTATTTTTATGAATGGATGGTCCGCTCCTTCCTCCTCTGAGCAGCCTCCACTGGTATGTATTAATTTGTGGACGTAAATCACTCATTTTGTATGATATGTTACAAATTACAATCCGTATTAGGAAAGGGGGATACCTAGTCAGTTGTACAACTGAATGCATTCAACTGTAATGTGTCCAACCCCTCTGTATGTTACAGATTTGCAAGATGCATGATATGTCATGAATTCTAGCTAGGGTTAGGGTTAAGATTAGGGTTAAATTTAGGATTTAGGTTAAAAGGTTAAGGTTAAGGAAGTGATAGTTAAAGGGTTAAGGTTCGGGTTAGTGTTAGCTAACATGCTGAGTAGTTGCAAAGTAGCTAAAAAGTAGTAAGTAGTTGACAAGTTGCTAATTAGCTCAAATGCTAAAGTTGTCCATGATGACATTTGAATGCGTTATATGCCCACCCATCCACCCTGGCCAACTACCTTACTTTCATTGTTGCCTTAAGTAACCATCTGTCTTATGTACCATACCAAACGTAACTTATCATACTCATTTGAGTGTCCCAGATTTACGTTTACTAAGTTACTTCTAGGGTAGCCCACTGTTGTTTGAGGACACACACCTGGCTGACTGTCTGGCTAGTTTACACACGGTGTCTGAAATGGCACCCTATTCACTATATACTGTATACACAGTAGTGTTATTTTACTTGAGGGTGGCAGGTAGCCTCGAGGTTAGATTGGGCCAGCAACCGAAAGTTTGCTCGTTTGAATCTCTGAGCCGACAAGGTGAAAAATCTGTTGATGTGCCCTTGAGCAAGGTACTTAACCCGAATTCCTCCAGGATCACTGTTGATAATGGCTGGCCATGACCCCACTCTCTCTGAGGGTGTCTCGGGGGAATTGGGATGTGCAAAAAAAAACATTGAAACACATGAAACAGGACAAATATAAGCACTCACCAAATTATTATTCTAAACTAGCGTACTATATAGGGAATATTTTGGATGCGCCCACTGTGTTTACCCTCCTGGGGTCTATGTGGCTCTGTTTAATTATAGCATATGATTGATGTGAATCATTTGATTGTAATATTGCTTTTACCTCTCACTGATGACATTTTTGATGCACAATGTCATATTGTCTGGGTCTGTGTGTGTGTGTGTGTGTGTGTGTGTGTGTGTGTGTGTGTGTGTGTGTGTGTGTGTGTGTGTGTGTGTGTGTGTGTGTGTGTGTGTGTGTGTGTGTGTGTGTGTGTGTGTGTGTGTGTGTGTGTGTGTGTGTGTGTGTGTGTGCGTGTGCGTGTGTGTGTGTGTGACTGGGGTCTATTTTGATATTTTATTCATGATCTGCATAGTTGAGTCATTGATTGGTTTGATGTGATCATAGGGCAACCATTAATAATTCATTAGAGTCTGTTTAGTAGAGGCATATTACAAGAACCTATTACACCCTGGCTGGGTGCAGATGTGTACTGAATACGGGAGATTTATTACCAGCGGAGAAGTGGTTTGTATACCCAAGTGCTTCAGTATATTCTGATGTGGAGTGTTAGCCCCTTCTGTGCATGAATGGGTTCTACTAAGGGGACATGACTGGCCCTAAGCCAAAACCTTCACCCTAGCTATAACCCTAACACCAACTTAATGTTCACATCCCGGATGATAACCCTACCCATAACCCTTACCCTATCTCCATGTCCACACCCTGTCCGATAACCCTACCCATAACCCTTACCCTAGCTCTATGTCCACACCCTGTCCGATAACCCTACCCATAACCCTTACCCTAGCTCCATGTCCACACCCTGTCCGATAACCCTACCCATAACCCTTACCCTAGCTCCATGTCCACAACCCATCTGATAACCCTACCCATAACCCTTACCCTAGCTCCATGTCCACACCCTGTCCGATAACCCTACCCATAACCCTTACCCTAGCTCCATGTCCACACCCTGTCCGATAACCCTACCCATAGCCCTTACCCTAGCTCCATGTCCACACCCTGTCCGATAACCCTACCCATAACCCTTACCCTAGCTCCATGTCCACAACCCATCTGATAACCCTACCCATAACCCTAACTTCATGTCCACATCCCGGTTGATAACCGTAGCCATAACCCTGACCTTAGCCATAACCCTAACCCGAGCCATGGGGTAGTTTAGATTTATCTCCATGCACCTTACACTGCTTTCCACTAGATGGCAGTAAAGGTTTGACTGAGTATTGGTTGACCTGATGTGTGGCAACAAGGCAAGAAGACATAACTTCAGTGTAAAGATTATCTGGTGTTTTGGCTGTTGAACAATAGTTGTTCTCATCAGATGAAATAGAAAGATATCAAAGATGGAGATGAAGAAATGCTCTGTGATTGGGTAGACCTATGATTTCAGAAGGCGTTTGCAGCCTTGACTGTAACCTTGCCAAAAGTCACAAAATGTTTTATTATATACAACATTTCCTTCTACTTCCCCCACTACGATCACTTGTGCACCATATTGAATAAGCTACTGTTAAGAGTAGTGAAACTATTGGAGAATAACAAGGGAATGTGTGTGCATTATTTGTTTTTTACCTTTATTTAACTAGTCAACTAAGAACAAATTCTTATTTACAATGATGGCCTACACCGGCCAAACCCGGACTCCCAATCACAGCCGGTTGTGATACAGCCTGGATTCAAACCAGTGTGTCTGACGTGACACCTCTAGCTGTGAGATGCAGTGCCTTAGACCGCTGCGCCAATCGTGAGCCAGGTATCATAGACAGTTATATATATAATTGACCGGTGCACTTACCCTCACACAAGGCCCATGGAGCCACTAATAAAAAGAAAGCCCTCTCTCCCACAACACAACCAAAAACCAAACACAACACACTGATAAATATTAAGGAAAACATTCTTTATTGGCCTTGCATATTGATTGAGTGGATCAGAAAACACGACCACCTAGTGCCAGGTCGTATAATATAGCAGGCCATTACGAGGAGTAGCCGTAAATCCTTTGGACTCTTGTAAATAGCTTTAATACACCCAAGGCGCCAAATCACTTGACCTGCGTTAGCCCCACAGTTTGGGAGCTTTCTGGCTGACTGAGTGCTCTGGAGCCAGCCCCTCTCCTCCCATTCTCTGGCTGTCAGTCCAGGTAATAGTCAAGGCCTTATTAGTAACATGCTCTCTCTGGGCTTCTTTTCCCTGGCTCCAACTTCAGGGGCACTCGTGCATTTAATCAGTCACTGAGAGGCAAGGAGAGAGGCAAGGCGGCTGCTTCTCTGACCCATGGTGCCCCTGTCTCTCGCTCTCTCGCACTCTGAGTCTCTCTCTCTTTCCCTCACTCTGTATCTCTAGTCTGGCCTCAGAGCCATACTAAACATACTTTACGTATTTTGTGGGTTTTGGGTCGCGTCGGGGACAACTGTAGAATTTTAGCTAACCCAATTCCCTAACCGGCTATGTAAATTATCCTAACCTTTGTCTTTAGTTCACCTTATCACCAACGTAATTCTCCTTTGTTGTTACAATGCATATTTTGCTGGGTGGCCTATGTCCATATTAGAAATACTGGTAGGTCTATTTTGTGTATATTTTTCCAAGTGGTATAAAGAAAACCAGTCTAAACATTCACCTTCGTTTTGGTGTTACTACTACTGTGAGCCATTGCATGTGCTTAGCTTGCTGAGCTGTTGAAGTCTATAAGACTAAGAGGCTGTGGACAGGACAGCTGCTCAGAGCAGAGGGGAAAAACACTGACAAAGCAGCATTTATCCACGACGCGCGCCGAGCGCTGCACACAGATCCAGCAACAGCAGTTTGACCACTGGAAATAAAGACACAGTATGTGAGAATATCCAAGGAAATGCCGTCAGAGCCAGTTGTCCCGAGACAGGAGCACACAGCTGTTAGCCATACCCTCTCGCTCTCTCTTACTCTCTCGCTCCCACTCTCTCTCTCTCTTTCTCTCTCTCTCTCTCTCTCTCTCGCTCCCACTCTCTCTCTCCCTCTCTCTCTCTCTCTCTCTCTCTCTCTCTCTCTCTCTCTCTCTCTCCCTGTCTCTCATTCTCTCTCTCTCTCATTCTCTCTCTCTCTCTCTCTCTCTAACTCTATGCTCTGCTATACTGTACTGCATGTTACTGCCTTTGGCATGGCTGGGAATCAAAAACAACGTCAATATCAAAGCCAACTGTGTCTGTTGAACCTCACAGATGTTTTCTATGGTAATTCATATTAGGGGGAAGCAGAGTGGTGTGAATGACTGTACAAGAAGCATTTACAGTTTGTCTAAACAGCTGTAAACTACACTGAACTGCTACATGATAGGTTTACTACAAGATGAATAGATGTAACGGAGGTGGTTCTGTAAATCAAACTCATATGACTAGTAACCTTACCTGACACCTGATGACGTGTGTTAGTGCTCCAAGATAATGCCTAGGCTTTAACTCAGCAGGCTAACACAGTCGTGTGATGCTCAGGAGACCTTGGCCACATAGACATGGACCTTAATGAAGCTATCACATGAGTACGCTTTTGTACTGCATCCATGTGATGCATCTACTGTATGTGCAACACAACGCAGCTTTAAATGAGAGTGTTCCCAGGTCTCCCTCTCACCCTCTTACAAGTCTGCTTGACATGTTTCAGCATTGTTCTTGTTGCTGTTTCTCCCCTGGGAGCTGAGTGAGTGGGGGGGAACATGAGCAGGGGGCGGACCTAGCTGTCCATTCCATTATATCACACAAAGCACTCATTACAGGAGAACTCCCATCTCCTCCTATACCAGCAGAACATGTCACCTCACGTTCCCCTCCGCCTGTTCCAGGCACCACACCGCAGCTCGTCCCCGCAGCGCTCATCCTCGGGACCTCCTTGGCACGGCTCTCTGTTCCTTACTGTGATTCACCTGAGTGAAATGCCTCCAGCTCTGATTAATGACGGCTTTATGGGTGCCAGGTAGGTTGTGAAATTAACAGGGTTGTATATTTATGGGCAAGGCTGCCTCTTCCTGTAAGCCGAATGAGACGTGCAGAGAGGTCCAAATCCTGAGAGAGGTTCATCTTGCTTGCCAGACTGCATGTCCTCAATGTCTTTCTCCTGAACTATGGCTGGGCCTAGGTAGGAATCTCTTATCTGAACACCAGTGTCACAACAACAGCATCCCTGTAGACTGGTCTGGAGTAGAAGGCGCGGGGAGAGAGAGACTTGTCAGCAGCTGCTTCAGCCTGTTGGACGGTGTCGAATGCCTCTGTCATAGCGTACCTAATGGTAATTGCCAGGAGCGCTAAGAGCCCAGTGTCTTGTCTGTCTTGTCTGTTTATAGGGGACAGATCATCTCTATAGGGGACACATCATCCTTAACGGGGACACACATTTATAGGGGACACATCATCTCAACGATGGGTGTGACTGTGGAGAGACAGACAGAAGCTTGGTTCCTCCTGCTAGGGTTCAGACCGCTTTAGCATCTGGGAGCTACGTAGATCAGAGTGCTGCAAACTAAGTGAGCAAAAGGGAGAGAGAGTGAGAGAGAGAGACTGGGAAAGAGAGGGAGGGTCGGGGAGAAAGAGAGAGGGAGAAAGTGTTAGGGAGAGATGCCGCCCGCCCGCCACAGCCAGTCAGACTGTCTGGCTGCACAAGGATCTCCAGCACTCAGCGTCATATGATTCCCGGGTCAAAGGTTATCCCTACTGATGAATATCGGTCTGAGGCCAGTCTCTTGCTCCTCGCCCACAAAAGAAAGGGAGTTGTTTTCACTCCCAGGGTCTGGAAAGTTTATTTCAGGAATTCATTCTGCCAGCATGAGACTGTAAACCTGTCTGAAGCCAGGAGAGTTATGTCCACAAATATTATATTATTTTCTAAAGTTTTATCAGCCTGCCAAGAGATCTAGACAGTCTTTTTCATATAAATACATCGATTTAATATCCAAAAGGACTCATCCCACACCCTATCGCACTAGAGCCCATGTCTGAGTAAACCGCTACGAACAGAATAATCACAAGGGTATATTTTTTTTGAAACACGGTCAACGGGATTTCAACTAAAAGCTTCTGAAAGATTACAGCGTCTCCGCACGTGACTTCTGATGTATGGGATGAGACGTTTAAAAATGGATGGTAGAGCAGCGAGGGCATTTATGGGGCTAGATCAGACACAGGTTGGACATACACTATATACAATCACGACAGCTTTGATTTTTAGGACTGAAATACTATTGCTGATTCATTACCCCCTCTGGACCAGAGTGAAAATGGTGGTATTCATTTGGGCAAACGTATAAAAAATGAGTGCAACGGAAAACAAGTGTTTCTTATTGGACAAGTTCAGCCCGTTTTCTTCTGTTTCGTGCCTAGTGAACACAACCCTGTTCTTGTCCGACTCTAGGCCCAGGATGATGGGAGCTCCCTATGGACTAGATTCAGATTCCCCCATCTTCATCTCTCCATTCCTTCTCCCATCTCATTAGAGGCAGAAGCACCGCCACCACATAGCATAGGTTAGCCTTTCCCCCCCCCCGCCCCACAATCAAACCTGGGAAGGAATGAATGGTGCTCACACATTTTAACGAGGCAGAGTGTAGCCAGGTTTAACGTTTGCAGTTTATTAACACGGTAACAAGGAGAGGAGTGAGTGATGGCGGGTCGAGGGAGATGGCAGGAAGGCTGTACAAATCCACGCCAAGCCCAGTCCACATTCCACCACCATCCGGAGAAGGAGAACTCTAGTTGGATTGTTGACAGTGAACTTTCTAGAGGAGTGTAGTGGCAACATATCATCCAGCTCATATAACTTTCACTCACTTTTTCCCTCTTTCCTGTAGCTGCTCAGGGATTCTGTAAGTCATTTACACCGAAAATATAATAGGAAATCAGCCCAATACAGGTACTAACACAGTATGGGATGCAAGACAATTACAGAAAGCCATGAAAGACCAATGACTGGCAATGAGTCGCAAGGACATCTCGGAACGGTCACCTACAGTTATGGTTTTGTTTAGTTCCCAGTTTGTTCCAGAGACATTCTCCATCTACTGGGCACAGATGTCTATTCATTGTCTGTTCCACATTTGTTCAATGTAATTTCATTGAAATTACGTTGAATCAACCAGTGGGCAAGGACCCCTTTTACTGAGCCCATCAAGGCCCTGAATGGTGAACCACTGATCCTTTCACTGCTCTTTGTCATGCTGGCACGGTCATGGACACCCACACACAATTGATTGCATGTACGTTTTCCCTCATCAATCTACACACAATACCGATAACGACAAAGCCAAAAACAGATTTTTAGAAATGTTTGCAAATGTTTTAAAAGTAAAGAACAGAAACACCTTATTTACATAAGTATTCAGATATTCGAACTTGAGCTCAGGCGCATCCTGTTTCCACTGATCATCCTTGAGATGTTTTCAACAACTTGACCTGTGGTAAATTCAATTGATTGGACCTGATTTGGAAAGGCACACACCTGTCTATATAAGGTCCCACAATTGACAGTGCATGTCAGAGCAAAAACCAAGCCATGAGGTCAAAGGAATTGTCCGTAGAGCTCTGAGACAGGATTGTGTCTATGCACAAATCTGGAGAAGGATACGGAAATAATTCTGCAGAATTGAAGGTCCCCAAGAACACAGTGGCTCCATCGTTCTTAATTGGAAGAAGTTTGAGAGCTGGCCGCCCGCCCAAACTGAGGGAGGTGACCAAGAACCCGATATTCACTCTGAAAGAGCTCCAGAGTTCCTCTGTGGAGATGAGGGAACCTTCCAAAAGGAAAACCATCTATCTCTGCAGCACTCCACCAATCAGGCCTTTATGGTAGACTGTCCAGATGGAAGCCACTCCTCAGTAAAAGGCACATGACAGCCCACTTGGAGTTTCTCCTAGTCTGAGAGCACCTAAAGGACTCTCAGACCAGGAGAAACAAGATTCTCTCGTCTGATGAAACCAAGATTGAACGCTTTGGCCTGAATGCCAAGTGTCACATCTGGAAGAAACCTGGCACCATCCCGATGCTGAAGCATGCTGGTGGCATCATCATGCTGTTGGAATGTTTTTCAGTGGCAGCGACTGGCAGACTAGATGAACGGAGCCAAGTACAGCGATATCCTTTATGAAAACCTTCTCCAGAGCGCTCAGGACCTCAGACTGGGGCAGAGGTTCACTTCCCAACAGGACAACGACCCTAAGCACACAGCCAAGACAATGCAGGAGTGTCTTCGGGACAAGTATCTGAATGTCCTTGACTAGCCCAGCCAGAGCCCAGACTTGAATCCGATGAAAACATCTCTGGAGAAACCTGAAAATAGCTGTGCAGCTCCCCATCCAACCTGATAGAGCTTGAGAGGATCTGCAGAGAAGGTTGGAAGATATTCCCCAAATACTGGTGTGCTAAGCTTCTAGTGTCATACCCAAGAAGACTCGAGTCTGTAATCGCTGCCAAAGGTGCTTCAACAAGGTACTGAGTAAAGGGTCTGAATACTTACTTTTTAATTTCATACATTTGCAAACATTTCTAAAAAACAGTTTTTGCCTTGTCATTATAGGATATTGCGTGTAGATTGATGAGGGTAAAAAAAAACAATTTAATCCATTTTCGAAGAAGGCTGTAAAGTAACAAAATGTGGAAAAAGTCAAGGGGTCTGAATACTTTCCAAATGCACTGTACATGATTATATTGTGCATGTTCATTTGTACAGTACTTATTATTCAACATGTTCTCACCTTTGATTTGAACTCACAGCCTATTGGTTCATGGTTGCAATCTTGGTTCCAATCTTCCTGCTACACCACCATGTCCGTGTCAATGGCTGAGCGCACCTGTACTGCCACACTTTGGAACTGAACTCAGTTCTGTTACAAATACACTCAAGAAAAACAGTGTTATTGATCATAGTGATGAAGGAGTAACATAAAAACAGAGTAAAATTCCCCACCAACATTAGACAACTATACAGAAATGCCTCAAATTGCTGTGATAATGGTGAGAGAATAGTCAGATTAACTGACAGCACTATTTTTCTAAGTGCAGAGATATATTCAAGGTAATAAATGTGTTGGGGACTTCAAAGAACGCTACAGACTATGTGGCACTGCAGAACGATCAGTATTCAGTTCAAAGCCCATGTGAGGGTCATATTAAAAAGCCAGTATTAAAAAAGTGTCATTGTCCCACTTACCTAAAACCCCCAATTCCATTCCATTACTTATAAAACAAATGTCCCGAGAATGTCTTAAAAATGTCCTGACATTGTCCTCAACGATGTCCTGGAAACGTACAAGGAACTAGACTAAGTTCCCCCAGAGAATATTCCCAGAGGACCATCATGCGATGTCCTGATGACTGGTAAAACAAATGTCATGAAAACGGCTTAAAAATGTCCTCACATGGTCTTCATCAACATCCTGGTAACTTACAGAGAAGTAGACAAAGGCACCCCAGAGAAAGATCCCTTGGGACTAGAAACATTTATGTCCTGAGAGTTCCCCTTGAGAATCCTTGACACAACATCCTGGCTAAAGCAAACTAGGACATGTGTGGAACATCCTTTTGTGCTCATTGAATGACACGAGGAGAACGTCATGTCAAAGCCAAACAGTGTCTCGGCCTCCCGAGTGGTGCAGTGGTCTAAGGCACTGCATCGCAGTGCTTGATGTGGCACTAGAGATTCTGGGTTCGAGTCCAGGCTCGGTTGCAGCTGGCCACGACCGGGAGACCATTGCAGCGGCGCACAATTTCAGCGTCGTCTGGGTTAGGGGAGGGTTTGGCCCGGCAGGGATGTCCTTGTCCAACCGCGCACTATTGACTCCTGAGGGTGTGTACGGGAGTGTATGATGACACAGTCACCAGGTGTACGGTGTTTCCTCCGACACATTGGTGCGGCTGGCTTCCGGGTTAAGTGGGCATTGTGTCAAGAAGCAGTGCGCCTGGTTGGATTGTGTTTCTGAGGAAGCACGGCTCTTGACCTTCGCCTCTCCCGAGTCCGTACGGGAGTTGCAGCGATGAGACAAGATTGTAACCACCAATTGGATACCATGAAATTGGGGAAAAGGGGTCAACTAAAATAAAATAAAGAAACAGGGTCATTCAAAAACCTTATTGTACCATACTGCCAGAAGTAAACCAGGAACGGTACTGGTAATCCCCTTGTGTTTGCTGAATGTCCTGTCTAAAACATATCATTGTGGTCAATGAGGACAACTTTATGTCAGAACTAGAGATTTGACATTTTCCCAAAAATCTACCAAGTTTCAATACCAGGAATAATTTGTATTTATCCAGAGATCACTGGGAAATAGAGCAAAAAAATGGCAGCTCTCTAGGGCCTCTAATCTTTTATTAGTGATCCTATTAAATCTAAATCAAATGAAAGTGTTTCTAATCAAGATATGGTCACTCTGCCAGGGTTCTCCCTAAATAAGAAGGCGCTGCGCCACTATGTAAAGATTTCAGAGAAAATGAAACTGATACTTAGTAATAATAAACTATCTTTGAAAAAATACATGTTTATCAAAAACGACTGGTTTCCTCACCTAAAGAATAGTAGGCCACAATTACACAGAACAATGTCGTATTATCATTTTTTTTTTTAAAAGGTAATTTTATCTGACTTCGGAGCTCCAGTCTGCCCACACTAGTCGCCGCTCAACTCCATCGTAAATCGTGGAGTATAGCGTTGTCGAATCATACAAACTTTGTCACGGCAGTTAAAGAAAAGTCAGGTGACCAAAGTCGCTAAGCTTGCTAGATAACCTCCTTCAGCGAATGACAGAATATGTCCTATATTTGGCTAAATTGAGCTGATGATTATAGGCCTACAGATAGCAGACCAGCGCATGGATAACATGCAGGGAGATGAAGAGTATAAATAGTTTAAATATCAAAGTATCTTAACTGGGACCAACACTGTTAAAAATATCCATATCTTTCCTCATACCTTTTGTTAATCACACATTCTCTAATGGAGCTCTCATATGGGCAGCAAGTACGAGACAGCACAGAGAAGCAGAGGAAATGGTATAGCGATATTTTGACATGCATAAGATGTGCTTTGATAAGGCAATCTACGGATCACAGAATTTTCATGCGAGACAGGAGTCAGGAGTTTGGGTTTCAGTGTGATTGGGACTGGATAGGAAAATAGCCTATAGGGTCCAGGACAGGAGAAAATCAAATTTTCCCTCATGCATCTCTGAATTGTTAACAGACTTCATGTCTGTGACAGATATGCCTATGTAGTGAATTGCGCATTGGCCTATCAAATGTGTGACTGTCGGAACAGTCACAATGACAGCTCAAAGAGGCACACGTTGTTGTATAGGCTATAGTGTATGGGTTTCCTGTAGGGTTTATTAACTGCATTTGTGTCGCGTGTGCAGTCCAGCAGTGTCAATTATGCGTGTGGTTTGAATTCATGGCGACTTTGTGTGCAGTTAATAGGCTAGGCTAGAGGCTTCCATCCGACAACCTGTTTGGATAATGTGCTATTTTATTTTTTGCTAATCTGCTGCTGTGCATATTGTGTATTTTGTGGAATTGCATTAGTGCGTCATTGGGAATTTTGTTTGTAACTTTCAGTGTCTTCTCATTTTATTTTTAACATTCACTAGTGAACATCAAAATACTTTATTGTAGCGTCCCTTTATGGTCCTGAGGTGAACGTCTTATTTTAATGATCTTAGAACATTCTCAGAACAGTGGGATAACATATTGCCACAACCATATAAGGGACCTAATAGGAATGTTGCCTAATGTCCTTAGGACATCCCCTGTTTGCTGGGGGAGCACCTAAGCTACCATGTCTGTTTTTCATGGCCAGGGATTATCACTGAGTCTATAAACTCATCTTCAGACCAGGACACTTCCATCCACACCAGCCCAGCCCTTCTCTACCGCTACCCCAGTCTCACTCCCTATTCTCAGCCCCCCAGCCCCCTACCACATAACATAATACCAACCCCCTACCCAAGTCTCAGTCCCAGCCTCTCTACCCCCAGCCCCTCTACATCCCTTATCAGTCAGGGGAGACATAATGAGGGGGAGATTTAGCCGTTTTAGTGCCATTAGTTCTATTCCCTGTCTAGTCATAATCAGACCAGTGAAGATGCTTGACATGTTTTTCATTACGACATAGCTTAGTGGCGCTGTCGAATTAGGTAATCAGCTGGTGCCAGGCACGCAGGTACACCACACATGCACGCATGCACATATAAACACACGCACACACACACACACACACACACACACACACACACACACACACACACACACACACACACACACACACACACACACACACACACACACACACACACACACACACACACACACACATACACACACACACTGAGCGAGGGTGAACAAAAACTCAGCCCAGCCAGGTTCTAAACAGGGCACATTGTCTCATGTCTGTGTGCTGCGTCTGCAATTGTCTCTAATTCAGAAATTCTGACATTGATTCAAGGAGCTCTACATTCCATTGGCTCTTATGGTTTTTCCCGCTATGTGTCTTGGAGCCTTGGCCCCCATTAACACGATACCAATCTCACCAATGGCTCCAGTCAGTACGGGCCTCTAGCTCTCCCATGGGCTCCTCAATACAACCTTTCCGACTCCAGTCTAGGAGGATCCAAACATCCCCCACCATCCCATTCCACTCCCCAAGGAGGTGGGCATCAGGACAAACAATCAATGTCAGTGACAGATCCACGTCAGACAGATGAGATGGAGGGTAGGAGGATAATTATGGGAATGCTCTGAAAGACACTCTCTGTGTCATTATGACTTCGTCCACCGTCTCCAGTCTAAACCCAGGACAGGAACCTTGTCCCGACCTGGGGTAAGAGAGTCGGGGACAAATTACCTTGTTTTGTTGTGCTTCTGTAATATATTTGGCTTTGTGTCCTTACACAATTTGTGCACAGTTAAACCCAGAACCATAGTATAGAGAAGCTGGGAGCTGGGACGGATGGTTTGTTTTGTTGTGGTGTTGTAATGTCTCACAATACAGATGGGGATGATTTCGAGATTGTTTTGTGTTCTTCCACTGTTTAGTACATATTGCATGTTGCATTTGACAAAAAATGTAAGGGGACTGAAGATAATTTGATGTGGGAAGGCCAGAAACAGGCACGGATGGAGCGTGTGTGTGAAAGTCATATGAGAAAGTACGAAACTATAAATGCACTTGACAGCTGTGTAATTTTAGAAGGAAATGGCAGGAAATTACTCTATTATTGCTGTCTGCTCATAAAGAAAACATTTCCTCAGAAAGGCAGATGTAAAACAGATTAGCTAAATGAAGATACGAGAGATAGGATGGACAGTTTGAATTGACTTTATCATGGAGGGGATGAGTGTGCAATTTGCAAATATTTTGCAGGTATGAGTGGCCAGATATAATTATTACTTCCTCTAATAAGCCACAGAAACCTTTGCAAAAGCAAAGGACAAGAATTCATAATAATGAACTTGCAGTTAGTTGGGAAGGTTTCTTTGACAGACTGGAAAGAGAAGTGTGACCTAGGCATCTCTCAGTCCTCCTGGCAAGGTGTGGATGCCTTCCTGGAGCCTCCAGGTCTGAAAAACAACCCCTGCTTCTGCATCTAGAGCACAATTTATAGAAAAACCTAGCGTTGCTCACTGGCTGTGTACTTTGCTCATTCCAATCTTCCAATCTTCACTGAGCTGCATATTATAATGTAAGCTTTGTAATGTAAGCTTTGACTAGGGGATCATTTACCAGCCCGCCCGACTAAGTAGCGAGAAAGAAGTAACGGGGGAGAGAGAGAGAGAGAGAGAGAGAGAGAGAGAGAGAGAGAGAGAGAGAGAGAGAGAGAGAGACTCCCCAAAGAGAAAGATAGTAGAAAAGCTTAAGGAATGCCACACATGACCCCTCCGTTGCATTTCCTTTCACCTTTTATTCCGACAGAGAGACAAGAGAAAAGACTTAGATACCAAGCTGGTGTCATAGCAACAGTTGTGTTTAGAGCACAGGGGGTTGGTGGCACGTTAATTGAGGAGGACAGGCTCGTGGTAATGGCTGGAGTGGAATTAGTGGAATGGTATCAAATACCTCATTACATAGGGAAAACCCGTAGAAGCCTTAAGACCCAGATCAGTGAGCACCGCAGCAACATACGGACAGGTGAGACACAAAATCTGGTTGCTATTCATTTTGTACAAGCTGGACATCCTATTAGTTCTCTGAGATACATTGGGATGGAAATGGTCAAGATGTCATGCAGGCGAGGGGACATTGAGAGGAAACTTCATCAAAGGGATTCTTTCTGGATCTACAGGCTGAACACACTGTCTCCTCTTGGCCTTAATGAGATTTTTTGACTTTGAAGTTTTTATAGTTTCAAAATGTCAAAATTATTGTGTTTTTTTTATCCTAATTGAATAATGTGTGTATATACAGTACCAGTCAAAAGTTTGGACACACATACTCATTCAAGAGTTTTTATGTATTTTTACTATTCTCTACATTGTAGAATAATTGTTGGCTGCTTTTCCTTCACTCTGCGGTCCTACTCATCCCAAACCATCTCAATTGGGTTGAGATCAGGTGATTGTGGAGGCCAGGTCATCTGATGCAGCACTCTATCACTCTCCTTGGTCAAATAGCCCTTACACAGCCTGGAGGTGTGTTGGGTCATTGTCCTGTTGAAAAACAAATGCTAGTCCCACTAAACACAAACCAGATGGGATGCCGTATCGCTGCAGAATGCTGTGGTAGCCATGCTGGTTAAGTGTGCCTTGAATTGTAAATAAATCACAGATAGTGTCACCAGCAAAGCACACCCACACCATCACACCTTCTCCTCCATGCTTCACATTGGGAATCACACATGCGGAGATCATCCGTTCACCTACCCAGTGTCTCAAAAAGACACGGTGGTTGGAACCAGAAATCTACAATCTAGACTCATCAGACCAAAGGACAGATTTTCATTGGTCTAATGTCCATTGCTCATGTTTCTTGGCCCAAGCAAGTCTCTTCTTATTAATGGTGTCCTTTAGTAGTGTTTTTTTGCAGCAATTCGACCATGAAGGCCTAAATCACACAGTTTCCTCTGAACAGTTGATGTTGATGTGTCTGTTACTTGAACTCTGTGAAGCTGCAATCTGAGGTGCAGTTAACTATAATGAACTTATCCTCTGCAGCAGAGGTAACTCTGCTTCTTCCTTTCCTGTAGCGGTCCTCATGAGAGCCTGTTTCATCATAGCGCTTGATGGTTTATGCGACTGCACTTGAAGAAACATTCAAAGTTCCTGAAACTTTACTGATTGACTGACCTTAATGTCTTGGACTGTCATTTATCTTTGCTTATTTGAGCTGTTCTTACCATAATATGGACTTAGTCTTTTACCAAATAGGGCTAACTTCTGTATACCATCCCTACCTTGTCACAACACAACTGATTGGCTCAAATGCATTTAGAAGGAGATAAATACCAGGAATGGATTTTAACAAGGCACACCTGTTAATTAATTGAAATGCCTTCCAGGTGACTACCTCATGAAGCTGGTTGAGAGAATTCCAAGAATGTGCAAAGCTGTCATCAAGGGAAAGGGTGGCTACTTTGAATAATCTCAAATAAAATGTATTTTGATTTGTTTGACAGTTTTTGGTTACTACATGATTCCATATGTGTTATTTCATAGTTTTGATGTCTTCGCTATTATTCTATAATGTAGAAAATAGTACAAATAAAGAAAAACCCTTGAATTAGTAGGTGTGTCCAAATGTTTGATTGGTACTGTGTATTACTGTAAATACTGATCACATTCCTTGTGTATGTTCATATATTTTGATACACTGAATGTCAAATAATATTGTTAATATTATTTGTACCTCCTGTTTCAGGAAGTGATGTCACTGAGTACTGCCCCTATATACAGTGGCTTGCAAAAGTATTCACCCCCTTGGCATTTTTCCTATTTTGTTGCCTTACAACCTGGAATTAAAATAGATTTTGGGGGGGGGGGGGAGTTGTGTCATTTGATTTACACAACATGCCTACCACTTTGGAGATGCAAGATATTTTTTATTGTGAAACAAACAGAAAATAAGACAAAAGAACAGAAACATGAGCGTGCATAACTACCCCCCCAAGCCTCTTGGACATGCCTCTATAAGCTTGGCACATCGAGCCACTGGGATTTTTGCCCATTCTTCAAGGCAAATCTGCTCCAGCTCCTTCAAGTTGGATGGGTTCAGTTGGTGTACAGCATTCTTTAAGTCATACCACAGATTCTCAGTTGGTTTGAGGTCTGGGCTTTGACTAGGCCATTCCAAGACATTTAAATGTTTCCCCTTAAATCACTCGAGTGTTGCTTTAACAGTATGCTTAGGGTAATTGGCCTGCTGGAAGGGGAACCTCCATCCCAGTCTCAAATCTCTGGAAGACTGAAACAGGTTTCCCTCAAGTATTTCCCTGTATTCATCAATCCTTCAATTCTTACCTGTTTCCCAGTCCCTGCCTATGAAAAACACCCCCACAACATGATGCTGCCACCACCATGCTTCACTGTGGGGATGGTATTCTCGGGGTGATTGGAGGTGTTGGGTTTGCACCAGACATAGAGCTTTCCTTGATGGCCAAAAAGCTCAATTTTAGTCTCATCTGACCAGAGTACCTTCTTTCATATGTTTGGGGAGTCTCCCACATGCCTTTTGGCGAACACCAAACGTGTTTGCTTATTTTCTTCTTTAAGCAATAGCTTTTTTTCTGGGCACTCTTATGTAAAGCCCAGCTTTGTGGAGTGTACGGCTTAAAGTGGTCTTATGGACAGATACTCCAATCTCCGCTGTGGAGCTTTGCAGCTCTTTCAGGGTTATCTTTGGTCTCTTTGTTGCCTCTCTGATTAATACCCTCCTTGCCTGGTCCGTGAGTTTTGGTGAGCGGCCCTCTCTTGGCAGGTTTGTTGTGTTGATATTCTTTCTATTTTTTAATAATGGATTTAATGGTGCTTCTTGGGATGTTCAAAGTTTCAGATATTTTTTTAGAACCCAACCCTGATCTGTACTTCTCCACAACTTTGTCCCTGACCTGTTTGGAGAACTCCTTGGTCTTCCTGGTGCCGCTTGCTTGGTGGTGTCTCTTGCTTAGTGGTGTTGCAGACTCTGGGGCCTTTCAGAACAGGTGAATATATACTGAGATCATGCGACAGATCATGTGACACTTAGATTGAGCACAGGTGGACTTTATTTAACTAATTATATGACTTCTGGAGGTAATTGGTTGCACCCGATCTTATTTAGGGGCTTCATAGCAAAGGGAGTGAATACACATTTTGAATTTTTTAGCATTTTTTTAAACAAGTTATTTTTTTCATTTCACTTCACCAATTTGGACTATTTTGTGTATGTCCATCCAAATAAAAATCCATTTAAATTGCAGGTTGTAATGCAATAAAATAGGAAAAACGCCAAGGGGGATGAATACATTTGCAAGGCACTGTATAGGACCTTCCACCCCCATCTGGGATATGGATGCCTGATGAAGACCTCAGGGTCGAAACGTTATTACAAATCATATCAGCTCGGAGCATGAGCAGCAGTGTGCAGCGTTTTGCTTTCTGTTTTCCATCAAATACATCAAACACATGGTTTCCTTGTGTTTGATGCCATCCCATTTGCACCGTTCCAGACATTATTACGAGCCGTCCTCCCCTCAGCAGCCTCCTGTAGTTTAGAGTACCCTGCCTAGGTATCAGTGGGTCTTGGACTGAGTAACTGTTTGGAGAAACTTGGGTTGCTGTGAAAAAATTCAAAGCATGCACAAAACATAATATACAGGAGCTTGGCGTGCGTCTCCAAGGGAGAGACAGTCTCTCTGACTGTGTCCCAAATGGAACCCTATGCCCTTTATAGTGCACTACTTTTGACCATGGCCCATGGTCAAAAGTAGTGCACTGTGTAGAGAAGTGGGTGACATTTAGGACACACACTCTGTCTGCTCTGCTCTCTGCAGGTAGCCTTGTTTGGAAGTGCTGACAAATAGGAGAGCGAGACAGAAAGCCACCTCTCATCCAAACAACGTCCCCTCTGCATTGTTCAGCTGCAATCTAGTTTTTGAAAACTTCCCATCTGTGTTGTATGATTGGGAGAAAAAATGTTTTACTGCATTGCTTGTAACAATGAAGGGAGAACAGAGGAAGCACCCTGTCTAAAAAGCAGGTTGGCTTTTATTGGGATGATTCATGTACTAGAGGCAGCTCTGCAGAGTAGTCCCGAGCTTGCACAGTCAAAAAGTCATAAAATTGTATTATAAACCTAACCCTAACCACACTGCTAACATTATTCCTAACCCTAACCCTCACCTTAAAATAAGACCAAGAGCAACTGTTTGTTGTCAAGAATTTTGACGATATATAGGGGGGCTCCCGAGTGAACGGGTTTCCCGAGTGACACAGCGGTCTAAGTTAATGCATCTCAGTGCTAGAGGCGTCACTACAGGCCTTGGTTCGATTCCAGGTTGTATCACAACCAGCTGTGATTGGGAGTCCCATAGGGCGTGGCACAATTGGTCCAGCATCGTCCGGGGTTTGGCCGGGGTAGGCCATCAGTAAAATAAGAACTTGCCTAGTTAAATAACTCTGCCTCCAGGACAGGGTACATCCCAATAAATATCAACCTGTGTTTTAAAAAGTCAAGCTACTTCACTAGATAAGAGCTGAATAAGTAACTGAAATGTGCATTATCATTTTCCTCTGTGCCAAGAAGCCGAAATAAACCACTCACGACTTTGCAGTTCAATGCAAATGAACCATTTCATGACAGGGACACAACCCATTAGTGCTTCGCTTCTACAAAACCTGTCTTGATTTATTCCTTGCAGAGACAATGATGCACAACACTGATAATGTTGCATTGGTACTTGGCACACGAGTAGGTAACCATTGTTACAAGTAGCCATAGATTTCTGGTGTGAATCACTGCCCACCATGGGAGGCACTTTGCTAAAGCCGTCCCACCATCACCCCACAGACCCCAGTACGCTTCTAAACAGGGAGGAATCCTGCTAGCTAACTAAAGCCTCATTAAAGCTATACAGGCTTGTTTACATAACCCTGAACCAGTCAGACAGCCAGACAGAAAGACAGAAAGACACAATTTCACAATGGGCCCATTCATAAACTCAACCTCTCCTCTCTGGGATAGGATAGGAGGTGGAAAACGAGGAAAAACGGTTGCTCTTAGCATTTGGGCAGATGTAATTGCGATCACTCAGCTCGTCTGATGCTGATAATGGGGCGATGGGAAATTCCTGTCAGGGAGTCTCAGTCGAAGACGTGGTTTTGCAACCGCTTTGGCAGGCAGGCTCTTTCGGGTGTGTGTGTGTGTGTGTGTGTGTGTGTGTGTGTGTGTGTGTGTGTGTGTGTGTGTGTGTGTGTGTGTGTGTTAGATGCCAGGACAGAGAATGAGTCGCGGCATGCTCACAAAGCTGTCCTTAAACACATTTTTAGAAAAACATAAGACAATCAAAACTCTCAAGTGTGTGCTTGGCATGGCATTCAACTCTCAAGCAATAAGGAGGACATGCATTGTTGAAATGGGGTGCAATTTCTCTGGCCCCATTTCTTGGAACCCTATGGTATGGCAGATAAAAGATGTATGAGTTTTGGGAATTGCCCCTCCCTCTCATGACATCATTTTAAATACGGTAAGTCATTTGTATACCGATCCAGTCTTCATTCCTGTCCCAAACACACTAAAAGTCATGTCTGATTCACCTGTATAAGAAATGACAGGTTAGTGGTTAGTCTAACACAATTAACACAGGCAGTATAAATACTGGTAGAAGGGTCTGATACAGTCCAAATCCAGGCTTTAGATGCAGCCGAAATGGAATTTAAAGGGCTTTCCCTTGGATCAGCAGATTACTGTTGTAGTTTGACTGGTGTAGATAAAGTCTTTGTGTTTGGTGTGTGTGGGTACAGTGTATGGCACTTTGGGCTCAACAATGCTTCCATGAGCAGAACTCTCTTATTAAGGCATTCATGACTTGATGCTAACAAGCTCGTACAAGTGGATGGACTGACATTTGTGCAATGGAGGCTAAAAGCTGCTTATTAGGGCCTTGTGATACACAGACCACCCAAGATATTGAAAAAAAAATATATATATATCCATACCCTCATTATAACTCCATTATATGACTGGTCGAGGCGGTAAAAAGGCTCACAATCCTCTCTGTAAAATGCATTGATTATTGATACTTTTAGTCTTCTCCAATATACACTGAGTGTACAAAACTTTAAGATCACCTGCTCTTTCCATGACATAGACTGACCAGGTGAATCCAGGTGAACCCTATGATCCTTTTTTGATCTTACTTGTTAAATTCACTTCAATCAGTGTCGATGAAGGGGAGGAGACGGGTTAAAGAAGGATTTTGAAGCCTAGAGACAACTGAGACATGGAATGTGTATGTGTGCCATTCAGATGGTGAATGGGCAAGACAAAGGTTTAAGTGCCTTTGAATGGGGTACGGTAGTAGATGCCAGGCGAACTGGTTTGAGTGTGTCAGGAACTGTAACACCGCTGAGTTTTTCACTCTCAACAGTTTCCCGTGTGTATCAAGAATGGTCCACCACCCAAATGACATCCAGTCAACTTGACACAACTGTAGAGAGCATTGGAGTCAACATGCCCCCCCTCCCCCATCCCTGTGGAACGCTTTAGGCACATAGTAGAGTCCATCCACCTGGCGAATTGAGGTGGTTCTGGGGGCAAAATGGGATGCAACTCAATATCTGGAAGATCTTAACACTCTTTTTTCAGCACTGACATGTATTTAGTAAAGACAGAAATAACATAATATTTGACCATAGTTTAATTTTGATCTCATTACAATATATCATACTGTATTAGTTATTAAAAAGTAAATCAGTATAAGACATAATGGTACTCCAATCTGTGCTAGTCTTGAAACTTTATATAACCTGTAAATGAATCCCTAGGGTGAGAAAAGATATGAATATCCATTTGTGGTTACATTTGAACATAAACTCCATGTACGTCCAAATTCAATTCTTAACCATGTGTATTAATTAAATATTATAATAATTTACAGAAAAGTTAATCAACTACATGGCGGAAAAAAAACGTATAGATATACACAACACAGATCTTATATGTGAGTATTTTCTAATTGAATAGATAACATGATCAGTCTCTTTTGCTGAAACAACTGGCATTTTATAAAACAATATTTAACATCTTTTCTGCTTGACCATGGCAGTTATATAATTTGGCATAAGAATAACTTGGAAACACTGTATATTAAATACATCGGTATAAAACAGAATGGCCAACACACTCACATTTAATTTAAACGCTCTAACCAAATTGGTTAGTTTGGATTTGAATCCCACAAAATAGTTCCAAACAGAAACTAATCTCTGTTAACCCAGAAGTAAAATGTTGTGTAAATTTGGTCAGCTGTGTGATTAACTTTTGTGTTCATACGTGTTAGAAATTGAGAGTTACAGCAAAAATGAAGTCTCCACCCTCACAAAAGGAAACTCTCAGCCAAAGCCCCCCCCCCCCTTCTGATCCATGTGGGCACACGCACGAAGCACTCGAGGCGAAACAGTTTAAGCACCGCCTTCGCCCAATCCTGATAAGTCCAAATAACCAGTGACGAAACCCCCAAAACCGGAACAAATGTTGCTCTCATGCATCTCATACAATGCATCTGAGCATCTTTGCATCATCCAGTGTATATACACACTCACAGGTCTATGTACTGTACTTACTTACTGCCATACAAATGAATAGATTGACATGAAAACCTTTCAAATAAAAACATTTCATTGAGTGATTTGAAGTCTTGTCTATTTGGATTTGTCTGTTGGAATGTACTTAATGTCTTTCTTGGCCCATGGGAGTGCTTGCTTTCATGGTGTCTGTGGAGAGACACAGTCCTAAAGCTTTCAAAACGGTCCTTTCTCCTCCATGGATGGTGATATGCCAGTAGCGTCTGTTAGTAGTCCAATTAGATACAGATGCCTTGCGTGGCCAGGGCCCTGGTGTCCAATGGGAAGAGGTAAGGTATACCCCCAGCTCCAAGGCCAGGACGTAAGGCTATACACCCAGCAACATGCCCATGAAGTCAGAGCCATTCTGTATTATGATGGATGCCCCAGCTCCATTGTCCACAAATATTGAGGTGTACTGTCCAACCTGAGGAGATACAATAACATTTTAAATACAAGAATATGATTACTATTTGTTTTGTTATAGTGATAATACAACTCATTATACAGTCGAGGCCAAAAGGTTTGAGAATTACACAAATATTAATTTTCACAAAGTTCTGCCTCAGTTTGTATTATAGCAATTTGCATATACTCCAGAATGTTATGAAGAGTGATCAGATGAATTGCAATTAATTGCAAAGTCCCCCTTTGCCATGCAAATGAATGAATCACAAAAAAACCATTCCCACTGCATTTCAGCCCTGCCACAAAAGGACCAGCTGACATCATGTCAGTGATTCTCTTGTTAACACAGGTGTGAGTGTTGACGAGGACAAGGCTGGAGATCACTCTGTCATGCTGATTGAGTTCAAATAACAGACTGGAAGCTTCAAAAGGAGGTGGTGCTTGGAATCATTGTTCTTCCTCTGTCAACCATGGTTGCCTGCAAGGAAACACGTGTCGTCATCATTGCTTTGCACAAAAAGGGCTTCACAGGCAAAGATATTGCTGCCAGTAAGACTGCACCTAAATCAACCATTTATCGGATCATCAGAACTTCAAGGAGAGCGGTTCAATTGTTGTGAAGAAGGCTTCAGGGCGCCCAAGAAAGTCCAGCAAGTGCCAGGACCATCTCCTAAAGTTGATTCAGCTGCGGGATCGGGGCACCACCAGTACAAAGCTTGCTCAGGGATGCCAGCAGGCAGGTGTGAGTGCATCTGCACGCACAGTGAGGCAAAGACTTTTGGAGGATGGCCTGGTGTCAAGAAGGGCAGCAAAGAAGCCACTTCTCTCCAGGAAAAACATCAAGGACAGACTGATATTCTGCAAAAGGTACAGGGATTGGACTGCTGGGGACTAGGGTAAAGTAATTTTCTCTGATGAATCCTCTTTCCGGGTGTTTGGGGCATCCAGAAAAAAGCTTGTCCGGAGAAGAAAAGGTGAGCGCTACCATCAGTCCTGTGTCATGCCAACAGTAAAGCATCCTGAGACCATTCATGTGTGGGGTTGCTTCTCAGCCAAGGGAGTGGGCTCACTCACAATTTTGCCTAAGAACACAGCCATGAATAAAGAATGGTGCCAACACATCCTCTGATAGCAACTTTTCCCAAACATCCAGGAACAGTTTGGTGACGAGCTCGGGGAACAAAACATCGATATTTTGGGTCCATGGCCAGGAAACTCCCCAGACCTTAATCCCATTGAAAACTTGTGGTCAATCCTCAAGACACGGGTGGATAAATAAAAACCCACAAATTCTGACAAACTCCAAGTATTGATTATGCAATAATGGACTGCCATCAGTCAGAATGTAGTCCAGAAGTTAATTGACAGCATGCCAGGACGGAGTGCAGAGGTCTTGAAAAAGAAGGGTCAACACTGCAAATATTGACTCTTGGCATCAACTTCATGTAATTGTCAATAAAAGCTTTTGACACTTATGAAATGCTTGTAAATATACTTCAGTATTCCATAGTAACATCTGACAAAAATATCTAAAGACACCGAAGCAGTAAACTTTGTGGAAATTAATATTTGTGTCATTATTAAAACTTTTGGCCATGACTGTACAATAGTAATTATACTTCTCAACCCTTCTAAAAGGCTTTATATTCAGCTCAACCCTACTGGAGAATCTAAATGGTGAACGTGGTTTGATAAATATAAGCCTACCTGTAGCTCTAGTAACCCTTGCACATTCACTGTGAAGATCTTGCTGTTACTTTCCAATCCAACAATCATCTCTAATGACCTGCAATGATGAAGAAAACAAAAAATGATTGACAATTAAACATCATCTTTTTTTCCTGTACTTTATATTTGTTCGAAATAACTTTATTTAATCTATACACACCTAACAGGTTCTGAAACGAAATCATCTAATTGCATGATACTTCATGCAAAATATGTTTTTGTACACATTAAATAAACAAGCCATTGCTTCATTTTGAGTCTTGAATCATCATAATCATTACAGTGAGTCTTTAATGAAGCCTGCAGTGCAGAGAGTAATATGTAATAGAGTAGGCGTGGAGTCTAGTCGTTACAACTCTTGCTGAGACCACTGGCTCCTGTTTCGTGGAAAACGCAACATTTTTATGGTGAATCAATCATGTTTGTCTTCACTTGAACTGCCATCGCAATGAGCCTCATTTCACATTCTCTGCATTTTCATGTGTGGGAGAGCGAGACAGGCTGGAGGCATAGGGGTGGAAAGGCAAAAAAGAATGAGCCCACTTTTTCGGATAACAATATTATTTATACATTTCTTTCATAATACCAGGTTGTGAAGCAAGGTTGTTGGCCTGTATATATGGAGGAAATCTTGGGTACTGTTCGTTTCAACATTTCAGATTTTGCTTACTTTATATAAACAAAAAAGGCCAAAGAATGTGAACAACAGTTCTCATATCACCGAAAATGGGTGTGTAATATTCTAGTATTTACAAATGAGTGTGTAAAATTCATCCTTCACACATCCCAAAAAGGGCATTTCTCTATTCAGGGTCATATTCAATCGGCAACCAATTTGAAAAAAAAATAGGACTGAAACAGTGAGGGACTACCTGCACCTTTCCAATATGAAATGTTCCTTTTCTTCATTGCAAAATGTTTTGCTATGATGATAAACGACCCTGGCCTGTGGTGTTGGAAGCAGCAGCAGCGTTTCTCAGGTGTCAAAGGTGAGTCTAGAATGATTTTGGAGGCGAAAGGGACCAGGGGAAGAAGTGAGAGGACATTTCATTTATTAAAGCTGTGCTTCACTTTTACACAGGAAATGTCTAACTTGTTCCACACAACGCATAACAAACAACTTGTTTAACAGCTCATAAAACTGGATTCAATGACTGCTGTCAATATAGAGCCTCAAGAACACGACAAGAAAGGCTGCCCTGGCAGACAATAGAATGGATTAGCTAACTCTTTTGGGGGTAAAGCAAAAATAGTTTTGGTATTGTTTTGTTTTTACTAGACTCCAAGTATGTTGCAAAAGCCAGAACAAATCAGAACCATATGGTCATATGTTGAAAACGTTTGGAGTGGGATGACTAGATATTGAAGGCATTTTCAATCAGGAACTCAGCGATCACTGCCTCATTGCCTGTATCCGGTATGGGTCCGCGGTCAAACGACCACCCCTCATCACTGTCAAACTCTCCCTAAAAACACTTCTGCGAGCAGGCCTTTCTAATCGACCTGGCCCGGTTATCCTGGAAGGATATTGACCTCATCCCGTCAGTCGACAATGCCTGGTCGTTCTCTAAAAGTAATTTCCTCACCATCTTAAATAAGCATCCCCCTTTCAAAAACTCCCTGGCCAACAGCCCCCCCCTGCAGCTATTTGCCCGAGCCTTTCCTTCACCCAAATCCAGATAGCAGATGTTCTGAAAGAGCTGCTAAACCTGGACCCGTACAAATCAGCTGGGCTAGACAATCTGGACCCTCTCTTTCTAAAACTATCCGCCGCCATTGTTGCAACCCCTATTACCAGTCTGTTCAAACTCTCTTTCCTATCGTCCGAGATCCCTAAAGATTGGAAAGCTGCCGCGGTCATCACCCTCTTCAAAGGGGGTGACACCCTACACCCCATCCTGCACTGCTTCTCTAAAGTCTTCGAAAGCCAAGTTAATAAACAGATCACTGACCATTTTGAATCCCACCGTACCTTCTCCGCTGTGCAATCGGTTTTCCGAGCTGGTCACGGGTGCACCTCAGCCACGGGCTCAAGGTACTAAACGATATCATAACTGCCATCGACAAAAGACAGTACTGTGCAGCCGTCTTCATCGACCTGGCCAAGGCTTTCGACTCTGTCAATCACCGTATTCTTATCGGCAGACTCAATAGCCTTGGTTTCTCAAATGTCTGCATCGCCTGGTTCACCAACTACTTAGCAGACAGAGTTCAGTGTGTCAAATCGGAAGGCCTGTTGTCCGGACCTCTGACAGTCTCTATGGGGGTGCCACAGGGTTCAATTCTCAGGCCAACTCTTTTCTCTGTATATATCAATGATGTCGCTTTTGCTGCGGGTGATTCCCTGATCCACCTCTACGCAGATGACACCATTCTGTATACATCTGGCCCAACAAGCTTCAATGCCATACAACACTCCTTCCGTGGCCTCCAACTGCTCTTAAACGCTAGTAAAACCAAATGCATCATTTTCAACCGTTCGCTGCCCGCACCCTCCCACCCAACTAGCATCACTACCCTGGACAGTTCTGACCTAGAATATGTGGACAACTACAAATACCTAGTTGTCTGGCTAGACTGTAAACTCTCCTTCCAGACTCATATTAAACATCTCCAATCAAAAATCCAATCTAGAATCAGCTTTCTATTTCGCAACGTAGTCTCCTTCACTCACGCCACCAAACTTACCCTAGTAAAACTGACTAACCTACCGATCCTTGACTTCGGCGATGTCATCTACAAAATAGCTTCCAATACTCTACTCAGCAAACTGGATGCAGTCTATCACAGTGCCATCTGTTTTGTTACCAAATCACCTTATACCACCCACCACTGCGAACTGTATGCTCTAGTCAGCTGGCCCTCGCTACATATTCGTCACCAGACCCACTGGCTCCAGGTCATCTATAAGTCTATGCTAGGTAAAGCTCCGCCTTTTCTCAGCTCACTGGTCACGATAACAACACCCACCCGTAGCACACGCTCCAGAAGGTATATCTCTCCCGCCTTTCCTTCCAGTTCTCTGCTGCTAGTGACTGGAACGAATTGCAAAAATCGCTGAATCTGGAGACTTATATTTCCCTCTCTAACTTTAAACATCAGCTATTTGAGCAGCTAACTGATCGCTGCAGCTGTACATAGTCCATCTGTATATAGCCCACCCAATCTACCTACCTCATCCCCATATTGTTTTTATTTACTTTTCTGCTCTTTTGCACACCAGTATCTCTACTTGCACATCATCATCTGCTCATTTATCACTCCAGTGTTAATCTGCTAAATTGTAATTACTTCCCTACTATGGCCTATTTATTGCCTTACCTCCTCACGCCATTTGCACACACTGTATATAGACTCGATTTTCTATTGTGTTATTGACTGTACACTTGTGTATTCCATGTGTTGCTGTGTTGTTGTTTGTGTCGCACTGCTTTGCTTTATCTTGGCCAGGTCGCAGTTGTAAATGAGAACTTGTTCTCAACTAGCTTACCTGGTTATATAAAGGTGAAATAAATACAATTTAAAAAACTTTATCATACTGATTTGTTCATAGATGATCAATAGACTGGGACGGTAACACTTCACTGTAGGTGTCCTTATGAATGCATTCATAAAGAATTTACAACAGCTATATAGCACATACCATTTGTCATAAGCTTCCATAAGTAGTTCTAAATAGTTATGAGTAACGGCATAAGCCATAAATAAACTTTTTTTAAAGGGTGTTAGAAATGACTGTTCATCCTGTTGTCATATACTCTGTCAACTGTTAATAACAATTGCTTTTACACCATCTGCATGACATGATTTATGTCATATGTTATTGCATGCTACATAGGAGTCTACATACCATGTGTTATAACAGGGTGTTATGTCATTTACCAACCTCTGTGTGCCATTATTACATTTCACGGAATGATCGATGTCATAACCATGTCATCTGCCCTTAATATAATGTGCAAAGACACCGTAAGTAAAGTGACATTCATTTGAAGTGTTTGACAATGAGACAATACACTGGTCTGAGCTGTAAAAAATGGACCACGCCCTGGTATAAAAAAATATAAAACGCAATATGCAACAATTTCAAAGATTTTACTGAGTTGCAGTTCATATAAGGAAATCAGTCAATTGAAATAAATGTGTTAGGCCCTAATCTATGGATTTCACATGACTGGGAATACAGATATACATCTGTTGGTCACAGGTATATTAGAAAAAAAGATAGAGGCGTGGATCAGAATTTGGTGTGACCACCATTTTCCTCATGCAGCGCAACACACCTTCACATAGAGTTGATCAAGCTGTTGATTGTGGCCTGTGGAACCTTTTCTCACTCCTCTTCAATGGCTGTGCGAAATTGCTGGATATTGGCAAGAACTGGAACACGCTGTCGTATACGTAAATCCAGAGCATCCCAAACAGGCTCAATGGGTGATACGTCTGGTGAGTATGCAGGTCATGGAAGAACTGGGACATTTTCAATTTCCAGGAATTGTGTACAGAGCCTTGTGACATGGGGCTGTGCATTATCATGCTGAAACATGATAATGATGGCGTCGGGTGAATGGCACGATAATGCACCTCAGGATGTTGTCTCGGTATCTCTGTGCATTAAAATTGCCATCGATCAAATGCAATTGTGTTCGTTGTCCGTAGTTTATGCCTGCCAATAGCATAACCCCACCGCCACCGTGGGGCACTCTGTTTACAAGGTTGACATCAGCACACCGCTCACCCACACAACGCCATACATGTGGTCTGCGGTTGTGAGGCCGGTTGGACGTCCTGCCAAAGTCAAGCGTTATGAATACTTTCTGAAAGGCACTGTATATTATGAAAAAAATGGCTTGTTAGTCAGGTAACTAAGTAATAAGTAGTTGACGTTGCAATTGCGTTATTTTTTACAACCCACGGATGGCAGTGGGGAACCGTCAAGGCAATCTATACATTCAGAGAAGGCCCAATTATAAAATAATTGTTGTATTTTTTAAATATAAATGTCATTTTCATTTCAATTTAATCTTTTGAATAATATTTCAATGGTATTCTGTGTCACGCCTTGGTCTTAGTATTTTGTGTTTTAGTTTATTAGTTAGTCAGACCAGGGTGTGACATGGGGTTATTATGTATTGTTTTTTCGTATTGGGGTTTGTAGTGTTTGGGATTGTAGTTGATTAGGGGTGTGTGTGTTAATAGGTTGGCTGCCTGAGGCGGATCTCAATCAGAGTCAGGTGATTCTCGTTGTCGCTGATTGGGAACCGTATTTAGGTAGCCTGGTTTTCGCCTTGTATTTCGTGGGTGATTGTTCCTGTCTCTGTGTAGTTTGCACCAGTCAGGCTGTAATTGGTTTCACGTTCTGTTTGTTATTTTTGTATTTATTAGTTATTCGTGTATAGTTCGTTCGTTTGTCTTCACTAAATAAACATGAGTAACTTACACGCTGCATTTCGGTCCGACTCTCTTTCAACTAAAGAAGAACGTCGTTACATTCTGATTATATTCTTCTTTTCAATTACATTTTGATTTAATCTCTTCCGTTTGTGTTGGAAAGGGTTAAAACTGAGGAGAAAAAAACATCTAATCAGGATTTTTCATTGGTGGTTTCTGTTGAGATAAATCTAGTTAGATAGCTCACCAGGCGCTAAGCCCTCAGAAGCTTGATAGAAGAATGTTGTAGTGACAGTGGAATCAACCAATCACATTTTAACTTGTAATGGGTGGGAACAGTTTTTTTTTTATTGCAGCTCACTTGCTGTTGTTAGCTATCTCTGAAAATAATGCACTATGTGTGTGAAACGTTGTTTCATTTAAACTTTAGATCACTGGTTACTTTATGTTCTGAACTGTTGTCACTTTTGGTAATATTGTTATATTGATGGCGTTAGGTGGGTTACCATAAGTTAATGTAAGCACTGTGGTTGTTGTTACTGGTAATGTTAATGTGGGTTCTGTCTCTGTGATTTTCTTGATTATTTAATTTGGTACAAAGAAATTTCCCCCACTGAAAGGCAAGGTTCAATAGCCACAGTTCGCAACTGTCGGACGGCTTTAGCTATCTAGCTAACGTTAGCTATCTGCTAGCACTAGCTAGCGAACTTCACTAGCTACAGGTGGAATAAATAAATAAAAAACATACTCTTTGTCACGTTACACATTTACATCCTATTTTACTTGCACAATTACCTTTTCATCTTAACAAATCTTATTTAACTCAACCTAACTGGGTCATTATTATTCAGATGGTTTTACGGTCACAAATCCTGTTGTGCCCCAGCAACCTTGATTTTGTTGTAAAATTCTATTTAATTCCATTTCGTTTAAAAATGTTTGTGTGTTTTTTTTGTTTGTTTTTTGCAAGTTGATGGCATTATAATGTGTCCTTATTTACATCTGGACATGGTCTGATTGGTTCAACTCGGAGCTGTTCATTGTCTCGTTGTCAACATAAAGAAAATATTAAGTACATATGTGCTCCCATTTGCCCATGTTTGTTGGAGATCCTTTGAATTGTAAAGTTTTGTGATAGTTTCAACTCATCCTGTGGTATAAGCACACTCATAACTGTTTTATAACACCTCAAATTAATGTCATATGACATGGTCATGACATCAATCATTCCAGGAAATGTAATAATGTGACACAAGAGGTTGGTAAATGACATAACACCCTGCTCTAACACATGGTATGTCGACTCTTGTGTAGCATGTGACAACATACTGCATAAGGTGTCATGTAGACTGTTTAATAGCAGTTGTTATTAACAGTTGACTTTAGAGCATATGACAACAGGGTGAACAGTTATCTGTAACACCCATCAAAACAAGTTGAATTACATCTTCTGCCATTACTCATAACTATTTAAAGCTACTTATGACAGCTTATGACAAACGTTACATTATGCTATATAGCTGTGATAAAGCCTTTATGAATTCATTCCAAAGGACACCTACAGTGAAGTGTTACTGACTGAGACTGATGGCACTCACGTATATCGATGACACAGGGATTCGATGCAGACCAGCACTCGCACATTGTCCCTGGCTCTCAGCTGACTCTTACTCCTCTTCACCTCATTGTGGTCTTCAGGGAGAAAACAGAGTTCATCTGAGGTCAGACATTATCCAGCTCAGAAACACCTCTCTGAATAAATGGCCACAGAGTCCTCTGAAAATATATCATATTTTAGCAAAATATCTGTAGAAATGGGGCCTCATTCATTGTCTCAATATTGAATTCCAACTTCCAAATCAATATATTTCCCAAGATGATTCCTTGTTAATTAGATTTCCTTATTGTAGAGAGGTATTCCCTACCGATATGAACATTAGCAGAGAACTGGTAGATCCCTGTGACGGGAGCCGTGAATCGCCCTGTGGACTGGTCCATTCCTGTCCCTCTGAGGAAGGCACCTTTAGCAAGAGGCTGGAAGGAGAAATACAATGTGACATGCGGAATAGAGTTATACAATGAGTGACAGATCGAAAATAACAAGTTTTACATCTCGAATTTGGGCTCAATTGCTTTCTATACGTCTGCCAAAGTGAACACCGGAGAAATCAAATCCGAACTTTTCCAACTGACATTTCATAAACTTGGTATATGTCTACTCTTAAAGGACCAATCAGCAGTTGAAACAATACTAAAGCGTATCCCTGCCACTGTTTTGGTAAAATGCTGAGGGATGGGGCTGGAGAAATGTAACCACTCTCAAATTCATAGACAGAGCTATGAATACAAGGACTGACCATCCATGGTATCAAAGTTATAGTTTTAACCATGTTTCGAGGCTATACAGTGTTTGTTTACATTTACTTTGTTAACAAACATTGGAGTAAAACAAGCTTATATTTTGGGTTGTGATGGGGCACGACCGTTAAACTAAGCTCATGAGAACTGTATAAGATATATTCTTCAAGAATCAATGGGTATATATCATTCATTTATAAATCTAAAAATGGATGTAGCAACTGCTGATTGCCCCTTTAACCTCCCGCCTCAGAATATCCCTGGGCATAGTTCTTCCACTACAGCATGCTAATTTAAACAGTGTATAAATTTGTCCTCTCCACACCACATTCCAAGTCACAGACAGAGTGCCTTTTGTATGCCGAGACCAGAAAGTGATGTGGAGCGTTGCATTTTTGACCAAGAAGCCAGTCTGAGCTCCAGCCTGGTACTGCTTTGTCAGACTGTAGGGATGTGGTGATCCTTAAGGATTCCTGGCATCATTCTTATACATCATCGCTGGTTCAATCATCAAACCCAATATTCAAACACGGCTAACAGAAAGAAAATAGAGAGATCGAAACCTGATTGTGTATGTTAATATGGGCTTGATGTTGTGTACTGAATGATTAAGAGTAAGACAAGAGGATCCAAAAGATGTTCAAGGGGGGGGGGTGACCAAATACTTCACAAACGTCTAAATCCTAAACAAACGTGTCGATTGTTCCTCCAAAACGTACCGTCTGAAAGTTCTGTAACTCCATCAGTGTCTTCTTGTCAATAACCACAGGTCCTTTGAGTTTACAGTGGAAGGCTTCCTCTATCCGCCTGTAAGAGGTCATTCCTTCCAGGGCGATGTGGGCCGTGGGTATCTGACTTGGACTGGTACTGGTCTGCCTGTCCACTGCGGCAGTTCTCCTCTCTGTAGCTTCTGATTAAAACACAGAAGGAATATGAGATCATCTCAACTAGAAAGATGACAAGAATATGGACTTGACTTTAAACTTGAGGAAAAAACGTTCTCTGGCACTACAGTACACCAATAGAGCAGTGAGCTTGCTGACCCAATCTCTACCGTGGATGGTCAGGTACTAATGAAATACGTCCGCCTTCACTGAGACAATGATCCATCAGTAGTAACAATCCATCACCAATGGCTTGAAATCAATGAGTCCTCTTATACACAGCAAAGGACGAGATCAGACTTTATCACATGTTGAGTCTTTATATGCCATTTTAGGACTTTATATGATGTCACCTTTTATCATCTTTTTGAACTCCTGGAGGAGGACTTCCTGGGTGACCTCTGCCCCGGGGGATCCAGGTGGTCCCTGGGGGCCTGGGGGGCCAGGAGGACCTGGTGGCCCGGGCTGACAGAGACCAGGAAATAATAACACATTACATAATAATATAGGATCATATGAATAAGAAGATAATCTGCTGTACAGCAGTGGAGGCTGCTAAGGGGAGGAAGGCTCATAATAATGGCTGGAAGGGAGTCAATGGAATGGTATCAAACACATCAAACATGTGGTTTCCATGTGATTGATACATGACTCCATTGACTCCATTCCAGCCATTAGTATGAGCCGGCCTCCACTGCTGTGAACACGATTTGAAACAGAAACTTGTTTCAATATTCAAACAAACAATATTCTACTTATGTATCGTACTAGATGCTTCGTGACCAATGTCATTTTTTTAAACCTTTATTTAATTAGTCAAGTCAGTTAAGAACAAATTCTTATTTTCAATGACAGCTAAATGCCTGTTCAGGGGCAGAATGACAGATTTGTACCTTGTCAGCTCGGGGATTTGAACTTGCAACCTTTTGGTTACTAGTCCAATGCTCTAACCACTAGGCTACCCTGAACGAACCGGTGCTTGATCAGCTAGCTTCTTTGAACCACTACTGAAGCCATTGTGATATTTACCAGTGGCCTTTTGCGTTTGCGGCACTTCCCAGGGAAGTTGCCTACAGGTCGTTTCACAAAGTCCATCCATGATCCCAGGGGATCCACTCTCTGGTTGTCAGGATTCTATAGGATACATGAGACAGAGAAACCCATGAGACATTTTTCATTCAACATCAAACCACTTCAGAGGTCTGATTTTGCAACGAAGACAGGCCTACTATGAATCAATGATGCCACAAGGAGAGGCAGGTGTACCTACATAAACCTGGCTGATTGATGGTGAGCATTAAACAAGTGCCCAGTGAAATAAAGTGTGATTTAAGGGTTTTGCCAGAATGTACTTACAATCAAGCTTGTCCCAGACTGTTCTTATTCCTCAATCAAAACGGCTCTTTAAGGAGAACAGTGCTAATTGCAAGATTCATCAGATATTTCAGTCTGGAATCATTTCGCCCACCGGCACACAATGCAAAGTATTGTAACTATGTAACTGAATCCAATGAGTCATCATTTCTGCTTACCCTCCATTGGAAAATCTTGCCTTAAGATACTATTAAATGGTGCCAGACATCAAGGCAGGTCACACTGTTAAGTGAACTCTCTTTCTTTCTCTCTCTCTCTCTCTCTCTCTCCATGTCTCCTTGCCGATCTACTGCCATTCCAGAGAGAGGGAAGAAGGCTTTTTGTGTCGTATCTTTCACTTTGCCAATTATGTTCAGTCACTTTTTCCCCCCCAAGACTTTCCCTGTTTTGCTTGTTTTTTTCTCTCCAGATAACTCACTCAGGTGCCACGTCAATTCTTAATTGCCTAATAGGGTCAGAGGAAAATAAACAAGACTTCTGAAGTTATTTTTTTCACCACAAACATTTCCATGAGCATACCGTGCATTCAGGACTCCCTGAAAAATGACTCTATCCATAGGATATTTTAGTGACCAATTAGCCTACGACAAGATTTCTAAACATCCATCAACACTTTCACCTATGTCTAGCTACAAACATACCAGCAATGAAATTTCTTTCTTTTTTTGGCACACAATTGAAAATGTAAGCTATAACAGGAAGGAATTGACCGAAACGACCCTGATGAACACAATAATAGATATGGAGGCATACCATAAAAGTCAACAGAGGCTGCTAAAGAAGTGCATGGACGTACATGATTTCTAAGCGGAAACTCCCTCATGCTCGTGGTAATGATTGTAGACCTTTGATTGACATGCAGGGATTCTGGATGTGTGGTGATGTTGAAGAAAAACACCCTCGCATATCTCATTTATCAAAAATGAAAGGCCTCTGCCACCAAATAATTCTAACCCTAACCCACCCTGGCTGACGTTATTTCATTTGGGTGAAAAGCGATGCTGTATGAATTCCTATAACCACAAAATGCCTTGAATCCTCCCCAAGCAAAGGCCTTCTTCCTCCTCCCCAAACATCAAGTGACTGTGGTGGAGATAAAAGAGGAGATTAAGACAAGCCATGGAGGTGAGCTGTCTGAAATTGTATTTATTTAGGTTTGGCAGGAGGACACGGATCACTTATCTGCAAAACTAACATGCCCCTTTTTCTTGACAGAAAGAGAGACTCACCTCTTGTTCTGTTCAAAAGCAACAAAGTAGCCCCTTGTTTGTCTTGTCTTCAATATACTGGAATAAAAAAAAAGGTTTTATATTTTGGGTTTGTTTTTCTCTCCGTCTTCTCTCGTCTCTCTTTTCTTGTGACGGCAGACAAAATAAACAAGTTAAGTAACCCAGTGCCTTGTGCTTGTTAGACGTCTGTGGGTTTTTGTTGTGTTTTCGAAGCCTGGAGACAGATAAATGGCAGACAGATTTTGTCAAGCCAAAGATACTGTTACTGCATAATCCACCACATCTTTTCCATAACACTGCAACACTGCCCGGGCCATTTAATTGGTTATACTGAACCTTTTTTTCTCCTTTCTACAGCTCATGCTGCATAGGAATTATCTCTAATTATACCTCTCACTTTCATACCGACCTTAAAAGCTCATAGGAAAAATTATTTGCGTTTGAGACGCCGAAAGAATCTGAAAGAGCTGCCTGCAACTCTATTCCTAAACCCCACGTTTGATTTAAACACCGACAATAATCGCTGAGGACCCTCTCTGACAACTCTGTTTGATTTAAGTGATGCACACTGAACATTGACAGCGAGTGAAACGCAAAACAAGGACCTTAAACAATACGCCTGGCGGTTCATCCTGCAAGTCTCAAAATAACTGCACCTCTCCTCTCACATTGATGTCATACATAGATCATCGTACTGTATGTCAGATGTTTTTAGACCACCTCAAGTCAGCCCACACATGCAACTTATAATTATATATGCTGCCGTAGCTATTCCCCGCATAACAATAGCACTGTCAGGACAGGAGGCCTCTCTTTCTGCTTGTTATCGTCTTGTATTGTTAGCACGCGCATGTGTAATTAAACGCGTAAAATCGTGCCCTAAAGGATTTTCGATATTTTAGGAAGTTGGCCTGTAACCAAGGTAATTATAACTGTTATTCGAACTGCAAAATGGAGCAAATCACCTTTTTTTTTTGACACTTTTATACCGTGTGTAGTAACACAACATATCATGAGAATTGCTATTTGGTGTCAGGAGTGCATCCGTCAGACATTAAATCATGAGGATTTTTAGATCTGTTCAAGTCTTTTGTCTTTCTAGTATGGACACACATTCCTCACTTTCATTGATCGCGCTGTACGTCACTCAGCATAATATTTTTGCTACCATGACATCCAATAGTGATAGATGGTGGCGCTTCCCACAGCTGGCAAGAAATGATGATTCAATGCACCTCAGGCAAACTATCTTCAATATTCCCCAGATGAAGGACTGAGTCCATACACAGAGAAATTAAAATCCCACCGCATGACGAAATAGGAAAGCTGTCAGTTACTGTATGTTCAATGCAGTTCCTATTGAGTTGTGGCGCAAATTAAACAATGTTCTCACTCACATACCTTCATATCAGCGCGTACAGCACATGAACAAAGTGAACAGGATAGATACAGGTATCAATCTGAACTTCCCTTTGATCCCGGCTGTTGTATGAGTGCCATCCAATGGCCGTGTCTTTCAACAGCTGTGAGAGCACACCGCTCCAGTGGTGATTTGGAAAATGTGTCAGACATTCTTAAAGTGTTAAACAAAAAAGGTATTCCTAAGAACATCAAACACTGTTTGTCTGCCTCATCGGTGGGGGCTTTATTCATACCGAAGGGATGGTGTATATTGCTACATGCCCCGATCCTTATAGTGCAATGAACTTTACTTACAAATATGTGACCACTATATATGATGAACATCCCAGTTTGTATGCATGATGTACAATATCGTGACACTTTTGCAACACTATGTTGTTGAACATTGCTTGTAAGGTTGCAAATATGTAATAGCCTACCTACAATGTATGCGATTCCCCAATTTAATTATTGCTTCATTATATCCATGATCATTCAGGAAACAGTTGTGATGAATAATCCCTTTATTAAAGTGAATAGTGTTCCATTATTAAAGTGACTAGTGTTCCATTATTAAAGTGACTAGTGTTCCATCATTAAAGGGACTAGTGTTCTATTATTAAAGTGGCCAGTCATTTCAAGTCTATGTATATGCTGCCCTTTATACATAGACTTGAAGTCACTGGCCACTTTAATAATGGAACACTAGTCACTTTAATAATGTTTACACATTTTTGCTTTACTCATCTCATATGTATATACTATATTATATTCTACTGTATTTAGTCTATGCCACTCTGACATTGCTCATCCTAATATTTATATATTCCCTAATTCCATTACTTTTAGGTTGTGTGTATTGTGTGTATTGTTGTGAACTGTTGGATTATTACTGCATTGTTGGAGCTAGAAACACAAGCATTAACATCTGCTAAACACATGTATGTGACAAACAACAATTGATTTGATTTGTATGTTTGTGATGTAGCTTGGTGAAATTAGGTAGAATTTTATTTGAAGCAATGAAAGGGAGGGAAATATGTCCCTGGGGCAGCATGCCATCAAAAACACTTTGTACGTTCCAAATGACCAGAGCTGGTCAAAAGTAGTACACTATGTAGGGAATAGGGTGCCATATGGCCTTGGATCCTGATTAAAAGTAGTACACTATGTAGGGAATAGGGTGTCATTTGGAATTCAGCCACAGACATAACTGTTAAAACTTGTCTCATTGGCTGCAATAGATCCTCAACCAGAACAGCACTCCACATAGCAGGTAGTTTCTGAATCCTTAAGAATGAGAAAGAAGCATCGCCGCCGCCTCTGTAGACATAACGGTATAGCACATAACTTCTTAGCTTGTTCTAATTTAATTGTCCTTATTAACTTATTACTAAGTATCCATAATTTACTGCTTAAAATGCACCAACTAATACAGAAAAAAAAAATACCTACACCGTGCAAACAATATCTTGTAATGTTAACTGACTAGTCCGTGACAAAGCTCTTAAAATAAAATGTTTGGAATGGACTCGTGTTTTTATCCTACTGTTTGTACCAAACAAATGTAAATGTGAGAGCAGGGTGCACCAGCCACACCAACAAATAAGCTTGTAAGATTATGTCTAATGTATGTTTTGTGAACAGGTACATATTTAGTTTGACGTGGGACAGGATGATGTCGAGGCGTTCCTAAATCCCTTGTTTTTATATCGTTATAGTCCTTTTGCAGTCATCCATGCATGCGTTTAGGAGGCTAACTAAGGGAGGGCCTATCGCATCCTGGGAGGCAGGGATCCCCAGGCTACAGTAGGGCTGGGCTAGGGGGAACCCAAATACTTCCCCACCGTCACGCATCCACCCGTTCCCCCCTAATGAGCATCCAATCCACCGCAGTTCTCCCCCGATGCACCTCATAGACAAGAGGATTTACCACCACAACACTAAATATGGTTAGACGTGCAACCCGTGCAACTGGTGCACCCTGCACGCAACGCTGCACTTTAACTTTGTAGAGATGTCACATAAAAGTTGTTGAGGATATGAGAAAAGTGTTGGCCTTTTGCATATAAACCACATGAAACGTAGACACCATTTTCATCTCTAGATGAATGATCTCTATCAAATGATCTCTATCAAATGATCAAATGATACGACTGTAAAGGATGGAGCCCGTTTCAAGTCACAGTATTTGTGGGTATGCTGCACGTGCACATAATTCCTCTGGTGTAGCCGTCATATCATCTTTCCTTTCTTTCCACAAAACAACTGCTGCAGTGTCAACATGCCGTAGATATTTATGCAAACCTTGAATGTGCATTCCTTTCCAGTGAAGACATGTAAGAGCTACTAAAGCAATCAAATGTATTCATGAAACCTCCTAGGGAATAATAACTGTGCTTAAGTCCCCAAAAAATCTGAAGAGAGTCTGATTGCTGACACACCTGCTTTGTGTTCAAATTATAGTCTTCAAATTGCTCAAATGGGGGCTATTTCCCCCTGTATCTGTGGTAGGTAAGAGGATCCATTAAAAATGACTCTGGTTCCACTTCCATATCAAACTGAAAACTGAACCATTTTTCCAGACCTAGGTTCAAATACTATTTGATATACTTAATTTGTAGAGCACAACGTTCTGAAAAACGTTTTGTGCTCGGTTGAACTTGCAATGGAACTAATAGAGGATTCCCAAGCATACAAATCATGCCCACCAGGCACTCCAGACAGGGTAAAGCAAACACTCAAAGTATTTTCAAATATTTCAAATAGTATTTGATCCCAGGTCTGAGTTATGCTCCATGGTTCTATTCACTGTGGAATGCACCAGGTAGATATTGTAGATACTCATGAGATCATTTCTACTCTTATGTGCTCCATAGCCTCCATTTGTGGTTCCGCTCTACCACATAAGTGCAGAGTCCTCCGTTCTGTTAGGTTTAAGCACTTTTATTGTGTAAGTACTGTGCTCACTTACTTTATGAGGTATTAAAAACATGTTGTAAGTAGAAAAGCACAAAATATAAGAGAGAAATAAAAATGTAATTTATAGTTCATCTGAAAGGCAAATTTGAATAGATGCCAAATTCTCCCTGGCTTCAACACCAGTCAAATGTAGGTCTGATGTAAATATCACAGGAAAAAAAAATACATAACTCTTGCTACAAAACAACAATGGCTCTGAAAACGTTTCAAGGATTGCCAACATTTTAACAATCATTTGCACGGCAGTAGGCGTAGACACCCTCATATTATTCTTTACTTTCAAGACTCCAGTCCAATGTGAATCTGAGGTAGAGGAACATGATCAGCACATGATACGTATCAGGCAAGATTAAGGGATTTCTATAAATCTGGCATCAATTAGAAGTTATTAAAATAAGAGGTCATCCAAATAAAACAGGACCTCTTTGCCTAATATATTTTTTTTAAACATTTTATTTCCAGGGGAATATCGTCCTAACAGTTTATTTTACTTGTAGATTTTAGATTTAATGACAAATGGCTGCTTATTGTTATTATCGCTGTCTGTCAGGATTTCAATCAGTGCATAAATTGATCGTGCAATGTGTAACTACACAATGATCATTACGACATGTTATAAAAGTCATACTCTCACTATGGGACCCTTATCGGACCCTTTCCAAACTTGTGGTTGGATATGGGGATGGGCAAGCTTAGTGGGCTATACTTCCTTTACAAGTGTGAGAGATGAGGTGTTTGTTTGTAACTTTTTACTACTTACCTAACTCTCTGTGTGTGTGTGTGTGTGTGTGTGTGTGTGTGTGTGTGTGTGTGTGTGTGTGTGTGTGTGTGTGTGTGTGTGTGTGTGTGTGTGTGTGTGTGTGTGTGTGTGTAGCCTATGTCTGTGTGTGTGCACCCATTGTGTCAGTGGGCCTAGTGTTTCTTGTGGGTGACGGGTCCGGTCCCCTGTGTATGGGGCAATTCAAACGGTGCCACACACCCCTTCATTAATCATGGTGTTGGGATGAGAGAGGGGAAACTCAAGCCCTCCCCCAGGGCACTGATTAGCCATTACTCAACACGCTAGGTGTGATGTTTGATTTGACTGCCTCAACTACTGCCTTCACTGACCGAGCCCTTTGCTGCTCAACACGGACAGATTTCACTGCACTTTGGAAAGAAGTGACATCCAAATGTATATATTGTTCACGCAGTTCTGCCCTCACAGTCTATTTACGGTGCTCGTCAGTGAAATCATGATAGAATGGACTGTGAACCATTACCCATCTATGTTATTACTTCGAGACATGCCCAGAAAGAATGGTAGAAGAAAATACATGTGTTGTGCTGTCAGCGATTTTAGCAGACATAATGTTGATTTTGGTGCAAAAGAATTACTGCTTGGAACAAAAGGTTACTGCTTTGTATCATCTCACCAAATTTCACAAAGTGCACCACTCCACACCTCAATTGTGATCAATTTCAAATGGAAAATCTCTGATGGAATGTGGTCTGCTGCATCCTGCCAACAGCGCTCACTGGGGTTGGGCCAGATACAAAATGAATGCCATCACAAGAAGACTTTCCACTGCATGAGCAAAAAGAAAAACATGCAAATGTATAAACTGTTTGGCTTGTTTGAAGATACAAGCCGGTGTTCTCCTGCCAACATCACTTTAATAAGGAGGTTGTTTTCTCCAAAACATTACAGGTAGGGGAGAGTGGAGCAAGTTGAGCCAAAGGGGTTAATTGAGCCAAACATACACAAAATGAATAATTTGACCAAATATTTAGGAAGAGGTCAGAATTTCATAAAGTCTGTGAAGGAAGAAACCACATGGAAAAAGTGGTTAGCAAGTTAGGTCCAAAAAACTGATTTTCACCAAGTCAAATGCATGTATTGTGTTAGAGGTTTCATCTAAACCAAAGTAGATAGTTTTAAGACTCTTCTATACATTCGATATAAGGTCCTAAACCTAGCATGAAATCGTATCCTTGTAGCTGTGTGTGCTAATATGGTATAAATGTTTGCCTTGGAATTAGTTGAGCCAATGGTCATGGATTAATTTGAGCCAATGGTTGAGCAGATGTAAGTGTTTTCTTCGCAGTTGTAATGCAAGGCATTATCGCTGGGATATGAGGTAACAACAGACCCTGTGTTAAAAGTGTTTAAAAAGTACAAAGTATGTGTTAAGGTGTAAAGCCTGTGTAAAATGATTCAAAAGATGAAAAAAAGTGATTGTGGTGAATTGTGTTTGGGAAATAAAGATAGGCATGGTTTTAAAATGGTAGTGGTAATATTTCATTCAGTACAGAAATGTGTAGGCGGCTTAACTTACCCTGTCCCTCTGCTTAACTTACCCTGTCCCACAGCTCAACTTACCCCATACCCGGGGGAAGTTGTGCCAAGAGACCCCTTCTCTTGGACAAGCTATGTTTTCAAAAACTGTAATGAATTTGGATTATCTCCAGGGATACACCACATCCTGAAATATACGTAGATATCTTTGTTAGAAAGAATGCTAATATTTCCCTTGACTGAGTGAATGTAAATGTCTGAGGATTAAGTGATAAAACTTGAACAAACTAAGATTCCATCATGAAATAAAGCTACCAAGCACTGCTTGCAGTTGGCATGGTAGACATTCGTTTTTTACTGGATACTTTTTCATTGAACTCTGGATGATACAGCATTCCATTTTGCTGTGACATTGTCCATACAAAATGCATAATAAGCAGCCTGGCCTCAGAGCCAATACGAAATATACTTGATGTATTTCTGAGCATCCCCAAGACATATGATACCTACTAATGGTCTAGTTACTTAAGACAGAAACTAATGTAGGGAGGTTGGTCGGAGAGATGGGTGGGCATAATCCGCAACACTCGAGCAATCCAAAGGCACACTCGAGCAATCCAAAGGTTGAATTTTTGAGTCGTGTCAGAGAAAACTGAACATTTTAGCTAACTCTTCAGTTAACCCTTATTCTAAAAGTAAATTCGCCTAACCTTTGTTGTTTTAGTTCTCCAAACATTTGTCATTTTAGTTCTCCTAATCTTTGTTCTTAGTTCCCCTAACCGCCAACGTAAATTTTCCCAGTAATTCTCCTTTGTTTTTACAGCGCAACAAGCAACCTGGTATCAGATAAAGATGTGCAATACTATACGTCCTCCAGGATGTATGATGGGTCACATGATTCAATTAATATGCTATTGTACGACCAGGTAAGATGTATGATACTATATGACCAATGATCCTACGACCAATATTGCATTCATTATGTAACCTAACGTAACGTAACCTAACGTAACGTCATTTATCATACTAAATGGAATTTCACAGATTTACGTACAGAATTAAAGAAATATCCCTAAGACCACGTTACAATAAGAAGTGCTCAATTTCTGTAGCCTTAATGAGTCTTATGTAGCCTAAATTAGTTTTGTTGCATTGTCTAACCTTCAACATCTACCCTCTTTAACCTTAGGTGTAAAGTCTAAACCCCAGGGTCCTCAACTAGAGGTGACAGTATTTGGCCGAGACACTATCTGCCATAACACAGGGTCTTAGGAGTGATTATGTCATTACCCTCAGATTGTGGGAGACAAGATGAAAAGAATGTAAGTGAGGGGGGCACAGGGGGCTAATCCTTGTCGAGGTGTCCTCTTTCAGGACCCTTTCTATGGGGCTTTGTGAGGGGCTTACACGGCACGCTGCCCCAGTTCTTCTGGGCCACACCGCCCCTATCGGATGTCCCAGACACAGCGGAGTCAGACTGGCCCTGTGAATGACAGCATCAATGGGCTGGGAACAGTACTGCCAAAGCTCTTTAAATATCTGCCCACCTAACTTTCCCAGGAACTACATCATGGCAGTCTGCCTGTGGCCTGTTGCTGGACCATGGGGGGAGAGATGGAGGGGGGCGGAGGGGGGCTATGGAGACAGAGACACCCTGGGCTCGGGTTGGATAGATGGGAGAGAGAACTGAACAGATATATCCCAGTGGGGTGCAGAAATCCTCAGTCTTCAGCAACCTGGGGGTTGACACAAGGTCATCCTTCAGAGCCTTCTGCTTTTACAGGGCAAACCAAGTCAAATAAACACAGCCAGATCACAATGAGACAGGCTAGGGCTGACTAATGTGTTCTTCTTCTTGAGAATACAGAAACAAATCCCCACTCTATCTATGGCAAATAAAAGTCATAGGCTAACCAACCAACCAACAGGGCAGAGAGACAACCTGGTAGAGCTTGGACTGGGAGGAAGGGCTGGTATTGAGCGGATTGGGCAGTGAGGGTTGTTTGAGAATGCCAACACAATGGGTGGGCTCAAGGCAAAACAAATACCTCATTGGAAACTCCTGGAAATATGTAATACCAGCAATAAACCAATAAATAAGAATGTGAAAGGTCAAATGCTGTTTTTGGACAGGGAAACATAAATGAAAAGTAGATGTATGAATCAGTGGCAACGGAGCATTTTGTGTTTACCCGAGTACCACATGGTGTATTTTCAACAGAAAACAACTTTTACTACACCTTTTTCATATTGTACTTTTGGTGTAAAAATACAAGTTTCTATCTGTATGCCAAATTACTGTCCATATTTTATATTTAAATAAATACTATACTTTGGCTACACATTTAGAGAATTTAGACTAAACTGTCACATCTTATCCCTAATTCACGTTGATTCAAACCCTCTTGAGCCCCGATTTGTCAATATACAATCCTTAAATCTGATAGGCTGGGAAATCGGTGTTAGCCCCCCATAGTGAGGACTAATTGGTGCATTGATCATCCCACATTCCACACATTCTTCAGGAAGTCATCCATTTAGGTTTGCACACATTTCAGGCACAACTCACTTTCTCAGGCTTGACCCAGTAGGGCAAACCTGTTCTATACGGTCTATTGCCACTACACCACTACACTCATTCTCTCTATAAAACACTTTGAAATGAATGATACATTCATAAAGCCTGAATCAAGTCCAGATAAATCTGTCAGAGCATGTTACCTGCCATAGCCAGTCATTGCAGTCCATAATTGAACAAGTTAATTATCAGCTCAAGTATACATCTCAGAATAGACTCCAAGGTTAAGAGAATGCGATCAGATCACTTAGCAGGTTGTTTCAATTTAGGTAGCACTACCACAATGTTATTTTCTATGAGGTTTATACTTTGATATTAATAAGATAAGGTTTATGAAAATCAAAAGTCACAATCCAAAACCGCTAATAAAGTTCATGACATATTCCACGTACTAATCATAAACATTCTTCTGATGTTCAGCACTCCTAGGATCAGACCAAATATACACATTTCGGCCATGAAGTTTGAAATACACCAGCAGATCGACAGAGCAAAGAGGCTGGTGCTGGTGACTTCAAAACCACTTTTTTAGTCCGTTTCAAATCAAAATTTACCTTGGTGCTCCCGCCGACCTCTTCGCTGTTGGAGAGGGTAGTGTTGTATGCCTCTGTGTGCTGTGGGGGGGTCTCCTGTGTCCTCTTCCTCTCCTTCTTGGCATCCACCCCTTCCAGCAGGACAAACTGGGTCCAGAACACCACAGCCAGCACGGCCAGCGGCCCACACCACATCTTCAACAAACACTAAATCAACCCAAAGATCCCTGAAACTTTGATCAACTGACCCAGTGGTCTGTCCAAACTGTCCAACGATTGGGAATAATAATGTTGTTGCCCGGTTACAAAAATGCAAGGACCCCAACCAAGATGATTGGACCTCAAACTGGAGGACTACAACAACACTGACTCCTGGTTTGGCTGCCTGCTGCTGCTCTCTTCCTGATGATCTTTGAGCCAGACAGCAGTGTGTTGCTGGAGCTGGAGCACAGCTAACTCTAGCCAGAAAGCCAGGCGGCTTACTCAACTATGAAATGTGGTCCCGGGGAATGACAGATCGGCACAGATCTGACAGCAAATAAACCCATTAGTGAGATTTTTCACGCTTTCTGCTCTGTGGGGGGGAGGAGGGGGATGCAGGGGGCAAAGGAGAGAGAGGCAGAGAGGAGGGGTGTTTGAAGCTGGGGGAGGGAGGGAACCCTTGGGTAGAAGTGGATGGTAGAGTTCTTTATCACCCTCTTTCTTGCTCTTCCTCTCACACTGAGCAATGGATCTTCCTCATAGCATTTCGATAGTTGGGTAAAGTGGAAGTCCCATAATTGTTGGGATTTTCTTCAGAGAATACCGCTTGGCATTCAATCCCTCAGTCCTCCTCACACGTGCTTCCCTCAGGAGTAGACCGAGAATGAAAAAAAGTCCACGGGGAGTTGGAGATGGTCCAATTTTCTTAGCCTTTGAGAGTTTCCTTCTTCTTTTCTCCTTAAAGGGTATAAAATTGGTCCCCCGCAGCAGCAGATCCAGAGAGAAAACCTCAAAGTGGTGTTAAAAACACTTTGAGGGTTATTAGCAACACAGTCTCTGCTGTCCAGGACACCCAGCTGTACATAACTCACTACTGCTCATTCATCAACCCAGTCCGTCTGCTCTGGGGGGACAAAAACATGTGCAATTTCACCTCAGAGAGCCCTGTTTGTCTGCCTGTGTGTGTCAGTGTGTGTGGTAAGTCCCTGTTGCTTCCTTGCCTCGTTACACACTCTCACTCTCTCTCTCCTTCTCTGTTGCTCTCTGTGACTGAGCTTACAGGAGTGCTCACAGTGGAGTTTTATCGTCACTCCCTCCCTCTCTCTCTCTCTCTCTTCTTCCTTCCCCTAGCTGCCTCTATTTTTCTCATCAGTGAATTGGCAACCCCGCTGGCTTGTTCAGTCTCTGTTTTATCTCATAGACGAAATGCTTGACTCCTTTTTGGAAAACTGAGGAGGTTCTTTGGCAGACAAACTACAGTGTGTGTGTGGTGTGTGTGTGTAGCTCTGTGTTTGGATCCAAATCATATTCAGGAATTTATATACGTACCTTGTGTAATCTGTTGTTTGACAAAGTGCCAAATCTGATTGTCCCATGTTGGTGGTGGTGGTGGTGGTGGTGGGGGGAGGGGGGGGGTTACATGTAGGCTACATGTACTTGTTCTCGTGTTTTTAATAGGTGTTGAAATAGGATCTGCTTTTACAAGGAGTCGCCTCATACAATAGCCTGTCTGGAATGTTGTGGAATGTATTGTTACTCACTTACATTTGATTGTTACATAAACAAACACAGTATAAAAAGAGTAAGACATGGTTTATAGTAAATCTCTTGATGCTGATCCCTTTGTCAAAAAATGTATGTGGAGACCAGTTCAAATAAGGAATAATTCTCTTGAGAGCGATGTTAAATGTTTTCAAGAGAAATGTATCTTTTTATGCCAAGAGCAGAATTTTTTACATTTCAAACAAATTCCTCTCATGCATGGGATCCACACATACCTGCTGTACATGCATTAAAGCTAGAATCCTGAAATAATAACAAATCGGACACCCTACCTCAGTTTTGGTAAAAAGCTGATGGATGTGCCTGGAGAAATTGAACCACTCTCAAATTCGTAGGCAGGGGTATGGGTGCAAGGACTGACCATCCATGATCTCAAAATGATCGTTCTAACCATGTTTTGAGGCTATAGGCCTAGTGTTTGTTTACATTTACATTGTTTACAAATATTGGAATAAAATAAGCTTAAATGTTGGGTTCTGTTGTGGTACGGCAATTGAACTAAGCTCCTGAGGCATTTATAAGTTACGTTCTTCGAGAATCAATGGGTATACAGTGAGCTCCAAACGTATTGGGACAGTGACACATTTTTACCTGCTTTGGCTCTGTACTCCAGCACTTTGGATTTGAAATGATACAATGACACTATGAGGTTAAAGTGCAGACTGCTTTAATTTGAGGGTAATTTCATCCATATCGAGTGAACCGTTTAGAAATTAAAGCAATTTTTGTACATAGTCCCGCCCCCCCCATTTTAGGGGACCAAAAGTATTGTGACAAATTTACTTATATGTGTATTTAAGTAGTAAAAAGTTAAGTATTTGGTCCTATATTGATAGCACGCAATGACTACATCAGGCTTGTGACTACATTGGTTTGGCAGGGTAGCCTAGTGGTTAGAGCTGTTGGACTAGTAACCGAAAGGTTGCAAGTTCAAATCCCCAAGCTGACAAAACAGTTCACCTGATATGAATTAAATTAAAGCTGACATTCTGCATATTTATTGTATAATTTCAAATCCAAAGTGCTGGAGTACAGAGCCAAAACAACAACAAAACAATGTGTCACTGTCCCAATACTTTTGAAACTGACTGTATATCATTAAAGGTAGACTCAGCTAAATTATGTTGCCACAAGCAGCACAGCAAATATTGTTATGAGCGAGATGTGAGACGTCGCTCTCACATAGTCCCACACAGTATCTGAGCATGTGCATGGGTTAGCTTCATGCTGTTCACAGCTTGGTAGCCAGGACACCAAAATAGTGGAGGAGTTGAGCTTCGCGCTTCAACGCTCTTAGTTGTTGCAGAAATGGACCCACTATGCTTACTTTCTGTATCTATGTCATATCGCTGAGTCTACCTTTAAATTTACAAGTCCAACAATGTATGTAGCATCTAAGGATTCTAGCTGGGAACCGATTATGGTATTTTATTGCTTGTTTAATATTTCCATATTTCTTCATTTCTTTCTTTTAATTTGGAGGGGTTTGTGTGTATTGTTTTGTATTGTTTTGTATTGTTAGGTATTACTGCACTGTTGGACCTAGGGACATAAGCATTTCGCAATAACATCTGCAAAATATGTGTACCCAACCAATACAAAAATAACATTTCTCAGAATTTCTCATCAACCACTGAGACCCCAGTGGTCAAAGTCTGCCTAAATAAAATCTGCATAGCCTAGTTACAGTTACACATACTGTACTTTTGAGGTGATGATCTGGATGGAGCCTCATCACTTATGTTTTGTGTAGAAATATAACTTTTGTGCACAGTGCCACCCAGAGGTGAAGTTTTAAAAAAGTGCATCAAATAATCGTACCTCTAAAATCAGTATTGTTATCCTCCTAACTTGAGCATTACATATTCATAGTAATCAAGCATTATTTACATGTGAAAATGTAATTGGGTGCATTACATTTTATTAGTGACCAACTTGCACATTCACAATTTGGCTTTAAATGTGACAATTACCAACTCCCCCGCCAGTGGTCAGTCTCCTGTAGATTGGTGGTTTTCAAATGCCATCTTTGTAGACTGGGTAACGCTCGTTTTGCCTCGGTCGGTTCCCCTGATGCATGGAGAATTCTTTGTGGAATGGTCGTGAGTAAACTCAATTACCCCCGGGCACCAAGCGATTCAAAAACGAACGCCCCCAATTTCATCAGGATGGACGAAATCACAACCTGAGTGACAACAGAGAGAAATAGGAAGAGAGGCCAACTCGGCAGAACATTTGTCTCCCTCCAGTAGATAGCGTTTGTTCGTTGTTCCGCCGACAAGCAAGGAGTTTTTGTATGGAGATAAATTTCGAATTGGGGCAAATAAAAAGTAATGGCTTATTTACTGCGTGAGATATGAGTAGGGCACGTGATATCCCGGCAACTCTTTAAAATAGCACTTAATATCGGAATTGTAAGATGGCTATGCATATTCATGAGATGAGGCTGGTAGCGTAGCCTCTATCCAGAATACATTTAAAGGGCTTTATTGGCATAGGAAACATATGTTTGCCAAAGCAAGTGAAATAGATGATAAACAATACAAAATTAAGATAAAAAGTACACACAAGTTTCAAATGAATGAACATTTCAAGTGTCATGTTATGGCTATTGAATAGCGTTCTCTCTCTCGCTCCCTCTCCATTGAATACAGGCGGTTGACGTCAACAGCCCTCATCGAATATTTAAAAACATTATTAGAATAATGACACGTATCCACCAGGATAGGCGAGCGCTAGACATCCTGCCGTGCCGCTTTGTGCACAACGACTCCCATGGTAAGGGCAGAGACATGTATCTTGTCAGTATATCCACAATCTTTGGTCTGATGTACCGCACGGCAACGTGGTGACGCAATCTGTGTACACACGGCGTGAGTAGCAGCTTGTTTCCTGAAAATAGAAATCCCCCAACTCACCTAATCAAACATTTGCTGTGTATGCGGATTGATTCGGTAGTTAGTGAGACGTTTGCTCCTGCGTGAAGTTCGTAGTGGCAGCCACGTGTACATGAAATATAACCGAGCTAACAGTTTTGTTTTGCTCGTACGACGATGCATTCTCGCCATTGCTAGGTGGGCTAGCTAACTAGCTAGTGCCTTATCTCTTCAATTTCCTGCAATTTATTTTGAGCGGCGTTCCAGATTTTGTGTCGTTGGAGTTCAACACTAGGTAGGTCATCAAGCCTTGTCCTCTCATCGGCTAACGTTAGCCGGCTTATTAGATATGCTGGGGTGTATTCACTAGTCTGATTCCGTTGCAAAACGTTTAGTTTGTTGTGAAATATTTTGCAACTGAAACCGTTTACTCCAAACGAAAACGAGAGTTTCTATTGGACAAATTTAATTTGGACCCTCCCCGTTTCGTTCTTTTTGTTTCCTAGAGTAAATGGTTTCGTTGCAAAATATTTATATTTAGTTAACCAGGTAAGTTGACTGAGAACACGTTCTCATTTACAGCAACGACCTGGGGAATAGTTACAGGGGATGAATGAGCCAAATGTAAGCTGGTGATGATATGAGGGACAGCTTGGGAATTTAGCCATGACAGTAGGGTTAACACCCCTACTCTTACAATAAGAGCATGGGATCTTTAATGACCTCAGAGAGTCAGGACACCTGTTTAATATCCTATCCGAAAGACAGCACCCTCCACAGGGCAGTGTCCCCAATCACTGCCCCAGGGCATATATATGTTGCCTCCTACTGGCCCTCCAACACCACTTCCAGCAGCATCTGGTCTCCCATCCAGGGACTGACCAGGACCAACCCTGCTTAGCTTCAGAAGCAAGCAAGCAGTGGAATGGAGGGTGGATTGATGGCAGCATTCGTGTGAAACTGAAAGCGCGAACCACTGCTTTTAATCAGGGCAAGGTGACTGGAAACATGACCGAATACAAACAGTGCAGCTATTCCCTCCACAAGGCAATCAAACAAGCTAAGTGTCAGTATAGAGACAAAGTAGAATCTCAATTCAACGGCTCAGACACGAGGTATGTGGCAGGGTCTACAGTCAATCACGGACTACGAAAAGAAATCCAGCCCAGTCACGGACCAGGATGTCTTGTTCCCAGGCAGACTAAATAACTTTTTTGCCCGCTTTGAGGACAATACAGTGCCACTGACACGGCCTGCAACGAAAACATGCGGACTCTCCTTCACTGCAGCCGAGGTGAGTAAAACATTTAAACGTGTTAACCCTCGCAAGGCTGCAGGCCCAGACGGCATCCCCAGCCGCGCCCTCAGAGCATGCGCAGACCAGCTGGCTGGTGTGTTTACGGACATATTCAATCAATCCCTATACCAGTCTGCTGTTCACACATGCTTCAAGAGGGCCACCATTGTTCCTGTTCCCAAGAAAGCCAAGGTAACTGAGCTTAACGATTACCGCCCCGTAGCACTCACTTCCGTCATCATGAAGTGCTTTGAGAGACTAGTCAAGGACCATATCACCTCCACCCTACCTGACACCCTAGACCCACTCCAATTTGCTTACCGCCCAAATAGGTCCACAGACGATGCAATCTCAACTACACTACCCTAACCCATCTGGACAAGAGGAATACCTATGTGAGAATGCTGTTCATCGACTACAGCTCGGCATTTAACACCATAGTACCCTCAAAGCTCGTCATCAAGCTCGAGACCCTGGGTCTCGACCCCGCCCTGTGCAACTGGGTCCTGGACTTCCTGACAGGCCGCCCCCAGGTGGTGAGGGTAGGCAACAACATCTCCACCCCACTGATCCTCAACACTGGGGCCCCACAAGGGTGTGTTCTGAGCCCTCTCCTGTACTCCCTGTTCACCCACGACTGCGCGGCCACGCACGCCTCCAACTCAATCATCAAGTTTGCGGACGACACAACAGTGGTAGGCTTGATTACCAACAACGACGAGACGGCCTACAGGGAGGAGGTGAGGGCCCTCGGTGTGTGGTGTCAGGAAAATAACCTCACACTCAACGTCAACAAAACTAAGGAGATGATTGTGGACTTCAGGAAACAGCAGAGGGAACACCCCCCTATCCACATCGATGGAACAGTAGTGGAGAGGGTAGTAAGTTTTAAGTTCCTCGGCATACACATCACAGACAAACTAAATTGGTCCACCCACACAGACAGCATCGTGAAGAAGGCGCAGCATCGCCTCTTCAACCTCAGGAGGCTGAAGAAATTCGGCTTGTCACCAAAAGCACTCACAAACTTCTACAGATGCACAGGCTGTATCACCGCCTGGTACGGCAACTGCTCCGCCCACAACCGTAAGGCTCTCCAGAGGGTAGTGAGGGCTGCACAACGCATCACCGAGGGCAAACTACCTGCCCTCCAGGACACCTACACCACCCGATGTTACAGGAAGGCCATAAAGATCATCAAGGACAACAACCACCCAAGCCACTGCCTGTTCACCCCGCTATCATCCAGAAGGCGAGGTCAGTACAGGTGCATCAAAGCTGGGACCGAGGGACAGAAGCTGTTTTTCAATCTCAAGGCCATCAGACTGTTAAACAGCAACCACTAACATTGAGTGGCTGCTGCCAACACACTGACTCAACTCCAGCCACTTTAATAATGGGAATGGATGGGAAATGATGTGAAATATATCACTAGCCACTTTAAACAATGCTACCTAATATAATGTTTACATACCCTACATTATTCATCTCATATGTATACGTATATACTGTACTCTATATCATCTACTGCATCTTTATGTAATACATGTATCACTAGCCACTTTAACTATGCCACTTTGTTTACATACTCATCTCATATGTATATACTGTACTCGATACCATCTACTGTATCTTGCCTATGCTGCTCTGTACCATCACTCATTCATATATCCTTATGTACATATTCTTTATCCCCTTACACTTGTGTGTATAAGACAGTAGTTTTGGAATTGTTAGTTAGATTACTTGTTGGTTATTACTGCATTGTCGGAACTAGAAGCACAAGCATTTCGCTACACTCGCATTAACATCTGCTAACCATGTGTTTGTGACAAATCAAATTTGATTTGATTTGGTATGCTGCTGGTTCGTATAATGTTTTGAAGCCATAAAGAGCTGGTTACGATTCCAATTTCATCCTCCAGATGGCTAAACTCCAATGTACTGATAGAGGAAAGACCAATTTTCTTTGAAAAAATATATAATGAAGGTATCATGTTTAAGGCAGCAATATGTGACTTTTTTGGCAACCTGACCAAATTCACATAGAAATGTGAGTTCTAGATGTCATTTTATTGAATGCAGTTCTGAGTGGTAGATGTGGTCTATGTGCACTATTTCTTTTTCCCGTTTAAGTTTAGTTTTTGCTTCTTACTTTTGGTTTTGTACACCAGCTGAAAATACAATATTTTTAATTATTGAAAATATATTTGGTACAATGATTCTCTACACTTAACATTGCTTGTTTTGTCACAAACTGAAACTGTTACAATTTTAGCAACCAGGAAATGGTAGTGCGATTTCTGCATTTTGCACCTTTTTAATATAATGCAACTTTGGATTTGACCCCCTTCTCAAAAGTAAATGGTTTAGACCATTAGGCATTTTAGAGAGCTTGGTCCTTGTAACGTTTAACAGTCTAATGATCTAATACACTTGTTCAACTTGAATAATAGAATATAAGTTTCAATTTCTGAAGTTCTACATTTTCTGATCCACGCATGCGGGGTGGATTAGTGTTGCCTACACTATAAAATAAAGTGGTCTATTTAATGTGGTCCTTGGAGGCACACACTCACACCAGATATCCCCAAAGCAATGCTATACCATTCTAGCAGCCATGGTGCATTGTCAGGACACCTAATGGAGTTAACTCTCTTGGTACTGTCACAGACCACGAAGACATGGAGTTGTGCGTTTCAGACCCTGCAGGCTGCCCTTCAAATTCACTACAATGTTATCCTCAATCCCCTGCGTATGCCAACACCTTGCATAGAGTCTAACAGCTAGCCCATATGTCGAAATTCCAGTGGCTACCTGTTTTACATGTTGTTTTGGAATTAATATGTGTCACATATTAGTTTGCAGACAATCTTTTTTTTAGTTGAGTTAATAATGCTGCATATAAACTTGATCTCTCTTTTGCTTTCTTGAGTAAGGCAGCTCCAAAATGCAGGTGTTTCAGCCTAGCGCAGTGCCATCAGAGGCCATCAGACTGTTAAATAGCCTTCACTAACACAGAGCGGCTTGCTGCCTACATACAGACTCCAATCATTGGCCACTTTAATAAATGGATCAGGAGGTACTTTAAATAATGCCACTTGAGTAATGTAAGATATGTAAACATTATTTATCTCATGTGTATATACTGTATTTTATACCATCTATTGCATCTTGCCTATGCCGCTTGGTCATCGTCCATCCCTTTAGATTTGTGTGTATTAGGTAGTTGTTGTGGAATTGTTAGATAATACTGCACTGTCGGTAATAGAAGCACAAGCATTTCGCGACACTTGCATTAACATCTGCTAACCATGTGTATGTGACCGATAACATTTTATTTTATTTGCATTCTGCGGTGGTGGGACAGCTAGCGGGGAATATGGAGCGTAGGGGTTGGTAATGTTCTCTAGTTGTGCCGTGATTGGCTCAGTGTTCTGTCACTCATAGGGACACTACGTCACCGCCTAATGGTAGAGCTCGAAACTTCAATCCCCTTGGGTGCTGCCATAGAGTTACATTAGAAGTGCCCATCCAAGAAAGCTCAAGGTCATTGGCCACAGATTAAATGACGTCAAATCACGTTATATCTTCCGCAGCTTTGATTGGACTGATCGTTCTTTCAAAATATTAGCTAGCAAGCTAGCAGTCGTCATCATCATGAATCAAGTGGACAATCTACTGGCAAATCCTTTTTAATTCTTGTCATATGATGAGAAATAATGAAGAGAAATTATAGATAAAACATATCGGTGCTCATCGGCCATTGGACATAAACATTACACAACAAGTTGGAAATTTCTCATTTAAAAATGAGTGGTTTGGAAGGAATCAGTGGCTAACTGCAAGCATTGCAAAGCAATCACTAGCCTGCTATTCAGTGGACTGGGTGTGTCAAATCAAAATCAAATTTTATTTGTCACATACACATGGTTAGCAGATGTTAATGCGAGTGTAGCGAAATGCTTGTGGTCCCAAGTCTGGGTTTAAGAGTATTTTTCCAAGCTTAAAAGGATAAACATTCTACATTGGTCATGGTGACAATCCCGCATGACTTCTGCCTCACTCAAAACATCTGGGAGATCTGATTTTAATGAGTTCAAGATAGAGGTTGACCGATTTAAGATTTTTCATCGCCGATACCGATTTATTGGAGGACCAAAAAAAAACGATACCGATTTAATTGGACGATTTTATTTATTTATTTAGGCTTATTATCTTGTGAATGTAGGCTAATGCAAGGCTTGCGTGTCCCTGTCGGGTTCACGGGCTTCCCCCGAACACCCGTGATGGACTTGGTCTATCTTCTGTATAACACCCCTGCCTTGTCACAGCACAACTGATTGGCTTAAACTCATTAATAAGGAAAGAAATTCCACAAATTCACTTTTAGCAACGCCCACCTGTTAATTTCAATGTATTCCATGTGACTACCTAATGAAGCTGGTTGAGAGAATGCCAAGCGTGTGCAAAGCTGTCATCAAGGCAAGGGGTGGCTACTTTGAAGAATCTAAAATATAAACTTCTTCAAAGTAGCGACACCTTGCCTTGATGACAGCTTTGCACACTCTTGGCATTCTCTCAAACAGCTTTACTTGGAATGCTTTTCCAACAGTCTTGAAGAAGATCCCACATGCTGAGCACTTGTTTGCTTTTCCTTCACTCTTCGGTCCAACTCATCCTAAACCACCTCAATTGGGTTGAGGTCGAGTGATTGTGGAGGCCAGGTTATCTGATGCAGCACCCCATCACTCTCCTTCTTGGTTAAATAACCGGTACACAGCTTGGAGGTGTGTTCGGTCATTGTCCTGTTGAAAAACAAATGATAGTCCCACTAAGCCCAAACCAGATGGGATGGCGTATGGCTGCAGAATTCTGTGGTAGCCATGCTGGTTAAGTGTGCCTTGAATTCTAAATAAATCACTGACAGTGTCACCAGCAAAGCACCATCACACCACCTCTATGCTTCACGATGGGATCCACACATGCAGGGATCATCTGTTTACCTACTCTGCGTCTCACAAAGACAGGCGATTGGAACCAAAAATCTCAAATTGATGAAATTAGCCTGTTCATGTAAAAATGACCAAATACACTGTTTACACTAAAACTACCAAAACGAGATATTATGGTGAACCTGAAAAATTAGAATCCGAATGATTTGAAAACCCCAATCAGCAGTTGGATGCGAGTTGTGTGTCTACTCCGGTAAAAGACCAGCTCATTTCGTAACAATGAACCAGCTAATTGCATTGGCTTTCACTCAACTAATAAAGCCTATGCTTTACTAATGAAGCCTATGCAAAGCTATACCTGGCAAAAGCCATTTTTACAAGCGTATGAAGGTGAATATCCTATAACAGGGATAGGCCTTGTAGACTAAACTCCACTCCATGGTGAAAGAAGTTAGCCAAAGGCATACAGGCAAGACCAGGCGTTGTGGAATCTAGCTACATCGATTCGCCCAAGGTCAATACTTAATTTTTTTTTTTTAAGAAGTGAATTATGAAATGCCAACTGTGTTGTCGTCTGTATATTTGTCCTCTGTAGTTGCGTGCTTTTCTTTGCTGAAATCTGTACTTTTTCAATAAATGTTAATAAAAGACACCCACTGACTGTTTGCTCATTGCTGTTGCTCGGTAGTGGTATTTAAAATAACAAGGTGGGCATTTTTCATGATTCACATTTTTTTTTAAATATTGGTCTTCTACAAATCGACGTATTCGGAGCTAGATTCCACAAAGCCTGGTGTCGGCTCCAGCCTTTGGGGAAGTTCATCAGAAACGGCCTTCACCATGAAGTGAGGGTTCGTCCGCTAGGATAGGCCTGCCTCTCGTTGACACGAGCAGCTGTGTCTCCTGCACTGTTGTCATCTGACAGTCGTAGTCAGTTACATGCATAAACGTTCGATAGGCTATGAGCAGGACGCATCATTTCAGGCACAACAGAGAAGATATTTTTGGAATAAAACCATAATAAAATAAAACCAACATTACTGAATGGTTATTCTTAACGTTTTAATCGGTTTTCTGACCGACGCTTGCTTATTTTGGATCCGTTTGGGCTCCCTTGGACTGATGCGCTTGTATCTTAGGCACAGGTCCCGGTTTAAATGTTTATCGGTGAACGTTACATCCCTAATGTGCATCATTCCCTTTCAAGAAGATTTGATTTGCATCTAGATATATGGGGTCCAAATGTCACACAAACACATTTTCCATTCAAAATGTAAATTGCTGCTGATGGAGCTCATTAGCTGGGCCTCTCTGAGCTGTGTGTGTTTGCAAATGATGTATGTGTCTATGGTACAGTGGGGCAAAAAAGTATTTAGTCAGCCACCAATTGTGCAAGTTCTCCCACTTTTAAAAATATGAGAAACCTGTAATTTTCATCCTAGGTACACTTCAACTATGAATGACAAAATGAGAGAGAAAAATCCAGAAAATCACATTGTAGGATTTTTTAAATGAATTTATTTGCACATTTTGGTTGAAAATAAGTATTTGGTCACCTACAAACAAGCAAGATTTCTGGCTCTCACAGACCTGTAACTTCTTCTTTAAGAGGCTTCTCTGTCCTGCACTCATTACCTGTATTAATGGCACATGTTTGAACTTGTTATCAGTATGAAAGACACCTGTCCACACCCTCAAACAGTCACCCTCCAAACTCCACTATGGCCAAGACCAAAGAGCTGTCAAAGGACACCAGAAACAAAATTGTAGACCTGCAACAGGCTGGGAAGACTGAATCTGCAATAGGTAAGCAGCTTGGGTTGAAGAAATCAACTTTGGGAGCAATTATTAGAAAATGGATGACATACAAGACCACTGATAATCTCCCTCGATCTGGGGCTCCGCGCAAGATCTCACCCCGTGGGGTCAAAATTATCGCAAAAATCCCAGAACCACACGGGGGGACCTAGTGAATGACCTGCAGAGAGCTGAGACCAAAGTAACAAAGCCTACCATCAGTAACACTACGCCGCCAGGGACTCAAATCCTGCAGTGCCAGACGTGTTCCCCTGCTGAAGCCAGTACATGTCCAGGCCCGTCTGAAGTTTGCTAGAGAGCATTTGGATGATCCAGAAGAAGATTGGGAGAATGTCATATGATCAGATGAAACCAAAATATAACTTTTTTGGAAAAACTCAACTCGTCATGTTTGGAGGACAAAGAATGCCCAGTTGCATCCAAAGAACACCATACCTACTGTGAAGCATGGGGCTGAATCATGCTTTGGGGCTGTTTTTCTGCAAAGGGACCAGGACGACTGATCCGTGTAAAGGAAAGAATGAATGGGGCCATGTATCGTGAGATTTTGAGTGAAAACCTCCTTCCATCAGCAAGGGCATTGAAGATGAAACGTGGCTGGATCTTTCAGCATGACAATGATCCCAAACACACCTCCAGGGCAACGAAGGAGTGGCTTCGTAAGAAGCATTTCAAGGTCCTGGAGTGGCCTAGCCAGTCTCCAGATCTCAACCCCATAGAAAATCTTCGGAGGGAGTTGAATGTCCGTGTTGCCCAGCAACAGCTCCAAAACATCACTGCTCTAGAGGAGATCTGCATGGAGGAATGGGCCAAAATACCAGCAACAGTGTGTGAAAACCTTGTGAAGACTTACAGAAAACGTTTGACCTCTGTCATTGCCAACAAAGGGTATATAACAAAGTATTGAGAAACTTTTGTTATTGACCAAATACTTATTTTCCACCATAATTTGCAAATAAATTCATTAAAAATCCTACAATGTGATTTTCTGGAGAAAAAAAATAATAATTTTGTCTGTCATAGTTGAAGTGTACCTATGATGAAAATTTACAGGCCTCTCATCTTTTTAAGTGGGAGAACTTGCACAATTGGTGGCTGACTAAATACTTTTTTGCCCCACTGTATATGGAGGCACCTGAGCTGAATCATAAGAGAGGAACACACACACACATATTTGATCTAAGATCAGCATCACCCATTAATTAATTGTTATAACTAGTAATTATCAATGTTTATCTTTAAAAATGTGCTATGACATAGCCAATGAATAGGCACAACTTTTGATTTCACCTCAGTCTCATAATCAAATGGTTTAAACCGTTTGGAAGTTTTGATGGACTCCAAGTGAGCTCCTCTTCTTCTCCCACTTCGACCACGCCGCGCTGTTGGCAAAAATTATTGCTGTCCTTGTTATGACTAGCGAGCCAAGAACAACACTATTATAGTCAAGTGATGAGGCTATCCACCTTACCTAGTGTCGTTGTATTAGACAGGTGTGTTCATCAGTCCGTGAGCAAGCAAGGACACTGAACCTGGAAGAAGCCATGGCTAACTACTGGAGGGCGGCTTTGCGCAGACACCTTCTGGCTGTGTCCATGGCCCTGTTCTGCCTGCTCCACAACACCATGGACGTCCATGCCCGGCCAGCTAACATGTCATCCCTGAAGGACAAGAACAGCCCCACCAGTAAGGAGGAGAATGAGATCCTTCCCCCAGACCATCTGAACGGGATGAAGCTGGAGATGGATGGTCACATCAATAAAGGCTTCCACCAGGAGGTGTTCCTGGGTAAGGAGATGGAGGAGTTTGAAGAGGACTCTGAGCCCAGGAGGAACAGGAACAAGCTCATTGACATCTTCAGAAAGTAAGTGGGGATGTCTGGCTTTCAATTTCTTGACTCATGATTCATATACATACTCTTTGTGTTGAGTACGTCCACCAGATGTTTCCAGTTTTAGCTGGGCAGAGTGTCTGCGTTGTATTTCTATCATTTTGTGTGGGCCAAATTGTGAAATGGTGTGTAGGTGCGAGGTTGTAATTACGATAAATCCACATTTCTTAGTTGGGAGTTTGGATCATGTCTAAGTAGCCTATACCCATCCCGTTAATGTGTACACCGTTCATGGTCCGGTTCCTATTTTAAAGGATAGGGTGGGCACGAACAAATGAGGCTAGATTATCTCTTATGATAAACAAAGCAGTGTTCCTGAGAATGGAGACGTGAGTGCACCGACTCGGTCAACCACAGCAGTCTTAAGTAAATATCTGGCCTTATCCACCCCATACTGGGTAAGCTAGGTGTCAAGTAGTAAAAGCTAGGAGTCTGATTTTGTAAATACTGTTGAAGCGAAACAGTCCAGGTATTTTAGTCCGACTTGTCACCCTCGCCAAATTTTAAGGTGCCTTGACAAATCCTCACCACCATTCCATTATCTTGACCCTATATGGTAAAGGAGTGACTGTGTTGGAATAGCATGAAAGCTGAAACATTTTCAAAGCATATTTTGAGCTAAGGTTGCATCTTACTTAGTTAGAAAACTATCCAAAATAATCTGGGTTTGTGGCTGAAGCAGATATATGAGAGTGGGTTTGAATAAACTACTTGAACTTGATATTCCATTTGAGTGTTTGTTTGAAAAAATGCTGACTGTCTTCAGGGTGGACTTTAATAAAGATAAGAGTGTCAGTGCCAAGGAGATGCAGCGCTGGATCGTGGAGAAGACAGAGGAACACTTCCAGGAGGCTGTGAGGGAGAACAAGATGAGCTTCCATGCTGTGGACCCAGATGGAGATGGTAAGCGAGACGACAGTTGTATCTGGATGAAAACAGACTGAAACAAGCAGGGACTACCTGGACTTGTTCAGCAATAACCAATATTTTTCATTTTCTGTAGCTGTGGACTAATGAATACAACCCTGATACATAGCCATGATGGTGACCTATTTGTTGAGAGCAATGCGTTTGTTACCGACACTGATGTCTTACTGTTAGGCCTCCGACCTGAAATGTGTGGGCCACAATACATCCCCGACCTGAAATGTGTGGGCTACAATACATCTCCGACCTGAAATGTGTGGGCCACAATATATCTCCGACCTGAAATGTGTGGGCCACAATACATCTCCGACCTGAAATGTGTGGGCCACAATACATCTCCGACCTGAAATGTGTGGGCCACAATACATCTCCGACCTGAAATGTGTGGGCCACAATACATCTCCGACCTGAAATGTGTGGGCCACAATACATCTCCGACCTGAAATGTGTGGTCCACAATACATCTCCGACCTGAAATGTGTGGGCCACAATACATCTCCGACCTGAAATGTGTGGTCCACAATACATCTCCGACCTGAAATGTGTGGGCCACAATACATCTCCGACCTGAAATGTGTGGGCCACAATACATCTCCGACCTGAAATGTGTGGGCCACAATACATCTCCGACCTGAAATGTGTGGGCCACAATACATCTCCGACCTGAAATGTGTGGGCCACAATACATCTCCGACCTGAAATGTGTGGGCCACAATACATCTCCGACCTGAAATGTGTGGGCCACAATACATCTCAGAGCTGAAATGTGTGGGCCACAATACATCTCAGAGCTGAAATGTGTGGGCCACAATACATCTCAGAGCTGAAATGTGTGGGCCACAATACATCTCAGAGCTGAAATGTGTGGGCCACAATACATCTCAGACCTGAAATGTGTGGGCCACAATACATCTCAGAGCTGAAATGTGTGGGCCACAATACATCTCAGAGCTGAAATGTGTGGGCCACAATACATCTCCGACCTGAAATGTGTGGGCCACAATACATCTCAGAGCTGAAATGTGTGGGCCACAATACATCTCAGAGCTGAAATGTGTGGGCCACAATACATCTCAGAGCTGAAATGTGTGGGCCACAATACATCTCAGACCTGAAATGTGTGGGCCACAATACATCTCCGACCTGAAATGTGTGGGCCACAATACATCTCCGACCTGAAATGTGTGGGCCACAATACATCTCAGAGCTGAAATGTGTGGGCCACAATACATCTCAGAGCTGAAATGTGTGGGCCACAATACATCTCCGACCTGAAATGTGTGGGCCACAATACATCTCAGAGCTGAAATGTGTGGGCCACAATACATCTCAGAGCTGAAATGTGTGGGCCACAATACATCTCAGAGCTGAAATGTGTGGGCCACAATACATCTCAGAGCTGAAATGTGTGGGCCACAATACATCTCAGACCTGAAATGTGTGGGCCACAATACATCTCAGAGCTGAAATGTGTGGGCCACAATACATCTCAGAGCTGAAATGTGTGGGCCACAATACATCTCAGACCTGAAATGTGTGGGCCACAATACATCTCAGACCTGAAATGTGTGGTCCACAATACATCTCCGACCTGATGACAATAGAGCACTGTTTACCAAAACTGCCTCAAAATCCTTCCTAAACGGTCTAGCCCCAATCCCTAAACCGCTATATTCTCGTCATAGGCCATGTGACATGGGATGAATACCGGGTGAAGTTTCTGGCCAGCAAAGGATTCAACAAGAAGGAAATGGCTGACAAGATAAAGAACAGTGAAGAACTGAAGGTAGACGAGGAGAGTAAGTTTATCCACAACAATACGACCTGCACAACACTATTCTGGTTGTAGTCTGTGCATTTCTACTGATTAAACAGGAATTCTGGCTTTTCTGACTATCCTCTTTTCATACTATCATTGAAACTGACCTACCCCCAAACCAATATCATTCCCCCCCCCCCCTACGTTTTCCTGATCACATCCCGATAGTAGCCTATTGCTCCTAGCTCTGCCAGTGATGCTTGTACTTACTGTCTCTTCGCAGCCCAGGAGGTGCTGGAGAGTCTGAAGGACCGCTGGTTCCAGGCTGATAACCCCCCAGCCGACCAGCTGCTGAATGAGGAAGAGTTCCTCTCCTTCCTGCACCCGGAGCACAGCAAAGGAATGCTCAAATACATGGTCAAGGAGATTGTTCGCGACCTAGGTACGCTCTTCTCTACTCGCTCACATTTAGTTTGGATTAGAATTCAGTTTATTGTTTCTATGTATCATGCTATACGTTTTAGTATAAGTGATAGTTAAGAGTATGAAAACAAGAATGAATTAAAGGTGGAAGACAAACATGCAGAATGAATACATAAGTTGTGGATGCCCATGATCGATCATGAAAAGTGTTACTATAAAGCTATCTGAGTGTGATGTGTATTTTGTGTTGTTTTTACAGACCAGGACAGTGACAAGAAGCTGACTCTGTCGGAGTTCATCTCCCTGCCCATGGGCACTGTGGAGAACCAGCAGGCTCAGGACATAGATGATGACTGGGTACGAGAGAGGAAAAAGGAGTTTGAGGAGGTCATCGATGGCAACCATGATGGCATCGTAACCATGGAGGAACTACAGGTGGGTGCCGTGTGTGCTGGTTATACTGCAGGACCTGATGGCATGGTCCTTTCTAATAAAAAAGGGGTTTGGGTGGGCGTGGCTAAATTTGACAGAACCCGCCTCATCTTGGCGCTGAATAATTTTTTTTTTTAAAGAACATTTCCTGCAGTTCTACACATATTCCATGGAGCTGAGAGAAACTTTAGCAACTTTTTCAGTTTTAAAAGCAAATGTCCTATAAACAACACATTTCCTCCCATTCTATGCATTTTGCCATGGCTAATGCTATTTTTTAAATAACAAATAAATACTACTAAATTCATTGTTTTTGGAATTCTCAATTCTCCCTCACTGTGTAGTTCATATTTTGGTGCTTGTTAGTTCTCAAAGATATTATAAAATATATATATATATATAAATAGCTCCATTATCCATACTTTGTATATGATTTTAGTAGTTGAAGTTTACACAGTGTTTTTCCATCAAACATTTTTTTACACTATTTTATTCTTCCCCCGTCTTTCCCCCGTGCTCTCTCTGCTCTCCAGGAGTACATGGACCCGATGAACGAGTACAACGCGCTGAACGAGGCTAAGCAGATGATTGCTGTGGCCGACGAGAACCAGAACCACAACTTGGAACTGGAGGAGATTCTCAAGTACAGCGAATACTTCACTGGCAGCAAGCTCATGGACTATGCCCGGAATGTTCACGAGGAGTTCTAAGCTCTAAAGACGAACTGTCCTACAAAATCCTTCCCTTTTTCCCTTCTAATGGGTGCATCCTGGTAAGTCTGCTGTAACGACAGGTCTGTCTGGAAAAAAAAGCTGTTTTAGTGTGCAATTGTGTTTAAATCCTAGTCCCAGCCGACTGACCCGCCCTGGCCTCCTCTACTGACTCTTAAAGTAAGGCCTAAAACATCCTTCATATCTGGACTGTCTGCCTCTTCTAAACATCCCATCAGAATGAACCATAGCCGAGGTCTGCCTTCTGTCTACAGTGGTACTCAAGTTGAATTGTCTTACCTCTATGTATTGGTCTTTTTCAGTGCATTCTAGACACTACGTCACCTTCATGGTTCATTTGTGTGGATGCTATATTGTGAAATGTATGTATATGAGGGATTCAAACAAGATTCCTTTTTTTCCCCCCTCTATCGAAGTAGTGTAAGTTAAGGATTACACAATCAAACCTATTTGTAGCAGGGCCTCTAATTTGACTACAAACATGTTGATTTTAAACTCGCACAACAATGGTAAATCCAAAATAAAGAAAGTAATTACATCACATATTTTCATTGCCATTTCAAAATTAGCTATAGCCTACCTGCGTACCACAATGTTGCTTGGAAGTAACTGGTCTTTACGAAGATAGCAATCATGTCCATGATTGAGCTGAACCACAGTAACCACTGTATTCTCCACACTCACTGACTCCATAATGTGCTTGCTGCCCTTGTACTAAGGGTTACACTGGTACATTTTTAATAGGTGTTTATGATTCTCTGATCTGTCCTGTTCTTTACAATTAGTGCTTATGTGTGATAATTATGTTTTAACTCCCTGCTGCAATAGGTCATATATTTTATTTCCAATACATTTGTTTACGTTTGTATCTATAATTCCAAATGGGATTGTGCATTTTAAGCATCTCCAAAATGCTAGTCGATTGTCAACATCTCAGTTTAATGTTTGAAACTGGTGTAAGAAATTAACTTATTTATTTATTTGTTGTTGGTGTGCGTTTATTGTTTTCTCTTAAAGACATTTTTTATAAATCAGTCAAAATAATATTCAGTATTTTCCCAGTGTATTTTGTTGTTCAATACTTGTGTTTTATTCAGGTTATGATAATTACATATTTTCCATACATTTCTGATGTATATGACTTAATTGTCATTAAGAAATCCCGTATTACCCCTTGTCATGCTTTGCCAAAGCTCTATAATATATGTATAATATGCATTCATCAATTGTTTTCCTGCTTCAAGGACAATATCCTGTGGAGATATCAGTAATTTGGATCCCTCTTGAGCTCCTGTCATCTCATTGAATTTATCAAAGAAAAAGCTCATGCTATCATAATGTGACAACGCTTTATACATTGTATTCCCGATTTACATGTAAAACCAATAAATATTTCTCATCAATCTCTGACCATACTTTGTACCCTAATGTGTTATGCGTCCATAAATGTTTCATCATTTTAGCACACTAACTTGATGGCCAATAGGTTTCCACTAGGCTTTTTTAAATGGTACAACTTTGTAGAGCTTGCCATGAGTGGATTTTTCCTCATTCTGTTTTTATTTGTAGTAGTTGCTATGAGACCATTGTTATTTTCTGACTCAAAATTCTGTGAACCGCATTGGCTTTCTACAGCCACCCACAGAAATTGTCAAAACAATAACATTAGGCCTTGAATGATCAATTATCTTATTTATGACCAAATATTATAAACATGTCTGTAAACTTGTCAGACTATTTCAAAAGCTATTTTGGCGAGAACCTTCGAGACCAGCTATTGTGAGTAAAAAATATGACATTTAACCTAGACGTTTAAGGAACTTTTCGCCCTAAAATGTTAGCAGCTTCTATCTGTTCCATTTAATGTATGACTTTCCTCTCCCTACCCAAACACAACATTATCATTAGCAGAAGGCTCATGGTTTATGTTAAGAAGAAATAAGATAGTCAATCCCCACTGACCATTTTGACAGGAAGGCCACGTCCGCAGCAGATGAGATGCTGGCCCCCTCCTCCCGTCTCCTGCAGAAGAGACGGGAAGCCATGGAGGTCAACAATGCTATGACGCTGCAAAGAGAGGTGTGTGTGTATATGTGTGTGTGTGTGTGTATATATATATATATATATATAATATTTATTTATTTATATTGTCTCATTGTACCTCAAACCAACAATTCCTGGCAATAAAATGATATGACGAATTAGTACAATCCTCTTAAGTCAAGTCTCCACACAATCCTCCTGTATGATAAGGTCTCACTTCACATTCGGTTTGGGTTTCAGGATTTTGAGTCAACTCTCAGAGCCCTGAGAATCCGCAAGGATGAGCTCATAGAGAAGGAGGGCCAGATGAAGGAATATCTGCAGAAATTTGACAACTTTCTGAAGGTACGGTCATAGCTTCTGAACATCACTTCTTAGACTAAACTACTGACCCCATCCTGTAGTCTGCCCGTCAGTCAGACTGAGATGAATTGGTCATGCTCTTCCGTGATCTCATTTCAGGAGAACGAGGTGAAACGATGTCGAGCTGTTAGGAAGGCCGGCCGAGAGAGGGAACTGACCAATCAGAAGCAGGTGGACCTGCTCACTCTCCAGGAGGAGACGAAAGCTCTCGTCAAAGAGAGGGACCGTCTGGAGAAACGAGTGCAGAAGAATGCCATATACCCCCATTACCTTGATAAAGTGGTACAGGCCAGTGAACAGGTAGGTCATAGTGAGGATTAGAACTCTTTGAGGTAGTGTGTGATTTGACTGGCCTTCACAGACAAACCAATCCCTAGCCACTTGTATCTGACCAGATTGGATAGCTCTAAGCAATATATTGGTGGCTCCATCTTGCCCTGTGATAAGCCAGGTGGAATATTGTAGCCATATTGCTGACACCTGTCCCATCCTCTTAGGTCTACACAAGAGCCTAAACCGTAGGGGTTAGGTGTTGATTTGGAATTCATTTTGTGCATCTCAGTTTCAGGAGGCCAGACAGGTGATGTCTCGCTACGACACGTTGATGCTGACCCGGGAGGACCTGGTACGGACCACCCAGCAGAACCAGGACAGCACAGAGAATGCCCGGGCCCAGCTGGCCCGCTTCACAGAGCAGAGCAATGACACCCTGCTGCACTACAACAACACTCTGGCCCAGCTACAGAGCCAGCTGGACAAGGCCCGTGCTGAGGGCATGATTTGGGTGAGACATGAGATGATCGCACTCCCTATGGGTATTTTACAGCGATTGATCTCTGAGGGACAGTATCCCAGACACGGCTTAATAAAGCTAGTCCTGAACCTCCCCCTTTTCAGTTTGTGTCCGGGACACCAGCCCTGAGTGTCCTCAAAGGGAACCAAGTGTCTGATCAAAGGATGGCCATTTCTCTCTTGATATACAGGAATCGAGATGGGCACACATTCAGAACACAGCTGCCAAGAAGACACTGCTGTTGGGCACAATCAAGATGGCCACTCTTAATCTGTACCAGTGTGTGTGCAAGAGAGCGAAAGACACTGGGGAATCGCCTATTGCTCCAGAGGACACTATTAAGCAGCTGGAGAAGGTACTTTAGGGTACTGTTAACTCACGACTCATTATTACTCATGAACTCACAGCACATCATAGCGGGGTAGAAATGATTAACATCCTGATATGTGACCATTGTGCTCTGATGCATAATTTGCCGGTCTCTGATCACAGGGATTTCCTTCATCTGCCAGAATATATAGCGGATATCATATCATATTGACTAGACATTTGCATAAATTGTGAATCCTCTATTACTCATTCATCAACTCTCAGGTATTCAGAGGGCATTTCCACTAGACCAGCATGTTCAAAATCATAACTAATATGACTTATTTTGACAGATCCAGACGTTCCTAGCCGATCTGATCTGCATTTGGGAGGAGGTGAACAAGCCAGATCAGCCAGGGCCAACCGGACACAGATAGATAGATCCGCGTCCATCAATAAAGCTGTTTTGTATGAAAGTTTAGATTCTATACTATATTGTCATTGCCCTTTGCTTATCAACAAAAAGCATTATTGCACTCATCAGATCAAAAATAAAGAAATTTTGAGACATGGATAGTGTATTCTTTTTTTGGGGGGGGAATTTGGGATTGAACAATTGGCAATAATACAATAGCTATCTAAATATATTGATTACAGTGTGTTCTATGTAGCACTTCACATAGTAAGATTGTATGAACGACCGTGTCACAAACCATTCACTCTCATATCCAACAGCTATTTATATACTCATGAATCATCATTGGATTCAATACAATTCACCAAATGAATTCAAGGTTGACTGAATATCACCATTAGCAATGCGGTCTAATAGACTGTGGTTACTTAGTGTGAGCTGCCCAATCGGATTTCTACTTTACACATTAACAAGTTCACATACACCATCATTGCACAAGACAAGATCCTAACTATCAACAGCACTATTGACTTATAAGGCCTAGACAGCCTACTAAACGGATCCTTATAACACACAGGGCTGGTTTCCTGGACGTGGAGGCATTCTCCATTGAACATACTTTTCAGTCCAAGAGTTAGTTTAACCAAGTTACAGGGGCCTATCAATAGGCCTAAAGTGGTGAGATGAACACGTGATTGGTGTGTGGGAATCACGTGTTAAAGGGCCTTTGACAGGCGCTTCGGTGACATGCTGGAGAAGATGCACTCCTCCATGTCCTTATATGGACAATGAAGCTGAAACTTTTAACATGGCTTTATTCTCTAGCATTTTGGATTTGACCCAATGTTTATCAGGCAACATTGTCACCTTTTATTTGAGAGTATTTTCATACATCCGTTTTTCCGTTTAGACATGAAAGCACTTTATATATGTAGTCCCATCTGAACAAAGATAATGCCACCAAAACACCAATAAGGTATAGCATTGTTTGGGGAGGGATATGATTTTACACCTCTAAACTTCACTTGTCATTATTCACAATTCATTAATGATTGTCCTTAATCACGGTAGCATCCACATTAATGTAGAAGTGTTCAGAAACATTCTATTTACAATAAAAGTGACTCAAATGGCACAATACATTATTTACCATTCATTTCTATTGGGGGCACATCATAACACAATACATTATTTACCATTCATTTCTATTGGGGGCACGACATAACACAATACATTATTTACCATTCATTTCTATTAGGTGCACAACATAACCAAAACAAAATGCAAATGCATACAAGGTTAATGTAATCATTGCGTGTTAGAAATACGGGACCAAATACTAAACTTGACATGTAATTTGAACTTTTATTTAACTAGGCAAGTCAGTTAAGAACAAATTTGTATTTACAATTGACGGCCTAGGAAAAGTGGGTTAACTGCCTTGTTCAGGGCAGAACGACAGATTTAACCTTGTCAGCTCGGGGATTTGATCTAGCAACCTTTTGGTTACTGGCCCAACACTAACCACTAGACTACCTGCCGCCCATTAATACACTTATGACATCTTCAAGGGGGGGGGGGGGGACACGACTAGATATATAAAGTGCATTCATATCTAAAGAGTTACACATGAAAATATCCTGGTGATGTTCTGCAGTCGCCTCGTATACAACATTTGAGCTCAAATGCTTGAGCCAAAGCAAAAGTTTAAGCTTCATTGGCCAAACAAATAGAGGAGTGTACATGTGTAGGGAAGTGTTTCAGGTAAGGTGACATTTAGTCGACAAACTCATTGTTTTATCTGTATTCTTTTACAACAGACACAGAAAACACACTTATGAAACAGAGAAACTCTGTTCAGCGTTATTTGCAATACGTAGACATTCAAAATAATGATAAAAACAAATACATTTAAAAAAAGGTCCGTCTTGTAATTCTAGTACAATTTGATTAGCTGCAGTACATGGAAATAAAATGTCATGATAACGACAATGGACACACGGGTTAGTGCTTTTACAAGCGTAATATTCTAAAAACAAAGATAGCAAAATACTGGCTTTACATAAGACAAATGTTTAAAGGACTTTTTTGCACATAAGCGCGTTTCATTTAAGTAACAAGGAATGAAAAATATTTACCACTTGAAATCAGGACATTGCGAACAAAGCTGTTAAAATAATTCTAAACGAGGCCTTACTAAATTGCACATTTAAAAATATCTGTGGTATTTAAGTATCATAGTGCCTGTGCTAAACTTGTGCAGTGCTGCGCCTTTATAGTCTTGGTCTCCATTTGGTCTTCCGCTGGGCGAGATAGCTGTTTTTTTCCACAGAAATAGCAGCCTCTATTCCTCACAGGTAGGGGTACTGACTGAGCTTCCTCTGGCTGAGCTGGTAGGCCGCTGCGCTGGACCGTGGGACGGGGTAAGGCTGGGCTGCCAGCTGCTGCTGCTGCTGCTGGTGGTACTGTCCCTGGGCATGAAGGAGCCCCAGGGAGGAGTAGGGCCCGCTGGGCCGGGCGTGTCTAGAAGAGCCCCCGGCGTGGAGCTGGTCCATGGCCTGAGAGACAGAGGCCAGGGCGGCAGAGGCAGGGTAGGCGTACAGGTTAGGGGTAGAGGTGAAGATGGAGGAAGCCTCTTGCAAACGGTAGGAGTGGGAGGAGACTGGAGGAGGGTAGGTGGGCTGACGACGCAAGGAGCTGCTGTTGCCTCCTGTTCGGTCTTGTGATGATGACATCACAGACTGCTGTACCTGGGGAGGAATATAATTGTACATTATAATACGATACTCGCATTTAGATACTTTCTGCCTCCGAGACTAAACTTGAAATAAGAAGAGGATAAACAAAAACCCTTAAGACATGACAAGTGAGGTCAAAAATATTGCTTTATACCTGACTCAGGTTGAGGGGTTGAGATCTGCTAGTTGTGGCCCTTTGATGGCGATCAGAGCTGGAGGCCCCTCCAGCCCTGCTGGACTGCTGAGCTGTCACCTTCTTGGACTTACCAGAGACATTAACGTGTTGATCTGAGAAACAAAAACAAGAAAAAAAACATCCCACATATTTAATGCTGTGAAAATAGTTTAGTGTGAGGAGTTGCAGGTGGTACACAAAGTTCCCAAAGCAACAAAGCTAGAGGCCGCCCCACCTATACAATGGTAGTGGAAACACTAGGCTGGATGTGTGTGCTAACCTGATTTGTGGGTCCCGCTCTCCCCAGACTGAGTCTTCACTGAGGGCAGGATGATGGCAAGGGACTTGGAGGAGGACTGGGACGAGGAGGAGTTGGTGGCAAGGCGCTTGGGGCTCAGGGGACTGCTGATCGACGAGTCAGAGTCATGCGAGTCATGCACCGTCACACAGCTGATCACATTGGCTCGCTGGTTAACACCAGAGCTGTGACAGAGAAGAGAAAGAATACTTCAGAATTTTATTTTCAGAAAACAGATACTCATCTTTTGCTTTCAACCCAACCCCTTGAGAGACAGGACGCACATACCCAAAGGGGTTGAAAGCCAGGGTCATACATAGTGCTGGATTCAGCTACTCAAAACAGCAGCGTCTCATGAATTCACACATTAGATGGATGCATGAGATTACACTGGACGTGACCTCACCCGGCAGCAGGGAACTTCCTGTCATCTTCGTCCTCTGTGTCGCTGTGGATGGAGATAATGCTGGCAGCAGGGCTGGGAGTATCGGAGATGACGATTGGATCACCATTGAAGGCAGGGGTGTTGTCGACCACAGAGGCAGCTTGCTCCAGCGACAACACAGGCCTGCAAAGGGGCAGCACTCCTTTTTAATGTAAAGTGCACCGAGATGTTTCAATGCAATTAAAATATGTAAACATTTTAAAAGTGGTCAATCATAAAGCTCTCACTGATTCACATAAATTACATACATGGTGAGGAAGGGAACAATACAGTATAAAAGTCCCTTTTGGGTTTGAAAGTTACCTGGCCCTACTGTCGGCATGTCGAGCCTTACACCCTTTCCCCTGCTGGGGTCTTGCTTGGGAGGGGGCCGTGGGTGCTTGACGCCCCAGTGCAAGGTCCTGCTGCATGATGCCATCGTACTGACTGCCATGACGACCCCTGGCATCACAACAAGTTGGAATTAGCTTCCCTAGCATATTGGAATCAGTACAACATGCTGGCATAAGTGGGTAGTTATCTGAACCAACTAATGTCTCCACATACTGTAACCTAGATACCAAAAAAATTGCATATATATCAAATAAGGGCTTCCTCTGAAATTACTCTAACTTTCTGCTGTTTAGTCAGTGATATGGGGTGGCAGGAAGCCTTGTGGTTAGAGCGTTGGAATAGTAACCGAAAGGTTGCAGGATCGAATCCCCGAGCTGACAAGGTAAAGATCTGTCGTTCTGCCCCTGAACAGGGCAGTTAACTCACTGTTCCTAGGCCGTCATTGAAAATAAGAATTTGTTCTTAACTGACTTGCCTAGTTAAATAAAAAGGTAAAAAAATAAGTACATTTGGCCTTAGTGACGGAGCCCAGAGGGACAACCCTGCAGTACTCACCTCCGGTGTGATGCTTGTTGTCCTGAGCCGTCTCCACCAGAGAGAGGGGCTCCCATGGGAGAGTCAGGGACCAGTGTCTGGCTCTGGCTGGGGTTGTGAAGGGCCATGCCTGGCATCTGCTGCCACGTGGAGGGGATAAGGATCTGCTGGGTCCCTGCTGGCCAGCCCTGCTGCACACACACGCACACGCACACACACACACACACACACACACACACACACACACACACACACACACACACACACACACACACACACACACACACACACACACACACACACACACACACACATTAAAAGAGTGACTGTAGGTTTGCTTCTCAAACAACTGATACTGAAATCATACTGCAAGTTGAACAGTCTGTTTTGAGAGAAATTGAAAAATGCTGTGCTAAATGTGAGTATGACAGTCAGACCACCACAGAATGCAGGTGCATGACGAGCACATGCAGTTCGTAGACAGACATGATTCGGTGTCTGTTCCCGTCACACCTGAAAAGTTATAGGCATCCAGCACGCCCCCACTGAGTCAAGATCAAATTCAGAAGAGAAAGATACACTGAAAAAAAACACACAAAAAAACATCCAATGACCGGTCTCTGTTCCTCAGACTTCCAAAGCACGACCTAAACAATAGTTACTGCCGAGGAAAGAAATAGGATTGAAAATCAAAACACTGTTCAAATGGGAACTCCAACTGGCAGAAGAGAAAACAGGTCATGCTCTCAAGCCAAGCACACATGTCCTGGAAGGCAGTCCTGTAGAACTGAGAAGGTCCGTTCAAAACACTGGTTGAAGACCTGGAACTCAGACGAATCATGACAGATAATCAAGCGGCAGCATTCCAGCGGGCATTTCCCATGTCTGCTGCACGATTCCAGGACCAAAGCAACGGCATTAATCATTTGTAACAACAGCAGGTTTCCCAAGGTTGCAGCGATGAAGGGCACATTTATATATTTGGTTGAATTTATTTACATTTCAGCAAGACTTCCCGGAAACTTCAGCTGTCACTGTATAATAATGCAAAAGCCTTATTTTTTATTTTTTTTTGGGGCGTGGGGGGAGAAAGGGACAGATGAGACGCTGCAAGCAAAAGCACAGACTATAGTAAGCAGCAGCACATGCATCCCATGCTCTGCACACCCCTGAAATGTGTCAGGGGGAGAAAAGGGGTACAGGGAAGACGGGGGCAACAGGGGGTAGCAGGAGTGGTGTTTGTGCTTTACCAGCATGGTGGAGCTCTGATCCAGCAGGCCGGGCCTTCCAGCCCCACAGCCCAGGGGCAGCGAATACAGAGGGGCCATTCCTGCCACAGGGGTGTGCAGAGTGGCTACCATCAAAGGATTGCAGGAGGCCTGGTAGGGGAGGAGGTTTGAGGGACGGGTGTAGGGGTTAGATAACTAGACATGGGGGGGGGGTGGACAGATCTGATCGCCACATCCCTTCACCACAGTCTGAGATTTGATTCCCAAAGAAAGGAGAGGAACGTTAAAACAGGTTTAACACGTTGTGATGAATCCTGTCTTTACTCTGGTGAGATACACCCAAGTTATTCATAGGATTCCAAACATGGAGTCAGGCTGCGGGTGGGTGGTCACGCAGCAGTCAGCCTCGATGTACCTGTGTGAGCATTCCAGGCTGGAGATGTAGAGGCTGAGTGGACTGGTTCTGGGGCCCCATGGGAACAGCGTTGTCCATCCTCACTGGGAAACCAGAGTGTTTGCCGGATGTCTGGAGGCCTACAAAAGAAAGGAGGGAGGTAGATTAGTTACAATGTCATGAATATACAGCTCTGCAGAAGCAGACTACAGACTTTACGGCTAATTTAAAGACAATTGGGCGGAATCAAAATGATGAAGTTCAGATCCTCCCGTGTTAATAGATCACATAAGGCTACGGACAAGATGTCCCACTGACCGTTGTCTCCCACATTACAACATATTTACTTAGCTGCGACATGAATTTGGTCTTCATACGAGCGCAAAAAGAGAGGCAAACAAACTATGGTCCTAACATTGTAACCCTGCTCCATACGGTTCCTTCTCTGCTCTGCTCACCCTGGATGGTGGGGGGGCAGACGATGAGAGTCTGCTGGAAAGGCTCAGCCTGGCCACATAGCTGGGTGGGTCTGGTCTGCAGAGGGACACTCTGCTGGGGGAGACCGGGGATGTTGATCGTAGCCTGCTGATACAGGCCCGGCTGGTAGTTCAGCAGAGGGACGTTGCTGCTCACTGACAGTGACTGGCCACCGGTGGACGCCATCTGACACGGCGGGGATAACATGACACGTGTTGTCAAATATGATTTACGTGTTGAAAGGACATCCTGAGGAAGTCTGACAATACAAGGCATTCGTTTCTCACCTGGTTGTGCTGGTTGAGCTGGCTGCTAAATGTAACAGTGAGGTTTGTAGCTGCACTGGGATTGTTGTTGCTAGAAAACAGATTCTTTCCATTCTCGAAAGCGCTGACCCTGCGCTTGCATATGTCCATGTTCTGGAAGCATGACTTCACACTGAAAAAGAATCATATTTGTCAAGGCACATGTAACAATAAAGGAGCAAGGTAAACAGGAGAGGCCATGGAAAATCATAAAAGAGAAAAACAAGATTTGCAAAGCTATCCTAATCCTGGACTGTTGTGTGTAAGAGCTCTATGCCATTTACATATTATTATTTTTTTAAATCAAATAGAATGTAAAGGTTGAGTAAGTTAGAATGTTGTCCGCAAATGTACCCATTAGTTACCACAGTCACAAAGTCATAATTATGGCTTAACCCCCACTTCTAAAATGTATCTTATTAAAATCAGATTTTAAAAATAACCAAAACCTTAACTTTAACCACACTGCTAACATTATGCCTAGTCTCACGTTGCAATACCTCCATAATCAAGTTGTCACGTCTCCTTGGAGGTCTGGAGAATTTTGTATCGCAAAAAACAGTTTGAATGGTCCAGTGGAAGTGGAAGATTGAGATTGGATGTTACATTTCAAGAACCCCCCCCCCAACACACTTATAGAAGGGGTGCTGTGTGTAATGTGTGCCACTGATTATGACGCAGGTAAAGTCAAACGTCACAACATGTTCTAAAACATTCTGGTGACAAAACACTTTTTTTCCTCGTCTCCATTCAGGACGTCCACATGGCTGTTGGCTGTGCTTTGCTACCACTGGAAATCTCTTGAAGAGGGGTAGATCCGCTTTAATATTGCAGATCGATTGTTGCTTCCATCAATGTAATTGTCTGCCTCATTTCCAATCCCCCTTTTTTTTTATATATTATTACCTTCCCCTAACCCCTTGTTATTGGAATGAACTAATGGGCAACACCACTTTGGCCTCTAGACACACTATAAACATTTTACGGACACAATGTATTTTACAATAGTTGTTTTTAAATGCCACCCTTCAGCTGCCCTCAGACCATCCCATGTATCTCTGAAGACCATCCAGTTCTATTTTCCATATATTTTTTAACTGTGCTGTTTCACAAAAGTTATGAACCTATATACACTTTAAGGACACAGTATTGTACATTAGTTGTTGTTTTTAGTCGAACTTTGTATAATAATTTACATGGCCCATCGCGCTCTAGCAACTCCTGACCTTGGTCGTCAGTTGAAACAGTGTTTCCTCCGACACATTGGTGCGGCTGGCTTCCGGGTCATAAAGCTTGGTTTGGCGGGTTTCGAAGGATGCATGACTCGACCTTCGCCTCCCGAGCCCGTTGGGGAGTTGCAGCGATGAGACAAGATTGAAAAAGGGGGTAAAAATATATACACACATATATACACACTAACTGATAAAAAAAACATTTGATTTTATCCACAATATGTTGTAGTATTATTTGTTCTGTCTTTTCTGGTGGATTAAACTGAAATTGCAACCAACTTCCTATGGGTTGTTTTAAATAGTGATATTTTGGAGATTATTTCATTTTCAAATAACCGAAAGTTAGAGTTTGTAATCTGAATAAAGGGGAAAAGGCCATTCTTGAACATGGGATGAGGCATTCTTACTAATCTGCTAGAGAACCAGTTTGGATTTAAGTAGAACTTTTGAATGACTGATGCCTTTAGTGAGAGGTCTAATGTTTTAATATTTAATCATTTCTGCCCTCCGAATTCATATTAATTTTTTAAATAGGCACGTTTAATTTGTCTGGCTTGCCGTTCCTAATAAAAGGGAATATTTTTTGCTCATATAATTTAAAAAACAAGTCGCTAGGTGTAGACAAGCCCATAAGCAAATAGGTAATGACTAAAGAGTTAAATCACAAATAGACAGGTATTCTCCTTTCCACGGTAGCAAGATCTTATCTGTGTTTGCTAACTTTCTATAAAAATGTATTGTAATGAGATCATTTCAATGAGAGCATTTCTTCCTTTCGGGATATGAATACAGAGTATGTCTACGTCGCCGTCAGACCATTGTATTGGTAAACTACACAACAATATAAAAAGTGGTCCAACATGTAGTATCGTAAACATTATAAATTTGGTATTCTAAAATGTATTTATTTATTTATTTATTTATTATCTGCAATCTACACACAATACCTCAATGACAAAGCGAAAACAGGGTTTTCAAAATGTTTGCAAATTTATTACAAATAATTTGGAGAGGAACTATGTAAGGTCCCACAGTTGACAGACCATGTCAGAGCAAAAACCAAGCCATGAAATCAAAAAAGGTATTGTCACTAGAGCGCCGAGACAGGATTGTGTTGAGGCATAGATATGGGGAAGGGTACCAAAAAATGTATACTTCATTGAAGGGCCTCAAGAACACAGTAGCCTCCATCATTCTTCAATGAAAGAAGTTTGGAACCCGCAAGACTCTTCCGAGAGCTGGGCACCCAGCAAAACTAAGCAATCGGGGTAGAATGACAGAGCTCTAGAGTTCCTCTGTGGAGATGGGAGGACCTTCCAGAAGGACAACCATCTCTGCAGAACTCCGTCAATCAGGCTTTTAGAGTGGAGGAGTGGCCAGACGAAGCCACTCCTCAGTAAAAGGCACATGACAGCCCCACTTAGAGTTTGCCAAAAGGCACCTAAATGACACTCAGACCATGGGAAACAAGTTTATCTTGTTTGATGAAACCAAGATTGAACTCTTTGGCCTGAATGCCAAGCGTCACGTCTGGAGGAAACCTGGCACCATCCCTACGGTGAAGCATGGTGGTGGCAGCATCATGCTGTGTGTATGTTTTGTGTATGTGGCAGGGACTGGGAGACTAGTCAGGATCGAGGGAAAGATGAACAGCGTAAAGTACAGAGAGATGCTTGATAACCTGCTTCAGAGCGCTCAGGACCTCAGACTGGGGTGAAGGTTCCCCTTCCAACAGGACAACAACCCTAAGCACACAGCCAAGACAACACAGGAGTGGCTTCGGGACAAGTCACTGAATGTCCTTGAGTGGCCTAGCCAGAGCCCGGACTTGAATCCGGTCTAACATCTGTGGAGAGATCTGAAAATAGGTGTGCAGCAAAGCTCCACCTTTAACCTGACAGAGCTTGAGAGGATCTGCAGAGAAGCATGTGAGAAACTCCCCAAATACAGGTGTGCCAAAATTGTAGCGTCATACCCAAGAATACTTGAGGCTGTAATCGCTGCTAAAAAGTTGCTTCAACAAAGTAAAGGGTCTGAATACTTAAGTAAATGTGATATTTATATTTTTTATACATTTGCAAAACTTTATAAAAACCTGTTTTTGCTTTGACATTATGGGATATTTTGTGTAGATTGATGAGGGGGGGGACGGACAGATTCTATTTTAGAATAAGGCTGTAACGTAACACAATGTGGAAAAAGTCAAGGGGTCTGAATACTTTCCAAATGCACTGTATGAGCAGCTCCATGGTAAGAAATGTGACCGTTCCTGGTGCAAAAACAATGTCCTATCCCGGAGCTCGGGTAAATGACATTACTAAGCTGCTCCTGAATGTACTATCGTAGTCCATGTGGGTTTTAATGACATTATGAAGGGCAGCTCTGAACAGTTGAAAGTGAATTTTAAAAAGAGCTGATAGGGACTCTGCTAGACACTAACAAAATACTCATCATATCTGGCCCTGTGCCCTCTTTGAATCGTGGCATAGAATCCTGCTAAAGCATTCATTCTCTTCACAGCTGGCTATGGGACAATTGCAGCTCAATGGGTTTAACTTTTGTTGACAATCTTTCGATACCTTTTGGAAACAAAACACGTTTTATAAAAAGGATGGGATCCACCCAAATTATGCGGGTACCTGGATCCTTTCAAAGCCCAGCTCAGCTAATCCCTACCGTTGTGACGCAGAGTTGTCATAATACTTCAGCAAATTAACATTACACCAGGGGCATTGGTAGACACAAAGTAAGTAACCTCATTTATGTCCCTCTAACTGCCCAGAATGCCTCTGCTGATCCTGTATGTAGTAATCATGTGCCTATGAACCAGATTTATACTGTTAGCACGGAGGCTGTGTGCCCTAGGAGGAAGTCCACTGTGTGCAGCTCACCCTGCAATAACATGAGCATATCTTCTTCTGGTAAGCTTCCCAGTAAAGCAATGAAAACAAGTAAGCCCCCCAGAAGAAAAGGTGCTCAAAATAGTCCACGTTAACATATGTGGCTTAATAAACAAGATTCATGAAATCAGTAAATTTGCTAGTAACAGATGACATTCATATTCTGACTATCTCTGAAACTCACTTACATAATACCTTTATTGATACAGCGGTAGAAATACAAGGTTATAACATTTACAGAAAAAAATTGTAATGCCAACAGTGGAGGTTTTGCGGTTTATATTCAGAACCACATTCCTGTAAAGATTAGAGAGGATCTCATGTTAAATAGTGTTGAAGTAATATGGCTACAGGTTCATCTGCCTCACCTAAAGCCCATTCTGATGGGAAGCTGCAAAAGATCACCAAGTGCTAACAGTCAGTATCTGGATAACATGTGTGAAATGCTTGATAATGTACATGATATCAACAGAGAGGTATATTGACTGGCTTTCATCAAGCTGCCCACTCAAGAAAAAGCTTAAAACTGTAAAGAGTGCCTGCAACCTGGTTCAGATTATAAATCAACCTACCAGGGTAGTTCCAAACAGCACAGGAATGAAATCATCAACACATATTGATCACAGCTTTACTAATGCTGCAGAAATTTTCATGAAAGCATTATCCATAGCCATCGGATGTAGTGATCACAATATAGTAGCCATATCTAGGAAAACCAAAGTTCCAAAGGCTGGGCTAATATAGTGTATAAGATGTGATACAATAAGTGTTGTAGTGATTCCTATGTTGTTGATATAAAGAATATGTTGGTCCATGGTATGTAATGAAGAGCAAACAGAAACGGCACTTGACACATTTATGAAATTGCTAATTCCTTACTAATAAGCATGCACCCGTTAAGAACATGATGGTAAAAACTTAAATCCCCTTGGATGGATGAGGATTTGAAAAAGCGTATTGTTGAGAGGGATGAGGCAAAAAGGAATGGCAAATAAGTCTGGCTGGACAACAAATTGGTAAACGTATTGCAAATTAAGAAAACATGTGACTAAACTGAAGAAACTACACTTTGAAACAAAGATAAATGACAAATAATGATTGTAAAAAGCTTTGAAGCACCTTAAATGAAATATTGGGAAAAAAGGCTCAGCTCCATCATTCATCACAAAACCAACAGATATTGGAAAGATTAGCAAACTTATACATGACATGCCAGCAACAAACGCTGACACAACACATTCAAGTATATAATGTGACCAGATTATGAAAGACATGCATTGTAATTTTGAATTCCGTAAAGTGAGTGTGGAAGAGGTTGGATGGAAAATTACAGAGGATAATAGCTGACAATTTAGGCCTACTAGAAAGTCATTCAGCTACCTAAGAAAAGTAAATCCCCCTTTACTGGCTTAAATAGCCAACCAATTAGCCTGGTAACCAACCCTTAGTAAACTTTTGGAAAAAATGGTGTTTGACCAGATGCAATGCTCTTTTACAGTAAACAAATTGACAAACTTTCAACATGCTTATAGGGAAGGACATTCAACAAGCACAGCACTTACACAAATGACTGATGGCTGGCTGAGAGAAATTCATGATAAAAAGACTGTGGATTCTGACATTATCGATCATAGTCTGCTGCTGGAAAATGTATGTGTTATGGCTTTACACCCCCGGCTATATTGTGGATAAAGAGTTACCCGTCAAATAGAACACAGAGGGTGTTCTTTAATGGAAGCCTCTCCAACATAATCCAAGGAGAATCAGGAATTCCCCAGGGCAGCTGTCTAGGCCCCTTACATCTTTCAATCTTTACTAATGTCATGCCACTGGCTTTGAGTAAAGTCAGTGTGTCTATGTATGCAGATGACTCAACACTATACATGTCAGCTACTACAGTGACTGAAATGACTGCAACACTTAAAGAGCTGCAGTTAGCTTCAGAGTGGGTGGAAAGGAATTAGTTAGTCCTAAATATTTCTGAAACTAAAAGCATTGTATTTGGGACAAATCATTTACTAAACCCTAAACCTCAACTAAATAATGTGGAAATTTAGAAAGTTGAGGTGACTAAACTGGTTGGAGTAACCCTGGATTGTAAATCGTCATGGTCAAAACATATTGATGCAACAGTAGCTAAGATGGGGAGAATCAAATCAGTGTAGATGAAGGGGAAGAGACAGGTTAAAGAAAGATTTTTAAGCTTGGAGACGATTGAGACATGGACTGTGTATGTGTGCCATTCAGAGGGTGAATGGGCAAGACAAAATATTTAAGTGCCTTTGAATGGGGCATAGTAGTAGGTGCCAGGCGCAACAGTTTGCTTCAAGAACTGCAGTGCTGCTGGGTTTTTCAACCTCAACAGTTTCCCGTGTGTATCAAGAATGGTTCACCACCCAAAGGACATCCAGCCAATTTGACAACTGTTGAAAGCATTGGAGTCAACATGGGCCAGAATCCCTGTCCGACGCTTTGACACCTCGTAGAGTTCATGCCCCAACGAATTGAGACTGTTCTTAATGTTCTCAATTGAAAATAATACCAGTAGACACTGTATATGACGCAAAGCATATACAGTGGCAAGAAAAAGTATGTGAACCCTCTGGAATTACCTGGATTTCTGCATAAATTGGTCATCAAATTTGATCTGATCTTCATCTAAGTTGCAACAAAAAATGATTGTATTTTTCTTGTCTATATTAAATACATAATTTAAACATTCAGTGTAGGTTAGAAAAACGATGTGAAACCCTAGGCTAATGACTTCTCGGAAAGCTAATTAGAGTCAGTTAACCTGGAGTCCAATCAATGAGATGAGATTGGAGATGTTGGTTAAAGCTGCCTTGCCCTATAAAAAAAAACTCACAAAATATGAGTTTCCTATTCACAAGAAGCATTGCCTGATGTGAACCATGCCTCAAACAAAAGAGATAGAAGACTTAAGCTTACCAAATGTTGACTTGCATAAAAGCTGGAAAGGGTTACAAAATACCTCAAAAAGCCTTGATGTTCATCAGTCCACAGTAAGACCAATTGTCTATAAATGGTGAAAGTCCAGCACTGTTGCTACTCTCCCTAGGAGTGGCCGTCCTGCAAAGATGACTGCAAGAGCACAGTGCAGAATCCTCAGTGAGGTTAAGAAGAATCCTAGAGTGTCAGCTAAAGACTTACAGAAATCTCTGGAACATGCTAACATCGGTGTTGATGAGTCTACGATACGTAAAACACTAAACAAGAATGGTGTTCATGGGAGGACACCACGGAAGAAGCCAATGCTGTCCAAAAAAAAACATTGCTGCATGTCTGAAGTTTGTAAAAGTGCACCTGGATGTTCCACAGCGCTAGTGGCAAAATATTCAGTGGACAGATGAAACTACAGTTGAGTTGTTTGGAAGGAACACACAACACTGTGTGTGTGGAGAAAAAAAAGGCACAGCACACGAACATCAAAATCTCATCCCAAATGTAAAGTATGGTGGAGGGAGCATCATGGTTTGGGGCTGCTTTGCTGCCTCAGGGCCTGGACAGCTTGCTATCATCAACGGGAAAATGAATTCAAGTTTATCAAGACATTTTTCAGGAGAATGTTATGCTATCTGTCCGCCAACTGAAGCTCAACTGAAGTTGGGTGATGCAACAGGACAACGACCCAAAACACAGAAGTAAATCAACAACAGAATGGCTTCAACAGAGGAAAATACACCTTCATGATTTCACGAGTGTTGTTAGACAAAGCAAGCTTCAAAAAGGAAATGTAGTTTTATTGGGATTTGCAGCTGTTGTTGTTGGTAAGTTAATGAATCTTACAGCTTCTGAAGTAACTTATTCATCAAATTGCATTTGAAATAAATGCCTTTTGCGGCCTTCTCCCTGAGTGTGCTGCACAATCGAAGAGTCTCTCACTCACACGGCTCTCCATTACATGAATCGGTCTTTCTCACAGGCTACAAGTTAAGACAGACACATTGGGGACGCAACTGCGCTCATCCTTATCTAATTCCGAGGTGCATATTGAAGATATTGGATGAACTGTCCACATTTACTTTTCGTCAGCCATCAATATGAGTCGGCCTAACAAACAGCAAAAGCACTAGTCTATGTCAATCGACTGTCCCCCATAGTACAAAAATCAACCTATTCTATTCTGTGCGAGAAATAAATATTCCAAACAGTCTGGGCCAGTTGTGGGATGCGATAGATCCCAAATGAATACAACCAATAGCATCCCCCCAAAAAATGTTTATGCAATGTGGCTAACGCAACAGATCAGAACATTTACCTTAAAATGTTGATAAACTATTAGGCTATTTCTTCACATTATAAGCGCAGCAATGCGCACACGGCAGTAGGCGAGCAGGAAAACGCCATTCTCAAAAGTGACCACAAATGCAATTATGCATGTAATGATTTTATTATAAATGTGTATTTTTATAGTGTAAATTATCTTCCCCACACTTGAAACTCACGCGCTGCATATAACTCAGCGAAAAAAGAAACGGTACTTTTTCAGGACCCTGTCTTGCAAAGATAATTCGTAAAAATCCAAATAACTTCACAGATCTTCATTGTAAAGGGTTTAAACACTGTTTCCCATGCTTGTTCAATGAACCATAAACAAACAATTAATGAACATGCACCTTTGGAACGGTCGTTAAGACACTAACAGCTTATAGACAGTAGGTAATTAAGGTCACAGTTAAGAAAGCTTTAGGTATGCTGCAAGGAGGCATGAGGACTGCAGATGTGGCCAGGGCAATAAATTGCAATGTCTGTACTGTGAAACACCTAAGACGGCGCTACAGGGAGTCAGGGCGGACAGCTGATCGTCCTCGCAGTGTCAGACCACGTGTAACAACGCCTGCACAGGATCGGTACATCCGAACATCACATGCGGGACAGCTACAGGATGGCAACAACAACTGTCCGCAATAGGCTGAGATAGGCCTACAAGCCCTCAGACCAGCATGTTGTAAGGCAGGTCCTCACCAGATATCACCAGTGTGTCACAGCATCATACGACTGTCTGCAATGACAACAAGCTCAATCTAAACGCAGTGCGTTACAGGGAAGACATCCTCCCCCCTCATGTGGTACCCTTCCTGCAGGCTCACCCTGACATGACCCTCCAGCATGACAATGCCACCAGCCATACTGCTCATTCTGTGCATGATTTCCTGCAAGACAGGAATGTCAGTGTTCTGCCGTGGCCAGCGAAGAGCCCGGATCTCAATCCAACTGAGGTTGGATTGGAGGGTGAGGGCTAAGGCCATTCCCCCCAGAAATGTCCGGGAACTTGCAGGTGCCTTGGTGGAAGAGTGGGGTAACATCTCACAGCAAGAACTGGCAAATCTGGTGCAGTCCATGAGGAGGAGATGCACTGCAGTACTTAATGCAGCTGGTGGCCACACCAGATACTGACTGTTACTTTTGATTTTAAAACACCCCTTTGTTGAGGGACACATTATTCCACTTCTGTTAGTCACATGTCTGTGGAACTTGTTCAATTTATGTCTCAGTTGTTGAATATTGTTATGTTCATACAAATATTTACACGTTAAGTGTGCTGAAAATAAATGCAGTTGACAGTGAGAGGATGTTTCTTTTTTTGCTGAGTTTATATGCCAGTTAGGATCTACACCCGTTGTAAAGCGGATTAATGTGCTTAATTTTAAGTTATTTTGCCATTTTAGTTGTGATACAAACCTTATTAAAACATATAGGCCTATGGGCTAGGCTACATAAGGTGTGCAACTATAATTCAAACAAGTTTTTTTTTTTAAGGCATTGTTTCTTATGCTGGGCATCATTCACAAGTGATAATATATAATTCACAAGTGTTAGGCTAATAGTCACCCATCAGGCTATTTGTTTTTTTAATTTTGTCTTTACATATACTAAATAATATATGTGTGACATTTGTTTTGATTTAGAATAGACCATTATCATGCACCTGTATCAAAATAGGGGCAGTGTGGGAAAAAATGCATGTCATCTATGCACTTAAATAGCGAATAGAGGATACTTTTCTCCGTGGTTTATTTTCATGCCAGCCAGGTAGCCTATACTCCTGTTGTAAATTAGCAATGTGCTTAATATTAGGAAAGTTGAGAAATAAATATAGTAGGCCTAGCCAATAGAAAGCTGATGGGATCCTCCTCTTTTTATTAGCGGCCATCACTCGGTTTTCTCCCGCAATTGCATAGCCTATAGAAATATAGCACATGAGCTCATGGGCGCTCATTAAGTGTTTGATTAGATTTTCGAATACATTTGCATTGATGTCAGAGTGATTAGAGGGACAATAGAGTGCTGAATACCAGAATTTGACTGCCTTCATGACTCGTGACCGCCAGTGTGGCGGTAATATGGTCCCCGCAACAGCCCTAGCCCTGACTCTACTTACTGTGAGCTGTGAGGAAAGTGCAGCAGGTGTGTCATGGTGACGAAGGGGTGGTTGAGGGTCTTCATGGGGGTGATGCGTTTGTCTGCGTCCAGCGTCAGCATTTTCTTTAGCAGATCAATAAACTCTCTCCGGTCAGCCTTCTCTGCCAGGACGTCAGTCCCCACCAGACTAGTCATGTTCACCTGCAACAAAACACAGAAAGTTGCCTTCTCTTGCTAAGAATGTCTGCTAAATGACTCAAATTTAAACATCAAGTCTCGCCTGAAGAAATCAAATACATTTATGACATGAAACAAACCAATTTATTAGCATAATACAAAAACATTAAGACATAAAACGCAGGAGTGAGTTATTTAACAGAATGAATGTTAACCTGCTCACCCTCACCTGCATCATGTCATCCAAACAGTTGAAAATGTATTTCCTCGCCTCCTTTGACTTTATCCCCAGCTCTGCCTCATGCTCTGAAGGTGTCTACAGACAAAAACAAAATACAGCAGAAAACTATTACATACTGTAGCACTACACACTACTGCGCGGAATAAGGGAGCAATAATATGGTAATAAATTGGAAACTAGTTACAACTAGTAATAACATGCTACCAAAAGTACTGTCTCATATAGGCCTAGCTACACTCATGAACAAAATATGTACATATCAACAACCCAGAGATGTTCTGTTGCCACATACTGTACCTTGAGCCTCCAGAGGGGGTAACTGGAGTCAGGGCCTCTGTTGAAAAAGCGGCTGGTCTTAGTGCCTGCACTCAGGAGGTACTCAGCAGGCAGACCCTGGGTCTGGGAAATGTACCGGATCTGATGCAACCAAGGGAAATGCAAATTGTATTATGAGTGCTGCTTTTTTAGTACAATACGCACATTGCATTAAAGACAATACTGTATAAAATGCTAGATAAAATACAATACTGTATAACTACAAAATGAAAGAGACAAATACATGTCAACAATGGATGACAGTGTATTGTCTCACTGACAGTAGAATAATTGCTGCTGACCTGACCATACTCTGAGGCACCGGGATAAAGAGGCCAACCCAAGAACAGTTCAGCAATGACACAGCCCAGAGACCACATGTCAATCGCTTCACAGAAGGGAAGACCCAGGATGATCTCTGGCGCCCTGTAATAACACACACAAACCATTGGACATGTCCATAGTTGTACATTGAGCCTGCAATACATCCTCCATGGCTACTGGGACTCAGATTGTGCCCATAGAAATATAATTACTAAAACTAGTATCCCCATTTAAGTAAATTGCAGTGGTCTGATGGGCTTTGCCTGTTCCAGTAATTCTATTTATATGCTTGTGCCTCCCATGAGACAGTCAGACACTCACCGGTAGTAGCGGGACTGCAGGTAGGTGGAACACACGGCCTTGGAGACATGGCTGGCAGAGCCAAAGTCGATGACCTTGACCCTGTAGGGCTGTCTGAGAGGATCTACAAGCATGATGTTCTCTGGCTTCAGGTCAGCATGGATCAGACCTAGGCTCTTCAGCTTCATCAGGGCTGTGGCCACCTGATGGAACACAAGAGAGTCAAATATACACTCCCTACATATTTATTCCAGGCTGCATTACATCCGGCTGTGATTGAGACTCCCATAGGGCGGCGCACAATTGGTCCAGCGTCGTCCGGGTTTGGCTAGGGTAGGCCGTCATTGTAAATAAGAATTTGTTCTTAACCTCTTGAAACTCTGGGGGCGCTATTTCATTTTTGGATGAAAAACGTTCCCGTTTTAAACAAGATATTTTGTCACAAAAAGATGCTCGACTATGCATATAATTGATAGCTTTGGAAAGAAAACACTCTGACGTTTCCAGAACTGCAAAGATATTCTCTGTGCGTGCCCTAGAACGTGAGCTACAGGCAAAACCAAGATGAAACGGCATCCAGGAAATCAGCAGGATTTTTGAGGCTCCGTTTTCCATTGTCTCCTTATATGGCTGTGAATGCGAGAGGAATGAGCCTGCCCTTTCTGTCGTTTCCCCAAGGTGTCTGCAGCATTGTGACGTATTTGTAGGCATATCATTGGAAGATTGACCATAAGAGACCACATTTACCAGGTGTCCGCCCGGTGTCCTGTGCCGAAATTGGTGCGCAAACCTCAGCTGCAAGTATTTTTCCATGGAATTCAGAGAAGAAAGCAGGCTTCCACGAACGATATATCAATGAAGAGATATGTGAAAAAACACCTTGAAGATTGATTCCAAACAACGTTTGCCATGTTTCGGTCGATATTATGGAGGTAATTCGGAAAAAGTTTGACGTTGTTGGTGACTGAATTTTCGGTTAGTTTCGGTAGCCAAATGTGATGTACAAAACGGAGCGATTTCTCCTACACAAAGATTCTTTCAGGAAAAACTGAACATTTGCTATGTAACTGAGAGTCTCCTCATTGAAAACATCGGAAGCTCTTCAAAGGTAAATGATTTTATTTATTTGGTTATCTGGTTTTTGTGAAAATGTTGCGTGCTAAATGCTACTCAAAATGCTAAGCTAGCTTTGCATACTCTTACACAAATTAGTGAATTGCTATGGTTCAAAAGCATATTTTGAAAATCTGAGATGACAGTGTTGTTAAGAAAAGGCTAAGCTTGAGAGCAGGCGCATTATTTTCATTTTATTTGCGATTTTCAGAAATCGTTAACGTTGCGTTTTTCTAATGAGCCTGAGGCTTTATTCACGATCCCGGATCTGGGATGGGGAGTATCAAGAGGAAGATTGACTTGCCTAGTAAAATAAAGATGAAATAAGAATAAATCTTCAGATAGTGAAGCTAAAACTTTTTATTTGACTCTATACTCCAGCATCTTGGATTTGAGACAAAATAAAAACTAAATATAACTATTGTAAAATAGATTGTGTCTGTAAAATGTGTATAAGATGTATTAACTGAAGGTAGAAGCCTAAGTGTTTATTAGTTTACTCCAATTGGAATGCTTACAAGCCCTTAAGTTGGTTAAGGGCTTGTAAGCATTTCACTGTAAGGCCTACACCGGTTGTATTCGGCGCATGTGACAAATACAATTTGGTCGCATATTCCTATCTCGCAATGACTATATCAAGCTTGTGACTACAAACTTTTTGGATGCTTTTCAAATTTGTTTTGTTTGTGTTTCGGATTATGTTGTGCCCAATAGAAATTAATAATATATAATGCATTGTGTCATTTCGGAGTCACTTCTACTTTAACGAAGAATACAATATACATTTCTGAACACTTCTACACTAACGTGCATGCTACCATGATTATGAATAATCCTGAATAAATTGCAAATGCATCCAAGCGTCACAAGCTTGATGTAGTCATTGCGTGCTATAAAATACAAATCCTAAACTTTTATTTTGTATTTTTTTATGAAAGCAAATTGGAAGCTACAGTCTTGTCCCATCGCAGCAACTCCCGTACGGACACGGCAGAGGCGAAAGTCGAGAACCACGCGTCCTCCCGAAACATAACCCTTCCAAGCCGCACTCCTTCTTGACACCCTGCTCGCTTCACTGCACGCTTAACCCGGAAACCTGCCGCAACCATGTGTTGGAGGAAACACCGTACAACTGGCTGTAGTGACGACCTTAAGCACTGCAATTCGCCACTTGGTAGGAAAAATACGAAACTTTTGACAAAATGTAATACACTTTAAGGGAATTTGTCCAAATACTTATGACACCTTCAAATGGGTGGGACTAGATACCTAAAGTGCATTAATTTTTAAACAGCAAAACAGGTATGAAAAAAATTAACAAAAAAAGGGGGTAACATTCTGTACTGTAGCCTCCTATAAAAACACTCAATCTAAAATCCAAAACGCTGGTGTATAGAGCCAAATTAAAATGTATAGCTTCACTGTCCAAATAAATACATAGGAGAGTGTATATATTATGTAGATGGCTGTATGATATGTGTAGGATATGGGTAACGTGCAATATATGTATCAATGTATGTGTCAAGTGGGTAATGCAAAATGTATTGTGTTGTTTTGCATACAGTCAACAGCAGTACTGAAAAAGTGTTCAAGACCATTTTCCCCATATGGATAATAAAGCGTATGGTGGACTGTATCATACCTGCTGCAGCACAGGCCGGATGGACTTGAGTAGCAGCGGGCTGAACTTGCTGTGCTTCAGGAAGTCATAGAGGTTCTGCTCCAGCATCTCAAACACCAGGCAGGTGTGGTTCTTGTGTTGGAAACACTCGTAGGAACGCACAAAGTTGAACTCGTCAGCATTCTCTGTGCTCAGTCTGCTCAGGATACTCACCTGGCGAGTGGAGAAGGGCAGACGTGTTCAATTATATTTCTAATTATTCTTTCTCCTCCCAAACTTTTACAAAAATGTTTTGGTTAAAGCTTACAAGAACGTCCCTTTTGCTTAGTGACACAACACTAACCTCAATTTGACCTTGCCGGACATATGAGGGATGATTCTTCAAGATCTTGATGGCCACAATCTCATTAGTGCCACGCTTCCAGCATTTAGCCACCTGACCAAATGTACCTCTCCCTAGGAACTCCAGCACCTCATAACTGTTGGACACAGAGCACAGGATCTCATGCTGCACTAGCTGGTAGTCCCCCTCACTGTGGGAGTTACTACTCTTAGTGGTGGAGGTGGAATGTGCTATGGACTGGGCTGTGGTGGTCCCCCCGCCAGCAGCTGTGCGGTTGGAGAGCACAGGGGCCGAGAGCTCCTCAAGGATCTGAACACTGTCACTGCTGTCCACCTCCTCACTCTTCCTCTTCAGGCTGTTACCATACTGATTTTGGTATATGTCGCCTGGCTGGGAGGATGATGATGCAGCATCTTTGACAAGGCAACTGGCGGAAGAGGAGGAAGATGAAGAGGAAGGTGGTCCTCGGACGCTGCCGGTGCTGTCTGCCGCCCGTACGACCGTCTGCTCCCGGGAGCCTGCCCCCATTGATGGATACCCCTGGTTGGAGTTGGATGAGTTGTATGCTGGGTTGAAACTTGATACAGAGGGGGAGGATGTGTTTCCATTGCCCTGGCTGGGGCCCTGCTGCTGGTAGTAACTGCTGTTGTTGTCTCCCACTTGGCTGCTCACATCCCACACACTGTTCTCTACCTTCAGTTTCTTGGAGCGAGTGTAGGCGCTGGAGGAGATTGAGGGTGAGGAGAACACCTGGAGCTCGGAAGCCATGTCTACACAAAATGGGAGGCAAATAGAGATGATTGCATGTTACATTTACATTTTAGTCATTTGGCAGTGACTTACAGTAGTGAGTGCATAAATGTTTCATGCTGGTCCCCCGTGTGAATCGAACTCACAACCCTGGCGTTGCAAGCGTCATGCTCTACCAACTGAACCACACGGGAAAATCACCATAAACTGACAGCTGGTGTTAAGTAGCTAGTGGTCTTACATAGTTGTAATAGATCAGACAGTTGAAATCAGTTTAAATTAAATCACCTTGACAACTCATACCGAGTGAACTATATTTACAAACTGTAGTAGATCATCAGTGTTCTGCTAGCGGCGCCAGCCATGTTATTGCGGAACAAAACAGCAGCCTAGGAAGCTATAGCTAGCTAAATGTTTTGGAAAACGGGTTGTCAACAGCCGGAAAATAACATAATGTAAAACAAAAACAGATTAACGTCACCTGTGTTTGGTTTAGTCCCGCAGTTCCAATCGTTTTCCCGAAACAGCAGGCCACATTGTTCTTGGTCAATGAAGTGTTAGCTAGCTGCAGCTACGGCGAGATTCATGTAGAAGACCTCCCCTAGAGATCTCTCCTCTGACGCGACATCATTCACACCATCAACCGGAACATCATAGTAGCATTAGCTACGGAGATATCACACGACATCATATAATTTGGAGATACCTAGCTAGCTAGAAAATGACAAACTAATTCCAAAAACACTAGGAGAGACCATGATCCATCACTAGTATTCCTATGCCAGCAGCACAAATGATGACGCCACTTTGTATAGTAATGAGGAAATCTTCAAAATAAAAGCCCACATTCTTTAGAGTTCTTTAGAACTCTTTGCCAAATCACGAGGTTTCGGCTTTGTGACACACTGCACACATGCTCTGATGTTGCTCAGTAATCATGTTTCCATCCTTTTTATGAGCGTAAAGTAACTTACTTGTCGGTTCTACAGTTTCAGACCGTCAGTGTGGTTGAAAGTATGGATTATTGCCGCGTTCCATACAACTGCGAACTCAGAAAAAACGAGGTCAAATTATGACGTCAGTGATTTTCAGGTCGGAAAGTCGTTGCTCTGGAAAGAGATTTAAGTTGGATGACTGTTAAAATAGATTTTTTTTCCCAGTTGGAGCTCAATTTTTCCGAGTTCCCAATTGTTTTTGAACGCTCAGAAGTCGGAGATTTATGGTTCCCAGCTGTGAGTTCCCAGTTTTGAACGAGGGATATGTCCCTCCCGCTCCTCGCAGGTTGAGTAATAATAAAAGCAAAGTCGTGCCGCCATGGTTCATATAAAACCTTAGGTCAGACCATGTCTCCTATTTCTATTTGCAACGATACACTACATGACCAAAAGGATGTGGACACCTGCTCTCGAACATCATAGGCATTAATGTGGAGTTGGTTCCCCCTTTGCTGATATAACAGCCTCCACTCTTCTGGGAAGGCTTTCCACTAGATGCTGGAACATTGCTGCAGGTGTAACAGTATAGCTTCCGTCCCTCTCCCCAACCTGGGCTCGAACCAGGGACCCTCTGCACACATCAACCACAGTCACTCACGAAGCTTCATTACCCATCACACCATGAAAGCCACATCGACTGAAACACTTTTAGCGCGCTCCACCGCTAACTAGCTAGCCATTTCACATGCACGACAAGCTCGTGACGTCCTCTGGGGTGACACCTTAAGGCCTGCTGTCTTTAAGACCACTTCAAGTGTGGTTCAACAAATTCTGCTTGGACCCCAAGCAGGACAGAAACACAAAAATCCCAGCGACAAGGGCGTGCTACTCTACTCTGTGACCGTGGAAAAAGAGAACCTACCTGACTACAGGTATCCCTCTCAGATCAATTCCATCAAGGCGGGAAGTAGTGATGACCGCTGCTTCACTAACAGGCTGGGGAGCAGTGTGGCAACACAGGACTGTACTGGAGAGTGGTTCCCCCACTGGAGGAAAGAGCACACCAACATTCTAGAACATGGGACAGTTTACCTCGCTCTGAAACACTTTCTGCCTGTTCTCAAACACAAACATGTCTTGATGCGATCAGAGGTAGGTCTGTACGGTCCCTACAGGTGGCCCAACATCTCCTGACATGGGCCCTACCACAACTGGCAAACCCTCGAGACATCCAGCTGCCAGGCAAGGTGAACGAGGTGGCGTATTTCTTGTTGGAACAGAAACCGCCCCCGGGGGAATGGAGATTTCACCCACAAGTAGTGAAGATGATATGGCAGCAGTTCAGAACAGCAGATATGTACCTGTTCGCCTCAGAGCAAACATCCCACTGCTCACTCTGGTTCTCTCTGGCAGAGACAAACAGCCCCCTGGGCATGGATGCCTTAGTGCACACATGGCCAGAGGGCCTGCTGTATGCTTTCCCTCTGACTCCCCTTGATCTTAGAAACCCTGCACAGGCCCTGGTTTCCAACCCCTCTCAGTCTTCTGGAGGGAGAGCCATGGCAGCTGCCACCTAGACAAGACTTGCTCTCAAATTTGGACCAGAGGATATGGCATCCCAGCCCGGACCAATTACATCTATGGTTGTAGCCTCTGAAGAGCCCAACCCTCTACTGATCGGCTGCGATCCCAATGTCATTGAGACTTTACAGAACGCCAGAGCACTATCAAGCAGGATGATGCATGCTGGTCCCTGGAACCTGTTTACCAAATGGAGCTCTACCAGGGCGGAGGACCCGGTGTCTTGCTCCGTACCTGTGATACTGAGCTTCCTTCAGTCACTATTGGACACAGGTCGCTCTAATTTTACCTTGAAGGTGAATGTCTCAGTCATACCAGCAAACCATTTACGCATCGATGGTAAAGCGATGGGTCCACGGCCTCATCTGAAAATTCTTACAAGGTGTTTTTCCTGGGCTTCAGTGGGAAATCAAAAGGACTTGTATTGTCCAAGCAGAGGCTTTCACATTGGATTGTTGATGTCCCCTGCACGTTCTCAAGATTTTACAAGGTCAACGTCGCATCCTGCCAAACAATGGGGTCTACCATTCTCCCAGTGGCATTAATCAGAGGTTAGTGGTTCTATTCCTCGAGACCTTGTTGGTATGAGTCATCCATACTTTCAACTGTACTGATGGTCTGAAAGGTATGAAATAGAACGAAAAGTTACGAATGTAACTATGTTTCAACAAATACCTGGAAGACCATCAGTGCTTTCCTGTTGCGCTGAGTCTTATTGATGTATGGTTTTATATGAAACGCAGAGGCACATCCTCCCGAACTGTCACATCACCGGCATGATTTTGTTGTTATTATTACTCAACCTTGTGCACTCTGGCCAACAGCCTGCAGATGCAGTGTGGGTATAGCCTACATAATGAGATTATTATTGGCAAAAGAGCAAGATAATTTTTATTTGTCAAATGGCAGGCAAGCATTGATCATCATATTACCAGAATAAGAGTTTAAGACCCTCAATATTTATTGGAAAGGAGCATCAAGCTCATCACCGTGTACTTTCACCACACTGTGAAGTTCATTATAATTTATTACTGAGTCGTAGTGGGAGGACCACACAGCATATCATCACGTGACCACAAGTTTACTTTGATATGATGGTTAGGCTATATATGTGCATCGGGGCGTTTCCACTGCTATTTCTTGCATCATTTATTTTACTGACACAAAAAGATCCTTCCATATTGAACTAAATAATGATTTATCGGCATTTATAAAATTGTACCAACACTTCCAGTTTCTATCACAGCTGTCATGATTTTATATTTTATATATGGTACTCGGATGGAAATATGGTTAGTCTCTCAAACTGCCTTTCTATGCCGTGTCCTTCTGACTCTCAAACTCATCAGAGTGCTGCCAGCCAATGGTCATATTTTTAAGAATCATATTATATATACTTTTACCAGTTGAATAAAGACCCAAATCTAATTATTTTTGGAATAAAATAAACTTAAATAATTTATTAAAATATGCAAATGAGGAAATATGTCATTAAATATGTGCATATTTGCAAATTGCTTAAATCCATTTTCCTGGACACTGTATTGAAGCCAGTCAAAATATTTTGGTTTCGGACTTATCCAGAGCAGATTGTGGATAAATACTTTTTTTCATCATTCTATTTGTAAAATAGTTAAAGACATGCTTGTAAAATGCATTTTTGGCAAATTCTTCCAAAGAAAATGTTGTCTAGAATAAAGAATTGACAACATATTAACAATTCCATCTGGGCAAGTCTGGAGAATATATCTAAGGATAACCATACACCATTTGGTGAATGCAGATGCTTCTGAAGCTGAGAAAATGTTTCAGGGAAGGGCAGTTAGACAAGTACACTGAATTTAAGCTACCAAACGCTAGACCCAATCAACATCTCTTCAAAATAAGTTACTAAATATATTCCAGTTTGTAACATTCTCTATGAAATGGGCTTTTAAATTATGTGTAATTTAATGTAGTGAGCTTTGAAATGATTGATAATTGATGACGGTAGTATGATAAACTAAAGAAAGTATATACCTTTATCAAGTTAACATTTTTTTGTTTACTTTTTGAACATACTAATATTGATGGACCAAAATACCCCAAAAATCTCAAAATTGGTAAGTAGGTAGATGCAAAAATGTAATTTCAGCCTGTGGCGCCTGGCCTTAAATACAATTAGTTTCAGAAATATGGACACATCAGTCTTGTGTAATTTGTTTAACTGCCAGTCAGGCAACAAACCATTGTGTCAACAAAAGAACAGTCAGATTTAAGAGACTTTCTTTATTTTCACCCTTCAAGAGGCATACATCTTCCAAAAATATTAATGACAAAATAACTTTCCTTTCAGATATATTAGCATTTTGCCTCTACAGCGTTTATATACAATATCTGCATTGAAATTCATAGTGGTATGAATATAAAGAGATTTTTCATTACATTTCATCAAAAATTAAGACTATACCAGCATAGTCAATATCAAAAATCACCTTCCATATAGTTCCAGGATAAAAACAAAACACATTTTAAAAATAATACTGACATTATAACACATTTCAAAGAACTGGATGGTAGACACAGTAAACAAGCCTATAGGCTGTAGTGTAGAGGCATTGCTGCTTAATTCAAGTTTGTTTATGTGTAAGAAATATAAAATGGACCAAAGTCATGCATTACACACAGCTGAATACAAAAAAAAAACTAAACATTTTGCGATGTAAATAATATGCTTATATTCCTATAATGAGTCATTTACATAGAACAAATTAATAAAGCTGATATGAGCACACAAAGAAAATGTATAATGCTTAAAGGCTCCTGACATCTATCTAGAACACAGGATGAGAAACTGTTAAGTGCTTGGATTCATCTACAGTTAAGGTTGAACAGCAATGCTTAAAAACGATGTCGTAAGGTAAATAAGAGAGGACAAGTCCAGCAAATCCTCATAAAGCGAGTACAGGCCACATCACAAAACGTTATCAAAACAAAAGGATTGATTTGATAACAGAATACGCATCTCACACATTTGTAACCTACAGCATTCTCCAACAAAATACGCTTCCCAATTGCTGAAAAGCATCAACATCTTCTGTCAAAGAAGTAATACGTGAATATCATCTAAGAATCCCCAGATGTTTGTAGCACAGTGACAACAATTCTTGAGAGCATCTCCCTATGCTTTCAGAGGCAACATTTCTAGGCATCTCCCATATACTATAGTGCATGTTGACAAAAGTGGTTTTACCAGTAAAATGAGCGGAGTAATTTAGTGTGAGGTGGTATTGGGATTATCAGTAGAGATAATAGTTGTTGTGGGGCAATTTGGAAGAGGGCAATAGTGGTTCTCATTTGTGAAGAACATTTATGACTTGAGGATCTGAGAGGATTAGTGAAGTCAGGTTCTGAAAATGAGGGGGCTAGATTCACTGTGCAAATCTGTAATGATGTAAGGAAAGTGACTGTTGCACTCTTCAAGTATGACTTCCCAGACATCTCATCCCTCCGTGGGCTACCTGAAAGAGTGTCTGAAATGCACACTCCTCCGCTTCAGCTTCTCTGGGTTGTGTGAGGCCATGTGAGAAAACTCTCGGAAGATATCCAGGTAAGTAGTGTCTCCTGAAAAAAGGAAAGCAATGTAACAGAACATTATCAAGAATTGCATTAAATCGATCTGGTAAATAACAGTAGGCCTACCGTACAATGTGGAATTTGTGTTAAAAAAAAAACATGACATTGATTGTTCAAAACCTGAAATGATTTTCAAAAATGACAGAGCCTTTAATCTCGATAAATCAACAGAGGAACAAAACCACAGTCTAGGCACCAAGACGCTCGGCTTCACTCTATTTCTAAATTCTCAAGCTTCAGTTTTCTGGTGACCATGGTTACAGCCAGTCGAACTCCTTTCGACCTCCTGAGAAATTCTCAGCTTGACTAATTAAAAATAACATTCCAGTCTCTTCCGGTGTGTGTGTCTATGATCAATGGCTCATACGAGAGAAGACATCCTCCCGAGTTATGACATCGGCCAGTATTGAAATCTGACATGATAGATGTTTTCGCGATCTAAAAGTCATATTCCTATTAACTTCCAGTGTAGTGAGAGCGGCTTTGTCATGCCGCTACGTCATATCAGCCAGATTTCTGCCTACTTGAACGCCAATAACTCAGATACACATGAAATCGTGAAATGACCGCGGGAATTAATAGAACATCCCTCAGAGATGCACCGAAACAATATAACATTCAAAATGGGTGAACCTTTTCTTTAAGCAGCACACCACCTACATACAGGTGAGAAATTGAAAACAAAGCGCTGAAACAAGTAAGGTTTTGTACATCACTGATGTTATAGGGGCAAACTGGATTCATCATCAGAACTCAATTGAATCCATACTTGAGTTAAATGTCAGAGGACAACGTTTCTAATCTCTGAAAATGTGTTGACGAATTAGGTTCAGTGCCAGTTCAGGTTAATGCGGTTAGTTGTAGTGACAGAGGGAAAGTGTTATAACGGTGATATATAAAATAACAAAATAAATGAAGCAAGAAGCAGTGGTTGAAGTCAGGCTTTGAATCACATCTTTCATTTATTTTCAGTATTTTCTCATTTTAGAAGATATTAGGAAAAGGGAATGAACATAAAACGGTAGCAGTAGTGTAACTTGCACAAAGATATCCAGAGACACGTGTTCTCTAACAATATTATTACAAAGAAAATGTACAGATTTAAGTCAGAAACACAAAAATGAAAATACAGAAGATAGAAGCAAGCAGTTTTAAGTGTTAATAGTTTTTAGCATATCTACAGCAGAACAGTCACCTAGTCAACCAATAGTTTAATCAATCCACTGACTCATACACTGTACAACATGTAAACCTTTAGTGGCTTGATGCAAATCATCGGCATTGTTTAGTCATAACATTGTTTCCCAGATATTTCACAAGAGTCACTACTCTTGGCCTCCTCTTCTTTTCTACTCATTATTTTCTCCTCAAATGACTTGAACTTTGTGTGGTCTTTGGCTTGAAGTAAACTCAAGCAACACAAACGCAATGCCAAACATAAGTTGTTACTAGCCTTAAGCGAGGACAACTAATTACATTTCCTGTTTAAGATTATTTCAAAATGGTAGTAAGCAACTGCACAGTATCAAATTAAACCTGGGCACTGTGGTCACCCTCTCGCTATGTACACACGCCATGTATAGTGTGTACACGGGCAGTGCTTACAGAGAAGGGGGTATTCTGTTGGTTTTCAGAGGAGCTAGAGGGAAAGCTGGCATATTTGCATGGACCAATCTTTCTCTCCTGTTCTCATAGGCCTGGGAAACTATGCCTGTATATTATGGGATATTCTATCCAATATATCTGTTTTTAGTTTCAGTTTGATTATAGACCACAGATCTAACTGATCTGTAATGTCTTTTTATGTACAGTTCTCATGATTTGGCAGCACATCACGCAGTTATTTTCTTTTAACAATATATAAAATATTACCATACACAGACTAATGAAGTAAACAAAACCAACATGGCTTTGAAAGACCTGGGCACCGGCAACCCATGCACTATTCAACCAAGAAACCCAGAACTAATCTAATACTGTATAGCCATGATACATCAGAATACCATAATAAGTCAATATTTTCGACAAACATATACAAATACTGTACCCAATACATGTGAGTTTTCATATTATATATATAAAAAAAAAAACCTTCCATCTCATTGCAGTTTAAGGTAAATCTCGGTCATTTTCTATTATAAGATTGTGAGTTGTGGTCGTCTTTTCCAAGAAGAGAGGTGAAGAAATGACTGAAGGTTAACTGGCCTTGTGCGTGTGAGTGCTCAGGAAAATAAAATCTAACAAAATATATCCAGTTAAAAAAATACCATCTGCATCATATTGATAAAATGAATACAAAAAAATACAGAGTATCTGTATTTAAATTATCATTGCACTATTGCTCTGGGCAGTTCATCATAAATTAAGGGAGAAAACCTACATTACTAAATGAAAATACCGAAAAGTAACTAAATTAAATTAAAATCATTGTTGGTAGGAAAAGTGCATAATGTTGCTTTAAAAATCTATGAAATTATAAAATAATCCATATCATCTACACTCAATCACAGTTGTTCCTTAGCTTCATTGTTATCCTGGCGAATCACCATAATGAAATTCACAAGTACACACCTCTTTTTTTTTTTTTTCACACAGCGTGCGTGTACTGAAGAACCACCTCATGCCACAACACAACACAGCTGGAGCAGAACCGACAAGCTAGAACGACAACAACTTTACAGGCCTTGAAATGAAGGTCTGTTTTTAATACCCTTGACAAGACTACCCGTGTGCTGCTTTGGTATTGTTACATGAGCAGGCAGAGTAGCTTGATGAAAGTATCGTGCAGCATATTGGTCTGATCTGGTCTTTGGTTCGGAGCACACTACCCTACCTTGAGAACCGCACGCAAACACCTGTCCCCTCTCCAAATGAATAAAGAGCAGCTGAATTAATCCACTTGACATGGTTATTAGGTAGGTTACATTATGATTTAAATTAACTTAGAAAGTCGATTATAAAGTTGGTCCCTAACCATTTGTTGACAAATGACCTAACTCTGAACTAAATGTTGCAAGTCCAAGTCAACAGTACAGTTTTGACATCATGACAAGAGTTAATGATACTGACATCCTATGCCGTTGATAAGGAATAGTAGTTGGCATATTCTGGTGTGGCCTCGTTTGAACAATGTTAGTCTGCAGCACTGGGTAAAACAGGTTTTTTAAGAGAAGAACCATTAAGCTGGGAGGGACAGCAGCGTGTAGGGAATCTGGTAGAGAAATGTGTGGTTTGGACTACGTTCCTTCCTGCACAAGATTCCCGACAGGCCTGTCCCGCCACAGTCCTGGTATGCTATTGGCTTCCCCTCCAACCATGACCAGAAAGGGAAAGACTGAACTGGACCAGGAAGTGTGACTGACTTCTAGCACTCAGCTATGTTGAGACAGATAAACTCTTGTATGCATTTCTTATACTGCTGTTCAGTGGGGCTGCTGGTGGGGTATTGACCTGGCTGGCCGAACGGTCCCTCCGACTCCCGCATCTCCTCGTTCATCCTGGCCAGACGCAACCTTGGGGGAAAAAAGGAAGGTGGGAGAGAGAAGGAAAGAGGGAGGGATGGAACACAACATGTTAGATGGAACCACTCATACTAGCCAGAAGTGAGGAGCTACAGTCGTCTAGCAAGCTAACCCCCGGTCATAACATGTATTTCAAAGGATCGTGTGAGGCTGAGCAAGTTGAGGGACAAGGGTGTTGTGTCCTACTGAAACTCACAAGGTGACGATGTCTGCATTGGCTGCCTGCACAGCGATACTCAGAGGGTCCTGGCCATCCTCGTCCCCGTCGTTCTGCGTGGCTCCTCTCTTCAGGAACAAACACACCTGCCTGTAGAGGGCAGCATGGAGACGGATCAGATGGGAACATGTACTGAACGCTCCCACATTTTAATCAGCATGAAAAGAACTGGACCCTGCAGCTTCGTCCCTTATGCCATCTAGCCCGAGGAACAATATGAATGTAAAAAAAGAAGAAGAACCGAACAATAATCTGCTTTGCAAGCTACATCATTGTCCATGAAAACTATTCTTTAAAAAATGTTCACTACTGACTCAAAAAGAACATTGACAATAGTAAGGAAAGAAACAGGGAACGTGTTATGCCTTGGCACTACTCACCCTGTATGTCCCAGATATGTGGCGTGGTGCAGTGGCGCCCTCCCCTTTGCGTCTCTTTGGTTGACGTCAGCTGCATTCTGGAGCAGGAACTCACAGGCTATCAAAGAGCCCTGGAATGGAACACACACACACACACGTTGTGAGGCTCTCTCCATATGGCCAAATAAAGCGCATATAAAATGTGACAGAATATTGTGGTCAGTAAAAACGCACACCCAAAAATGTATTAAACTGTATTAAAATAATTACAGAAAATCGCACACTCTAAATATGCTCCCAATACGTTGTGCATATTTAGAATATTGTGATCATGCATAGACATCCTGTATCGATAGATGCACACATTCACGTATGTTGCAGTGCTGTCAGTTGAGCCCACTGAAGAAGAATATTTCAGCAAGATGCCTCCAGCGCTATTCATCGTGAACGACAAGGACTGCCTTTGCCAGTGTACTAAGAACAAGCCTGCCTGTTATTACAATGGCTCACCCCAATCACAGCCTGTATGAGTGGGCTCTTGCCATCATCCTCGTCGTTGACGGAGTTGACCTCAGCCCCGTGGGCCAGCGCCTCGGCCATGACGGGCAGGTTGCGTGCCTGGGAGGCCTTGTAGAGCAGCGCCCCAGGGTGGAGCTCACGCCCATCCTCTGGGTCCGACTGGGTCTCAGGCTCCATCTCAGCCTCTCCGCTAGAGTCCTCTGACACCTCACGCTCTGCGGAGAGACCGAAGCAGCAGAGGTACAAAACCAGAACAACAACCGCGACAACTAGGATTCAATACAACTTTATTTATCCCCTCAAGGGCAATTAAGGATGATTGAGATCAATTGTCAGGTTTTCTGAAAATGGCATTTCAAAACGATGGCTGAACATACGTTACACATTTTTTTCCCCATTCCATCAGTTACCCGTATGGGTTTCTCTTACCCTCCTCTGTGACACTGTCCACCACTGAGCCGAACACTAGGATGTCTGTGCTGCCGTCTGTACTGCCCCCCAGGCCACTGTCACTGCTCAGACCTGCAGGGCCAATAGGAGCCAAGCCATGGGCACGTTAGCGTTGCTTCTAGTTATTTAATTTTACACACCACATAAAGGATTCAAGTATCTCTGTGGTTTAGGGTGTAGTGTTTGTATATTAGACGGGTAGGTAACTTACTACGAGGCCCAGATCCCGTGTCGAAGTAAGAGAAGAGATTGTCCAGCTCATCTGGACAAAACAGTGACTCTCGCCGGAACTTCCTCTCTAGAGCTGAAGCCGCTGTTAAGCACAAGGAGGGAATGTGTAAATGTTAAATGTCTTATGTACTGGGTTGTCATTGTCATCGGATGGTTTAGCACCATGGGGAATAACGAATACAAAGAAATAAGGTATCCTTTCGAAAGTGGCAGGAGAGCAATTAGAGTACCTGAGGAGAGGGTGGCAGGGGAGGCGCTACCAAGCTCCTGGCGATATTTTCGTCGGGTCTTGGGCACTGTGGTGGCACTGTTGTGTCTCCGGCACTTCTTCACACTCCACCGGCGCGCTGACTTTCGCCCGCCGTTCACCAGCACCTCGGTGGCCCCCAACTTCTTCAGGAACTTCTTCTCCACGTACTTAGATTTGATCCACGCCTCCTTCTCTTGCCTGCAGAAGATAGCATGGAATATTGATTGATCACAATGACCCTAGCATCTAACCATCAAATATACACAGTTGCTCAGAGGACATTCCCAGTCTCCATTTGAATAGGGTGTGGCAGTTCTTACCTGGAACTTGAGGGCCCTGGTTTCTTCAGGCCCTGCTCCTCACATGCTCCCTCATAGATGTGGTTGATGACACTGTTTCCCAGCTCGCACATTAACTTGAGTAACTCAGGTTCCCATGAGTCCAACGTTAGAGAGCGCACCTTGGAGCAGTGAACCCCCAAACTCCTGCAACAGAGACCGAGACACAACTAGTCTTAACGTGATGGCATTTGAATCCTGTATGTCTTCAAGTTCCGCAGCTAGAATTATTATTGGGTAAGAAGCATTTGAAGTTAGTGTTGCTAACAACACGACGCACATATTTTTCTCTTCACCCTTGCTTTGCTTATAACAACATTAAGAAGGCATACGTAATAGCCTCCCCTAATAAGCAACACAGGAAGCTCCATGACAGTTGAAAAGCTGCAGTAGGGGGTTTCAAATCACACGGGCGTTATCCCCTTGGAAACAGAGTAGCTGCCCTCAATGTCATGCAAATCTCCGCTCCACAAACAAAACCTTTTGGTATCCAGGCAACTGCTGCGCTGCATGCCAAAAATAAACACTGTGTGAGATAGTGTCTCTGTATCCCTCCGCCACGCTAATGGGAAACCTCATGTGATCTCACCTCAGCACTGTGAGAAGACAGGCTCTGAGAGAAACAGATCATGAATATTCAGCAGATGGTCCAGAGGAGGTGGTGATTACATAAGCGTTGATAATTGCTGCATCTCTGCAGTAAACCGTAAATGGAGGAAAACTTTCCCCATCTAGCCTCATGCTTAACAAATACCCTGGCGGGGTACAGCTATGATGAATGCAGTTCTGGAGTCAACAGAGACACAGTATTAAGGACAGACGGGTATTAGACAGGAATCTTCGGCTTGCTTTGGCCCGGTTAGTCGACAATTGCGTACTTTCACCATTAAAGGGATGCCATTATATTCAGTGTCTCAGTGCTGTGGTGCTTATCGTCTAACTCCCATCCTGTCTACTCACTCAATGAGCTCTCCCAATCAAACACAGCGTGATCCCATAAGTAGAGTTAAGCAGCCTAGCCGCATAGTATACCCAGAACGTGCCCAATACTAGCAGATGACAAGGTAAGGCTAAGGCACCCTTTTGGTCATTGGGACTCTTTCATATTCTCAGAGCCAAGAGACCAGCACATGGTAAGAAACATGGTCTGAAACAGTCACAAGTGACCCCTTAAAATGACCCCTTGCCCTACGCTACAATCTGCTGCTACTACATTACATCCATTGATCTACACCCAAAAGGAGCTTAGGTCTAGAGTAGACCATACAACAGTATGCGTGGCCAGTGTCGTATGCCTTTATGTAGTCGCTCTCGGCAGGCCAAGCTAGCTATACTAAACTTATACTAGCTAAAATAGAGCTATACTTTTTGAGCTAATATATTTAGAATATAACTCGTAAGACTATAGCTTTTATTATGCTCTATATAAACTGAGGTGACTCAGTTGTCTCCAGTCCATCCAGACACAGTGCCTGTGGATGCCAGAGCAGGATGCCCTGGCCTCTATTCAAACTGACATTACCTGTGGATGCCGGAGCACTCGATGCAAAGCAGGATGCCCAGGTTGATGGAGGCCCAGCGCGGGTCAGCCTGGCCACAGTCACAGCAATACTCGTTGCCCGGGAGACACTGGATGCGGTGCAGAATACTCTCCCCCCTCATGCTACGCTCCCGAGGCTCACTGGCCGAGTCGATACTGCTGACAGACGGCGAGGCGGTCCTGTCCAGGCGCTAGTGGTGAGACGAGACACGCGCACATGGCAAACGGAGCATAACAGAGGCATGCAATCATTCTCTTGAGGCATGAGACTCTTGATTTTAGATAGCTCACAAATGACTATCACTTCATGCAAGCATATAAGCTTATAAATGACGTGTCGTGGTGAGAAAAATCATTGTTTGTTTGACAGTTATGTTTACGATAGATGGACCAACTGACCTCGACATAATGGTAGTCTGGGCTCTCCCTGTATGCCGACGCAATGCTGGCCTGCACTGCTTGGATCCAGGCTAGCCGAAGCTTGTCCGACTCCGCTTGGAGCATACAGCTCCTGTAGAATGGAAAGACAGCCCCATATTACAACACACAGTCTCTCAACAGTACAAAACGATAGCCCCTTGGCCCTCTTAGAAGGAGGCGAATGATTTAGAAGAAATCTTATTGGACATTTTAAATCAAGGGATTTAAATAAATTGAATGCATGTGTAAGACAAATCCCTTGGAACAAAGGTGAATTGAGTTTACAGTTCATTCCTGAATAGAAGGACACGAAGAAGAACATACTTGGTGGGGGAGACAACCTCGAAGCAGAACCTCCTCTCGATGTCCTCACAGGGCTTGACAGAGCAAAGCCTGAGGTCCTCCACCACCACCGTCAGGGAATCCTATTGGTCAGTAACAGTGAATAAGGCCCGGTTAGTCAAATCAGTTCAATTATTCATCACACCAACATTATGTCCAATGTGTCCTGGAGTAAAGTAAGACATGTCGTTTGGATTCCCAAGTTGAGCACCTTTCCCCTTTTGAGCCAATGTGCATACGAGTACACTGACGCTCACATTCTATATCCCACTATGGAGTCATGTGAGGGTCGATGTAAGGCCGGAGGATGGGGTGAACACACACAGCCATCCATCGCTGTCTTTGGACAGGACTCTTGAGGAGTATCCTGTAACGGTCCTCTGCCCTAATGCAGTCAGTGTTAAATGAGGGAGGGTTGCGTTTCGCCAATGTAGATCACTGTGACTTTCAGAGCAGCTCTATACCCCATTAAAGTTGCACTCAACCCCCCCCCCCAGGGACCTATAAAGATGATAGTTGGTGGTTATGTGGACTAGCCTTCAGCTTCTTCTGATAGACCAGCTGACTGTTCTGGATGGAAAACCACCGCCTGAAAAACAAGAAATGAATAACAGATGGATGTTAAATGGATATGTTTCTACAGACAGTATATATTATAGATCTCCACTATGTCCTGCGATGGGGATATCTCTCTAACCAAGGTAACTCAATGCTAGCAAGTATGGCCATTGGTTTCCTAGTGAATAGACTGTATTTCTTTAGTACCCTATGGTATGTCTTGATATCCTATACAATATCCACAAAACATACCATTGCCAAGGTAGAGACCAAATCAACAGGATTACTGTCATACTGCATATATAGATTTGAAGCCAGAGTGTGGCTGGTTTAGTGATGGCTACTCGTCAGTCATCTAGTTACCGGTTCCAGGTCTTGAAAGCATTGCTGGCCCTCTTGAACAGGTACCCCTCCATGACCACGCCATTGGGAGCGTCCACGTTGAACAACTCCACCTTTGAGTCGTCATACGAGAAGTCCTGTCAGAGTTGAGAGAGACAAAAAGGGGACCCCAAGTTAACCCTCTGGCCACTCAACATAGGAAAAAATGAGGGTATTTCACTGATCAGTGAGGGAACGCATTTGAGAGGGACAGTGACTGAAGCAGTGGTTCTCAAACTCCTCTTCGGGACCCTAGCCGTTCCATGTCTTTGATCGATTCCAGAGCTGGTACGCCAGATTCAATTGGTCAACTCTTCAACAATCCCTTTATAAAAAGGGGAATCCGGTGAGATAGTTCAGGGCTACAACAAGATTGTGAAAAGTCTAGGGGATCCAAAGGAGAGGTTTGAGAACCACTAAAATGGAGTCTCTTCTGCGCTTTGTTGAACTATGACATCGCATAAGATCAGGATGTGATATAAGCCCTCCATGAAAGATGCATAAAATTATGCAGTCATGTTAACACAATTCACGTGTGTGCGCGCATGTGATGGGAAAAGTGTGCCATGCATCCTCACAGAGCGATTCACTGTGCCCTTTAGGAACTCCCATCTGAGATGTTCACTGTGACGCAAATGGTTGTGTAAGCATCTTCTGGCTGAAGATAATTACTACCACCCCCCTACCCTTTTCACAGATTCTTCATTTACACCAACTACACACTGAAAGGCAGCTACTTGAGGTTCAGTGTCCTAGTGCAGTCCGTCGGCTCAAGTCTCAGCGGAATCATGAATCGTTGTGCCAAGTCAGACAGTCATTTGGTTTAATTTAGAAAGTAGTAGCTCGGATGTGCATCCTTCTTGAAATAAAGGCATGTCTCACAACACAGACCAACATGTACAAAACCATGCCTTCAACAGAAATAAAGAAACATTTTAGTGCCTGGCCTGGCCCATTAACCACATTACATCACAATGGTAAAGCTTCCTCTGCCAAGACACAATTGTCTCATTAACGAATAGTCCTGATGAAAGAGTTCTCAGAGAAGGAATATGGAGGTCCACTGTGAGACAATTTTTTTATACCTTTATTTAACTAGGCAAGTCAGTTAAGAACAAATTCTTATTTTCAATGACAGCCTAGGAACAGTGGGTTAACTGCCTGTTCAGGGGCAAAACAGATTTGTCAGGTCGGGGATTTGAACTTGCAACCTTTCGGTTACTAGTCCAATGCTCTAACCACTAGGAAACCCTGCCGCTCCAATGTTAAGAAAGAATCAAGTATTAAGAAAGAATAAGAAAGAAAGAATAGGTATGAGATTAGAATCATTTGATGTCCTGAAACACTCAGCCCGTGACACTCACCCATGGACAGGTGAATAGGTACAGAACATTGATCTAGCTTCAGTTTGGGTTCTTTTTCATGACAAATACACAAACAACCTATTGAACACAATCTTCCCATCGTGGTCAAGTTCCATCTGAATAAATGAGTTCTCTAATGAAAAGCAATAAAACGGTGAAGGTTTGACGACTGTCCAATCTGTCGTTTCTTTCTTTTAGGAAGATTCAGAATAGCTCCATAGCTGACCTAGATAAACGAACGCCAGTGACGGTGCACACAGTCAGATCTCATCCGACACTGTGATCAGTTGAGTTTCATAACGGGGTATTAGCAGCACTGAGCAGGGCAGCACGCCATTAACTACTAGTCACTCCATGTTTGAATGATACAACTACGACAATTTGTTGTTACAGTCTGATCTTACAATGTGTTGCTGTTGACCATAAACTAGCCTATTTCTAAATATGCTGTTCAATACTCCATGACACAAATGAAAAAGTCATATTTTCATGACACAAAAAAATATCCGTATTCAAATTATGGGTCTCCTCTCTTCACAAAAGGTCAACTCTCCATAAAGCAACATAATGCAAATGCAATCCAAACAATACAAAGTAGAATAATACAATAAAATGATTAATACACTACAAAATAAAGCTCAACCCACCAGAGTGTGGTCCAACCGTCCAAATATCTTCATTTTCAAACGTTTTAAATTATCCAGCATTGGACATGTAAATAGGCAAACCAAAATATAACAGAAAATCTAGGAACTCTAATCAAATGCTCAGTGAATAGGCATCGCTGTCGAGCTGCAAACGAAACGTTAAGTCCTCTGATCGCTGAACAATTCTGGGACTGTTAGTACCGCATCGTGAATAACTACCCTACACAGACATGTGCGCGCTCCACAATAGCACCTGCCTGCTGCCGTCACTGTGTGGGTCTTTGGATTAGATCTTATTATCATACAGCTGCTAGTTTATTCGCGGAACGTCGAACTTCCAAATCAGAGTTGCCTTCAGTCGCTCTCGACCCAAAGACGTGCAGTTTGTTAAAATGACACCAGAATCCAGGCTGCGCTGGTTGGACACTTTTACGACTCCTCAACACTCGGACACCGTGAGTGTTCTGCAGCGCGCAATAAATGGAACCTGGCCCGCGTCCCTATGATTCCATCTGGCAACCAGCCCAGTTAATCAAGCAATCACCACTGAGAAGCTGAGACTTTGCCATCGACCCGAACAAAGAGTAAACTAACTAAATTGCAAGCCACTACAGAAAACATGTCAGTAGCAGCACATTTACCATATAGTGTAGTCTACACAAACATGCACTTATCAATTAGTCCAGTACCCTTCACGAACGTTTGTCCTTACCATAAACATAATGCCCTTAGAGTAACCCAACACATGTTATGAAAAAGGGAAGCAAATATTTCCTGTATGCAAGCTAACCAACAATAAAGGCCATTCATTATTCATGATCTGGCATCATGCAGAGGGGAAATGACTGGCAGTTCAATAATTCAACAAGAATAGAAGCAGAGCATCTTGTTAGCAATGTAGTCAAGTGGGCCACCGTGTTAAAAAAACAAGAGACACCAAATGGTTCACAATAAAGGCTACTTTTCATTTATTTATTTACTGTTAGAGCTTTGTTGTGTCCCCATAAACTTAAACGTAGGTTATATGAGCTGATCCTTGTTTTGGAGGGCGGCAGCAGCAGAGCTGTGCCAGATGAGGGGGATTGGGAGCTGTGGAATGTGAAAGGACGTGGAAGGGACAACAGCAGCCTGTGAGATAGTCAGACATAGAGTTGTGTGTCATGGCTCTGGTCAGACATATTACACCAATTAGTAGGTGCAGATAACTCAAAAGGAATCTAACTATTTACTGGTGCAATCCCATCTGTGCTTTATTTGATAAGTCAATTATTGAAAGGAGACTAGAATGGATGATGCATGGATGTTGAATGGATGTTGGATGCAGGTGAAAAGCGTTAATTCCAGCAGCCATGTTCCACAGAGGGCAGAGGTCAGAGGCTACTGAGTACAGAGCTGTGGAGGGCTTATGACAATGTTTTGCTCTCCATTCGAAGAAGTTATAGGGCAAACTAACAACACATTTATGTAACTTTGAGAAGGAACCCCTCAACACTCTCCAATATCAAAGCTCCGGGTCTCCATCGGTCAGAGCAAAGCAACGTGGGTGTCCGACTCTCCACAGGCTTTCCTCTGGACCGACAACAAGGCCCACTATTGATGTACTCTGCCATTACTCCTCCCTTGGATATTGGATAGAGAGAGACTCTGCTTGACTGAAATGTGTGTAAGATATTAAGATCTCATTCTCATCATGAGCATCTCAGGATCCCTTGGTTAAGTATGTGCTAAGTTCCCTTGGAAAACCCCTCTCTGATATCGTTCCAAATACGACTTCAGGGGAGAGAATTCCAGGACTATCAAGGAGTGGCAGTTAGCGGCTGAAGGGGTAATAAAATGTGCCCTTTAGCCTCCTGAGTGTGTTCTTGCCCTAAGCCATTTGAGACAGTTTACACAGAAATAACTTGCCACTTTTTACAACGGTTACTTATTAATGTCCATGTACTCATTCACCTCAGCAGTACATATGCCATTTAACGGCCCAGTCGCAGCAGCAATCACAGCGGTGTGTGTGGCCTACTTCATGCAGCTGATAAACAATACACATAGATACTACAAGACAGAGATTTTGATCAGGATCAGCCGAGGCGCACGTTAAATGAGGCAAGAACACGCTAAAGTTGACTATACTAAACTAAACTGGACTGGGGAGGAACGTCCTGATATCTCATCCACCTGGTAAAGGGAAAGGGGGGATACCTAGTCGGTTGTACAACTGAAGGCATTCAACTGAAATGTGTCTTCCGCATTTTACCAAACCCCTCTGAGACACATATGCCCCCTCACTCTTTGCCACATGGGCCCTGGCCAGGACAGGACAGTTGGTGGCACTGATTAGCCATTCTGTCTGCAGTGACATACTACACCACTATTGTCTGCAGCCAGCAAGGATCCTCTTGTCCCCTCATACCCGAGGTGTCATCTACCACTGACTAACCTGGCACCTTGCCTTACCAGCCCTAGCCTCAGCCCCACCCACAACACAACAGCCTGTCTGACCTAATCCGGAGCCCCACCTGGTTTATTTAGCTCTCCCTTCGCTGTTGCCACGAGAAACAGTTACCATGGAACCGAGCCCATCTTGAGTGCGTGGACACTGTACAACACTGGTGAAAAAGAACTCCCACATTCTCATTCCCCTAACCACGACCTTTACAGGCAAATTAGCCGATTAAGTCTTTGAAATCGCAATCCTGCACTATACTGCTAATGCTGGTAAAAGCCTCAATTATAAATGAGATTGTGTATAGAAACCTCAGGACTCCTGAAATCTTGAATATTAAAGTACTGAAAAGTTTTTTTTAATGATCAAAATGTATATATATATATATATATATTTTTTTTTTTTTCAGCCTAATTCATTAACAAGCTGTGTGCTAGAGGAACAGTAGCCCAGAATGTTGTGATCAAATCAAATCAAATCAAATTTATTTGTCACATACACATCGTTAGCAGATGTTAATGCGAGTGTAGCGAAATGCTTGTGCTTCTAGTTCCGACAATGCAGTAATAACCAACAAGTAATCTAACTAACAATTCCTAAACTACTGTCTTATACACAGTGTAAGGGGATAAAGAATATGTACATAAGGATATATGAATGAGTGATGGTACAGAGCAGCATAGGCAAGATACAGTAGATGGTATCGAGTACAGTATATACATATGAGATGAGTATGTAAACAAAGTGGCATAGTTAAAGTGGCTAGTGATACATGTATTACATAAGGATGCAGTCGATGATATAGAGTACAGTATATACGTATGCATATGAGATGAATAATGTAGGGTAAGTAACATTATATAAGGTAGCATTGTTTAAAGTGGCTAGTGATATATTTACATCATTTCCCATTCAATTCCCATTATTAAAGTGGCTGGAGTTGAGTCAGTGTCAGTGTGTTGGCAGCAGCCACTCAATGTTAGTGGTGGCTGTTTAACAGTCTGATGGCCTTGAGATAGAAGCTGTTTTTCAGTCTCTCGGTCCCAGCTTTGATGCACCTGTACTGACCTCGCCTTCTGGATGATAGCGGGGTGAACAGGCAGTGGCTCGGGTGGTTGATGTCCTTGATGATCTTTATGGCTTTCCTGTAACATCGGGTGGTGTAGGTGTCCTGGAGGGCAGGTAGTTTGCCCCCGGTGATGGGTTGTGCAGACCTCACTACCCTCTGGAGAGCCTTACGGTTGAGGGCGGAGCAGTTGCCGTACCAGGCGGTGATACAGCCCGCCAGGATGCTCTCGATTGTGCATCTGTAGAAGTTTGTGAGTGCTTTTGGTGACAAGCCGAATTTCTTCAGCCTCCTGAGGTTGAAGAGGCGCTGCTGCGCCTTCTTCACGATGCTGTCTGTGTGAGTGGACCAATTCAGTTTGTCTGTGATGTGTATGCCGAGTAACTTTAAACTTGCTACTCTCTCCACTACTGTTCCATCGATGTGGATAGGGGTGTTCCCTCTGCTGTTTCCTGAAGTCCACAATCATCTCCTTAGTTTTGTTGACGTTGAGTGTGAGGTTATTTTCCTGACACCACACTCCGAGGGCCCTCACCTCCTCCCTGTAGGCCGTCTCGTCGTTGTTGGTAATCAAGCCTACCACTGTTGTGTCGTCCGCAAACTTGATGATTGAGTTGGAGGCGTGCGTGGCCACGCAGTCGTGGGTGAACAGGGAGTACAGGAGAGGGCTCAGAACGCACCCTTGTGGGGCCCCAGTGTTGAGGATCAGCGGGGAGGAGATGTTGTTACCTACCCTCACCACCTGGGGGCGGCCCGTCAGGAAGTCCAGTACCCAGTTGCACAGGGCGGGGTCGAGACCCAGGGTCTCGAGCTTGATGACGAGCTTGGAGGGTACTATGGTGTTGAATGCCGAGCTGTAGTCGATGAACAGCATTCTCACATAGGTATTCCTCTTGTCCAGATGGGTTAGGGCAGTGTGCAGTGTGGTTGAGATTGCATCGTCTGTGGACCTATTTGAGCGGTAAGCAAATTGGAGTGGGTCTAGGGTGTCAGGTAGGGTGGAGGTGATATGGTCCTTGACTAGTCTCTCAAAGCACTTCATGATGACGGAAGTGAGTGCTACGGGGCGGTAGTCGTTTAGCTCAGTTACCTTAGCTTTCTTGGGAACAGCAACAATGGTGGCCCTCTTGAAGCATGTGGGAACAGCAGACTGATATAGGGATTGATTGAATATGTCCGTAAACACACCAGCCAGCTGGTCTGCGCATGCTCTGAGGGCACGGCTGGGGATGCCGTCTGGGCCTGCAGCCTTGCGAGGGTTAACACGTTTAAATGTTTTACTCACCTCGGCTGCAGTGAAGGAGAGACCGCATTTTTCCGTTGCAGGCAGTGACAGTGGCACTGTATTGTCCTCAAAGCGGGCAAAAAGTTATTTAGTCTGCCTGGGAGCAAGACATCCTGGTCCGTGACTGGGCTGGGTTTCTTCCTGTAGTCCGTGATTGACTGTAGACCCTGCCACATGCCTCTTGTGTCTGAGCCGTTGAATTGGGATTCTACTTTGTCTCTGTACTGACGCTTAGCTTGTTTGATAGCCTTACGGAGGGAATAGCTGCATTGTTTGTATTCAGTCATGTTACCAGACACCTTGCCCTGATTGAAAGCAGTGGTTCGCGCTTTCAGTTTCACGCGAATGCTGCCATCAATCCAAGGTTTCTGGTTAGGGAATGTTTTAATCGTTGCTATGGGAACGACATCTTCAATGCACGTTCTAATGAACTCGCACACCGAATCAGCGTATTCGTCAATGTTGTTATTTGACGCAATACGAAACATGTCCCAGTCCACGTGATGGAAGCAGTCTTGGAGTGTGGAGTCAGCTTGGTCGGACCAGCGTTGGACAGACCTCAGCGTGGGAGCTTCTTTTTTTCGTTTTTTTCTGTAGGCAGGTATCAGCAAAATTGAGTCGTGGTCAGCTTTTCCGAAAGGGGGGCGGGGCAGGGCCTTATATGCGTCGCGGAAGTTAGAGTAACAGTGATCCAAGGTTTTTCCGCCCCTGGTTGCGCAATCGATATGCTGATAAAATTTAGGGAGTCTTGTTTTCAGATTAGCCTTGTTAAAATCCCCAACAACGATGAATGCAGCCTCCGGAGAAATGGTTTCCAGTTTGCAAAGAGTTAAATAAAGTTCGTTCAGAGCCATCGATGTGTCTGCTTGGGGGGGGGATATATACGGCTGTGATTATAATCGAAGAGAATGATGGTACCGTATTAGTGTTGAGCTAGAGAGATCAAACTTGGCCGAGGACAGAATTCCTCTATTAAACCCACAGTTAGAAATGAATAAGACCTCACAGAGGGTTGACATTTACAGGCTTTTCTCTGCTCTGTTTACCAGAGGAGCTCCGGTCACACTTGGTGGCAGCACTTTATTCTCATCTCTCTGCTGGTAATATCAGGGATGCCCCATTGTCCCATGTACCTTTACACAAGGGTTATTGCTCATGTCCAGATGTGATTAGAAGGACCATCAAATCCCTGTGATATTTAACCAGCTCAGAGCGGAGTATGACATCAGAGAGGGGAGGGCAACACAAAATGGTGCCCATTGTAATAAGGCCACTACTGATTTGTCAAATGCCGTAGCTGAGCAAGAAGGTGATGCTTGAAGTGGCGTGATAACAAACACATTTCCCAATAGTATGAAATTAAGAACAAATATCCATCAATAAGATTCAACCTTTCTTTGCCTCGGAGTCTAAAAAACATCCAAAAAATCATTCGGCCGAACACTTCTGAACAGAAGAGAAGTCTCATGGGAACAGAACCATCCACTACAGAACAAACGGCTGTATATGCTATACTATCCTATGCTATGCCCGATAGCAGTCCGCGCTGAGGATCTGATTGCGTCATATAAATGATTCACAGAGTACAGTTGTGTGCCTCTGCAGCTCCGCACACTAGTGCTTAAGATAACTTCAAAGGGGTTGGCTAATGTTCTCCAGAGGCACTTCTGAGCTGTGCTGTACGTCTGCATCAGTCTCTCACAAGAAGCAGACAACAAGCATGTGAAGTATAAAATGTACTCACCTGCATGAGAGTCTGGTAGAGCAGATCGCAGCATGGTTAGAGAGAGAGAGAGAACAAGAGAGAGAGAGAGAGAGAGAGAACAAGAGAGAGAGAGAACAAGAGAGAGAGAGAACAAGAGAGAGAGAGGGCAGCATTATAACACGCAAGAGGACATAGCAGAGACCAATTGTGGGGTGATAATACAATAATCTCAACTGTTTCCTTGTACCTCAGATTATAATTCTATTTATTGGCCTTCCAGCATCTCATAATCTGACTCTAGAAGACAGTGTCCCTGATATTTGAGCTCCTCTTTAGAATGACCAGCCCTATAAAAACATAGCCTACGTTTTATTTGTGACCAGATGCTGACATTATGCTCACTGGCTAACATGCTCACAGACTACCACTTTCCAATGGAGTGTGTTAGTTTGACGCTTGCATGAAGAAGAAAATAACTGATTTTCAGACATAAACAGATTTTTTTTTTAACTGCTAGGCCCTTATCCAATCTGCCACCTCCTGTTTCTCTGTCTGTGTCCAGACTACAGGCAGTGGCCTGGTGATAAATAGGGTGTCCAGGGCTGCCTGTCTAGCTGCCTGCATGACTGTCTGCATGGCTGTCTGCCTGGCTGTCTATAGGCAGATGGACAGATGGCCACTGATCCTTCCTGAGGTAAGTAAGTATTGTTCCTGGGGCTCAGTACCCTGAGACTGGAGACTGCAGTGTCTCATTCATATGGAGATGGCGAGGACCTCAGGAAGTCCCACTCAACAAGCCAGGGATTATTCATTCACAACCAGAACAGGACTAGCCTGGTCCCAGATCTGTTTGTGCCTGCCTTTGCCAACCCACGGTAATCGTCGTAGACGTTGGAGGACAGGCACCAATTTTTTTCCCCTTCTAATTTCAACTCGCCCCAAATGTATCTGTGTGTTTTCTGCCAGTTTCACAGCAAACTGACAGCCCGCAGACGGGTACATTTGTATCACTAATATAGCATGGCACAGAAGACCTGTATCTGAGACCTAAATGATCCATTAAAGCACTAAAATAACATCAGAGGAATTACGTCTACACCCTAACTGTCTGTTTAAAAAAAAAAGTGGTCTCTCTCCATTCTGTACTCCTAGGCTGCGTTTACACAGGCAGCCCCGTTTCGGATATTATTCTCCACTAATGGGTGTTTTGACCAATCACATCAATTCTTTTCACATCCAATCTCTTTCGGAGCTGAACGGATTGGTCAAAAGACCAATTTGTAGGGGAAAAATATTCGAATTGGGCCGCCTGTGTAAACGTGTACGGAACGGAGAGAACCCACATTTCAAATGTCAGAAAAAAAACATACAGTTCGGGCCACAAATCTCAATGATTAGCTCGCCTAGCATACACCGAATTTGCTGAACATTCTTATTTACACTGGACAACACTGGGATTAGCCTCTTAAAAACACTTAATTCCACTTGGTTTAACGGTTAAACCAACGACTGGCCTTTCTGAGGCAGACTAATCAAACGCTGACCAGTCTCCTCCCTAATCCCCCCAGTCATAACAGTAGCCAGGTGGTGAATTTAGGATTGGAGGGAGCTCTGATGTGTTTCCTAAACCACAGCCAAACTCCCAGCCTAGTCCCAACACAGACATGGCCAACTCACAGAAGACCATCCTAGCCCTTGTCCCCTGCAACTCTTCCATCGTTATCAAGCACAGGAGGCTGCTGAGTGGAGAACGGTGCATAACGGACGGGCATCAAACACCTGCAAACCATGTGTTTTATGTACTTGATCAAATCAAATCACATTTTATCGGTCACATACACGCGGTTCGCAGATGTTTTTGCGGGTGTGGCGAAGTGCTTGTGTTTCTAGCTCCCGACAGTTTAGTAATATCTAGAAAGTAATATCTGACCATTTCACAACAATACACACAATATACACAAATCTAAGTAAAGGAATGGAATTAAGAATATATAAATATATGGACGAGCAACGTCAGAGCGGCACAGACTACGATACAGTAGAATAGAAGACAGCAGATACATTCTGTGTTCATTTACACAAGCCTGTACTCCCCAATTTAAGGTGCCACCAACCTCCTGTGCTATCAAGCCATACATGCGCGGCGCATGGCAACGATAGAGAAGTCATGGCTATGGCACACACGATATGGGACCAGGCTAGCAAACTCAAGATTCCCCAGACCCCTGGGTAACTTCCAGAGGAGAGGCAGAAAGAGTGAAATGGCTGCTTGCTTTACCCTCTGCTGTACGGTGGCGTGCTTGTGTTCCATATCCCTCTTCTCCATGGCCGAGTCAATCACCAACTGATCCAACTGGAAACAAGATTCACAAAACACACATGGCGTTGATCACATAGCTGAGACTTGTGGGTAGAGAAGAGGCCAAGGCAAGGAATGTCCACAGAAGCGCCTCGTTTTAAACAGAGGCAACGTGAAGGAATAGCCGTCAGACAGAGTGGAGCTCAGAGACGGAACTGCCACACTTTTGGAGGGGAGGGGGGGGGGGGCATGCGCGGGGTCAATGTTTTGTCACGAAGCGTCTGATTGAGTCTGTCTCACTCTTCTGCATGCTGGACGTGTGAGAGGATACCAGGCTAATGCACAGCGGACAGGGCATCGGTGATGCAACTCTGCCTGGGTCGATATTTTCCATCGGAGCCAATCCAATACCAATCAGGAACCAGGGTTTAGGGCCCGGCGGAACAGCAAAGCTGTAGGCTGGCCGTGGCTCCGGATGAGGACGGTGAGGGTCATAGTGATGCTCACCTCAGCAGCCAGCTTCTTCATGTAGGGGTCAATCTCATCCAGCAGGTTGTAGCCCTGCTGAAAGAGGGAGTACTGGGCATGCATGAAGGACAGCATCTGCAGGGGAAACAGAGACAGACAGAGGAATATACAAGCAATCTATTATTGGTATGTTTTTAACAACGGCAAAACACTTTACAGAGCTGTACTCCATGTTGTTGGGACTGATCGTTAAGTGCACTTACAGCATCTAGGATCTCAAACTTCTTCTTGGCTTGAAGGACGTTAATCTGCAGGACGGGAGAGAAGTGGGTGACAGTGAGTAGTAATATGGTATGTTACAACTCCGCCAGAATCAGCCTGATCTGATACTGCCATGCATCGAAACATCTCCCTCTTGTGGACAATAGTTACACTTCACTGATGTCAGAACAGTGACCAACCGTTTACGACACTAGAGAGCTGTGCTGCATGTGTCCTGCAGTCCTGCCTGTCTCTCAGCTTTTATGTATGTTACGAACCAAATAACATTACATCAACATGATACTGCAATGACCTTTATATGAGCCAATTATGGTCATCATGTTGGCATTTAAGAAGAAAAAAAACATTCATTCAGCTCATTGGCTATCTTAATGAATGATGCAAACCTAAATTAGATCTTGCGCTACATTTGAGGGGTCACTAGAATACATCTCCAGACACAACCGTGACCTTCTCTGCCTTCAGCCAATTAAAACCACACAGGGTCACAAACACACACACACACACTGCAAAATTAGAGCAGAGAGGACGTTAGTGCCGGGAGACATATTGCAGACAGAGGGAGCCACAGAGATCACACCACATCAATTCTCGTTTCCTAAAGATAGACATAGTAGCTGTCGAGAGACTGAGTGGAGAGGAGACAACATGTGTGCATGCAGAGCTAAAACCATGTTGAACCACAATATGTGACTACAATTTCCTAACTGAGTACAATGCCATAGCTACTGTACCACCATCTTTAAGGGCCTGCCAGTGAAATCACTAATCCAATTGGTATTTTATTCTATTCTAGACCTACAGAATTCAAAGGTATCTCATCTGTCTCAATTCCTCTCGTCATATATCCCTGGTTACGGTTCTCTATCGCTGACCTGAAGTACGTAGTCGAGGGCCAGGTGTCTGAAGCACTTCCTGGTGATGCTGAGTGTACCGGTGGCCTCCTCCACCTCGTGAGGTTTGCTCCTGGGAGCCTGGGCGTTCTTCACCTGGGCTATCTCCAAGTCCTCACGCACACGGTCAAAGTGCTTCTTGGTCTCCTTGAATTTACGGACATCTCTGAGAATGAGAAATTGGGGACACTGAGATTGGGTCCGAGGAACAACAGATACCGCATGTGATTTCTATAGTTCTACTTGAGCAGATAACAGGATTAAATGTGTCTGCTTGCTTCCCAGTCGAAGCAGTTCAGAAGAGTTTGTGCATATATTGTCACAACATTTTGGGATGCTTTTGTTTGTTTTGGACTTCGGGAAGGGTTTCCGGGCACACAAAATGTCTCTCTCTCCAGTTTACGCCCCCTTTGTCCATGATTGGTCAACTGTAGGGGTTCTTCAATAAAGTCTTTGTTGTCATTCAATGAGACACGTCTCGTTGTCATGCACATTTCTTCTTTGAGATATACTGCACCAAACATCTTAAGATGTAAAATTGTGTGACTAAGATCTTCTTGGCACAAACTTCTAAATTAATGGCAGATTTCTTGAGTTAGAATTATGACTATTTTGAGGAAGTGGATACTGGCTACGGTATCCCAAAAGTGACAAAAAGTACTATTGCCGCTTTTGTCTACTTTTTCAAGCAAAGGTATTTTTAGGGAGTATGTGAACACACTCGTTGGCTCGCTGCCAGCCGAATTGAGGCATGCTGATGCCTTCTACATGGTTGAAAATGACAATACTGTATAATATTATGATTGAACGATTCACTAAGGACTGGTGTGTTGAATACATGGTTGAAAATGGCAACACTGTTTGTGGTTGGATGATTCAATAAGAAGAATTCAGTTTGTTTGACACATGTTCCTGATTCTCCCACCCAGATCATCCTAGTTCACCTTCCTATTGGTAGTGGGTAAGAAATCCCTGAACCGTGGTTTCAGTCTGCTGTCAAACTAGGGGTTTTCCCAGGAGGTTGTAGTTAAGACAACAAGGGCAGGGTCATGACCCCTGACCTTTCCCAGGTAAAAGGCCCTGAGCCTCAGGATATTTTTGTCTGCTTCCCGTTCTCTGACGCGGAGCACTAACATCAAAAATCAGTCAAGTTTCATTCCCCTCAGGTAGGTCCCAGTCCACACAACGAGGGGCGGTGGAGGGGATCGTCTCAAGCTACCTCGCTATACAGGGGAGACAGTATGAGACAACGGAAGGAAGTTGTCTTGAACTTACTCTTTCACAAAGGTGTGTAACTGCTGCTTCACAGATCTCTGGGCTTGATCGAACAGAATCTGAAACACAAAATGAGTTTCCATTAACATGTCTTAATCAGGACTGTGGAGCGAGATGTTCTGAGCTGGTACGTAACTTATTTTGTGCCCACAAACGTAGATACGGAGAGGTTTCTGGCTGTTGATGGTCCGTTAGTAAAATAAGATCTCCACCAACAGGGGGCGATAAAGGACTGCCTTTAGAACACTTGAACTCTCATTTGATTCAAAGCAAAATTGCAAATACAACAACACAAAATTGAGATCACCCTTTCCATGCATTCAAATACGGTGAGATGAATAACATTCATGTGCTCACAAACACACTCAGACATCCACACACACACACACACACACACACACACACACACACACACACACACACACACACACACACACACACACACACACACACACACACACACACACACACACACACACACACACACACACACACACACACTCACACTCACACACACACACACACACACACACACACACACACACACACACACACACACTACACTGCAACTCATCCCCTTTCCTCTCTTCTTCTGAGGACATTCACATTGATTGCTTCTGCCACGCTGCGGCTGCAGTAAAATAGGTCACTGGGGCAGAGAGGGAGGGAGGAAGAGAGGGAGGGCGGGGAGGAGGCTTTCGGTATAAATTTGACGGCACTGCAGATACAGAATCTATACCAGGGCTACAGAACAGTACACAGTGAAAAGACATGCAATCAAACAATTTGTTTTTCTCTGGTTTTGTTCAGAAAACAATTGAATTTGATGTCGGTGTTTAGCAATGAGCAGGGTTAGGTCAGAGCTAGGGTGGATGGTGGCCCATCCTCTCTCTGACTGAGGGACAGAGTGATTGGTAGCTGGGACCCTTCCTGTGTTCGGATTAGAAGGCAGATTCTGGAGGATGTTTGGGAGACCATGTAAAGTGGTTCGACCAAAGCAAAGGCTCTCTTTTTGGATATGTTTCCACCCCCCAGGGTTCCAAAACCTGTTGCCGTCATGCTGAACCATGGTAGGATGCTGAACCATGGCAGGATGCTGAACCATGGTAGGATGCTGAACCATGGTAGGATAGCTTTGGGCATTTTTCATGACACAGTCTATCACTCATGTTAAAACCACGAGGCAATGTGGTCGTGATCGGGTGCATATTTTAGATCACAACTGAAGAGAAACCAAGTGCAGTACTGTAGCTATGGCACATGCATTGAACAGAGCATTGGCTGATTTTATTACGTGGAAAAGAACATGACTGGGTATCAACATACAATTACAATGACGCCACACAATGACCTTGTTAAGACTTCTAAGACTGCATACGTCGGCACGGCAAACCTGACACCACCATGAGACAAACCGGCTCATTTAAAAACATGTCATTTTGTTCAATTAAGACCAGAAGTTGTAACCACAACGCTACAAAGTTTGTACAGGTGTAATTGACAAGGTATAAGCTGTGTATTTTTACGGTTAGTTGTTAGTTGTACTTCACCGGGTCCAAACAAGGCAATTCATGAAAGAGAAAGACAGAGAGAGGGAGACAGAGAGAGAGAGAGACAGAGAGAGGGAGACAGAGAGAGGGAGACAGAGAGAGAGACAGAGAGAGGGACAGAGAGACAGAGAGAGGGAGACAGAGAGAGACAGAGAGAGAGAGACAGAGAGAGAGACAGAGAGAGAGACAGAGAGAGGGAGACAGAGAGAGGGAGACAGAGAGAGAGACAGAAATAGAGAGACAGAGAGAGAGACAGAAAGAGAGAGACAGAGATAGAGATAGAGAGAGAGAGAGAGAGAGGGGGGGAGACAGAGAGATAGACAGAGAGAGAGACAGAGAGAAAGAGAGAGAGAGAGGGTGACAGAGAGATAGAGACAGAGAGAGAGAGAGACAGAGAGAGAGAGAGACAGAGACACAGAGAGAGAGACAGAGAGAGACACAGAGAGAGAGACAGAGAGAGAGACAGAGAGAGAGAGAGACAGAGAGAGACAGAGGGAGAAAGAGAGAGAGAGAGAGGGAGACAGAGAGAGAGACAGAGCGAGAGAGAATAAGAGCGAGAGAGAATAAGAGAGAGAGAGAATAAGAGAGAGAGAGAGGAAATAAGAGAGAGAGAGAGAATAAGAGAGAGAAGGGCAACAGAACAGTCTTTCCTTTTGGAAGTGTAGTGTTTCTCCCCCCTCAACAGGACCCAGCGTCCCCCTTGATTAACAACGAGAGTCTGCCTCATTCAACCAGCCATAAATATGCTAATCCGAAGGTTACACCTCTCTGCCTCCAGTAAATATACTGCCTTTGATGCTTCTGGCCCTTCTAAAGGTTTGTGGGATCGCTTCTCAAATGAAGCGTCGGGTTAGGAGCCGGACGCCGACCTCCCTTTGTCACTGTAAATCAGCAGAGCTTGGCAAAGCAGAGAGGAAAACACACTAAACAGCAACGTCTTTCGCTCTCTTTCTCTCGGTCTCTTCGCCTCTCGCTGTGTGCGGTCGATTGATTTGCTTTGCCCGATCCAAGTTCATAAGCCACAACACAGCAAGTGGTAATTGAAAATCTTGTGTGACATTTCAGACACACGGACAAGCAAAAATGCAATCAACAGGGCCTGGCAACAAACACCACTGTGTAAGTAAGGTGGGCGTGTCAGGTTGGACACTCTGATGGGGCGTACGTCTGACATGTTGGTGTGTAGTTGGGGGAGGTTTGAGGTGGATAACGTGTTCTACAGAGGTTTAAATGGAGGAGGTTTGAGGTGGATAACGTGTTCTACAGAGGTTTAAATGGAGGAGGTTCGAGGTGGATAACGTGTTCTACAGAGGTTTAAATGGAGGAGGTTCGAGGTGGATAACGTGTTCTACAGAGGTTTAAATGGAGGAGGTTTGAGGTGGATAACGTGTTCTACAGAGGTTTAAATGGAGGAGGTTCGAGGTGGATAACGTGTTCTACAGAGGTTTAAATGGAGGAGGTTTGAGGTGGATAACGTGTTCTACAGAGGTTTAAATGGAGGAGGTTTGAGGTGGATAACGTGTTCTACAGAGGTTTAAATGGAGGAGGTTCGAGGTGGATAACGTGTTCTACAGAGGTTTAAATGGAGGAGGTTTGAGGTGGATAACGTGTTCTACAGAGGTTTAAATGGAGGAGGTTTGAGGTGGATAACGTGTTCTACAGAGGTTTAAATGGAGGAGGTTTGAGGTGGATAACGTGTTCTACATAGGTTTGTAGTTAACATCCCTACAGCTCCATGTGTGTGTTATGGAGACAGAAAAGTGCTGAGGGGTTTCCTGGGCTCAGCCCAGCTCAGCCCAGTCCAGCCCAGCCCAGCCCAGTACAGTCCAGCCCAGTCCAACCCAGTCCAGCCCAGCCCAGTCCACCCCAGCCCAGCCCGGCTCGGCGGTTTGTGTTTTGTACAGACTGTGACATTCCTGGGCTGCTTTGTGGTGACAGCAGCCTGTGTGTGTGTGGAGGCAGAGCGGCTGGAGATACATTGCCTTAATTAGGCCACGATGCCACAGGTGCTCCCTGTTTGCAGAGAGACAGAGAGAGAGACAGAGAGAGAGAGAGAGAGAGAGAGAGAGAGAGAGAGAGAGAGAGAGAGAGAGAGAGACTGCCTGCTGGTTCACTGATCCATCTCTAAAGACAGAAACAAGGGGTTGTGGATAGTTTCTATAGACTAGAAGAACAGGGAAATGTGAAACACATATCCTCTATGTCCTGAGAGTAGACCTCCAGAATGAGGGTGGGATCACAACTGCACATGTTGGGACAGGGGGATGTTTGATGCAATCAAAAGATTAGATATCACCAATCCACTCAGCACCAAGCAATCCGATCCCTACTGTACTTATAGTAGATGGCTTTATCTATTTTGTAGTGAAATGCTGTATAGATGTGGTAAATAGGTCATTGGAACTCAACCAAAAATCATTTAAAATGCCATGGAAACGAGTGGGGGAATGATACCGTGGGGAAAGATCCTGAATCTCCTCATTGCCCCACAGGCAACATTAGCTTACATTTAGGCTGTTTACATGTGTATTTCACACTATGTTGAGGTTAAAATCAGAGTATAATGCTGTATGGATGTCAACCCCAACACATGTTCATGTCATCATCACCAATCAGCTGCATTACAGTTAAAAAAGACTTTGACTACCGCCACAGATTTCTCTATGCTAACTATGCTACCCGTTTATACAAACGGGAGTTAGCATTTAGCAGTCAATTCTTCTAAACCGGATAAAGGACAACTTCTAAATGTTATCCAGTGAAAACAGACAAATATATCAACATCTGACTTTAGTAAACCCACATTGTGGGTCTCTTATTATACGGCAATCAGGACGGAGTGGACAAATATCCACTTGGTTCGATCAGATTTGTTGAACGTGGGCCTATCCGGCGTCCCTCTTCTATCCCCAACGGTCTGCGGTCCATTGGCCTCTTCACCACCATCTATAGGCTAACCTTAAGCACTAACTCTCTGCATGGAAGGGTTGCTGGAATGCTCTTGGTGGAATGCTAGATACCCACTCTGTCCTCTCAATCAGTTAGCATGGCCAAGAAACCAGAACTTTGGCATCCCACTTCAGAATTCGACTAATGTAAAGAATCCAGTCCAATCCAATCCCACTCCCCTGGACCAGTATCCAGAGAATCCCTACTGGCTGATCCTAACTGGGAACGTGATGGGGATTGGAATGGGAATCCTGCCCATCCCATCCTCATGCTTTGTCTACAGCTTCCAGCCCCAAAGCTCTGGATGGTCACGTTGCTGTAACCCCCGCTGATAATCCAGGGATTGTGTGTAAATAAATAGTGTTCAGTAACTGTTTTATTACATTAAGACTTGGCAATAAGCCCCCACATCCCCCAGTCACTCACCCAGTCTCTCCCCGAGTCTCTCCCCTAGTCTCTCACCCAGTCTCTCCCCGAGTCTCTCCACTAGTCTCTCACCCAGTCTCTCCCCTAGTCTCTCACCCAGTCTCTCCCCGAGTCTCTCCACTAGGCTCTCACCCAGTCTCTCCCCTAGTCTCTCCCCTAGTCTCTCCCCCAGTCTCTCCCCTAGTCTCTCACCCAGTCTCTCCCCTAGTCTCTCCCCTAGACTCTCCCCTAGTCTCTCCCCCAGTCTCCTCCCTAGTCTCTCACCCAGTCTCTCCCCTAGTCTCTCACCCAGTCTCTACCCTAGCCTCTCCCCTAGTCTCTCCCCTAGTCACTCACCCAGTCTCTACCCTAGCCTCTCCCCTAGTCTCTCCCCTAGTCTCTCACCCAGTCTCTACCCTAGCCTCTCCCCTAGTCTCTCCCCTAGTCACTCACCCAGTCTCTCACCCAGTCTCTCCCCTAGCCTCTCCCCTAGTCTCTCCCTTAGTCTCTCCCCCAGTCTCTCCCCTAGTCTCTCACCCAGTCTCTCCCCTAGTCTCTCACCCAGTCTCTCCCCTAGCCTCTCCCCTAGTCTCTCACCTAGTCTCTCACCCAGTCTCTCCCCTAGTCTCTCACCCAGTCTCTCCCCCAGTCTCTCACCCAGTCTCTCCCCTAGTCTCTCACCCAGTCTCTCCCCTAGTCTCTCCCCTAGTCTCTCACCCAGTCTCTCCCCTAGTCTCTCCCCTAGTCTCTCACACAGTCTCTCACCTAGTCTCTCACCCAGTCTCTCCCCTAGTCTCTCCCCTAATCTCTCACCTAGTCTCTCCCCTAGTCTCTCACCCAGTCTCTCCCCTAGTCTCTCACCCAGTCTCTCCCCTAGTCTCTCCCCTAGTCTCTCCCCTAGTCTCTCCCCTAGTCTCTCCCCCAGTCTCTCCCCTAGCCTCTCCCCCGGTCTCTCCCCTAGTCTCTCACCCAGTCTCTCACCCAGTCTCTCCCCTAGCCTCTCCCCTAGTCTCTCACCCAGTCTCTCCCCTAGTCTCTCCCCTAGTCTCTCCCCTAGTCTCTCCCCTAGTCTCCCCCCCAGTCTCTCCCCCAGGCTCTCACCCAGTCTCTCCGCTAGTCTCTCACCCAGTCTCTCACCCAGTCTCTCCCCTAGTCTCTCAACCAGTCACTCACCCAGGCTCTCCCCTAGTCTCTCCCCTAGTCTCTCACCCAGTCTCTCCACTAGTCTCTCACCCAGTCTCTCCCCTAGTCTCTCCCCTAGTCTCTCACCCAGGCTCCCCCCCAGTCTCTCCCCTAGTCTCTCCCCTAGTCTCTCCCCTAGTCTCTCACCCAGGCTCTCACCCAGGCTCTCCCCCAGTCTCTCCCCTAGTCTCTCCCCTAGTCTCTCCCCCAGTCTCTCCCCTAGTCCCTCCCCTAGTCTCTGCCCTAGTCTCTCACCCAGTCTCTCACCCAGTCTCTCCCCTAGTCTCTCCCCCAGTCTCTCCCCCAGTCTCTCACCCAGTCTCTCACCCAGTCTCTCCCCTAGTCTCCCCCCTAGTCTCTCCCCCAGTCTCTCCCCTAGTCTCTCCCCTAGTCTCCCCCCTAGTCACTCACCCAGTCTCTCCCCTAGTCTCTCCCCCAGTCTCTCACCTAGTCTCTCCCCTAGTCTCCCCCCTAGTCACTCACCCAGTCTCTCCCCTAGTCTCTCCCCTAGTCTCTCCCCTAGTCTCTCCCCCAGTCTCTCCCCTAGTCTCTCCCCTAGTCTCTCCCCTAGTCTCTCCCCCAGTCTCTCACGTAGTCTCTCCCCTAGTCTCTCCCCTAGTCTCTCCCCCTGTCTCTCCCCTAGTCTCTCCCCTAGTCTCACCCCCACTCACTCCCCTAGTCTCACCCCCACTCACTCCCCTAGTCTCTCCCCTAGTCTCTCCCCCAGTATCTCCCATAGTCTCTCCCCTACTCTCTCCCCTAGTCACTCACCCAGTCTCTCCCCTAGTCTCTCCCCTCGTCTTTCACCGAGTCTCTCCCCCAGTCACTCCCCTAGTCTCACCCCTAGTCACTCACCCAGTCTCTCCCCTAGTCTCTACCTAGTCTCTCCCCTAGTCTCTCCCCCAGTCTCTCCCCTAGTCTCTCCCCTAGTCTCACCCCCACTCACTCCCCTAGTCTCTCCCTCAGTCACTCCCCTAGTCTCTCACCTAGTCTCTCCCTCAGTCACTCCCCTAGTCTCTCCCCTAGTCACTCACCCAGTCTCTCCCCTAGTCTCTCCCCTAGTTTCCCCCAGTCTCTCCCATAGTCTCTCCCCCAGTCTCTCCCCTAGTCTCTCCCCAGTCTCTCCCCGAGTCTCTCCCCTAGTCACTCACCCAGTCTCTCCCCTAGTCACTCACCCAGTCTCTCCCCTAGTCACTCACCCAGTCTCTCCCCTAGTCTCTCCCCTAGTTTCCCCCAGTCTCTCCCATAGTCTCTCCCCCAGTCTCTCCCCTAGTCTCTCACCTAGTCTCTCCCCTAGTTTCCCATAGTCTCTCCCCCAGTCTCTCCCCTAGTCTCTCACCTAGTCTCTCCCCCAGTCTCTCCCCTAGTCTCTCACCTAGTCTCTCCCCCAGTCTCTCCCCTAGTCTCTCACCCAGTCTCTCCCCTAGTCTCTCCCCTAGTCACTCACCCAGTCTCTCACCTTGTCTCTCCCCTAGTCTCTCCCCCAGTCTCTCCCCTAGTCTCTCCCCTAGTCACTCACCTAGTCTCTCCCCTAGTCTCTCCCCTAGTCTCTCCCCTAGTCTTTCCCCTAGTCACTCACCCAGTCTCTCCCCTAGTCACTCACCTAGTCTCTCCCCTAGTCTCTCCCCTAGTCTCTCCCCTAGTCTCTCCCCTAGTCACTCACCCAGTCTCACCCCTAGTCTCTCCCCTAGTCTCTCCCTTTCCTCACCCACATCGCTACCATTACCCCAGTTCTAAAATAATGGATGTTAAGAGAGACAAAAGTACATCAATAATTCATCAAAAACTCAAATGTACTGTCACGCTTGAATGAAACAGTGACTATTTAACAATTGGCCCAGTTTCCTTGATGATTTGTTGTTCTAGAAGACAGAGAAATATATTGTGAATCCCCCAGAGAAGAACAAACAGGCCTAGTTTCTGAGCTCAGAAGGGAGCTATACTTGGCTGGCTTGTGTCTTACTTCCAAGCAAACATAGCTTGTTTGTTCTGTTGTGGTGACTGGCCTGGTCTGGCATAGTAACTGAATTAGCAGGAAGTGGAGAGAGAAGAGTGCCAGGGCGCTCCCTTTAGACATGTGTGCCTCCTTCAAGTGTATGTGTCTGTCTACCCACATGCGTATGACTGTGAATATGGGTTATGAATATGGGTTATGAGGGCACTAGGGGTTGGCTGTGACCGGGGCAGTTGGCACTCAATGGTCCCATTTGTATGGGTCTTTTAGTAGTCTGGAGGGGTGCCCACCGTGGCAGCTGCCATGCCGCTCCACACAGACACACACACACACACACACGTGCACACACACACACACACGCACACGCACACACTTCATAGGGGCATGTCATAAACTACAGATGTACCCCTCATAATTTCTTATTCATTAATCGCTTGCAACACTACTGAATGGACAAATGGAGACTCAAGGCCACTTCAAAATGTTGCCCCTTTGTCGATAAGAAACAAAAGATGTAGCTAAAAGATGAAAACCTACAGTAGTTTTACAATGGTACTTCAGTTGATAAAAACTGCAAAGCCCTTATCGTCAGATCAGAAAGGGGACATGGCTACTTTGACTGGTGATCTGTGTAAAGATCATTATGTTAAAGGTGCCATATGCAGAAATGTCCTGGATGCTAAAATTCTAATAGTTCACCTAACTTCCGTTTATGTGACAAAACAAGCAAAGAATCATTGTACCTTCTAAACCGCTGAGAAATATATATTCAATAACCAAAAATATAGTATTTTCAGCTGTTTGAACCTGGTGTACAAAACTGAAAGTAAAAGACGCAAAAAACTAAAAGACGCAAAAAACTAAAACTTAAGAACAAATAAGCATAGAAATAGAGCACATATACTGAACAAGAATATAAACGCAACAGTTTTTACAATTTTACTGAGCTACAGTTCATATAAGGAAATCAGTCAGTTGAAATAAATAAATTAGGCTTTAATCTATGGATTTCACATGGCTGGGCAGGGGCACTGTGGTTGTGAGGCTAGTTGGACGTACTGTGGTTGTGAGGCCAGTTGGACGTACTGCCAGTTGGACGTACTGCCAAATTCTCTAAAACAATGTTGGAGGTGGCTTATGATAAGATGAATTAACATTCAATTCTCTGGCAACAGCTCTGTTGGACATTCCTGCAGTCCGCATGCCAACTGCATGCTCCCTCAACACTAGAGACATTGTTTTCTGACAAAACTGCACATTTGATTGTCACCAGCACAAGGTGCACCTGTGTAATGATCCTGCTGTTTAATCAGCTTCTTGACATGCCACACCTATCAGGTGGATAGATTATCTTGACAAAGGAGAAATGATCACAGGGATGTAAACAAACGTGTGCACATCATTTGAGAGAAAGAAGCTTTATATGCGTATGGAACATTTCAGGGATCTTTCATTTCAGCTCATGAAACATGTGACCAACACTTCACATGTTGCATTTATATTTGTGTTCAGTATTAGAACAGATCTACTGCCTCTTAAACTTGCTTTTAATGAGAATGATAGCTCTGTAACTCACATTTCTATGTGAATTTGGTCAAAAAGTTACACATGTCAGATAATGTTACAGACCAAAGAGAGATTCCCTCTGATTCCTTTCATGGCATACATACTGTATCACTATCAATCCTGTCTGTGTCCTTGGTCTGCTCCTCCTCACTCAAGACATCAAAGCAACACAAAGCACGACAGAGACCCACGCTCTTAGAAAAAAAATTGCTCTCCAGAACCTAAAACAATTATTTGGCTGTCCCCATAGGAGAACCCTATTTGCTTCCAGCTAGAACTCTTTTTTTGTTTATTGATGGAACCCAAAAGGGTTTTTAATTTGAACCAAAAAAGGTTCTCCTATGGGGACAGCCAAAGAGCTCATTTTGGAACCCTTTTTTCTAAGAGTGCAGTAATGCTAATGTACAGCAAGCTGGCTTTCATGTGGGCTAGAGGGAGCAGAGAGGGGAGAAGAGAATAAGAGTGGATGGAGCGAGGGGAGACAAGAGGGAGAAGGGTGCTCCCAGCTGGGTGTTCATCAGACTGTCCAAAACTCTCTCTCAGGTGAAAGGCAGCAACCCGCACGTATCTACCAGACAGACAGTAATACCACTGGCTTTACTAGTTACACAAGGCCAAGAGTGAAGATATGAATGATGTACCTACAGTAAACCAGTGTTTCCCAACTCCAGTCCTCGAGTACCCCCCAACAGTAAACATTGTTTTGCTGTAGCCCTGGACAAACACTGTGATGAACTGTATCAATTGTCCTCATCACTTCACTGATCCTCTGACCAATTCAGGTCTTGCTGGCTTCTCTGAATCACATTGCACCGAGGCCTGCATGATGAAAGCAGGGTCAGACGGGGTCATCCCTGTAGCTCCTACACTCTTAATTCACCCCGGCCTCAGTGACCTCACCCATCAACATCCCATTTATAGCGCTGCTCTTTCTCCCTAGATATAGTCTCCTGATAGAAAAGGCTATGGTGATTTGCTATCGTGGCCCTTTTCCTGGCCTCAGAAGGAATGTGAAGCTCACGCTCCTCTAACAGAAACATCAAACATGCGCCAGGGTTTTAGACTAATGGACTTCAAAGAAGCTACAGAGAGCAGGGGGTCTGAGTTTGGAGGGAGGTGGTGAAACAACACAGCAATACATTACAGGGCTTTTGGTTCCAGGCAGGAGCTAAGTCTGTGCTTGTCTGTGTAGACGCTCCCTTAGCCTCCACATGTCCAAAGAAAATACAGCCGGCACAGTGGTTTGTCTATTCAAAGTTGTTATTGCGATTTGTGACTCTGCCTTGATGCTTCTCGTGTCGCCAACCGAACAGGTATAACGTCTGCAAAAACCTCTTCCGAGTAAAGGAAACATGTTTTTTTCAACTGTAAAACCTGTGGGAAACGGTTTTCATTAAACGTTACGCAGTCATAGCGTTCCCGTCAAATATCTGGCGGCATCTCTCCACTGTCACATTTTCCAGACTATACACGTTCCAAAAGCAACTGAAGGAGTCGAAGACAGCTGCTATGCCGTATCCAACCCTCTCGTGCCCTCTGATCTACTGTGTGCTGATTGGCAGATGGCGATAGTTACACGACCACATACAGAGTCAGGACAGAGCCATCACATAACTGAGAACAATGAGAGAGAAGAGACATTGAATGATTTGTGAATGAAATGTTACTACATGTTGAATCATTTAAAGACAGATCAGACAAAGGGAATAAGAGACCATTGCATTTAGCATTTCAAGATGTTATGATACTGTATCATTGTGCTCAGTGCTACCTGGTCTCTATGGACTTTCAGTACAGTATCAGGACTGGAGTATGTGGGTAGAGTTTGGGGAACAGAGAGAAGGAGAGAGGGGGAGAGAAAGAGAGAGGGAGAGAGAGAGAGGGAGAGAGAGAGAGGGGGAGAGAGAGGAGGAGAGAGAGAGGAGGCGAGAGAGGAGGAGAGAGAGAGTGAGCGAGAGAGAGGAGGAGAGAGAGAAAGAGATAAGGAGAAAGAGAGAGAAAGAGAGAGAGAGGGGGGAGAGGAGGAGAGAGAGAGGAGGTGAGAGAGGAGGAGAGAGAGAGTGAGCGAGAGAGAGAGGAGGAGAGAGAGAGAGTGAGGAGAAAGAGAAAGAGGAGAAAGAGAGAGAGAGGAGAAAGAGAGAGAGAGAGAGAGAGAGAGAGAGAGAGAGAGAGAGAGAGAGAGGGAGAAAGAAAGAGAGAGAGAGAGAGAGAGAGAGAGAGAGAGAAGGAGGAGAGACTTACCATGTGGTAGTTGACTATTTCCTGGAGGCTCTCCCCACACTTCTCCAGACACTCCTGCAAGGAATACAAGCCACAATAGCTTCAGTATATTGTATTACAGCATTTTAACAAGATTAGAGACAGAGAGGGATCCTGTTCCCTTTGCTAATGCTGCCATGCCAAGTATAATTTCATTTATATTTTACAAATAGTCAAATTAAGTTAGCATTTTCCAATTTTACTGATGGATTTTGTCACTCATATTGTACAAGACTAAGACAGAATGGAAACATAATTGCAGGCCTAACTCTTTTCCATGTTTTCAATGGAAAATACAAATAAGAGCAGCGTTTAACGAGATCCTCAGAATTAGACAAGAGGGTGAACCAATTGGAGAGCCATGCACTAGCAAGCCTTTAATACCACTTAATGTTGGCGGCAACGAGTCGACTACTTCTGGCGTAAACTCAGCTCTTATGGAGAAAGTTCTGGAGGACTCTGGTCCTGGAACCCTGACCAAGACGTAGGCCTACCGTCGTAAGCCTCCACTCCAGGCCTGATCCTTCCACTGACACTGACTAATCCATTCGTAGAGTAATCAGGTTCACACACAGACTTACTCAGGCACGCGGTCAGAGAGCAGGAAAGCACTACTTCCAAGATTAAGCACTACGCAGAGCCCGGCCCCAAGACATTCAAGCGTGTTTTACCACATACAAAAAGGCTAGTTTGTGCTTTGTAGGAATACATTTTACGTGATGGACTTAGATATTATTACATTTATATTTGAGTCATTTGGCAGATGTTCTTATCCAGAGAGACTTACAGGAGAAATGAGGGTTAAGTGCCAGCGTACCAGCAACTTTTCCTTTACTGACCCAGGGCTCTTAATCGCTAGGCAACCTGCAGAAAGTCTAGGTGTGTTGTGTTGTATATGATTAATATCCAGTAAATAGTGAATAAGTGCATAATACAGTATAACAAGGTTATGAGGCTATAACCTAACACGTGGAAGTCAACTTATTACACCTTACATTAGACATTGTGGTATATGACATTCCCGGATCCAACTGAACCTCACCGATATCATCTCATCCTTCTTGCATTGTTGGGACAGGTCCCGGATCCCGTTCACAAAGAGTTTGTTGGCGCTGACATACGCCTTCCCTGCCTCGATCATCCCACTGCATAGCTTCACCAACTAGGGGAGGAGAGAACAGAGAACGAGGTGCAGAGAATGAAGTAGGGAGAGGAAATTAGGGTACGCATACAGAGTAGCAAATGATACACCTCTCTACATACAGTACAAATCAATTCCAATCTTAAATACTGTGCACAGCGGAGGGACTTTCTCTGGTCTATAAATTCACTGGTGAAATAAAAACCTGGAATGGGCCGTCTATTGTGATTATGTCACGGAGGTGAAACCTATGGTTGAATCCTGAGGACAGCCACTTGATTTTGTGCCCCCTCAGATTGGATGACGTCCGTAAGGACAGAGCTCCTGTAGCATCTACAGTGTCCCCCTTTCCACAGCAAACAGCCACATCATATTCCCACACAGAGATTCCCAACCTAACCATTGTGTGCATGTCAACACATGCTCACCACACTTGGCGACTACGCGTGTCCTACGGCTGCATGTTACTTTTGGCCCCTCAATTATCACCCATAGTAATGTGTGGTGTGGTGGAGCACATTTCTCATGTGGCTTGTTATGTTACCCCATGACATAAGCATGCAACTAACACACATGCCACTAATGAGGGGGGGGGGGAGATGCGGTCCAGGACTGGGGAATTAACCATGTGGATTTCAGTGTAAAGACTTTTGGTTACAACCACAAAGATTCATCTGTAAACTGATTTATCTACTCTAGGGTTGCGACATGGACATTTTTGGATAGGACAGAATCAAACTGCCGAAAGTGCTCTCCCAATCCACACGCTGAAAAACACAGGGCAAGATGACAAGTCACATTTCTAACTTCACAGGACTCTAAAGAGAGGTGGAAGACTTGACCCTCAGGAGTCACCAAAGGCCTGTCACAATGTTTACCTTCTGACAGCTGAACTGCCACGTAGCCTGATTTATGGTTCACTACAATGTGTGTCGTTTCTTTCTACATTCGCAAGACATTGAATCAAGGCCAGCCCCCCTCTCTCTCTCCCTCACCCATCTCAAGCAAACGGCCATTTCCTCACAGCCCCTAGCCAGACTCAACTCAGGGCCGGCCAACCATATCCTCTCACGCTAATTCCTGGGGAGAGAACTAGGAATGGGCTGCCAGTGTTTTCGGTTGAGAGGAGAGTCCCACCTGTTTCCCTACTGAGGGATAAGAAAAGGCGTCAGAGCCAGGATTAGTGGTTTGACAGTGGGTTGATGTTCGGGTAGAGTAATGCCCTCCTGTGTATTGTGATAGTACGCTAATGGATTTGGGCTTCTGGTGAGAGTTAACATGGGTGAGTCAAATTCAAACCCAAACAGTATGAGTCACCTGCAAAACCCTTGGGCATAACACTTGGTACATGTTCTCACATATGTTTGTAATTCAACAATTAATACCAAAAGATGTAAGCTTAAATACAGGTAACAGCCTAAATAAAGAAACACCTACATAAAGTGTCTTAATAGGGCGTTGGGACACCACGTGCCACCGGAACCGCTTCAATGCACCTTGGCAGAGATTCTACAAGTGTCTGGAACTCTATTGGAGGGCTGCGACAACATTCTTCCAGGAGAAATTCCATCATTTGTTGTTTTTGTTGATGGTGGTGGAAAACCCTGTCTCAGGCGCCGTTCCAGAATCTCACATTAGTGCTCGACTGGGTTGAGTTCTGGTGACTGAGACGGCCACGGCTTATGGTTTACATCGTTTTCATGCTCGTCTAACCATTCAGTGACCCCTCGTGCCCTGTGGATGAGGTAAATTGTCGTCCTATGGTGGTATAGAAATGGTAACCAAAATGATAACCTGCCCAGTATTTTTATACATGACCCTAAGCATGATGGGATCTTAATTGCTTAATTTAACTCAGGAACCAGACCTGTGTGGCAGCACCTGCTTTCAATATACTTTGTATCCCTCATTTACCTTTTAGTCATTTAGCAGATGTTCTTATCCAGAGCGACTTACAGGAGCAATTAAGGTTAAGTTCCTTGTTCAAGGGCACATTGACAGATTTTTCACCGAGTCGGCTCAGGGATTCAAACCAGTGACCTTTTGGTTACTGGCCCAACGCTCTTAACCACTAGGCTACCTGCCGACCAGTCTCTTTCTTTTTTAAAAACTCAAGTGTTTCTATTATTTGTACAGTACGTACACTACATTAACACCCAAATCATGACATCTGACGAGCCAAAGAGCCGCATACCCTCACATAATGTCACACTGAGACATTCTGCACTTTTCACGGTCATTGCTCATGCCAACAGTGATGATAGTGAAGGGAGAGCGAAGCAGCAGACTAACCTCCGCAGACACATAACTCACATAACTCAAGGTCAAACGGAACAGATGGACTGGTGACATCATGAGCATTACCACAAAGCATCAGGCTTCCTCGTTAGAGGGTAACCCAATGCTTTGAAAGCCAGTCTAATGCATTCTAATGTTGTCGGTCCTCTTCCCTGCCACGTCACGTTTAGCCCACACAAACCTGAGCTGCTGAAACATTAAGCAAGTCGACAGTGTGAGATTATGCTTTCCGTTTTAATCGCCCCCAGTACTCAGTGGTTTAAGTCAGGCCATCCCATTACAAGCATACAGTGTTATACTGATGGGTGTAAATGTAGTAGTAGTAGGACTCCCCAACTAGCCTACTTGTCTGACTCAGGTTGTCTAGATAGGAGGGCTGCATGCCACTTTGGTAATCTCTGTGTGTGTGTGTGTGTGTGTGTGTGTGTGTGTGTGTGTGTGTGTGTGCGTGTGCGTGTGCGTGTGTGTGTGTGTGTGTGCGTGCGTGCGCGCGCGTGTGTGTGTGTGTGTGTGTGTGTGTGTGTGTGTGTGTGTGTGTGTGTGTGTGTGCGTGCGCGTGCGTGTGCGTGTGTGCGTGTGTGTGTGTGTGTGTGTGTGTGTGTGTAAACGGGGCACACCAGTGTAGCAGGTTAACTGGTGTTAAATTGGTAGCTGCTATCACCATCATCCTTTAATCCTGCAATATACAGTCCTGTACACTGACTATACCAAACATGAGGGTCCTACTATTGAGTTGCACCCCCCCGTTTGGCCCTCAGAACAGCCTCAATTCGCCAGGGGGATGGACTCTACGCGGTGTCGAAAGCATTCCAAAGGGATGCTGGCCCATGTTGACTCCAATGCTTCCCACAGTTGTATCAAGTTGGCTGGATGGTGGACCATTCTCAATACACACGGGAAGCTGTTGAGCATGAAAAACCCAGCAGCGTTGCAGTTCTTGACACAAACCGGGTTCACCTGGCACCTACTACCAGGCCCCGTTCAAAGGCACTGAAGTCTTTTGCCTTGCCTATTCACCCTCTGAATGGCACACAGACACAATCCATGTCTCAAGGCTTAGAATTCCTTCCTCAACCCGTCCCCTCCCCTTCATCTACACGGATTGAAGTGGATTCAACAAGCGACATCAATAAGGCATCATCGCTCTCACCTGGATTCACCTGGTCAGTCTATGTTATGGAAAGAGCAATGTTTTGTATTCTCAGTCTATATGCCTGGAATTTCATTCCATTATTGGTGTAGTAGTAGATGGGATGTACAGTAAGTTCAAAATGAACTCGTAAATATGCTGTAATGGATATATCACATGCGTTCTATCAAAATAAAACCATTGAGCACTTGAAGCCAACAGTTAGAAGGACAATAGTGGTTTAGTTAAGAAATAAGGCCCTAGGAGGTGTGGTATATGGCCAAGGGCTGCTCTTATGCACGACAAGAAACGGAGTGCCTGGATACAGCTCTTAGCCGTGGTATATTGGCCGTATACCACAAACCCCCAAGGTGCCTTATTGCTATTATAAACGGGTTAACAACATAAATAGAACAGTAAACATGTTTTTTTTTTGGGTCATACCAGGGTTATTGTCTGATATACACACGGCTCAAATGCTGTTTCAGCCAATGAGCATCAGGGACCCAAATGTCCCCGTTTATAATCTGGCTTATATTACAGTGACAATAGGATCTAGAGGCTAGTTGAAAAGGAGGATAAAGGGTTATTAAAATAAAGGCTTCTTACCTTGTCTAGTTTCACTTCAATCTCCACCACCTCCGTCTCCACTTCATTAATGTTCGCCCTGCAAGATAAAACATTTAAAAAAACGTTTTTATCAGTTCAGAGAAGAGTTACATTGCGTTTAGCAGAATGATTTTTTTTCCTGCTTCATACGCCGTGACTGTACCACACATTTACCATGTCCTTGGGAAGAGAAGGGAAAGTAACATTCATCTTAGACTGACAGTGATGTTCTTGGATCTGAACACAGACATGTTCGAGCTGAAACAGGCCCGGGTTTGGGAGTTCTCTGGAGAAGTGTTAACAAGTTAAGTGACAGAGCGAGACACTGGCTGGAAACAATTGAGCTCAGACATAACAGAGTGACAAGATGTTCAGCAGAGCTGTGGTACAGTCGCACCCCCGAAAAACTCTTCACCTAGTCACTGCCGCCACCCCACCCCAAAGCATATGAGACCTCTGCCTCTACCCTGCTCTTAGGGAGTGGGTTACACAGTGGTCCACCGCTGTCCCTGCCCTAGCCACGAGCCCACACCACTGTTTATACAAGCCTCAGCTGTGGGTGAGCACGGTGGCGGCTTCCTCAGATTGCTTGGAGACCATATGAAAGGGTGATGTGATGTTGGGGTATAAAGATGAAGGGCTGTGACATAATTAGAACAACTCAATGAAACAGGTACTGAATCATCTCCAGCCATATCATGTCTAAACATCCTCCCATACTTTCTCACGACCCTGTGGGACTGGGAAGGTCACACTTGACTTGAGTCAGTCAGTGTAAATTAGAAAACACATCATCGATTCTTCTTGCCTCTTAGCTCATACAGTCACCTCCAAATGGGATTTGGCACCCTTGATAAAGTAAAAAAAGACTAAAAAAATAATAATACAAATACGGATGTGAATCGGAGTGCCTGGACACAGCCCCTACGTGGGACAGCCCCTACGTGGGACAGCCCCCTAGCAATTCAAGTTCCAGCCAATAAACGTTAGCTCCTAGCAATTTGAGTGACAGCTAATAGATGCACACACAGCAGAGAGAGAGAGAGAGAGAGAGAGAGAGAGAGAGAGAGATGGAGAGAGAGAGGGAGGGAGAGAGAGAGAGAGAGAGAGAGAGAGAGAGAGAGAGAGAGAGAGAGAGGGGGAGGGAGAGAGAGAGGGAGAGAGAGAGGGAGAGAGATGGAGAGAGAGAGGGAGAGAGAGAGAGAGAGAGAGGGAGAGGGAGAGGGAGAGAGAGAGGGAGAGATGGAGAGAGAGAGGGAAATGATGTGGTACAGATACCGTATCTACACATAAGTGACGAAGTGAGCAATTTTCGGGTGACCACTTTTGGCTCGTGAGCGCTAGATTCAGAACTACAGTACTAGCTAAAAAGCATGCAAAAGTACCAGAGGAAGATGAAATTTACTCTAAAAAGTAGAACGTTTATGCAGATTACATTTAGTTTGATTTCAATTATAAGAATCTTCAGGGGTGCCAATACTTTTGACAAATATCTTGTTTTAGACTTGTTTTATTACTTGTTGAACAAAATCTCTTCCTCTGAGCAATTGTATTAGTTTAAAAGTATATAATTTTCCCATTTTATTTAGCATACAATATCGCTCAGTATTTATTTTATACAGTCTTTTTTGCTCATTTATTTATCAAGGGTGCCAATACTTTTGGAGGGTGACTGTACAGCTCCATATTAGCAGAAAGCAGCAGCAAATCTCTCACGTTTTACATTGGAACGAGAGGAGATAGAGGCCGCAGCGCACAACAGTGCTCTCTCTCTCTTTCTCTCTCCCTCTCCTCTCTCCTTTTCTCTCCACCCTTCTCGCAATCCTTCCCTCCCTCTCTCATCTTCCCTTCTTTTCTCTCACCCTCTCCTACTCACTTCCTTTCCCTCTCCTTCCCTTTGCGCTCTCCATCCCCCTGGCCATGGGTACTGTAGATTAGGCCGGTTGGCTGGCTCAGGCCGCAGTATGCAGGGCTCAAGGCTCAGGGGAGGAAGGACGCCACGTGCTCTTGTCTTCCGCTCTGCCACAGCATTTACTACTGTCAGTCAACTGGAGCATGCCTGAATACTATGAACAGAGAATATCCGAAGGTCAGACTTAGATTTGGATTCCAACCATACTCCTGCCTAATCAATACCAAACATATGGCTCTATGTTTTATAACCTCAACTGATTCCCCTTTTTATAACCTTAACTGATTTCCCTTTTTTAACCAAAACTGATTCCCCTTTTTATAACCTAAACTGATTCCCCTTTTTATGACCTAAACTGATGCCCCTTTTACAACCTAAACTGATTCCCCTTTTTATGACCTAAACTGATGCCCCTTTTACAACCTAAACTGATTCCCCTTTTTATAACCTAAACTGATTCACCTTTTTACAACCTAAACTGATTCACCTTTTTGTGACCTAAACCGATTCCCCTTTTATAACCTAAACTGATGCCCCTTTTATAACCTAAAATGATTCACCTTTTTGTGACCTAAACCGATTCCCCTTTTATAACCTAAACTGATGCCCCTTTTATAACCTAAACTGATTCACCTTTTTGTGACCTAAACCGATTCCCCTTTTTATAACCTAAACCGATTCCCCTTTTTATAACCTAAACTGATTCACCTTTTTATGACCTAAACCGATTCACCTTTTTGTGACCTAAACCGATTCCCCTTTTTATAACCTAAACCGATTCCCCTTTTATAACCTAAACTGATTCACCTTTTTATGACCTAAACTGATTCACCTTTTTGTGACCTAAACCGATTCCCCTTTTTATAACCTTACCTGATTCCCATTTGAGACTTTTCGGGCCTACTGACCGCACCCACCAGTAATCCTACTGCGAACAACTCATGCTTTTTTTAATAGCTGATGTCAGTTTTAAACAGCCCGTTAATATAATATGATAAGCTCTGCTTTTGTACAGCTATGTTTTTTGCTCGTGCCTCTGAGAGGCAGCATGACAGGGAGTGTTCTTGAAATGTCGTGTTTCTTTTACTCTCCCATGTGTCGGCCATTTACTTCCCTAATGAGATGTTCTTCTTGTGACTGTGAGCACAGAAGAACGGTAAACGCTCTTCCGAGTTCCTACAGTATCTAATCAATAGTGTTGCTATTGATTAACAATTGGTATTGGCAATAAAGGACAACAGTGAAGCATAGACAAGTTAGATAGGAAAGGGCTTTAGTTTAAAAACTCCTGTATAGAGGGCGGGGGCTAGCCTCTCCTGTCAATTGTACAGTATTAGAGCATGATCCCCTGCAGGCAACACGTCTCTCCTCGACAGTAGCCTAGTGGAGCTAACATGGATTGGACCCCCTGCAGCGGTTAGCCTTCCAGATGTTTCTCCCGTTTGATCGGGGGCTGGCTTGGGGGACAGCTGCTCCCCCATGCCCCCAGGCCCTCGCCCCCCATCGCCCCGTCTCACTACACATGACTTCCATAATGGATGCACACGGCGCCCCCTATGCCTGTTGCCGTGGTAACCAACCCCCACCCCCCCCACCCGAAGTGGGCTACGTTGGATCCCATTGTGGAAGTCCGTCAGTCGACCCCTACACACAGTCACACCGCAGGGAGTGGAGAGGTTATATGACACAACAGCCTTGACCCCAGCCTGTGTAGCCCAATCAATGGACCACTGCTGTTAATAAGTCATCAACAGACCTTTACTGCCCCTCAATATCAATACACATGTATTCAGTTCCTTTACTCCGTGCCACAAAGAAGTGATATGTCCACCTCATTGACCTATTTGACTGGACACTTCAATGGCGTGTCCTGATGTCTGATGAAACATGAGCAAACTCACAAGAGAGAGTGCAGTAGCAGCCACTAACTGGTTTGGGCAGCTTAATGCTGTAGTGCTGGAGGTACTAGCTTGGCCTAGCAGGCAGAATCTGGGAGTGGTTTTTTTTCTGACATGGAACATTGCAGATCTGGAGCAGCGTGCGTGTGTGCGTGTGCGTGTGCGTGTGCGTGTGCGTGTGTGTGCGCGTGCGCGCGTGTGTGTGTGTGTGTGCGTGCGTGCGTGCGTGCGTGCGTGTGTGTGTGTGTGTGTGCGTGTAGTTGAAAAATAATAAACAGCACTATTGTGCTGAATAAGCGCTTCTCTGGCTGCTGTTGGCCCATTGACATGCTGACTGAGCTTCCCCAGGGTAAAGGAAGGGAAGGGCTGAGGTGATGTTTACTACGCCAAACTAACGACTCCAAACACAAAACGCCTTTTGTTTTCCCTTACTTCTTTCATGGGCCACTTCTCAATCCAACTGGATTCACACAGCAGCTACCCTGGAGAGAATAGAGGTTCTTGGCAGGAGTTGTATTGTGGTGCTGAACATTTGCATTAAGCCTATATGCATAAGAACACCCATACACAGCCAAACTTCCAAATGCAGTCTGCAGCTCTGTCATGGTCATTAGTAAGCGGGCAGGGCCAGACTGCTATGGACTTGATGGAGGAGAAGAGAGGACAGACCGCTGAGCCAGAGGCCCCTGAGAGTTGAGGGTTGGGAGAGCCAGAACCACCCAGCCTTGCCTGGTGCAGAGCTGACTGGTGACTGGTGGCCTGCCCTGCCCTGTGTGTGTGTGTGTAATGAGCAGAGGGTCTGCTGAGGAGAGGAACGAACCAGAGACAGGACCGAGAATTGAGGTACTGACCCCTGAACATTGACTGAACACCTGAGCCACAACCAAACCAAACGCCAGCTGAGACGCACCAACCTACTGGAAGCCAAACCCATTGGGGGGATCCAATCAACCAATGAACACCCTCAGACAGCCCAGCATGCAAATGAGAGCGAGAACAGCTGTGAAACTGAACAGAGCAGTGGCTTCAAGTGATCCTTTGTGATCACTAACTGGAGTGTTTGATCAACCGTGAGTATACTTATGCTGCCCATTGCCCAGTTGATTTTATTTCTCTAGAAATGGAGCCAATAAGCCTTCATCAATATTTCACCTTTGATAGCTCTAAAAATCATCATGTAGACAAACAGGGGACATTAGGGGAACATTATCTGACAGGGTTAACATAATCTTATACGACAGGGGACAGAGAGGGTGTTTCGAGTCACTTAGTGGGGAGGAGAGTGGGCTATTTGGGGGGGGGGGGGGGTCTGGGGACGGTGGGTCCCTGGTCTGTCTGAGGGCCCTATTGTGTTGAAGGCACTTCCTCTCTGGGGGTCGGCAGCATTTTGTCGGAATATTGATTGCATTAAGAGCTCTGATTGAGACCCTTGTAAATGGCTGAATGGGTGGTTGATGGCGGGGGGTGTGTCTCTGTCCCTGAGCGTATTGCCTGCACTCCCTTTCCTTTGGCCTTAAATTGTATCCAGCGTTATTCTTAGCTAGCTGCTTGTCTCCTTATACCTCACCACCCCATGCCCTGCCCAGACCTCAGCCACTGTGTGATGTAGGGTCAGACAGATGCCCCCAACTATGTCAACTATGCCATTCTTAAACAAATCCATCCTAACCTATTTTGAGAGCTGAACAAAATAGTTGCCTCGAATGCCAACAAAAATACCTTACTACCCCAAACACGTGCAGTAGCTACAGTATATTCAGCACGTTATTTCAATCTTACAAACCCTCAAGTTGCCGAGCTCTCATTTAACTCGTGTTCTTTCCTCTTGAAGGCTTCTATTTCTACCTCTGGCTGCAACTGCTTTCTTTCCTGAGAGTGCTGCACTCAACAACCCCACTGTAGAACATTGCTCACGTCAGTGCTCATGAGACGACATCATAGTGCTGCTGCGTTACCCTCGGACGGCCCTGAATGCACACCTCTGCACTAACGGCCCCGTAGACCTGACACATCTGCAAAGCGAGAATGGCTCTATGCTTTGATTACACCGTACCGGGAGACAGAGCGTGCTACTGTCTTTCCAGGCGTGGATTCTACCGCGTTTTCGTCACATGGTTACAATGGCTCGTGGTGTCTAAGGTGTCAACCATGTGTGTGTGTGTGTCCACCATGTCACTCTGCTGTACGTCTACGTACAGGACACAGCACGACGTAGAATCCCTCCACATGCATCTAGAACAGTTTCTCCTCACCTCGTACCCCCCCCCCCCCCTATGTTTTCCCCAAGTAGCCAACAGCTGAGTGGCAACAATGTACTGAACTCTGTTTCCAGGGCAATCATCGTAGAGTCGAGACATTCGCACACACACACGCACACGCACACGCACACGCACACGCACACACACACACACACACACACACACACACACACACACACACACACACACACACACACACACACACACACACGTCCCTCGCAGTTACCCCTCAGCCCACCCATTGAGTGTTTCGAATGGAGAGAACCCGAGGACCACCAGGGTCCTACATTACACCACTCTACGGTTGGACGCAAGATACACTGCTGAGTTGGACATTAAGTTGTTCCACTGCTTAGCAAAACCTTGTCTGGCAAACGCGGGAAAGGTGAACAGGAAATGACTGCTTGAAATCCAATGACTATATCAAGAGAAGAAAAGAACGCAATACCATTGGCTGAGGAAAGAGCAATAGGCCTGTGACTAAATATGACAAAAGAATCTAGGTTCTTCCTTTACTTCCTGCCATGCTGTCTACATGACAACCTTCAGCCAGCCTCCCCAGGGCTCTCATTGAGAGGAGAGCAGCTCTAACTAAAGTGACCATGACAGCCTCCTCTGCTACCTGACCCTATTCATTCCCACGCACACGCACATGTGCACACATACACACACAAACACAGGGGCCTAGGGATTCAGGGGCCTAGGGATTCAGGGCCCTGAATGCGGGCCTGCTTGGGAATCTGTAATGGTTTCACCCATTCCGGAACACACGCCCCATTTGTCCCTCTCTCCTTAGCTGTGAGACACAGAGAGAAAAGGTTACTGTCGGTCAAGGGAATGAACTATGTGTTTTAAAAAAAAACACACTACAACACTGCAATAAACAACATTTGGATTTCTTTGTCAGACTGCATCATATGAGAGCAGATTGCATAAGAGTGAGAAATTATGCTCATTTTGAGTCCACATAAACAGTACATTCCGTCCCACATTCTAAAATTGGCACTGAGTCGTTGGATTCATCTGGGCAGCGCCATCATCTAATAGGCCAGTTAACTTCCTGGCCGGGAGACAAGCCGCACAGGCATTCTCTACCAACCACGTCTGGTCTGCCTGTCTTCCACTGCAGAGGGGAGGGAGGACACTAGGCCAGACGTGCCACAAAAGTTGCCATGCTATGCCCAGCCGGCAATCTTTGGCCACGGTGCCTCGCTAGCACAAATTGTGCTAGGATTTGGAAGTTGGCACACCTATTGAGACTGACAGATTGGAGACAGCAAGCAGTCAGTCTACTGTCCACCAAACCCGAGTGGTGCGTGTGAATATATGTGAAAGCAACACCCCGCATGTGCTGTGTTTTCCCCAACACGGATTCCCCATAGACACGCACTGGGATGAGCGGCTTATTCGCATGCAAAGACCAGCTGAGCTCACTTTGGCCTGACAGAGAAGCTCTAAACAGTGATATCTCATCTCTTCTCTGGATCTGGAATTAGAAGTGGTGTGGTGTGCTAAGGACAAGTCCTTTCCCCAGCCTTGCTAATCCAGAATGTCGTCTGGGATTGGGATGGCAGGCTGGAGGAAAGAGGATGAGGACTGTAGAGGACGGGGGCTCGTTTTTTTGGCTCCCGGTAATGTTTCCCCTCGCCTGACTGCACGCTGACCTCTCCAAAATCAACAGGGTTTTACTGAAGATATCATGGCGTCCCCTCCAATGGGCTGGCCTGTGTCTGACCTAGACGACCAACCAACCGCCTTCTTGCTGAGGGTGAACTTCTGACCGTCTGCTTTCTGCGCCTCCGCCCTTCTCATTGCTGCCTCACTGCTGCCTCATTGCTGCTTCACTGCTGCCTCACTGCTGCCTCACTGCTGCCTCATTGCTGCCTCACTGCTGCCTCATTGCTGCCTCATTGCTGCTTCACTGCTGCCTCACTGCTGCCTCACTGCTGCCTCATTGCTGCCTCACTGCTGCCTCATTGCTGCCTCATTGCTGCTTCACTGCTGCCTCACTGCTGCCTCACTGCTGCCTCACTGCTGCCTCCCTGCGGCCTCATTGCTGCCTCACTGCTGCCCCTCTGCTGACTACCATTCCCCTGGACAACAGCCCATACACATGCATCCTGGATTAGCCCGGCATTAGGACACCTCCCATACCCATCATCTCATCTATGACGCTTCCCTATAAGCCCCATAACTCAAACCATGTCAATGACTCAAACACATAAAGCTTTACAAAAGGCTCCACCCTTGGACTGGTTGAGCAGGAAAAAGTGCTGCATTCTAAGCGAAATGATGAGTTCGTGTTTACACTGGCAATAGCAATAATCTAAGAAAGTCCAATATCTTCAAAGTTTGTGGTTTTCTTTTGAACTTCATGGTGCATTCATTGGGCGTCAGAGAGGACACGGGGTATTGGCTAGCACTGTCCTGTAACAATTTAGCAATGTCCTATTGGATAAGAAGCTGTGAATCTGTTGGTACCGCCTCCCTTTTTTTAAACCAAAACAAGGTGCTCCGGACGCCGTTAGTCAGAGAACCGTTACACAGTAACACATGGAACTACAAGTATCTTGCTGAGCCTTGAACGACACGTGGTGCGCAAACACTTTCTGTTCCTCCCTGGGAGAAAGAGAGACGTCAGCGCTGGTAGCGTCCAACATCAACCAATGTTTCACAGGCAGCTCCAGAGCTGAGCTGAGCTCGGGAGAACGTTCTCATTTAATCTGACCACATGCATCCCGTCTTCTCAAGATGGAGAGAACAGAGAACAGAGACACATTCTTCCACAGAGACATTCAAACCAAATAAGCCCCCTCTGGCCCGTGAGAACTCTGTTCTGTTCCTGGCCTTACTGCCATACTGCTGCCAAAGCTGTCTGGTTATTGTTCAAACTCTACAAAAGAGTCCAAGAAATTCAGAAAACAACACTCAACTCCAGCAGTTCATTTGCACATGGCTAGTCAGTAGACAGGGAGCATTTATAGATCCATAAATACGTCTGTAAGAAGACTCTCTCAACTGAGATCAATTTGGAAATCTATGAAAATGCAACAGTGACATTTAGTCCTTACCCAAGCCCTATATGAATAAGAAATTGCAAGCTTTGTTCAGCTTAGAATCAGCAGGTGTGTGGAGGAGGGCTATGCCGTTCACATCCACACTAAATCCTTCATGACTTCAATGCCCGAAAGGTCTCGAAATCAAGCATCTCGGCACCCAGAGCCAACAAGAGAATACTAAATGAACTGTCTTACTGCTTGGCAAAGGGGTTGTACTTCAAGGAACACAGCCTCCCTAACTCCCCAGGCTCCTCATTGTCCTTCCCATGCAGTCCATCAATGCACAAAGCAAGGTCTCATTTAGCATGAATCAATAACGCTACATTTTAATCACACACCAATCAATTACCTCCGATAATCTGGAGGAAGTACAGCTAACACATCTCTGGCACTTAATGGCTTAATTAGTCACAGTGTAACTGTTGCTGTGACCTGGATGTGAACCTGAAATGGTGTCCTGACCCCTGGGGATAGAGCAGCTGATACCTGGCCTGCCAGAGGGCTCAGACCACACAAACTCATGAACCACCATGCAAATGGACTGGCCTGGGCGACTGGGATAGCCCCATCACACAGAAGGCTCAGACCTCACAAAAACCAACCAAAGAGATGGCCTGGCTGGATGAGTGAGGCTGGGCTAAATAGCTGCCAAAGGACACAAAGCCACCCTGTATGTCTCCACAGATCCACTGAGCGAGTCCGAGAGACAAAGCACTGTTGTTATGACTGGCGGCAAAAGTTGAGGGAAGCTACGGTACAGAAGCTACTTTCCCGCTCTTTTCAGAATATGTCTGTCTTGACTTCCTGGTCTAGTACATGACCACCAAGACTGCAGAGACAAGCCTCTGTTCAGAGAGGGAACATATTTTGATGAAGATTTATTGTAGTACAACAAATGACAGCACAAAACTGTCAATAATATCTTAAAACTAAATCTTATTACGTCAAAGAAATAGGAAGAGAGTCAGAAGAAAGAGCTGTACCATTTTGACTGAGATCAAAAGATAAGAGCTCAAGCTTTATACAAGGGCTCCTTCATTGCTTTTTCAAACAATGTGAAGTCGCCCGTTACGCTTTTGGAGATTTTGTGATGCCTGAATAATGAAAGTAGCATCATGGCCAACTCTAACCTAGCCGAGGGCACTGTAAGCCATACAAATAGGCAAAACATTTGGATCATCTAATTTTAGCAGCTGTTCAAGACAAGAGACCATGTCTGACAGACAGATTCATAGGGCAAATGACCTGTGCAGTTGCAGTACCACGCTTTAACAATTAATGATTGATGCAGTACGTGAAACACTATTATTATACTGAAATGTGGTTTAAAATCTCAACCAAAATGTCACAGGCCTAAGCAACATTCTTTTTTTTATTGAAAAAGGTCTTATGAAAAGACCATGTTTCATTCTCTTATCCGAGCTGGATCTTGAAAAATGTTCTTTCCTGCGTCAGCCTTTTCCGCTAATAGTTCAAAGCTGTAACTTGGGGACAGCTTTCAGGCAGATGTCTGGATATTACTGCTACTTGGCAGATACACACTCTACTGCATTTCAGAGAGAATAACCAAAGATCCATTCAGACCCACAAAATCCCCAACCTTTCCATGTCTAACTTATTGTGACCGTCCACATTTCTTTCATTCAGTTGTTGTTCTCTTGTTACTTTTACAAGCACCTTTTCTGACCGCCTGAACTGTTTGGATAATCTGATAGGCAGCCATTCTTCTCTTGTCCCTGAGGGATTTGACTGCTAACACAGGGCTGTCAGTCTCGCTGAGGGGGAATAAACACTGGGGAGTGCCTGTCGGAGAGGACAGCACCAGAGCACCAGGTTTTATCTGGGAATCTGCTGGGATTTGTGGCTGTGTGGCTGGTAGGCGTCTGTGACAAGCCTCTGGCTAAGGCCTCAGGAGGGCAGGAGAAGGCCAGGGGAGATGTTGAGGCTGGGGTGGGCTGGGGCATAGAAATGGAATGACTAGAGCTGGAGAAGCCCTTCAAGACCATGGCAATTACATTCAATGAGTTTCCGGGTCAATGCATCACAAAACCTTAACTTGAATGGGAATGTCCATTCTAGTAATTCAATCCTATTCTGTGGGGTGGGGGCTAGTAGCACTGGCAGGCCGTCAGAGCACTGACCTGTGGGATCCTTCCTTCCTGAGAAAGAAGTGATTGGTCAAGGCAGGTGTGTTCCAGTTTCCTGCTTTCAGACATGCGTCATCAACATCAACAGATTATTGTGAAATATATTGTTTATTGGAAATTTGCGACAGGCACACAGAAAATAAACGTGCAGTACACGCTTTTGTATATAATGAATTTCAATCACAGATGAAATATGTTACTTAAGACAGAAGCGATATGAGGGAGTTTGGTCTGGGAGGATAGGTGGGTGTATAATGCAAATCTCTAGCAACCCAAATTTGCGTGTTTGAATCTCATCATGGACAACTTTAGCAAATTCGCAACTACTTACTACTTGTGTTACCTAACCTTAACCCTAACTTTAACCCCTAGCCTAGCTAACATTTGCCACCTAGCTAGCCTAGCTAATGTTAGCCACAACAAACTGGAATTCATGTAATACACACGAAATGCATTGTGATGAAAATCCTGTAATCCACACGAAAAGGTAGACTTTTTTGTGTGTGTCTGTCACGAATTCCAAATAAGTCATTTGTGTCTAAGCTGTGATAGCGTGTTGCACATACAGCAACACATATGAAGTGGCACAGGGACACTGTGGTCTGCTTCCTGTAGAGTAATTGACGGATCAGATCGGCATGGATTAAGCTAATGGTTGTAAATCACAACGACTCTAATTTCTCTGACGTGCTCTAGCCAACCACCTGTCCAGTCCAGGTCTGGTCAGCACAGTCCGTCCCCTGCCCTCTTCACTGGACACCAGGAAACCAGGCCACTGGAGATTTATGGGATTATCTGACAATAACTGATGACATACACTCAAGCATACATAATGGACCCACTTACTATAATGCTCGGGGGGTAATATGTCATGCATATTTATGGATTCGAAAGCCTGACTGAATCTGGTTGCTACTCCAATTGCTATCCTATGTGTTAGGCTTAGCCTGGTCCCAGATCTGTTTGTGTTGTCTTGCCAACTTCTATGGTCATGCATTGTCACAATGTTTGGTGTGAAAGAGTTGACAAAACAGCACAAACAGATCTGGGACCAGGCTAGCTATGTGTTGCCCACTCACTCTCCCGAACATCCTGTCAACAGTATGTTTAATTGGCAGTTGGAGTGGAAAACAGCACAGAACTGACCGAGAAACAATGATTGGGAACATGGCCAGCATACACCAAGAGTTCACAGCACTAGCCACATGACCTTGGTATTATGTCATAATGGTGATGAAGTCATGTTGGAAATCCCAGAGCATGGTGATGGTGCTGACTATGGGAGAATGTGTCCATCCTGTTGCCCCTCACACAATCTAACATTACATGATATAACAATATAGTGTGAGGAATTAATGGACATTGTGCCAAAATGCCACTTCATTACAGACGTGTTACAGTATGAATCATCAGGCAACAGCTTGTAACTGAACAATGAAAATATGTCATATTCTCATCTCAACGTGGACACAGTACAATATCTTCCCATACATCTCGGCGAATGGCAAGATTGCTCAACGGCTCCATATTACCAACCAGATGACCAATTAGTGTAGTATGCTGTCCTCATTAGCCAGGGCCAGTTTCACTGAATGTGCGTGTGTGCGTGTGTGTGTGTGTGTGTGTGTGTGTGTGTGTGTGTGTGTGTGTGAGTGTGTGTGTGTGTGTGTGTGTGTGTGTGTGCGTGTGCGTGTGCGTGTGTGTGTGTGTGTGTGTGTCGGCGTGCGAGAGCAGGAAAAACAAAGAAAGACAGCAGATGGCAACATCCCTGCAATTTACATTCAAGAAAATAAATAACTTTCCATCGCTCTGACATAACCTCAAAACCTCTAATATTAACTGGTGAGAGATCCATAGATCTCATCTCAATATGCTGAATCCTTCCTGTGTAATCAAGGCAACAGAGGTCCTTATCATTGGCGATCATTATTTGAGGCAGCTGCTGGGTGTCAAAAGCTATGCATTATGCAGCTAGTGCTGCTAACCCAACCTCCCCAGTCACTGTTGGGGTCGTGCAATTAGGCCACAGCCCATGGGGAAACGCCACTTCAGACAGGGAGCAGAGCTGGGCAACAAAGGCTGTCAGCACATCGCTTTGTGTCATTACACACACGGACCATTAAGCCTCTCTCTCAGCATGTAGGCCTAGTGGTTGTGAAGTGGCCTATTTCCGAATAGCATTCAAATATGTCTGTTACCGTACAGGATGGCTAGTCTGACTGTGGCAGACACCACACTGCATTCTTGTTTGAGAAAGAGTCTTGATTTTTTTTTTTAGTTCGTCTAATGTCAGTTTATGTGACAAAACAAGCAAGAGACTGATTGTACCATCTAAAACGCTGTGAAATATTTTTTTCAATAACCAAAAATATTGTATTTTCAGCTGTTTGAAGCTTGTATACAGAACCGAAAGTAAGACACAAAAAAGAAACTTAAGAAAGGGAATCATAGAAATTGAGCAGATAAAGCAGATCTATCGCTTCTTAGACTTGCTTTCAATGAGAATGACAGCTCACATTTCTCTGTGAATTTGATCAGGTCGCCCAAGAAATGACATATTGCAGCGTTAATTGTCTGCACATGCTTGTGGACTGTTGCATTATTCAAGAGTGTAATATGGTTTGGTTGCATTATTCATATTGAAATATGTTCTAGTAGAAAAGTTTCTTGGATTGTTAAATAGTCTGTGCTTACTGGCTAGTGGCTACCGTGATATTTACATGAAATTTGATCTGGGGACCAAGAATGTTGCGTTGCCACGTTGCCAGCCATAACAATGGGAAGGCAAGAATGTAATGTGAATTGAAAAGTACAAATCTCTATTGCCAATTAGCTCCTCAGACTCTACTTCATCTCTGGTAGCGGGAACAGGGCCCTAGAAAATGTTCCGTGGTGGAGTGGGAGACAATGAGGTACACAGACAGACAAGGCACCAGCCCTCCTCGAGTCTGAGCCTTATTCTGGGCAGCAGCCCACCAAGCCAGTTTCTCTCTCTCTCTCTCTCTCTCTCTCTCTCTCTCTCTCTCTCTCTCTCTCTCTCTCTCTCTCTCTCTCTCTCTCTCTCTCTCTCTCTCTCTCTCTCTCTCTCTCTCTCTCTCTCTCTCTCTCTCTCTCTCTCTCTCTGAGTGAATGGACTGGGTGAACTGCAGAAAGAAATTGAAAGGAGCACTGGTCTGTCTGGTCCAAGTATCTGAGGTGATCCTCACATCCTAACTCCTGACATTGGAGTGAAAACGTTTAAGACAAATCCTGATATTTCCGTGAAATTACTGCCTGTGAATTCCCCCAGTGAAAATCCCTTCGTAGACACCCACCATGATGTCCAGTCAGTGCTGCCTAGCGGGGCTGAGTCTGAGCTGGCCTGGGCCTGCGAGTCTTCCCAGCATTTTTGTGGGCTAAACATGCAGCTTGGCTCGCACTAGAAAGACATACCAGACGTGTGAAGCATTCAGCTCTTTCCTGTCTGAGAAGTCGGAGATGTGGCTCGCAGAAACAAAAGACTAAGTGTTTGTGTTTCAGAGAGCTGTCCTCACAAAAAAAGTCATATTATATCCGATTATTGTTGGCCATTTCTTACTGAGCACATTTGTACTAGGCCAAAACAAAGGTTTGTACAGGTCCAGTTCTTGAAGGATAGGAAAGAAATGCTCAAAGTACATTGGTACATTTGGAAACTAATTCCAACACTAACAACAGTCGTATGCAGTTCATGTCATACAGATTGTGTAAATATGTTCATTCACTGTATGCTGCCCGCCACAGACCTCACGTGAGAAGAACTGTTTACACACACAGACACAGAGATAACAATGGAGGTGACTGGTGGGTCTGGGCCATGTCAATCTGTCCCCTCTTTCCCCCAGGTGTTTCCTCCAACTCTGGAGTCAGCACTTTCCCCCTGACGTCACCATCTGTCCTGCGTCTCTCCGTGCCACGACTCCCTCCCTCCCCAGTGGGCGGAGGACCAGGTTGTTGATCAAGCCCCTGTGTGAACTGTGAACGCACACATGCCTGGTCCTGGCAAGACCCTGGCTGGCTGCCACCGTAAAAGTGTGAAAGCTTATGAGGCGGGACTTTGTTTGTTTGTTGTTAATTTGCCGAGAGAGAAGGGGAGCCTTGCACCATTGTTGATTTTTCTAGTCAGTCGAGGTTTCTTCAGAAACATGTTCCGGAGTGGTCTATTGAGAGGAAGCCTAACTTGAGGCAAATGGGGAGCATTTACAATACAACCAATTACCTTGACACTTGGCATCACAATCATGGAATGAAAGAGAATGGAAGATCTATTTCCTCAGTGAACAATGCTGGAAAATAGCGTTGAACAGTTCTCTCTAGCATTCCTGCTAGTCCCAGTGGAGCCTAAATGAACAAGGAGCAGAGCAGCAACGGAGCATCAGTTTACAAACAGAGCGGCAGGCTTCAGTCAGTCATGGCTCGCTGGGCTCCACTACAAACCACAGCCTCTAGAGACCAGGGGCCTCATTTATAACAGTTGTGTAAATTTCACACTAAATATCTGCGTTCTGCATTTCTGAAAAGTCGACGCACATACAAAGACATTGAGATCTATAAACTCGGCAGCGTGCAACACATACGCATGGTTTCCCTTTACAAAATCAGACCTGTCATAAAACTGTGCGGGCGTGAATGAGCATAAACACTCCACCTGGAAAACGGCTCCATTCACTTTTTTTTATGGGGACAACAACGCCCTTTTATTTGCTGTATAATGTGGAACTATTGACATTATTTTGGCCACGGCGTGCAACAAACACATTTCAGTTCAGTGTTTAGTACGTCAGTAGGTTATTGTGTTTCTATGTCCTGCCTTGATATCGGCTCTAGGATTAAACAGGCAATGATGTCGCGCTTCTGTCACACGTACAGCAATGCTGTAGCCTACCCATAATGTCAAATATTTTACATAAACTTCCAGTCTATTTACCAAAAGCAGAATGTTTTCACCTTTATCTGTAATTTATGCTTTATTTGGCAAGGGAACTAGCTAGCTGCATTAGCTCAAATAAGTCAGAGAAAAATAACAAATAAAATACATCTAAATATAGCTTGCTAGCTCTCTCTCCCCTCTCTGCTGAATCTCCTTTTTTTTTGAAGAAATGCATTTGTTGAAACCTTCAACTATTGTCTTTCTCTCTCTTTGAGTAGGATGGTCTTCCCCTTCCCCCTCTGAGGAGCCTCCACTGGTGAGCACATTCTCACGTCAGGTTATATTTTTATGTGTTTAGTACGTACGCATGTTTTTTAAATGAGACCCCTGACCAATAAAGAGCATCAACAAAGACAGAGAAAACAACAGCTAATGACTTCACTGAAGGACAAAGCTGACACTTATCCAATGAAGGGTCAATAAACAAGTAAATTGATTGTAGGTTATAGTGTGATAGTCAACTCATCCATCACACGAGACTGAAAAAGGTATTCTATGATCAGGGAGTTAAACAGACCCACCCAGTAGCCCTTTCCTGCAGTCAATGACCAAAAGCACCCTCTTTGGCCTCATGGGTGGAATGTTATTCCTATTTTTCATAATTTCATCATCATTAATAAACATTCTTTCAAAAACCCAGACCAAAATCCGATGTTTCTATGTCAAACAGTTTTGTCATATTTACCGTTCAAAGGTTTGGGGTCACGTAGAAATGTCCTTGTTTTTGAAAGAAAAGCTCATTTTTTGTTCATTTTAATAACATGAAATTGATCAGAAATATAGTGTAGACATTGTTTATGTTGTAAATTACTATTGTAGGTGGAAACAGCAGATTTTCTATGGAATTTCTACATAGGCGTACAGAGCAACCATCACTCCTGTTTTCCAATGGAAAGTTGTGTTAGCTAATCCGAGTTTATCATTTTAAAAGGCTAATTGATCATTAGAAAACCCTTTTGCAAATGTGTTAGCACACTTGAAAACTGTTGTCCTGATTAGAGAAGCACTAAAACTGGCCTTCTTTAGACTAGTTGAGTATCTGGAGCATCTGCATTTGTGGGTTCGATTACAGGTTCAAAATGGACAGAAACAAAGAACTTTCTTCTGAATCTCGTCAGTCTATTCTTGTTCTAAGAAATGAAGGCTATTTCATGCGAGAAATTGCCAAGAAACTGAAGATCTCATATACCGCTGTGTACTACTCCCTTCACAGAACAGCGCAAAGTGGCTCTAACCAGAATAGAAAGAGGAGTGGGAGGCCTGGTGCACAACTGAGCAAGAGGATAAGTACATCAGAGTGTCTAGTTTGAGAAACAGATGCCTCACAAGTCCTCAAATGGCAGCTTCATTAAACAGTACCCGCAAAACACCAGTCTCAATGTCAACAGTGAAGGCGACTCCGTGATGCTGGCCTTCTACGCAGAGCTGAAAAAAAAGCCATATCTCAGACTGGCCAATAAAAATAAATTATTAAGATGGGCAAAAGAACACAAACACTGGACAAAGGAACTCATCCCGGAGTCGCCTCTTTACTGTTGATGTTGAGACTGGTGTTTTGTGGGTACCATTTAATAAAGCTGCCAGTTGAGGACTTCTGAGGTGTCTGTTTCTCAAACTAGACACTCTAATGTACTTGTCTTCTTGCTCAGTTGTGCACCGGGGCCTCCCACTCCTCTTTCTATTTTGGTTAGGGCTAGTTTGCACTGTTCTGTGAAGGGAGTAGTACACAGCGTTGTACAAGATCTTCAGTTTCTTGGCAATTTCTCGCATGGAATAGGCTTCTGTCATGCCCTGATCTGTTTCACCTGTCGTTGTGATTGTTTCCACCCCCTCCAGGTGTCGCTGATTTTCCCCAGTGTATCTATCCCTGTGTTTCCTGTCTCTCTGTGCCAGTTCGTCTTGTATGTTTCCAAGTCAACCAGAGGTTTTCCTGTTCTCCTGCTTGTTGCATTTCTCCTTTTGCTAGTCCTCCCAGTTTTGACCCTTGCCTGTTTCTGGACTCTGTACCCGCCTGCCTGACCATTCTGCCTGCCCTGACCATGAGCCTGTCTGCCATTCTCTACCTCCTAGACTCTGATCTGGTTTTGACCTTTAGCCTGTGCATGACCATTCTCTTCCCTACTCCTTTTGGATTAATAAACATTGTAAGACTCCAACCATCTGCCAACTGTGTCTGCATCTGGGTCTCGCCATGTGGCATGATACCTTCACGTCTCAGAACAAGAATAGACTGACGAGATTCATAAGAAAGTTCTTTGTTTTTAGCCATTTTGAGCCTGTAATCGAACCCACAAATGCTGATGCTCCAGATACTCAACTAGTCAAAAGATAGCCAGTTGTATTGCTTATTTGACCAGGACAACAGTTTTCAGCTGTGCTAACATAATTGCAAAAGGGTTTTCTAATGATCAATTAGCCTTTTAAAATGATAAACTTGGGTTAGCTAACACAACGTGCCATTGGAACACAGGAGTGATGGTTGCTGATAATGGGCCTCTGTACGCCTGTGTAGATATTCCATTAGAAATCTTCAGTTTCCAGCTACAATAGTAATTTACAACATTAACAATGTCTACACTATATTTCTGATCAATTTGATGTTATTTTAATGGACAAACAAATTATTCTTTCAAAAACAAGAACATTTCTAAGTGACCCCAAACTTTTGAATGGTAGTGTATATAAAGTGTAATTCTATATCTGACATGGTACAGGTGTCTTCTTTTTTTAAGCCCATCACCATGTGTGTGAGGTGTATACTTTTGTTTCAAAGTAGATAGGTTTAAGAGTACCAAGACTCACTCGTGTGATCCTGATTCAGCCCACTGCAGTAAAATATTAATATATATTGTATACTGTGTTGGTGAACTCACTATAACATAGTATGTGATTTAACGTAATTTAACCTGACCCCCAGACATGTGATTTCTAGAGCCAGGATCCAGTAGTGAATCAGTTCCCAGAGAGGAGGCTCCAGGGCTGGGCGTTGGGAGGTCCCGGTCAGCCACCTCAGCACGGGCCATATCCCTCGATGGCCTTTACTCAAAATCCTCTTTAATATTTCAGTAGACTGACGCATTTCCTGATGCTTCCCCAGCTCCAGCCCGGGCCCTGTGAGGGATGAGAACCGGGAAGTCTGCTGCCCCCGCTCCCATCGCCTGCCTAGCAGGAAGACAGAGAGGAGGAGGAGAGGGGAGTGAAAGTGTGTGAGTGGGATGGGCCAAATCGGAAACAGATGCCTGGTGCCTGGTCTGGGTTACATATGATTCAGCATTCTAGAACCAGAACGCCCAGAGTGCCTGTGGACCAGAACCCATTCAGCTCCAGTAAGATCTCTCTCCTTTACTGTTGAGTCAACAGCTAAACATCACACTGAATCCTCCTTGGACATGTGTAGCTACTCCAACTTCATCCTTAAAATGTCTCTCCTGTCATGCCACACAGTTATTGGATGAATCAATGTTATTTGAGTAACTCTCACAGCAGGTCTGTGACAGTATGGAGACTTCAGTCCATGATTGAAATCGCCACTGCTATCAGTGACCATTAGGGACCCAACCCCAGCCTCCCAATTCCTGATCCACTTGGAAGTAAATCCAGACAATACGAGGTGAAGGTGCTAGTGGGTGGGCAATGTTGACGCACCTGGAACTGCTGTGTCCAGGGCAAGATACAGTACGTTCTCGAGAACATTTGAGCAGTCCGGTTGCCAGGGGAGACATGTCACTTCAGACGCATTCCATAAAACTGCAGCAGTCTGTCACTCATAACTCTCATGTCAACCTGATACAACCGCCAAGTCGGTACACAAAGACACAGCTCAAAGAAGACGCAGCCCTCAATGAATTTAAGCGCGACGTGTTTTATGTCACCTCCAAAGGCCCCCTTGTTTATAGTTTTAGCATGTCACATGTGATATCAATGAACCAATATCAAAGATCTTAGTTATCATCGCTATAAAACTGCTGTAGTTGTGAGAGAGAATTGATTGAATGTTGGGATAGATTATCTGTTGGAGGCATAATCACACGAGACCTCCTGTGCAGCACAGGTCTCCTTACCTCCCACTAATCCAACTAGTCTTCTCTCGGTGGGCATGGCAAACATCTGCTGGAAGATGACTAATTCAGAGCCGACAGACACAGGGCCAGAGAGCCTGGTCCAAGTATGTTCCCCTGAGAGAGGCCAGTCCCTTCTGTTCTCTGCATTTGCTCTGGTCTCGGAGTGACCAGTACTTCAGATGACGCCTCTGCTCTGCCTCTGCCTCTGCTCTACTACGCTGGACCTAAGCAGAGCGGGCATATTCTCTTGCATTCCGCAGGAAAACATGCCATTTTCCAATGTGTTGAAATAGGGGGCTGCAAAATAGCGTCACGGAGGGGCACAAGAAACAATATGCGGTCAAAGAGAGACTTGACATCTTCATTAGATTGCCTCCTACGTTTCACCATCCTCGAGCTTCCTACACTAAATCACACAGCTCCAATATAGACTATGGTTAATCCACTAGGGGCTTTAGGCAGACGATTTATATGAACTCTGAGTTATAGCGCATTTCAAACGCGTCGCCATAACCTCAACGGACGGAGTCACGTGGCGGTGGCTGCTTAACTCTTCGCCAACAGAAGGTCAGCGAGAGGGGAATGTTAACAGTACACAGATGATGCTAATCCTATGGTTATTCCAGCAACCTGTAGGCTCTGCTGTGTTTCCCAGCAAAATCGTCTGGGTTGTGCACTGTACATCCCCTTCCTGTACCGTGACTCAAAGACGATCGTTATTACTAGATGATTACTAAGTAGCAGTGACACACTGTATTTTTCAGATGACTAGTCCTACTGCTAACATGACCGTTCCCTGACAGAAACTGGAGCCGCCCGGATATAGGTCAAGAGAAAAGTGGATTTTTCTCCCCAAAACGGTTGACAGATATCTGATAGCTCTATCGAATTGAGATCAGACGTTGGGTTGCCCAACCAAAAATCTAAATCTGGTGGGAAAAACACAGCACGTAATGTTTTGAGGCAGACAGACTGTGACAAAACAAAGACCAAAAAGGTACATCATTAAGAAAGCGGTCCGTGTGATTCTTGTTGTTACACATCAAAGTGAACCTTCGTCTGTGGGTCTTATTAGTCATTGACTGTGGCCTGTGATAGGAATAATAATATCTGTATAACCCTATGCATAATTTAGCCTATCCCTGTGAATACTACCATTATCACCATAGTGCTGATTCAATGACGTCAACGCAGCATCCACATCCTGTGGTAATACTGGCCGATCGCGTTGAAAAGAGAGGGCGGCCAGTTGTAAAAAAGGAGTGACAGTGATACGGTTCGACAATTAGATTTCCCCGCACTTAATAAAGTGTTCACACACTCTGGTTGTGCCCTTAAGACCTGGGCAAGACAGGTTTCTGTGTGTGATAGGCTGCTGGCTCAAATCCCAGGTCTCTTTGTCATCATGCAGAATGTCCTATAAAAGTGGATTACCACACACGCACACACCACCACCATCACCCTGTTCAGTATGCAGCGCCTTGCACCACAGCCCTTTGTGTGGAGTTGTGTGAATGGCATCTTGCTATTCATCAGGCAGAAATGAGAGGGACAGCCAGGACTCTCCAACACAAAGACTTGGATGACATCATCCCTGTGCTGTGTCCCCAGCCACTCAAGCAGGCTAATTCCAGACCCCTCTAGTCCATTATAGCAGAATTCTTCACTCGTCTACATTAGCACCAATAACTCATAGAACAAACAGGAAATTAGAGGACTTGCTTTTGTAACATTCGCATGGCTGGAAATCATTTGTACAAATGTCCCAGCATAATGTCTACAGAGAACCTGTTGCAGTTCGATTTATACATTAAAATCAGATGTATCTAGATGGTTTCTGTTTTGAACTTTCTGCTACATCTTTTGTTGTGACTCCAGTGTTAATATCAGGTTGTATCAGTGCTCCTGATTCCCCCCAGTTCGAAATCTCAGTGCTTCATCTTGAGATCTATCACAGAGTCGCCGCAATCATCACACATTGCCTTTGGCTTCGGCTTTGGGCATTTCCATGTAAAAGGACCCATGAGCACCAACATGTGAGTGTTTATAGGAGCCTTTCAAATTTGGTGTCAAATGAAAGCTAAGAGTTCCTATTTTGGGGGAAATGAAGGCATAGATACATTTTTCAACCATTTTCCATCTTTAAAAAATAGGCATAAGTAAAGGCTTTGATTTCTGGATACAGATGGAAAAGGAGTCTCAGAAAACGTTCTCCCAGAAAGTATTAAAGGTATCAAAAATACATCATGTCATTACAATGTTGACATAAAGACCCCTGCCAACTAATATCAATACATATATTTCGTTTTGAAGATATTGTTTACTTTCTGTAAGTTTAACAAATATTGCCTTTGTGCTTGTAATTTCGTTATCAAAAAACCACATATCTTTAAAATATTAAAACATTTCGCTCCTAAGGACAATGAACATTCACAGAAGTAACAAGTAATGGTAGACCTACCAAATAATTATAGTGATTTTACTGATATCAATTTTGTTTATGAATTATTAAGTGATTCAATGGAATTACCCCCCCCCCCCCCCCCCAAAAAAAAACAAAAAAAAATGGTATCAGAATTACTGCAACTGAATTGGCTACAATGGGAAATCATAATAGTCACAAACCACAGTTGGGTCACCTGCTACTGTCCTCCCTTCCACTGGCATCCTGTTATGTTCAGCTCAGAACAGTTTTCTTTGTCTTTCTGTTATCTGGTCAGTGTTAAAACAGTCTGGACAGCCCTCTCTCTCTCTCTGCTTCCCCTCTCTCCAGTTAATGTCACTTCTCCCAGCTCTTAGTGACACCTACCCATGAGCCTCCTCTCTTTCCATTGACCTTAACCAGCATCCTGACCCACCGATCACTGACCGACACCGGACATCCCATGAATGTTAAAAAGTATATTGAATTTTTTTTCTCCATACAGACAAAAAGCTTATTTCTCTAAAACGTTGTGCACAATTTTGTTTACAACCCTGTTAGTGAGTATTTCTCCTTTGTCAAGATAATCCATCCACCTGTCAGGTGTGGCATATCATTAAGCAGATTAAACAGCATGATCATTACTCAGGTGCACCTTGTGCTGGAGACAATAAAAGGCCACTCTAAAATAGGTGGGGCTATGGTATAGGCAGGCATAAGCTACGAACAATGAACACAATTGCATTTTATTTATGGCAATATGAATGCACAGATATACAGTGACGAGGTCCCGAGGCCCATTGTCCTGCCATTCATCCACGGCCATTACCTCATGTTTCAGCATGATAAGGATAGGATAGCACAGCACAGTACAGTGAGTAGAGCACAGTACAATACAGTACAGAAAATTAGAGTATAGTACTGTACTGAACTTTACTGTACTGAAATCTACTGTACTGTACTCTGCCGTGCTGTATTGTACTGCACTGTAGTCTACTGTGCGATGCTGTGCTGTGATGTCCAAACTTAGAAACATGAAGAGTGACATTCATATCCATAGTTATGCATTGTTATCCACAGTTATGCATGTAGTACACAGAAACGATGAAATTCCGTTGCCATCAATGTTCCCTCTAAGCTGCGCGCGGGTGTGCTGTAGCCCCGAGACTGCGCAGAGCGCAGAAGAACTATCAGGCCACGGAGAAAGGGGTGCGTCACCTGAGTGGATTGATTCACTGATGTGGTCGTCCTGTCTGGGTTGGCGCCCCCCCTTGGGTTGTGCCATGGCGGAGATCTTTGTGGGCTATACTCAGCTTTGTCTCAGGATGGTAAGTTGGTGGTTGAAGATATCCCTCTAGTGGTGTGGGGGCTGTGCTTTGGCAAAGTGGGTGGGGTTATATCCTTCCTGTTTGGCCCTGCCCGGGGGTGTCCTCGGATGGGGCCACAGTGTCTCCTGACCCCTCCTGTCTCAGCCTCCAGTATTTATGCTGCAGTAGTTTATGTGTCGGGGGGCTGGGGTCAGTTTGTTATATCTGGAGTACTTCTCCTGTCCAATTTGGTGTCCTGTGTGAATCTAAGTGTGTGTTCTCTAATTCTCTCCTTCTCTCTCTCTTTCTCTCTCTCGGAGGACCTGAGCCCTAGGACCATGCGCCAGGACTACCTGACATGATGACTCCTTGCTGTCCCCAGTCCACCTGGCCGTGCTGCTGCTCCAGTTTCAACTGTTCTGCCTTATTATTATTCGACCATGCTGGTCTTTTGTGAACATTTGAACATCTTGGCAATGTTCTGTTATAATCTCCACCCGGCACAGCCGGAAGAGGACTGGCCACCCCACATATGCTCTCTCTAATTCTCTTTCTTTCTCTCTCTCGGAGGACCTGAGCCCTAGAACCATGCCCCAGGACTACCTGACATGATGACTCCTTGCTGTCCCCAGTCCACCTGGCCGTGCTGCTGCTCCAGTTTCAACTGTTCTGCCTTGTTATTATTCGACCATGCTGGTCTTTTATGATCATTTGAACATCTTGGCCATGTTCTGTTATAATCTCTACCCGGCACAGCCAGAAGAGGACTGGCCACCCCACATAGCCTGGTTCCTCTCTAGTTTTCATCCTAGGTTTTGGCCTTTCTAGGGAGTTTTTCCTAACCACCGTGCTTCTACACCTGCATTGCTTGCTGTTTGGGGTTTTAGGCTGGGTTTCTGTACAGCACTTTGAGATATCAGCTGATGTACGAAGGGCTATATAAATACATTTGATTTGATTTGATTTGGAGAGAAGCATGAGATTGAACTTCACGCAACTTCCTAGAGTTTTCCCTGTTAGTTAACACCATCAACTTTTCCCTTTACTGTGGCAATGGTTGATCGAATCAACGCAATATTACCCACTTTCAATGCAACACACCGAAACTAAATGAACTATGCAAGAGACTTTGTTGTAAGGATTCTATTGGCATTGACATGCACAATTCAGCCTGTACTCTACACAGACCGGTGTGGCATGGCCAATCAGAGCTTCACTAGGCCTATATGCAAATACACCATTGCCATATATTGGATCTGTGCCATTTCCTTTGAACTGAACTGTGTTCACAGCTGTGGTCGTGAGTAGATGCCCTTGTTGGCAGATCAAAGCAAGAGCTGCATGTAGCCACTGTGCACATTTTGTTCACATCCTTTGCTAGTTAGTGAGTTATTAGCCCAGTTATAGAGATCATGTGTATTCACCAATAAGGGAGTGATTGCTTCCTACAAGAGAAAAACATTTGGAAATTTGAAACAAAAAAGAAAAATAAATCAGGTAAAGAGCTTTCCTTGTCTTTGAAGGGCAGTGTATTTTGAGACAGGCTTGAAAAAGCTAGTAGTAGCCAATAAGCAGAGGGAAGTATTAACGTCTTCGCTGTAGTAATAGCCTGGGAATAATAATGCATTTTATTTTGTAAAGTGGTTCCTTGCATCAAACACAACAACATTTTCAGGCACCTCATTGTCTGAAGGACAAAGGGATAAGCAGGTTAATGTCCTGCATGTTTTCTTCAAAAGCCTCATGGAATGGACTGTAGGCCTACAGTACATTGAACACCACACATTGGCTGCTACTGTAGGATGAATGATAGAATCAAATCAAAGTGTGTTTGTCACGTGCGCCGAATACAACAGGTGTGTTTCACCTTACAGTGAAATTCTTACTTACAGGCTCTAACCAATAGTGTAAAAAAGGTGTTAGGTGAACAATAGGTAAGTAAAGAAATAAAACAACAGTAAAAAGACAGTGAAAAACAGTAGCGAGGCTATAAAAGTAGCGAGGCTACATACAGACACCGGTTAATCAGGCTGATTGAGGTAGTATGTACATGTAGATATGGTTAAAGTGACTATGCATATATGATGAACAGAGAGTAGCAGTAGCGTAAAGAGGGGTTGGCAGGTGGTGGGTGGCGGGACACAATGCAGATAGCCCGTTTAGCCAAAGTGCGGGAGCACTGGTTGGTCGGGCCAATTGAGGTAGTATGTACATATGTACATGAATGTATAGTTAAAGTGACTATGCATATATGATAAACAGAGAGTAGCAGAAGCGTAAAAGAGGGGTTGGGGAGGGGGGCACACAATGCAAATAGTCCGGGTAGCCATTTGATTACCTGTTCAGGAGTCTTATGGCTTGGGGGTAAAAACTGTTGAGAAGCCTTTTTGTCCTAGACTTGACACTCCAGTACCGCTTGCCATAAGATGAACACGTACCACGCTGCACCTTGGTCTTCACCTTATTCTAATGAAAGTTGTTACACTGCCCTACATTGGCTGGCTGGCTGGCTGGCTGGCTGGCTGGCTGGAGGAGACAGAGCCTGGTGAGACTGGGTTCTAAGTGGCAAAAGAGTTATCTCATTTCTTGAAGAAAGAAAGCCTTTCTTTTTGCCTGCATGCAATGGCTTCAGTTTCAAAGTGGGGGAAACCAATGCTGGCTTCTGCTGAGGTGAAGGTTGTTTAATAAATTGTAAAATGAAACAGAGTGCTTCTTTGGCAATAGGTGTCCAATGAGAGGTGCACTTTGAGAATAGGGAACCATTTGCTTCTCTAATAGACTGATTTGAATAATATTTACCCACCAGCGTGACATTGCACCAGCAGCACAATATGTTTATTTGGAAGTGAGATGAAACACCTTGTGACGTCCTCCTCTCCTGGGATTGAACAGAACAGAGAGAGGGAGAATGTGGGCTAATCCCTGATTAGGAAAGAGAGACTGGGGCCCCTGAGTGGCGCAGTGGTCTAAGGCACTGCATCGTAGTGCTAGCTGTGCCACTAGAGATCCTGGTGCGAATCCAGGCGCTGTCTCAGCCAGCCGCGACTGGGAGATCCATGGAGCAGATCACAATTGGTCCAGCGTCGTCTGGGTTAGGCCGGCAGAGATGTTCTTGTCCCATCGCGCTCTAGCGACTCCTGTGGTGGGCCGGGCGCAATGCACGCTGATATGGTCAACAGGTGTACGGTGTTTCCTCTGACACATTGGTGCGGCTGGCTTCCGGGTTTCAGCAGGCATTGTGTCAAGAAGCAGTGTGGCCCAGCTGGCTCTCGACCTTCGCCTCTCCTGAGTCCATACGGGAGTTGCAGCGATGGGACAAGACTGTAACTACCGATACTACAAAAAAGGGGGGGAAATAAAAAATTAAAAAATTAAAAAGAGAGACTGACAAACTGCTGACTTAATCCCTGTCACCCGATTTCCTCACCTGGAGTTGTCAGCTTCACTCCGCTGCACAGTATCACTGACACCCTCAATGGTAAGAATGCCCGTAGGCCTGCCCGTTGTTGGAAAGCCATTAAATCACAGAGGCTAAAACAGCCCCAAAAACCCGGCAGCAGGGAGAGAAAGGCGGCAGAGACAAAACTGCATTTTGTCTAATGTGGGATTCAAAATGGGACAACCATGTGAGAAACATAAAACAGTCTAGGCACCACCATTCCAGATAATTCCACCCCATTCCATCCATGACCTAAAACAGTATCCTTTCTCTTTCACAATGAGATTGCATGACTCACAATTCGTCACAGCTTCACCACACGACTATGGGTATCAGTTGCAGTCATAGCTGTGTGGTCGAATGCACTTGATGGGCATCTTGCTGTTAGGACAATGACCCCCCAAGGTCAGGGTGTCTTGGGAGGAGCACTGTTAAGTTAAGGGAGCAGAAGGGCGGCTCACTCACAGATTCAAAATGGAAGAAGCAGGTCAGTATGAAATAGAGCAGAAGCAACAGGACTAAGCGCAGCAGGAAGGAATCTCTTCCAGCTCAGAGCAGCTGTGTCCGAAGCAGATCTTCGAGAAGGACAACTACCGTTCAAATGTCCGAGAAGCCACAAAATCTCTTGATTACCCGAACAGCTTGTTGCTATGAGAACAACTGTCATTTAAAAAGGTCTCTAAAATAGGGGATGTGGATAAAAATGACATGGAAGCAACATATTGCATATCTCTCCTTCTATACAGAACTATTGGAGAGGTTTCTCAACACGTGTCATGTCTCCACTCCGACGTCATAGCAACAACATCCACCACTGAGATTGTGAAAAACCTGTGGGCAAGGACAGTGCACCACTTATGCAGATCTTGGATGACGGCCATTTTAAATGTTTAAAAAGACCCACTTCATCCTCTTCAACATAAGTGCTTCAGTGTTCATTCTGAGGAGCAGAATGGGAATATACTTCCCTAGTAGTTACTGGCAGAGATAGACTAACCCTGGGCAGGTCTTCTCCTAGAGCAGTCCACTGGATTAATCCAGGGTGTTTCTTTGCAGCAACAAGTGTGTTGCTCTTGAAGAATACACTAGGAATGTGAGGTTAGCTAATCTCACTGTAAATACTTGTCACATGTTGATTTGTGAAAGGAGAGGTTGCTTGAGGTTATGTCCTGAAATTGTAGCTACAGTCAATTCATGTCTTGATTAAAAACAATTGTTGCAAGTAAAAGCTCAACTAAATAGCGAAATGATATCCAAGCCACATTACATTCCCCTGAGCCTCAAAATGGATAGTAGGCGATTAGACCCTGCGATTATACTACCGCTGAGTTGTACCCGTTGTTTTGGCTTAATTCACATTTGAAAGACAAGCACAGTCAGACATAAGAAATGATCGAGCTCAATCAGATAAGTACAGTAATGTCACGTAATATCATCACAATAGAATTTGTTTGCACTGATCATTCAGAACGGGATTTCAGATTTAGCATAATGTGAGCCATTGTATGAACTCATTTTGTCATTGGAAGAATATGTGATGCTCTCTGAGAACCTAATAAGATACAAAATTACACTAAATGTATCCTCAGGGTAGAGTTGTCATCTTTTACGGAGCAGGACATTGTGGCACATGCTCAGCATTCCTCCAGTGCAGGCCATATCCTGGAATCTGACACATTTCTGATTTTCCTCCCAGTTAACTGACTGTGGGTCGTGTATCAAGTCATTCATTCTCTCAAAGACAGACACGCGCACACACACACACACACGCACAAACACACAGTGGAGGTCAAAGGTTAGTGACCTTGAATTCCCTGGCTGTCCTCCTAGAATCTGTCAGAGCTCATCATGACAACCAGGCCGGCAGGCAGTCAGCTTCAAGGCAGCCTCACATTACACACTGGCCTCAGATGTTTCCTAGAATGGAGAAGGAGGATCCATGCTTATACATAACAGCCAAGGTTGAAAAAATACAGGATAAGACAATAGGATTCTAATATCCCATTAGTCTTTGCATAAATGCAGAAGACTTCTAACCAATATCTCCCAAGTGGCGCAGAGGTGTAAGGCACTGCATCTCAGTGCTCGAGGTGTCACTACAGACCCTGGTTCGATCCTGGGCTGTATCACAACCGGCCGTGATCGAGAATCCCATTGTCACGCCTTGATCTGTTTCACCTGACCTTGTGATTGTCTCCACCCCCTCCAGGTGTCGCTTATTTATCCCTGTCTCTCTGTGCCAGTTGGTCTTGTATGTTTCCAAGTCAACCAGAGGTTTTCCCATTCACCTGCTTTTTACATTCTCCTTTTTCTAGTCCTCCCGGTTTTGGCCCTTGCCTGTTTCTGGAATTTGTACCCACCTGCCTGACCATTCTGCCTGCCTTGACCACGAGCCTGTCTGCCACTCTGTACCTCCTGGACTCTGGTCTGGTTTTGACCTTTTTGCGTGTCCACAATCATGCTCTTGCCTACCCCGTTGGATCAATAAACATTGTAAGACTCCAACTATATGCCTCATGTGTCTGCATTTGGGTCTCGCCTTGTGCCTTGATACTCATAGGGCGGCGCACAATTGGCCCAGTGTCGTCCGGGTGGGGGGGAGGGTTTGGCCGGAGTAGGCCGTCATTGTAAAATAAGAATTTGTTCTTAACTGACTTGCCTAGTTTAATAAAGGTCAAAAAAATTATAAATGTTAAACGGACCAACAATACGAGCAAAAACGACAAAGTGAATTTAGCAGTACAGCCCTTAAAGTGGAAAATAAGCACAATCGTAGTGAATTTCAGCTAACTACATAAGATAACTGTTTACAGTCATTCTATACATGGAATGTTTTTGCAAATGATCTACAGCCACTTTATTACTTGATTTCCTGACCACTGGTCACATTGTCAATGCTAATCCTGTAGAATCCGCAAAGGCGCTCGTCCAATGAATTTGTTTATTATCAAACACTCCGGCACGGAACTTTTACGTGGTCTTAAACCTCTGTTATTTTCAACCTACACTAACAGCTCAATGCCTGAAGCCAGTCAGCTCCAATTAAAAAGTCTGTATTGTCACGGCGGAAGCATGGAACTCGGGAACTGGGCGAACAATGCCCACATTCTGCTTACAAACTGAGGAGGAGACAGAGCAGGGACAGAAAGAGCTATAGTGCCAGCAGTCACATTAATTGACAGGAGGCTGGTTGTAAACTGACTGTTCTCTCCAGCCGCACCGCACATCACAGCTTCACGAATACTCAGTACTCACCCACAAACACGGGCAGTGTTATTTAAAGTGCACTGTAAGGTCATAATTAACAGGAGAAAATGGGTCAGTCGGAAAATACTCCTACATGCTATCATGTTAGCTACTGTGTTATACATGCCACCATTTGTTGTTACATTACATCATGTAATGTTGTTACATTACACATGGTTTATAGGCAGAGCGGCACCAGTGAGATACAGCAATGTGTGTGACCCACACTGTTGCCCTATGTGGGACTCCTTCATAAGTGAAAGTGAGGCCACAGACAGACGAGACATGTTTGACAAGCACGTGAGTGCGACCTCAAGCTAACATCTCAGTAAGGGAGAAACAAGCACCAATGTTACTGTATGTTGCCAAATGTTGTGCTGCGGCAAACACAAACACATGCATCCCTACGGCTGAGTGACCATTATAAACCTCTCTCGAAACAGATGTGGATCGGAGTGCCATGGCTGCACTCTCGCATCCATCCCAATGGTGTATCCATAGAGACCAAACAGGGGGTACACACAGTCATGGAGGACAATGGAGACATTTTCACAATTTCGGAGCTACACGGGTGGCCACTTAAATGCACCATGTAATTTGGCTTCTTGGTAATCTGGAATCCAAGAGTGTAAGAACACAACTGAAGAGGGTGGAAAGAGCATTGTCCTACAGAAGAGCTGTAGAAAGGCTACATCAAGCATACTAAAAAGCCCGTCACAAATATGACAACTGCACATTAAATTGTATTGATGAGGATTGCAATGGTGAACCACAGCCGTCTTAGCTCACAATGCTCACAATGACGAACCCCGACATTGCCCGAGTGTGAAGACAGCCAGGCAGAATTGATGGACTGCATGTTATTATACGCGGGGGAAGTAGCCCACTAGGCCTAGCATGCCTTTTCAATATCAAATGTGAATACGCTAGATTCCCTCTATTCTGGTTTTGACTGTTTCCTCCCAGTCAGTCAGTCCAGCTCCAGGATTTCTTACGTAATACTTCAACTGTTTTTAACTGCCACCAAAAAGGCCCATTTGAATATGGACTCAATGCCCTGTCACCGACAGGATTCAGTGGGAAGAATATGCTTCAGAAGTGTGCCTCTTTTGGTGTCTGCGCTGGTCATTTCAGGGTACAAAACAGCCTCATTGCATTAGAATTTAGTTACAGAGTTGGCATAGCTATCGTTCAACTTTGCTTGAAAGTCTGCACATGATAAGAACTCTTTTATGTGATTTTACAGGTCAGTAGCTCTTGCCAACTTTTGCATTTAAGGAGTGTTATTTTCATTCCAAATGGAAAGCAATGGAGAAAAAAAACAAAGATCTATTTTCTTATTATTACATTGAGTCTCTCTCTTGAGGCATTCAAGGAAGATACTCTGAGAAGCTCTGAGAGATGGGCTCACCAACGTCTGCCTAGTGCCAGATGATCCACTCTGGTTGCTACAGTACAGCCGTGCTCTTTTAGCACATAAACACGGAGAGAGTGGTTTCTGTAAATACCCTTCACTCAGCGCTTCCTGAGACCTGCCTGCCTCTCCTCTCTCTCAGGCCCAGATGGCAGTCATTAAGGTGCTGCTGCCAAGTCTGGAAGTCTTTGATTTGGAGAGCAGATTATATCCGTGGGAGCTTTACTGTGGCAGTGGTGCACACACATGTAAAAAAAAAAGTCCCAGGCATGCAGGCGGACACCCCAAACAGCCTGCCTGACAGCCCCTCCAGTTCCTTCCACACACAGGCAGGGGAGGTAGGAATCTATGGGAGGAATGAGATCCGAGGCTGGGAAGGGGATTGGGAAGGGATGTGGGTGTAAAGGAATGCCTCCTTTATTTACCTAACTTTTGGTGCTATGTGTGCTTCGCAGCAAGCGCTACAGCCGTAGGTACGAGGAGCACGAGGCAGTGCGTGAGAGCTTGTAGTTTCCCTCAGATCCACTGTTTTGAAGTGCTTCCTTTTGGGACTGGGCCGTTTTGTCAGGAAAACAGTTCATTAAAGAGGAAGAGACTTTGGAGTTGGGAGAGTTCCTGCCATATAACATCCCAGCTAATCAGTCCCATTCATCTCTCTAGATGCTCCGAGTAATACTCCGATATCTAGTGGAGACAAGGGATGGACATGTGTTTCAGGAATGGACAATAGGGCTATTTTTCATGAACAAAAAGTATTGTGTTATCTAAAGAACAAGTAGAAGATCAAAGGGTCATTCAAATTCTACATTATTACCAACATGTGTACAGACGGTGACCGTGCAGTTGAACACAAGGTCAGTGTATGACACATGTATGACACATGATGGTTCTAAACGAATTAAATAACGTCAAACACTGCCGAGTGCAGCTCCTTAGACTGAGGTGTATCTCTTAGTAGTATGTGTTGTGCGTCAGTATGATTATTGTGGCATCAGTAGCCTCTGAAACACTTAGTAACCTGTCCACTTGTCTGACCACACAGGTCTCCTACACAAGCATATGTTATAAGCCATCCATGCAAGTACGATGTAGTTATTATATAGAAGAAAATGATTGAGAAATCAACATTCTGAGCCAGAACTAGAGGTAGGAAAACATTTGTCTTACAGTTGCCATCATTGGTTTCCAGACTGAGGCATAGGGCCACATTCATATTGATGGACAAGTTAGAGAGATCGTTTCCCTTCCAAGTTCTGCAAATTTCGCAGATACTTCAAGAGTAACTTTGATGTTCCCTCTACACAATAAAAGAACAAACATGATTATATATTTTTTTCTTATGTGATTTATGAGGAGGTCAGAATACTGCCATTGACAACCATTCGTTTAATGGTAAAGAAGTAAGAAATTAGGCTGTCAGGTTTAGTCAGAAAGGTAACCAAATATTACAAAAGACAAGATGGTCTCCATACATAGAAAACCCACTAAATAGTTGCTGCTTTCAAAAATATGTATACCATTACACAATATGTTCCATCACATGCCAATGCCTTTGATATCATTTCTGTTTTCTTACCACAAAATGTTGCATTTGTTCAACATTTCCAGAATATTGTTCCACAAAATTTACATTTGGAAAACGGATTATTTTCATAATCAGAGGTCTATTACAAGTATTTCTGAAGGGAAATATTTCGTTTTCCTCACTTGGATCCATGCTGGGTCTCACACAGGGTTAATTCACCATGCGCTCACTGTCCATTCATCCAAGGTTGTCCGATGATAAGCAATGGACATTTTTACGCATTTCTTTTAAAAATGGCAAATATATGTATTAATAGTAAATAGCCATGTCCAACCTTATGCAATTCACTGCAATAATTGCCTTGCAATGGAAATATAGGATACATGAATTGAAATTAGGCACACACAAAAAAAATCACTCTGACAGCAATTTACCATAGCTTATTTACAATATGAAGTAATTGAAAGGCTATGCTGTTCAACTATTTGCAGACTCATGGCGTTTTGGAATGTTTGAATCCTGGAAATCGTCTTCCTCGATAGGGCGAATCCCTGAAGAATTCAACAAGCGAGCAGAATATCTGCGCAAATTCTTACCTGAACCGGGGTGAATCTTTCACACATTCTTCAAAATCCACCGTCATTTTGGCTGGATTCAGTCTTCAAGCTTAATTCATAAATTTCATTTCCAGAAAATTATAAACGATAGAAGACTGTAGATATATGTAGACTATTCCGATGTGCAGCGATAGCCAACTCTCCCCGTCTTCACTGTGCTACTAAACTGAAACAAGAGCCTGGCATATTTGAACCGCTAGACCGCTGCAAAAATAGGGACTATCGTCATAGTTCATTCTCAACAAAAAGCGCACTCAAATTTAGGGATCTATCCTGACTGAAATCACCGGGCATATGATAGCCTACAACACACAGCATTTGTGTATAAGGTCATGATGTCAATATAAATAAAACAAATGTATGTCTAGGTATTACGCCAATACTGCAAAGACAGTATAAGTGCACATAGCCTGCAGTTTGCCCGAACCCTAGCAGTTCATGGACGCTTATCACACAGTGTGTGTGTGTGTGTGTGTGTGTGTGTGTGTGTGTGTGTGTGTGTGTGTGTGTGTGTGTGTGTGTGTGTGTGTGTGTGTGTGTGTGTGTGTGTGTGTGTGTGCGTGTGTGCGTGCCTGCATGAATGACTGGTACTAAAGTCAGGATACTTGAGAGTGTATCAGAGTGAATTAACTGTTTTGAGCTTGGAGTTTCCTCTCTAGGCTCAGTCAGTCAGATGACCTTTGGCCTCTCATCACAGCTGGCAGTCCTTGACTGAAGCACAACTAAATTCCTCTTTTCCCCAGTGCCCATCTCTGTTGATATCTGGAGGCAACACATTCACACAGGCAAACAGATTCTCACAGAGAAACATGATATTAAAAAGGATTTCTTCACTGGCAGCCCAATGTGATAACTGATACAGCGAAGATGCTAACATCTGGCATGGCTCTGGTTCAAGAAGGAGTTGAGGATCTCTAGAGCTGTGCTGGAATCTCCACTATTAATCTGGAATTTATTACCCCTACTCGCCTCTCACACATGCAATGGGTCGGTTTTTGTCATCACCAAATCTGTCCCTTTAGAATCACAAGTCTGAGATTCTAAAGTCACATACAGCCTAACTCTTCAGTCTGTGAAATGGTCTTCTATTGCTATGTGATAAAATAACTAACACTATAGACACCCACACCCAGGCAACATCATGATGGACATTATAACCCAGGTAGTTTGGGCCGTGTATGCTGATTGGCTGAAACAGCATTCTAGCCGTGTGTATATCAGACAATATACCTGATGCCAAACTACTTTTTTTTACTGTTATATTTATGTTGGTAACTGGTTTATAATAGCAATAAGGCACTAACAACCTATGGAAATTATGGGGAAGAAATTCATGACAGGTGTATTAATTATCTAAGATGATGAGAGAGAAACATCTACCTGCCAGCTGTTCAATGAACCCCATAAATATAGAATACCATATTTCAAGTGCATCCTCCATTCTCCCCCCCCCCCCCATCCCCATAGGTAAGGCCAAAAATAAAGAATATTATTAACTCACAGGAAATGGGAAAGCTGGAGGGAGAGAGTGCTAGAGATTTCATGGCAGGTTTTTATAGAACACTATTGTTCCTTCGTATCCCTGCTTTCAGAGGCTAGCTGTGCCCCGGAATAGGAATGATCTCATCGCCCGGCCCTCGCCTCACTACTCTGCTGATGGGGAGATGTCTTGACTAGCTGGATGCAATGCTACCAGTCAAGACTTGGCCTGACTAACTCGTTTTTTTTTTCATGGAGATGTAAGCATGAAGTCACAAGAACTAAATAAACTAAATGATGATAAGGGGTGAAGCAAAGGATGGATACATTCCGATCATGGGATAGACCCTGGAAACCATAATATTGCGGTTCATTTCATTGATGTCATTCAATGACACCACTGTTGGCTCAACTCTCAAGACCATTTCATTTTAAAAGTGTGATTAAATTGGACTACTGTGCCCCAGGAGTGAGATTATACATGACAGGTTTTAATATGTATGAAAGGAAAAATGGAGGGCAGGCATTTGTTTAAATTATGATTTAAAGATATAGTTATTTATTAGAGCTTTGCAAAATGTAACCCATTGAGTAATCGCAATTGAAATCTGGGGACTGACTCTCTAACACAGGTGCCAACCCTGTGCCAAAAAAACGCACACACAAAAACATTTGTGGTGGCAGCAAATTAAATTTCCTACTACTTCCTTTCCTTGATGAAGTGTTAAAGTTTACTTAGAAAACTCCTCTCTTTCCCATTAAAATACTGTGTTTCAGTCTATGTATCTGACAGACAGCCATTGACCCATATTCTTTCTTTTTGGCATTACAGTGAGCCGAGACAGTGGGTCAACTGTCCTTGAGGCAAGAAGAGGATAGAGGAATGTGTTCTACTAGAGCAGGTGTTGTGGAGTTCGCTAGTCTATCACAAAAGCAGCATCCCTGCATGCTGCAAACCCATGAGTCTCTCTTACATCCTTCATCTCTTCAGGCCCTAAATTTAGACTTGCTTAAATCAAGGCCTTTCTCTCTCTCATCCCTTGCTCCCTTTCTTCCTCCGAGATCAAAGCCTTTCTTCTCGTTCCACATTCACAGCTTTTGAAAGCTACTGAGTCAGCAGACTGATCTGAACACGCTGGGTGCGATATTTGAAGGAAACTTCTCGTGTAATGCGACCATGCAGAGAGTTTGAGAGTTTGAGAGAGAGAGAGAGAGGCCACCCCTGCACCTATGAACATACAGTGCATTCGGAAAGTATTCAGACCCATAGATTTTTTCCACATTTTGTTATGTTACATCCTTATTCTAAAATGTATTAAATCATTTCCCCCCTCACCAATCTACACACAATACCCCATAATGACAGAGCTAAGCGTGATTCTCTGATCCACCTCTACGCAGATGACACCATTCTGTATACATCTGGCCCTTCTTTGGACACTGTGTTAACAATCCTCCAAACGAGCTTCAATGCCATACAACACTCATTCCATGGCCTCCAAGTGCCTTTAAATGCTAGTAAAACTAAATGCATGCTCTTCAACCGATTGCTGCCCGCATCTGCCTGCCCTACTATCATCACTACTCTGGATGGTTCTGACTTAGAATATGTGGACAACTACAAATACCTAGGTGTCTGGCTAGACTGTAAACTCTCCTTCCAGACTCACATTAAGCATCTCCAATGTCAAATTAAATCTAGAATCGGCATCCTACATCGCAACAAAGCCTCCTTCACTCATGCTGCCAAACATAGCCTCGTAAAACTGACTATCCTAAACGGCGATGTAATTTACAAAATAGCCTCCCACACTCTACTCAGCAATCTGGACGTAGTATATCACAGTGTCATCCGTTTTGTCACCAAAGCCCCATATACTACCCACCACTGTGACCTAGATGCTCTCTCTGACTGGCCCTCACTACATATTCATCGCCAAACCCACTGGATCCAGGTCACCTATAAGTCTTTGCTAGGTAAAGCCCCACCTTATCTCAGCTCACTGGTCACCATAGCAACACCCAGCCGTAGTACGCACTCCAGCAGGTTTATTTCACAGGTCATCCCCAAAGCCAACACCTACTTTGGTTGCTTTTCCTTCAACTTCTCTGCTGCCAATGACTGGAACGAATTGCAAAAATCACTGAAGTACCCTCTTGCTCTTTTACACCCCAGTATCTCTACTTGCACATCATCATCTGCACATCTATCACTCCAGTGTTAATTTAATGCTAAATTGTAATTATTTGGCCTCTAAGGCCTTACCTCCCTAATCTTCCACATTTGCAAACACTGTACAAAGAATTTTCTATTGTGTTTGTACGTTGACTGTACGTTTGTTTATGTGTAACTGCGTTGTTGTTTTTGTCGCACTGCTTTGCTTTGTCTTGGCCAGGTCGCAGTTGTAAATGAGAACTTGTCTCAACTGACCTACCTGGTTAAATAAAGGTGAAATAAAATAAATAAAATAAAAAAACGTTTTTTAGAAATAATTGCAAATTCATTAAAAATAAAAAAGCTAAATATCACATTTACATAAGTATTCGGACCCTTTACTCAGAACTTTGTTGAAGCACCTTTGGCAGTGATTACAGCCTTGAGTCACACTGCAAGCTTGGCACATCTGTATTTGATTTTAAAAAATCCCCTGGCCCTGATGAACTAGACCCCCGCCTCCTACACCTAGCTGCAGACATCATTGCTTCCCCCTTAACATGTATTTTTAACCTTACGCTTGATGGAAATCCCCAAGTTATGCAAATCTGTTTTTGTACTGCCTCTCCTGAAAGGTGGAAATCCCTCGCTACTTGACAACTATCGACCCATATCAAAATTGTCTGTACTGTCAAAGGTACTGGAGTCCTTAGTTAGTAGGCAGCTAAAGACCTACTTCCAAGAAAACAACATCTTAAATGGAATGCAATCAGGTTTTAGGTCTGGCCACAGTACTGTTTCAGCAACATTGAAGGTTTTAAATGACATCCACTGTGCTCTTGATAAGAAGTTACATTGTGTGTCTGTTTTTATTGACTTGTTGAAGGCTTTTGACACCGTGAACCATGCTGTGTTAGTACAAAGGTTAAAATGTTGTGGAATTACTGGTCATGCTCTAGATTGGTTTATAAATCACCTATCAAATCATACACAATGTGTAATGGCGGAAGGTTGTAAATCTGAGTCCATAGAGGTGTGCTCAGGGGTTCCGCAAGGTTCTATTTTGGGCCCACTGTTGTTCATTTTGTATATCAACAACATTGGGGGTCTTATTGAAACAGCGGATGTGTCACATTCTGACCTTAGTTCCTTTGTTTTGTCTTTTGTTTTAGTAGGGTGGTTATTTTCAGTCTTTGTGTGTTTGCACCAGAAAGAACTGTTTTGGTTGTTTCTTTGTTGTTGGTTATTCAGTGTTCAGGTTTTTCATTAAATAAGATGAACACTGACCACGCGGCGCTTTGGTCTTCACCTTCTTCCCAAGACAGCCGTTACAGACCCACCCACCAACAAAGGACCAAGCAGCGTGGTAACGGGCAGCAGTAGCAGAGAGGTGGTCGGTCGACCCAGGGAGAGTGCCGGAGCCCGCCTGGGATTTTCTGGAACAATGTGAGGAGGGTTGCCGGAGAATGGAGTTGGCACGGCGGTCAAGGAAGCCCGAGAGGCAGCCCCCAAAAAATTTGGAGGGGGCACACGGGGAGTGTGGCCAAGTCAGGTAGAAGACCTGCGCCAACTTCCCATGCTTACCGGAGAGAGAGAGGGACCGGGCAGGCACTGTGTTATACCGTGGTGTCCCCGGTGCGTGTGCATAGCCCGGGGCGGTACATTGCAGCACCTCGTATCGGCCGGGCTAGAGTGGGCATCGAGCCAGGTGCCATGAAGCCGGCTCAGCGCATCTGGTCTCCAGTGCGTCTCCTCGGGCCGGTGTACATGGCACCAGCCCTATGCATGGTGTCCCCGGTTCGCCAGCACAGCCCAGTGAGGCTATTCAGGCTATTCCACCTCGCCGCACTGGCCTGGCTACGGGGAGCATTCAGCCAGGTAGGGTTGGGCAGGCTCGGTGCTCGAGACCTCCAGTGCGCCTCCACGGTCCGGTCTATCCGGTGCCACCTCCACGCACCAGCCCTCCGGTGGCAGCCCCCCGCACCAGGCTGTCTCTCCGTCTCCTCCCTACAGGTGCTCCCGCCTGTCCAGCGCTGCCAGAGCCTTCCTCCTGCCCAGAGCTGCCAGAGTTTCCCGCCTGTCCGGAGCTGCCGGAGTCTCCAGCCTGTCTGGCGCTGCCGGAGTCTCCCACCTGTCCGGCGCAGCCGGAGTCTCCCGCCTGTCCGGCGCTACCGGAATCTCCCGTCCATTCGGGACCCAGTGCTAGGGTCCCCAGTCTGAGGTCGGCGGCGAGGGTCGCTGCTCGAAAGAGTCCACGGAGGCGGTTGAGGAGGCGGACAAAGACTATGGTCGCGCGGGACTGTGGGGTCCACGTCCCGCGCTAGAGCCGCCAACACGGACAGACACCCACCCAGACCCTCCCCTATAGGTTTAGGTTTTGCGGCCGAAGTCCTCACCTTTGGGGAGGGGGGGGGGGTACTGTTATATTCTGACATTAGTTCCTTTGTTATGTCTTTGTTTTAGTATGGGCACGGCATGAGTTGGGTGGGCTGTCTATGTTAGTTTGTCTATGATTTTCTGTGTTTGGCCTGATATGGTTCTCAATCAGAGGCAGCTGTCAATCGTTGTCCCTGATTGAGAACCATATTATGGTAGCCTGTTTTCCATTGTGTTTTGTGGGTGGTTATTTTCAGTCTTTGTGTGTCTGCACCAGTCAGAACTGTTTCGGTTGCTTCTTTGTTGTTTGTTATTCAGTGTTCAGTTTTTTCATTAAATAAGATGAACACTTACCACGCTGCGCTTTGGTCCTCACCTTCTTCCCAAGACAGCCATTACAGGATGTTCATTTTTATACAGATGATACTGTTCTTTATTCAAGTGGTAGTAGTTTATCTTTAGCTTTTGAAAATGTCCAAAGATCATTTAACATCATACAACATAATCTGTATGATTTAAAGCTGATTAAAATGCCAGGCATGTTACAAATCATGTCATTGCTACATTGGCTGGACATACTATAGAGCAAGTTAAAGTGTACAAATATTTGGGTGTGTGGGTTGATGATGAGCTGAGCTTTACTGTGCATGTAGAGAACATGATAAGGAAGCTCAAGCTGAAAATAGGATTTTATTACCGGCATAAGGCTTGTTGTTCTCCATTTTGCTGATACCTGCCTACAGACAAAAGCTAAAAAAAGAAGCTCCCACGCTGAGGTCTGTCCAACGCTGGTCTGACCAAGCTGACTCCACACTCCAAGACTGCTTCCATCACGTGGACTGGGACATGTTTCGTATTGCGTCAGATAACAACATTGACGAATACGCTGATTCGGTGTGCGAGTACATTAGAACGTGCGTTGAAGATGTCGTTCCCATAGCAACGATTAAAACATTCCCTAACCAGAAACCTTGGATTGATGGCAGCATTCGCGTGAAACTGAAAGCGCGAACCACTGCTTTCAATCAGGGCAAGGTATCTGGTAACATGACTGAATACAAACAATGCAGCTATTCCCTCCGTAAGGCTATCAAACAAGCTAAGCGTCAGTACAGAGACAAAGTAGAATCCCAATTCAACGGCTCAGACACAAGAGGCATGTGGCAGGGTCTACAGTCAATCACGGACTACAGGAAGAAATCCAGCCCAGTCATGGACCAGGATGTCTTGCTCCCAGGCAGACTAAATAACTTTTTTGCCCACTTTGAGGACAATACAGTGCCACTGACACTGCCTGCAACGGAAAAATGCGGTCTCTCCTTCACTGCAGCCAGTGTGAGTAAAACATTTAAATGTGTTAACCCTCGCAAGGCTGCAGGCCCAGACGGCATCCCCAGCCGCGCCCTCAGAGCATGCGCAGACCAGCTGGCTGGTGTGTTTACGGACATATTCAATCAATCCCTATACCAGTCTGCTGTTCCCACATGCTTCAAGAGGGCCACCATTGTTCCTGTTCCCAAGAAAGCTAAGGTAACTGAGCTAAACGACTACCGCCCCGTAGCACTCACTTCCGTCATCATGAAGTGCTTTGAGAGACTAGTCAAGGACCATATCACCTCCACCCTACCTGACACCCTAGACCCACTCCAATTTGCTTACCGCTCAAATAGGTCCACAGACGATGCAATCTCAACCACATTGCACACTGCCCTAACCCATCTGGACAAGAGGAATACCTATGTGAGAATGCTGTTCATCGACGACAGCTCGGCATTCAACACCATAGTACCCTCCAAGCTCGTCATCAAGCTCGAGACCCTGGGTCTCGACCCCGCCCTGTGCAACTGGGTACTGGACTTCCTGACGGGCCGCCCCCAGGTGGTGAGGGTAGGTAACAACATCTCCTCCCCGCTGATCCTCAACACTGGGGCCCCACAAGGGTGCGTTTATGAGCCCTCTCCTGTACTCCCTGTTCACCCACGACTACGTGGCCACGCACGCCTCCAACTCAATCATCAAGTTTGCGGACGACACAACAGTGGTAGGCTTGATTACCAACAACGACGAGACGGCCTACAGGGAGGAGGTGAGTGCCCTCGGAGTGTGGTGTCAGGAAAATAACCTCACACTCAACGTCAACAAAACTAAGGAGATGATTGTGGACTTCAGGAAACAGCAGAGGGAACACCCCCCTATCCACATCGATGGAACAGTAGTGGAGAGAGTAGCAAGTTTTAAGTTCCTCGGCATACACATCACAGACAAACTGAATTGGTCCACTCACACAGACAGCATCGTGAAGAAGGCGCAGCGGCGCCTCTTCAACCTCAGGAGGCTGAAAAAATTTGGCTTGTCAACAAAAGCACTCACAAACTTCTACAGATGCACAATCGAGAGCATCCTGGCGGGCTGTATCACCGCCTGGTACCTCAACTGCTCCGCCCTCAACCGTAAGGCTCTCCAGAGCGTAGTGAGGTCTGCACAACGCATCACCGGGGGCAAACTACCTGCCCTCCAGGACACCTACACCACCCGATGTTACAGGAAGGCCATAAAGATCATCAAGGACATCAACCACCCGAGCCACTGCCTGTTCACCCCGCTATCATCCAGAAGGCGAGGTCAGTACAGGTGCATCAAAGCTGGGACCGAGAGACTGAAAAACAGCTTCTATCTCAAGGCCATCAGACTGTTAAACAGCCACCACTAACATTGAGTGGCTGCTGCCAACACACTGACACTAACTCAACTCCAGCCACTTTAATAATGGGAATTGATGGGAAATGTTGTAAATATATCACTAGCCACTTTAAACAATGCTACCTTATATAATGTTACTTACCCTACATTATTCATCTCATATGCATACGTATATACTGTACTCTATATCATCGACTGCATCCTTATGTAATACATGTATCACTAGCCACTTTAACTATGCCACTTTGTTTACATACTCATCTCATATGTATATACTGTACTCGATACCATCTACTGTATCTTGCCTATGCTGCTCTGTACCATCACTCATTCATATATCCTTATGTACATATTCTTTATCCCCTTACACTGTGTATAAGACAGTAGTTTAGGAATTGTTAGTTAGATTACTTGTTGGTTATTACTGCATTGTCGGAACTAGAAGCACAAGCATTTCGCTACACTCGCATTAACATCTGCTAACCATGTGTATGTGACAAATAAAATTTGATTTGATTTGATAAGGCTGGGTGACTTGCGACTGCTGGGCGAGGAGGGGTGGAAAACCCTGGCAGTCCTGGCACAACAAACAGGAATAACGTCTCTTAGGCTGCTGGAGAGGTTCCTGGAGGAGGTCCAGGAGGTACTGGGGGTGTTTGAGCGGCCAAAGGGGGAGGGGCCACCAATGTTTCCACCATTGCAGGTGACGGCAGAGACTGGGGACTGGCAAGGGGGTTTGGAGGACTTGTTAGATTTTAACACTCCGAGACTGGGGGAGTTTGAGGGGGTGGGAGGCAAAGCCCTCTACAACCTCTACATTAAGGTGAGGATATAATATAATGGGGTACAGGTATTCAGGTACTCTCTCTCTCTCTCTCTCTCTCTCTCTCTCTCTCTCTTTCTCTCGCTGTTTCACGCTGATGGGAGGACACTAGGTCATGGAGAAAACCACATGAGTACATGCATTCATCATGCTGCTTGTCAACATTGCAGGCTGGTGGTTGTGTGATGGTGTGCGGTGTGTTTTCGTGGCACACATTGGGCCCCTTGATAAAAGTGGAGCAGCATTTGAATGCCACAGTATATCTGAAAATCACTGCTAATCAGGTGCATCCCTTCATGGCAGAAATGTTTCCATCTGTGAATTGATTTTTTCACTAGGAAAATGCCCCATTCCTCAAGGCTAGGATTGTCTAGGAATGGTTCCACGAACATGACAGTGAATTCAGTTTACTGCAATGGGCTGCCCAGTCACCAGATCTCAATTCAATTTATCATCAGTGGGATGAGATAAAACTAGCTATTCAGAGTAGAGATCCACTACCAGCCAACTTGACACAACCGTGGGAAACATTGGAGTCAACATGGGTCAGCATCTCTGTGGAACGCTTTCGACACTTTGTAGAGTCTATGCCCTGATGAATTAAGGCTGTTCTGGGGACAAAAGGGAGTGCATCTCAATATTAGGAAGGTGTTCCTAATGTTTTGTACACTCAGTGTAGATCCATAGGCCCTTCACTAAAACAATGACAAAGGATCATAGTGAGCCGTCATTAGGTCCTTTTATTCAGACAATAGTAAGACAAAGTTGTCAAACATCAACCAGTTAAAGGCAGATATTCATCATGAAATCTTGGCCTCAGAGTGCGGTGGAAGACTGATACAGTATGTGTAAATGTCTAAGCATGGGTTGACTTCCACTAGCCTATACTGCCCTACTCATGACCTGTCCCCTGCTGCGTGGCATCCACCACAGAGAGTGCAGATGTAAAATGTCAGCCTCTGAATCGTGAGAAGAGGTCGAGGGTGTTGATGCTGTCGGCTCCGATTTCTGGGACAGCCCTTTCACGGCAAACACAAGCACTGCTGCAGAAGCGTGGAAATATCGGGAGAGGTGGGTCTCTAGGAAGGTGACCTAGTTTTGCTCCCTTCCACTATCCTAGTATGCATTCCACTTTCTCCCTTTTTTGGTCTGCTGGTGCGAGGGGCGAGCTTCGAGTGAGTCACATCACTGAGCACAAAGCTTGTAACATTATCCCATCTGACTGCTGTTGCAGAGGTTGACGAAGAACCTCTGGAGTGGATCGGGTGTTGTTATGAACATTTCATATTATGTGTTTGTGTGTGTGTGTGTGTGTGTGTGTGTGTGTGTGTGTGTGTGTGTGTGTGTGTGTGTGTGTGTGTGTGTGTGTGTGTGTGTGTGTGTGTGTGTGTGTGTGTGTGTGTGTGTGTGTGTGTTCGCACTACTTCCCTACTCAAACATTTATTCCCCATTATGTCAGCTTTTTTACCTAACCGATTTTTATCTCCTACAGAGTGAAAGGGAATGTGAAGAATAACGGAGTACTAAAATGATGATTGGCTGCCTTCATTATCCATTCACAGTTCATTGGAGCAGAGTAGACTCTAATTCCTCTTCAAGGAATAATGAGTCATTGTTTGACCATTCAACTGTCAACTTTCAACTATCAAATGTCAAAACGGAAGTATCCATGTGCACCACAGTGTGAAGGATCAAGACACCATTGCATGCCAGATGTTACACTCTACTCTTTGCATAACAGAGGGAATCTCTCCAAGGATGATCAGTGGCTGGAACAGAGCAAATGGAATGGCATTAACCACATGGAAACCGTGTGTTTGATGTATTTAAGACCATTCCACCTATTCTGCTCCAGCCATTACCTTGAACCCGTCCTCCCCAATTACGGTGCCACCAACCTCCTGTGCCTCAGACAGCTGACAGCATCTAGCTTGGTGAATGCTGTGTAAAACTTAATGGGGTTACTGAGGATGCTACAGATAATACATGTTGCTGTTCTAATGGGAGGTGCTTTCCCACTAGGCACAGACGTCAGCTCAACGTACATGTTTTTTTCACATTTGGTTGAGTTGTCAACTAACCATAGCCGCGGGAAGTAGTTTGGGGGTGCTACGATTTTTTTGCCGATGGGTAATGCAGAATTTTTTGTTGTTTGCCTGAACTGAAGATGGCTATATTGGTCCACTAATACAGGACAAGTAAAGGCCCAGTGCACTACTTTTGTGATTTAAATAAAAAACTAAATGTATTTTAGTGTTTACCAGCGTTTGAAACTTGAATCTGATAATTATCTGTACAAAACAGTTAATCTGATAACACTTGTGGAATATGAAAACACTTGTCTGACAAACAACTTATTTCTATGTGAAAACTGAAATGGTCTAGTCATTCCATTTCCATTTTTGCAGACGGTCTTACACAAAACAACTTACAGTAGTGAGTGTATACATTTTCATACTGGTTCCCCATGGGAATCAAACCCACAACCAGAGCATTGCAAGCACCATGCTCTACCAACTGAGCCACATCATCACATCATATCATCACAAACCACTTGATGTCTCAGTGTACTTAATTACTGTATTGTGCATTGTTTTTCTTTATGTGATGGAAAATCTACAGGTACAAACTTAGATGACCACCCCATGTACAGTACAGTAATGTATGTTTACATTAAGTGGTTTGTAAGGATGGTAAATTAATACTGCAACATTTTTATTTAAAAAAAAACATGCTTTTTGATGTTTTGAGTCTTTGCTCATAACTTTGCACCTTTTGATGTAAATGTTTGAGAACAGGGTTTTGTTCTTTCTGGATTAAATTAGAATAACAATTGCAGAGAAAGGGTAACAATTCCAACTATTGAATCCTGCAAGATTCTTATTTTATGAGGTAAGTTGACTGAGAACACATTCTCATTCACAGCAACAACCTGGGGAGTAGTTATAGGGGATGAATGAGCCAATTGGAAGCTAGGGATGGCGAGGTGGCCATGATGGTATGAGGGCCAGATTGGGAACTTAACCAGGACACAGCGGTTAACATCCCTAGTCTTATGACAGGTGCCATGGGATCTTTAGTGACCACAGAGAGTCAGGACTCCAGTTTAACACCCCAACCAAAAGACAACACCCTACAACACCCTACACAGGGCAATGTCCCCAACCAAAAGACAACACCCTACACAGGGCAATGTCCCCAATCACTCCCCCGGGATATTTTGAGGACCCTACTGACCCTCTAACAGTACTTCCAGCAATAGCTAGTCTCCCATCCAGGACCTACCCTGCTTAGCTTCAGAGGCAAGCCAGCAGTAGGATGCAGGGTGGTATGCTGCTGGTTCTTAATTCTACAACTACCTTTTTTTTCCAAAGCTGAGATGCTGAAATATTTATTTAGATATCTACCATATATATATATATATATATATATATATATATATATATATACACACTACTCAGAAAAATAAAGGGAACACTAAAATAACACATCCTAGATCTGAATTAATGAAATAATCTTATTAAATACTTTTTTCTTTACATAGTTGAATGTGCCGACAACAAAATCACACAAAAAGTATCAACGGAAATCAAATTTATCAACCCATGGAGGTCTGGATTTGGAGTCACACTCAAAATTAAAGTGGAAAAACACACTACAGGCTGATCCAACTTTGATGTAATGTCCTTAAAACAAGTCAAAATGAGGCTCAGTAGTGTGTGTGGCCTCCACGTGCCTGTATGACCTCCCTACAACTTCTGGGCATGCTCCTGATGAGATGGTGGATGGTCTCCTGAGGGATCTCCTCCCAGACCTGGACTAAAGCATCCGCCAACTCCTGGACAGTCTGTGGTGCAACGTGGCGTTGATGGATGGAGCGAGACATGATGCCCCAGATGTGCTCAATTGGATTCAGGTCTGGGGAACGGGCTGGCCAGTCCATAGAATCAATGCCTTCCGCTTGCAGGAACTGCTGACACACTCCAGCCACATGAGGTCGAGCATTGACTTGCATTAGGAGGAACCCAGGGCCAACCGCACCAGCATATGGTCTCACAAGGGGTCTGAGGATCTCATCTCGGTACCTAATGGCAGTCAGGCTACCTCTGGCGAGCACATGGAGGGCTGTGCGTCCCCCCAAAGAAATGCCACCCCACACCATGACTGACCCACCGCCAAACCGGTCATGCTGGAGGGTGTTGCAGGCAGCAGAACGTTCTCCACGGCGTCTCCAGACTCTGTCACGTCTGTCACATGCTCAGTGTGAACCTGCTTTCTTCTGTGAAGAGCACAGGGCGCCAGTGGCGAATTTGCCAATCTTGGTGTTCTCTGGCAAATGCCAAACATCCTGCATGGTGTTGGGCTGTAAGCACAACCCCCACCTGTGGACGTCGGGCCCTCATACCACCCTCATGGAGTCTGACCGTTTGTTTCTGACCATTTGAGCAGACACATGCACATTTGTGGCCTGCTGGAGGTAATTTTGCAGGGCTCTGGCAGTGCTCCTCCTGCTCTTCCTTGCACAAAGGCGGAGGTAGCGTTCCTGCTGCTGGGTTGTTGCCCTCCTACGGCCTCCTCCACGTCTCCTGATGTACTGACCTGTCTCCTGGTAGTGCCTCCATGCTCTGGACACTACGCTGACAGACACAGCAAACCTTCTTGCCACAGCTCACATTGATGTGCCATCCTGGATGAGCTGCACTACCTGAGCCACTTATGTGGGTTGTAGACTCCGTCGCATGCTACCACTAGAGTGAAAGCACCGCCAGCATTCAAAAGTGACCAAAACATCAGCCAGGAAGCATAGGAACTGAGAAGTGGTCTGTGATCACCACCTGCAAAACCACTCCTTTATTGGGGGTGTCTTGCTAATTGCCTATAATTTCAACCTGTTGTCTATTCCATTTGCACAACAGCATGGAAATTTATTGTCAATCAGTGTTGCTTCCTAAGTGGACAGTTTGATTTCACAGAAGTGTGATTGACTTGGAGTTACATTGTGTTGTTTAAGTGTTCCCTTTATTTTTTTTGAGCAGAGTATATATATATATATATGTATATATTTTTTTATCAATATATTTTTTTATTCTGATTTTTCAGGGGTTGCTGCAGCACCCCCAGCACCCCTACTTCCCACGGCTATGCAACTAATGTGAATTCAACATGAATTTAACAAGACATTTCACCATGACATTGGCTTTAAGGTTAAATGTTGGGTGAAAAAATACTAAATTCCCTTAAGTTAAATTTTGGCAAATCCAATCAGTATCGGCATTGTTTCAACGTCATCACGTTTCTCCCAGTGGGTTCTTTGTAGTGGTTCATTATTGATCATCACACAATACAATTACTCTGAAATTATAATGATTAGTGAGACTTTACTACGAAGGAGAATAACCTGAGAGTGAGCACCTTATCAATAATTGAAATGGTTAATGATAAACATCATCACACATACACATTGGGGTATACAACATTTGTACAAGATGTGTCTCATGCCCTCGTGGCGTTTTGTAGGTCAAGCTCGTAAGATGCCGTTTCCTTTACCAGAGAGGTATGAGACCAGCCCGAGGCACTTAGCCAACATGCTAACAGCAGCCATGATTAATTCAAGAGCCCCTGTTAACGTTGATTACCAAGTCTTTCAGCCCCACTGCTCCCTCCCTTCTATCTGCCGCCGAGGGCACTAGCTGTAGCATTGGCTACTGGAGGCAAGCCAGCAAAGAGCCTTCCCTATGCTGGTCGTGTCTTATTGTGTGCACACGTCACATCTGGCTCTCTCAATTCCTGGGTGCTGCAATGTACTGACATGAAGTTATTTTGTGTGTGATCGATCTACATTACATCGCTACCGACACTGTAAGCAAGTACAAGGTAGTGCCAATCAAATGTAAAATCAATAAGTCGTGTTGAAGAGAGCGGGTGATAAATTGTACTTTAGTTAGATCTCCGTCACGGTCCTTCGTGCACATTTTATAATATGTTCACTCAGGCCTTTGCATTAAATATGACTCTGTCAAAACATGTTGATGATGTTGGGTGACAAGTAAATGGGATGATCATCTCGTGCATATGACTCATATGCAGTGCTGGTTCTGTAATGCACTTCTTCAGGATACATGTAATGTAGTGGCATGTGTCTTTAAATATACATTTACAGGGGCAATCTGCAGTTGCTACATCCATTTTTTTCAATCCTTATTTAACTAGGCAAGTCAGTTAAGAACAAATTCTTATTTTCAATAAAGGGTTAACTGCCTTTTTTTACTCCGTGTGCAAACCATGTTAATTTAAGCAAACAATATTTAGCCTCAAAACATGGTTCAACTATAATTTTGATATCATGCATGGTAAGTCTCTGAATTTGAGAGTGGTTACATTTCTTCAGACCCATCCCTAGGCTTTTTACCGAAACAGGGGCAGGAAGAACGCTATGTTTTGTTTCACCTGCTGCCCCTTTAAATGGATATTCATCCATATATTTAACCTAGAAAGTCGTTTACATTATATAAACCCAGGGAGGGATCCAGACATTAATCACAACTCTGCTGAGGAGCCTTCAGTATGTCAACATCCATTAAGAAAAGTATGTAAAAGCAACCAGGCTTAAATATGTTCAGTAGTAAGAGTCATTCAAAGTTTTGACCTTGGCTCCATTGTGTGTTAATCGTGTTAGCCTGGGTAAGCCTAATTACTTAAGGAGCCTCGGACTGACAGTCAAAGCCAGGCAGGCAAAGCCCCTTTGTTTCCGACAAGGTCTTTGTGCTGTAGAGGAAGCACTGTTTCAAAGTCAATAGCAGCCTTAGTGCTGTCGTAATCACAATTGAAGTCTTCAGCCAAGACAACAAGAGTAGAGTATCCTTATGAAGCCACGGCTGGCTAACATGAATCAGGGTCATAGTCAGACCCGCTGGTACAGGTACAAAGAAAGTACTGTTCATTTCAAACTGCCAGCTGCTCTGAAGAAGAGGGATACAGAACATCAAACCCCATGTGGAACGTCTTGGAATGCCATTTTTATGACACTGGAATGTAACAGTTCTTCACAAAATTTGATGATCATACTCAGAGATGGGCAAAACAATGAAATACAAGGACACACTGGGCTTTGTGAAAATACATAGATATGTAGCATTGAATGTATGATTTCTGGGACATTCTTAAGACCTGAACTAATAGTTAGTTGCTGAGCATCTTCCATGATACTGTAAACAAATCTTTCCTTATCTCTATACCCTCCCCTCTATTTCTGAGCTAAAGCAGCACAATTCAAATGCACATGGCTCCTTTGATCAGGAAGTAGTACGCTGGCACGCTTTTTCCAAAGTAGGCTTGTCAAATTCCATGCTTGAACAGTCCCTTGAATAACTGAAAAGTACCAGTAAATTTTCAGAGAGGACAATAAAAAATGAAATGAACATTCGCCAATAATACAAGGGAACTGCTCTGGGATGAGTGAGTGAAGCAGTGAAGATTAGCATTAAGCTGATTACCCAGGAAAGTGCTAACAAACATGAGAGAGTGAGTGCTTCATTGTGTGGACTCAAAGCTATCACTATAAGAGTCCTGAAAGCCATTGTCTCTGACTGTTAAGACATTACGTTTATTTCAATAATTCCGACTCAGATGGTGAATGTATGTGATGCACATAGTTTTTTTGGAAAGGTAGGACAAGATGAGCTGCAGGCTTTACTCAGCTGTTAGTCCCCCCCCCCCCCTCAATCCTAACACATACACACTCCCCTGCGTATGTATTTAGACAATGAGGCTAAAACTATTAATTTGGCTCTATACTCCAGTATTTTGGATTTGAGATCAAATGTTTCATGAGGCTACAGTTGGGGAGAGTGGGGTACGTTGAGCCATTTTTTTACATTCAGCATCACTACGTCAAGGGAATTCTAGTATTCTTTACATTTTTTTTGGGGGGGGGGGGGTTGTTGTGTATCCCTGGAAATAATCAGAATTCATGTAAACATAACAGCTTTAAAAACACAGATTGTTCTCCGGTATGGGGTAAGTTGAGCGTCGGGGCAGGGTAAGTTGAGCCACCTTGGAGTAAGTGGGTGATGGTGTCCTGTGACAAGTGCTTGGTGGTGTCCTGTGACACTGCTTGATGGTGTCCTGTGACAAGTGCTTGGTGGTGCTGGTAGGTCACAGTTTAATTCATGGGGTGTGACGTCTGGAGGAAACCTGGCACCATCCCTACGGTAAAGCATGGTGGTGCAGCATCATGCTGTGGGATATTTTTCGGCAACAGGGACTGGGAGACGAGTCAAGATCGAGGGAAAGATGAACGGAGCAATGTACAGAGAGATCCTTCAAGAAAACCTGCCCCAGAGCACTCAGGACCTCAGACTGGGGAGAAGGTTTACTTTCCAACAGGACAATGACCCTAAGCACACAGCAAAGACAATGCAGGAGTGGCTTCGGGACAAGTCTCTGAATGTCCTTGAGTGGCCCAGCCAGACCCCAGACTTGAACCTGATCGAACATCTCTGGAGAGACCTGAAAATAGTTGTGCAGCGATGCTCCCCATCCAACCTGATAGAGTTTGAGAGGATCTGCATAGAAGAATGTGAGAAACTTCCTAAATACAGGTGTGCCAAGCTTGTAGCATCATACCCAAGAAGACTTTTGGCTGTATTTGCTGCAAAAAGTGCTTCAACAAAGTACTGAGTAAAGGGTCTGAATACTTATGTAAATGTGATATTAGTTATTCAATTTGATTTATACTTTAGCAAAAAAAAAAAACGTTAAAAAAACTGTTTTTGCCTTGTTATTATGCGTTATTGTGTGTAGATTGATGAGGGGGGAAACGATTTAATCAATTTTAGAATTAACGCTATAATTTAACAAAATGTGAAAAAAGTCAAGGGGTCTGAATACTTTCCAAATGCACTAAATTAATAAAAATCATGACAGCTATGATGGACACTGGAAGTTTCTGTACAATTTTATAAATGCCTACAGATAATTTGTTAGTTTGACATGGTGGAATCTTTTTGTCTCTTTAAAATGAATGTACGAGAAATGATGGTGGAAATGCCTTTATGCGCAAATATTGATAAAATAACTATCTTATCGAAGTAAACTTGGAGTGACACGATGATATGGTGTGTGGTCCCCCGACACTCATGACACTATGCAGTTATTCGGCTACAGATTAAATAAATTATGATGAATTTCACAGGGTGGTGAAAGTGCATGGTGATGAGCTTGATTCTCCTTTCCAATAAATATCAAGGGCCTTATTCTGGTGAGTGACATGATGATAGATGCTTGACTGCTGTTTGACAAATGAAAATATTCTCGCTCTTATCAATAATAATCTCATCAAGTAGACTAGTTTACCCGCACGGTATTTGCGAGCTGTTAGAAACTGCGCACAAACCAACACCAGAGGAGGCACATTTGCTTTGTAACGCAATGGTGTGCGGCAAAACTATCCGTAGAGTTGAAAATGCGATGGAAACACATTGATCTTTAGATTTTTATTCAGTACATGAAAACTTAATCGAAAAGTACATTTTGTGTGCACTGTCATCACACACTGATTTTTGTCTGCAACAACAAGAGTAACACCACTGGTGGGAAAATCTGCATATTTTCTTTATGCAGATTTTAGAATACTTGCAAGGAAAATCCGGACAGTTGGATGGAATTCTAGCTATTCAGTCAATGTGTTTATCCTTTGCTGCTGCTCGAATGGACTTCTTCCCTTCTCTCAATTCCTTGTCTGCTCTCTCAAGAACTTCAATGGGGGCAAGACTCAGTGGTGGGCCGTCAGGGCCAGCAAGGCCTTCTCTGCTGGCCTAAACAGCATCAGAATATAATTTTTTTTAAATATATTTTCCCACAAATATGTATTAAATGATTCCCCAGAGTAAGAGTTATACTCTTCATTTCATAGCTTTCCTCTTGGTTGCATTGCTTCCAGCCCCAGGTTGAGATTTGGAGGGCTGGTCTTTATGTTAGATATTTTATCCAATCATATTCAGCCATCATGTGTTGCCAGGTGTCTAAAATCTGCCCCCAGGCCTTCAGAATCAACAGTGCGGGGGCTTGTAGCTTGAAGTGAATGGAAATGAAAATTTATTGTCAACCAATCAGCTTTAGAGTTGGCTATTGTACAGAGGCAGGTCCTATATGGGCAGGTCTATGCAGAACCTCAGAACTAGGAAACTGAATTTGATAAACTAATTAATTTGCGTACTACTAAGCTGTTTTTTCAACCCACAATGGCGGAAGGAGGAGAAGATATCGATTTGGTTGAGGATATAATTATAACGTCATTCTCAAGACAAACTTTTCAAGAAAAATTAGACATAGTCAGGAGAGGTCGCCCGACGCTGACGCTACAAAGCCTGTCACAGGTGGGAAAGGGGTTCGTTCGCCACTTTCAAAGTTCCAACTACGAGCGCTGTCAATGGCTCACAGGCGCCGAGAAGCATTGCAAACTGTACTGCTGGGAATGCCTATTATTTGCAAGTGATCGATTTGGTGTTTGGAGCCACACTGGCTTTGCAAACTTGAGTTGTCTAACCAAGGCAGCAACGAGACACCAAAGTACGGCTGGGCACTTACAAGCAATGGTGCTTTTAAAAACTTTTGGGGACACCCGAGTGGATCTACAGCTCAACGAACAAGCGCGCAGGGCAACGGAGCTGCACAATGAAAAGGTATTGTACTCTTCCCTTGCAATTCTCTGAAAAAAAATGTCAATTTCAAGGTGACGCAACGCCTGGTTATACTGCGTCTCTGTCTAAATGTATAGTGTCTAGAGCCATGGCATCATAATGATGGTAATAAGAGGTGGATTAATTTGGGTGCGACTGTGTAGGACTTCACTGAAGGCCCAGACCCCAGGCCCACGGCACGCCATTGGCAAGACTGCTTGTTTTATGTTCGTATGCACAGGGCATGATGATGTCTGCTCTATAACAACAAAAATGCCCTATTTTGAGTTCATATGCATGACACATTGCAAAAATACTATACATATAATGCATTAACCGGACAAAATATAAACATAATTTCTATAGGTTTTGGTGGCCAATGGCTCAATTTACACCAAGGCAAAAATGTTTACTATAGTAGCCCACAGCTACATGGATGCACTTTCATGCTCGTTTTAGGACTTCATATTGAAGCTTTGAAAGATCCCAACTGATTTATAGAACAATGTGAAAACTGTATAATTTGGTTTGGTAAAAGCATAATGAAACCCATAGCACACATTCGACTTGGTGAAAATCCGTTTTATGGACCTAACTTAGTTACCTCTTTTTTTACATGTGGTTTATTCCTTCACAAACTCCATTAAATGATGACCTCTTCCTAAATATTTGGTCGCATTATTAATTTTGTATATGGTTTTGTAGAAACACTTTCCGCTACAGAATGTCCCCTTTTAATTTGAAGGTATTTTCAAACATATCTGTTTTACCGTTTAGAAATGAAAACACTATGTATCTAGGCCCCACATTTGAAGGTGTCAAGTATTTGTACAAATTCACATTTTGCAGTCAATTTTGTTGTAAATAAGAATACTCCTACATTAATGTGGATGCTACCATGACTACAGATACTCATGAATGAATCGTGAATAATAATGCGTTTGAAAGTAACAGATGCACAAAGATCATATCTTCAAAACACACGTAACCTTTCGCCATTGGAAATAACAGGGAAGGTAAGCATTATACAGTGTTATTTGCTGATTATCTGTAATCATGGTAGCATCCACATGAATTTAGGTGTTCAGAAAAAAATGGATTGTATTCTTATTTACAATAAAGTGACTCTAAAATGACACCATACATTATTTACCATTCATTTATATTGGGCACAACATAATCCGCAACACAACCAAAACAAACTGCAAATGCATCCAACAAGTTTGTGGTCACATGCTTGTTGTCATTGCGTGCTATGAATGTGGGACCAAATACTAAACTTTTGACGAATTGAATACACTATAAGTGAATTTGTCCAAATACTTATGGAGTAAAGAGCCAAATTAAACTTTTTTAGCTTCATGTCCAAATAAACATGTAGAGGAGTGTACATGCAGATACTGTCACGTTCTGACCTTAGTTCCTTTGTTTTGTCTTTGTTTTAGTATGGTCAGGGCGTGAGTTGGGGTGGGCAGTCTATGTCCTTTTTTCTATAGTTTGGGATTTCTGTGTTTGGCCTGGTATTGTTCTCAATCAGAGGCAGCTGTTAATCGTTGTCCCTGATTGAGAACCATACTTAGGTAGCCTGGTTTCACCTTTGAGTTGTGGGTGATTTTTTCTGTTCTGTGTTTTGCTGCACTGTTCAGGACTGTTTGTTTTTTGCCGTTTTATTGTTTTTGTTCAAGTGTTCAGTATTCGTATTAAATACAATATGGACACCTACCACGCTGCCCATTGGTCCTCACCTTCTTCAACCCACGACAGCCGTTACAGATACAGTGTGATATGCAGATACAAATATTCATACCCCTTGACTTATTCCACATTTAGTTGTGTTACAGCCTGAATTCTAAATGGATTAAATATATTTGATTTCTCACCCATCTACACACAATACACAAAAATGACAGTGAAAACTTGTTTTTTGTTGATTTTGTGAACATGAAATACAGAAGTATCTAATTTACATAAGTATTCATATCTGTCAGGATTTGGCCAGGGTTGTTCCGGGTTTTGGTCAGTAGATGCCCCCATTGTGCTTTTTGTCCCTATGTTTTTCCCTTGATCCCCATTATTATTTGCACCTGTGTCTCGTTTCCCCTGATTGTATTTAAACCCTTTGTTTCCCTCAGTTCTGTGCTCTGTGTTTGTATGTTAGCACCCTGCCCTAGTGTTCTGTGTGCTCTTGTCGATTCCGGGTGACGTTCTTGTGGTATTCTGTTTTTTGTTTTTGTTTATTTTTGGTGAGTTTCTTTTGAGGTCTTTTTGTGTTTTACCTACCACCTTTTGGATTTGCCATTTTTTGTATTTTAGGATTTTTTCTTTATTAAATACACCGTCTTAAGTACTGCTGTGTCTGCCTCATCTTCTGGGTTCTGCTGTCTATTCGTGGCTCAGTTAGTTAAGTGACTGTTTCTCACTCCGGAGACCCAGGTTCGAAACCGGGTCCTGACAATATCCCTGAGTTTATACTTTGTAGATGCACCTTTGGCAATGATTACAGCTGTGAGTCTTTCTGGGTAAGTCTCTAAGAGCTTTCCAAACCTGGATTGTGAAACATTTCCTATTATTATTTTCAAAGTCTTAAAGCTCTGTCAAATTGGTTGTTGATCATTGCTAGACAACCATTTTCAGTTCTTGCCATAGATTTTCAAGCAGATTTCAGTCAACTGTAACTGGGTCACTTAGGAACATTCACTGTCTTCTTGGTAAGTAACTCATTGGGTAGATTTGGCCTTGTGTTTTAGGTTATTGTCCTTCTGAAAGGTGAATTAATCTCACAGTGTCTGGTGGAAAGCAGACTGAACAAGGTTATGCTGTGCTAAGACCATTCCGTTAATTTTTTTATCCTGAAAAACTCCCGTCCTTAATTATTACAAGCATACCCTTAACATGATGCAGCCATCACTATGCCTGAAAATATGAAGAGTGGTACTCAGTAATGTGTTGTATTGGATTTGCACCAAACATAAAACTTTGTATTCAGGACAAAAGTGAATTTCTTGAAAAAAACTTTGCAGTATTACTTTAGAGCCTTGTCCTAAACAGGATGCATATTTTGGAAATGTTTTATTTTGTACAGGAGTCTTTCTTTTCACTCTGTCAATCAGTTTTCAAGTCATCATTGGCCTTATGGTACCATTTCCTGAGTGGTTTCCTTCCTCTCTGGCATCTGAGTTAGGAAGAACAACCTGTATCTTTCTAGTGACTGGGTGTATTGATACACCATCTAAAGTATAACTTCACCATGCTCAAAGGGATACTCAATGTCAGTTTTTTCCCCCTCTCTTCTTTGTGAGGCATTGGAAAACCTCCCTGGTCTTTGTAGTTGAATCTGTGTTTGAAATTCACTGCTCGACTGAGGGTAGTACAGAGGGTAGGGTAGTACAGACTGTACAGATAACTGTATGTGTGGTGTACGGAGATGAGGTAAACATAAAAAAAATCACGTTAACACACTGTTATCGCACACAGAGTGAGTGCACATTTTTACTCCTGAACATATTTAGGATTGCCCTACCATATTGACTCAAGACATTTCAGCCTTTCATTTTCATTTAATTTGTCTCCTCACACCATCAGTAAATATGTATGGTTTCTGACCCTCATCTGAATGCAGAGATTCCATAGTAAGCACTACTTATCAGCTCTCAACCCACTTTTCACACGGGTTAATTACTAAACCCTCACATAGGCTACTTTAGACATATACACCGCTTGGAAAATTACAGTGTATGGAGTTACCATCAAATGAGCAGCTACAAAATATCTCTTAGCCCTCGCTCATGTCTTGTGGCTGAGGTAAAATGTGTCGAACACTGATAGAGGCAGTGCTCTTCCCACGGGCACCGAAGACGTGGATGTGGATTAAGGCAGCCCCCTCGCACCTCTCTGATTCAGGGCTGGGTTAAATGCGGAAGACACATTTTCAGTGGAGTACATTCATTTGGACAACTGACTATGTATCCCCCTTTCTCTTTCTTCCCTCCTCCTCTGAATACAGCCGCAGCGTTGCTAGGCAACAGCACAGCGGAGAGGGGGGGGCTGGAGAGTGAGGGTAGGATGAGAGAGAGAGCTACTTCCTGGCTTGATTCTGTGACTTATCAGCCGTGCATTGTGGGTGTGACTGTGTGTGTGTCAGCCATCCATCATGCTGTGCTTGGCCAAGAAGACTACAGTACATCTGGCCGGTGATTGCTGCCTGTGTCCAACCGACTCTGGCTGTGTTGGATTCTCCCTGGTGGTGACGGGGGGGGGGGGGTTCCCATCTGTTCTTATAACCAGGTCCAAACCAGTTGTCTACGGTTTTCAGGAATAGTTGACAACATGAACAGCACCTGATTATTCTCTTTGAACAACCCTTACAGTACAAATCAATAATGGATTTCAGTAACATTCCAGTCATCCAAGAGGATGAAAGATATGCATTGCTGGATATCCCATGATGATGATATACACGGTATTGAATTATTGTGTGTAATTTAGCATTGTTTTTTGGGGAATAACTCAAAAATAACTCAAAAATAATGATTTGAATGTCACCGTCAAAACATCCTATTTTGGATGAAATAAATGTTTTAATTAAGCCCTCACAGCAAATATATGGATCAAAATCTCTTTCAATAATTATGCTTTTGAATTTTGCTTTACTGTCAGCGGTATGGCTTGTTGCTGTGCAGCAGACAATGATATGACCAGCAGAAAAGGACATTTGACTTGTGTTCAGCGCCCTCCAGTGTTGAAGAAGAGTCAAGACACCCAGAATAGCATATCAAATGCACTGACAAGTGCCACCAATTTGACAAGCTTAGCATCATTTAGTGAGGACACAACCCCCAGGGAAGTATCAAGGATCCATTAAACTATCATGCAAGTTAAGTAGAAGATTAAACAGTGGGTCAATTATAAAGTAAGTCAATCTTCAACTGACCTTATGGCAATTTTTATTTTATTTTTTATTTTTACTTCACCTTTATTTAACCAGGAAGGCTAGTTGAGAACAAATTCTCATTTGCAACTGCGACCTGGCCAAGATAAAGCATAGCAGTGTGAACAGACAACACAGAGTTACACATGGAGTAAACAATTAACAAGTCAATTACACAGTAGAAAAAGAAGAGAGTTTATATACATTGTGTGCAAAAGGCATGAGGAGGTAGGCAAATAATTACAATTTTGCAGATTAACACTGGAGTGATAAATGATCAGATGGTCATGTACAGGTAGAGATATTGGTGTGCAAAAGAGCAGAAAAGTAAATAAATAAAAACAGTATGGGGATGAAGTAGGTAAAAATGGGTGGGCTATTTACCGATAAGACTATGTACAGCTGCAGCGATCGGTTAGCTGCTCAGATAGCAGATGTTTGAAGTTGGTGAGGGAGATAAAAGTCTCCAACTTCAGCGATTTTTGCAATTCGTTCCAGTCACAGGCAGCAGAGAACTGGAATGAAAGGCGGCCAAATGAGGTGTTGGCTTTAGAGATGATCAGTGAGATACACCTGCTGGAGCGCGTGCTACGGGTGGGTGTTGCCATCGTGACCAGTGAACTGAGATAAGGCGGAGCTTTACCTAGCATGGACTTGTAGATGACCTGGAACCAGTGGGTCTGGCGACGAATATGTAGCGAGGGCCAGCCGACTAGAGCATACAGGTCGCAGTGGTGGGTGGTATAAGGTGCTTTAGTGACAAAACGGATGGCACTGTGATAAACTGCATCCAGTTTGCTGAGTAGAGTGTTGGAAGCTATTTTGTAGATGACGTCGCCGAAGTCGAGGATCGTAGGATAGTCAGTTTTACTAGGGTAAGTTTGGCGGCGTGAGTGAAGGAGGATTTGTTGTGGAATAGAAAGCCGATTCTAGATTTGATTTTCGATTGGAGATGTTTGATATGAGTCTGGAAGGAGAGTTTACAGTCTAGCCAGACACCTAGGTACTTATAGATGTCCACATATTCAAGGTCAGAACCATCCAGGGTGGTGATACTAGTCAGGCATGCGGGTGCAGGCAGCGAACGGTTGAAAAGCATGCATTTGGTTTTACTAGCGTTTAAGAGCAGTTGGAGGCCACGGAAGGAGTGTGTATGGCATTGAAGCTCGTTTGGAGGTTAGATAGCACAGTGTCCAAGGACGGGCCGGAAGTATATAGAATGGTGTCGTCTGCGTAGAGGTGGATCAGGGAATCACCCGCAGCAAGAGCAACATCATTGATATATACAGAGAAAAGAGTCGGCCCGAGAATTGAACCCTGTGGCACCCCCATAGAGACTGCCAGAGGACCGGACAGCATGCCCTCCGATTTGACACACTGAACTCTGTCTGCAAAGTAGTTGGTGAACCAGGCAAGGCAGTCATCAGAAAAACAGAGGCTACTGAGTCTGCCGATAAGAATATGGTGATTGACAGAGTCGAAAGCCTTGGCAAGGTCGATGAAGACGGCTGCACAGTACTGTCTTTTATCGATGGCCGTTATGATATCGTTTAGTACCTTGAGCGTGGCTGAGGTGCACCCGTGACCGGCTCGGAATCCAGATTGCACAGCGGAGAAGGTACAGTGTGATTCAAGATGGTCAGTGACCTGTTTGTTGACTTGGCTTTCGAAAACCTTAGATAGGCAGGGCAGGATGGATATAGGTCTGTAACAGTTTGGGTCCAGGGTGTCTCCCCCTTTGAAGAGGGGGAAGACTGCGGCAGCTTTCCAATACTTTGGGATCTCAGACGATATGAAAGAGAGGTTGAACAGGCTGGTAATAGGGGTTGCGACAATGGCGGCGGATAGTTTCAGAAATCGAGGGTCCAGATTGTCAAGCCCAGCTGATTTGTACGGGTCCAGGTTTTGCAGCTCTTTCAGAACATCTGCTATCTGGATTTGGGTAAAGGAGAACCTGGAGAGGCTTGGGTGAGTAGCTGCGGGGGGGGGCGGAGCTGTTGGCTGAGGTTGGAGTAGCCAGGCGGAAGGCATGGCCAGCCGTTGAGAAATGCTTGTTGAAGTTTTCGATAATCATGGATTTATCGGTGGTGACTGTGTTACCTAGCCTCAGTGCAGTGGGCAGCTGGGAGGAGGTGCTCTTGTTCTCCATGGACTTCACAGTGTCCCAGAACCTTTTGGAGTTGGAGCTACAGGATGCAAATTTCTGCCTGAAGAAGCTGGCCTTAGCTTTCCTGACTGACTGCGTGTATTGGTTCCTGACTTCCCTGAACAGTTTCATATCGCGGGGACTATTCGATGCTATTGCAGTCCTCCACAGGATGTTTTTGTGCTGGTCGAGGGCAGTCAGGTCTGGAGTGAACCAAGGGCTATATCTGTTCTTCGTTCTGCATTTTTTGAATGGAGCATGCTTATCTAAAATGGTGAGGAAGTTACTTTTAAGGAATGACCAGGCATCCTCAACTGACGGGATGAGGTCAATGTCCTTCCAGGATACCCGGGCCAGGTCGATTAGAAAGGCCTGCTCACAGAAGTGTTTTAGGCAGCGTTTGACAGTGATGAGGGGTGGTCGTTTGACTGCGGCTCCGTAGCGGATACAGGCAATGAGGCAGTGATCGCTGAGATCCTGGTTGAAGACGGCGGAGGTGTATTTGGAGGGCCAGTTGGTCAGGATGACGTCTATGAGGGTGCCCTTGTTTACAGATTTAGGGTTGTATCTGGTGGGTTCCTTGATGATTTGTGTGAGATAGAGGGCATCTAGCTTAGATTGTAGGACTGCCGGGGTGTTAAGCATATCCCAGTTTAGGTCACCTAACAGAACAAACTCTGAAGCTAGATGGGGGACGATCAATTCACAAATGGTGTCCAGGGCACAGCTGGGAGCTGAGGGGGGTCGGTAGCAGGCGGCAACAGTGAGAGACTTATTTCTGGAGAGAGTAATTTTTAAGATTAGCAGTTCGAACTGTTTGGGTATAGACCTGGAAAGTATGACATTACTTTGCAGGCTATCTCTGCAGTAGACTGCAACTCCTCCCCTTTGGCAGTTCTATCTTGACGAAAAATGTTATAGTTGGGTATGGAAATCTCAGAATTTTTGGTAGCCTTCCTGAGCCAGGATTCAGACACGGCAAGGACATCAGGGTTAGCAGAGTGTGCTAAAGCAGTGAGTAAAACAAATTTAGGGAGGAGGCTTCTGATGTTGACATGCATGAAACCAAGGCTTTTTCGATCACAGAAATCAACCAATGAGGGTGCCTGGGGACATGCAGGGCCTGGGTTTACCTCCACATCACCCGCGGAACAGAGGAGGAGTAGTATGAGGGTGCGGCTAAAGGCTATCAAAACTGGTCGACCTAGAGCGTTGGGGACAAAGAATAAAAGGAGCAGATTTCTGGGCATGGTAGAATATATTCAGGGCATAATGCGCAGACAGGGGTATGGTGGGGTGCGGGTACAGCGGAGGTAAGCCCAGGCACTGGGTGATTATGAGAGAGGTTGTATCTCTGGACATGCTGGTTGTAATTGGTGAGGTCACCGCATGTGTGGGAGATGGGACAAAGGGGGTATCAGGGGTATGAAGAGTGGAACTAGGGGCTCCATTGTAAACTAAAACAATGATAACTAACCTGAACAACAGTATACAAGGCATATTGACATTTGAGAGAGACATACAGCGAGGCATACAGTAATCACAGGTGTTGAATTGGGAGAGCTAGCTAAAACGGTAGGTGAGACAACAACAGCTAATCAGCTAGCACAACAACAGCAGGTAAAATGTCGTTGACTAGGCAGGGAGGGTCGGATTAACTACACACAGAGCCTGAGTTCTTATTTTTTACCTTTATTTTACTAGGCAAGTCAGTTAAGAACAAATTCTTATTTTCAATGAACAACAGATTTGTACCATGTCAGCTCGGGGATTCGAACTTGCAACCTTTCGGTTACAAGTCCAACGCTCTAACCACTAGGCTACCCTGCCGCCCCGAGTGTGGTGATTAATGGACAGTCCAGCATGCATCAGCTATGTAGCCAAGTGATCAGTGTCCAGGGGCTGGGGCCGACAGATAAAACATAAACAAGCAGAATGGAGTACCGTGATTAATGGACAGTCCAGCATGCATCAGCTATGTAGCCAAGTGATCAGTGTCCAGGGGGCAGCGGTGGATGGGGCAGGGAAGCTCGACTTGCGAGTATTATCCAGGGTTAAAAAATATATATAAAAAATATATATATATATATATATAAATAACTGGCTGGCTGTGCAGAAGGTAAAAGCCGCTAGCAGTGGCTAACAATGACTAAATAGCTTGTAGCTAGTTAGCTGGTTAGCTTCTGGAGGTTCTTGAATGTGTTCTAAAAATTTAAAATAATAGCGATTCCGTATCACATTGGGTGAGGCAGGTTACCGGGAGGTATAATCAAATTAAAAATCGAAAAGAGATTGAAAGTAAATATGGGTCCAGTGAGTGGTTGGGCTGGCTGGGGACGCGGTGATTCAGACAGTTAGTAGGCCGGGGCTAAACAAGCTAGCAGTTAGCAGACGGGCTGAACAAGCTAGCAGTTAGCAGGCCGAATTAGCAAGCAAGCAGATAGCAAGGGCTAGAAAGTTAGCCTTTGGGTGGACGTCGCGATGGGGTTAAGTCTATTTATGCCTCTTCATGCGGTGACATCGATGGATCGGTCGTGGGTCCTGATATTGTAGCCCAGGAGTATGCTTCGGTGGTAGCACAGGAGCTCTGGCCGGGCTAGCTTCAAGCTAAGTGGATGGAAACGCTAGCCAGGAGTAAACATCCGGGGTTGCGGTTAGCTAGTTAGCTAGTTGTGAAGATCCAGATGAGAATGTTCCATTTGCGGTGGGAATCCGGGGAAAAAAATAATAAAAATAATAGGTCCGTTATGCTCTGGTTAGAGTCGCGTTGTTCGAACTGGCGAGAGATTTCCGAGCTAAAGGTTAACTGATGACCGGTTAGCTGATGACCGCTAGCAATGGTTTGCCGACTGATAGCTGGTAGTTAGCTGGCTAGCTTCAGTTGAGGGGTTCCGGATCCGAAGTAAATATAAATACTTTAGAAAAAAAAAGCAGATCCACGCTACATTGGGTGAGGCGGGTTGCAGGAGAGTATTTAGATGTTGAGGTTTAGCAAAATGTTTTAAAAGATATGCGAAGAAAAAAATATGTTAATTTTTTTTTTTTACGATATATACAAGGGACACGACACAACAAGACGTCTGACTGCTACGCCATCTTGGATCATTTTCAAATTTCAATGGCATGGCTTGCTTGTGTTGACATCTAGTCCTGTACTGTTATTAATAAGGTCTAACACCTTCAACTAAAAATAACGAGGCCACGACATGACAGGATGATGGGTGTCTGATTACAACCCACCCACGGAGGAGCACAGTACATGCACTGAAGATTTCCTGTGTTGTTTGATATAGCACTGAGCACCACCCACTCACGCGACAGATCTCACAAAGAAATTTCCATGCCCATGACACCAAGCTCATATGAAGGTGTGGGGGGAAACAGACAATGCATTTGTTTAGTGCTCATGTTTGTTAGCCTACTGTGTAATAATTAGCTGACTTTTTTTGGTGGATTTGTGGATCCAGCGAGTGTTCTTCAGAAACGCAAGTACTTTTTTCTTTAAACATACTTTATCTTTTACCAACACAGTTTACTTGATTTAGTCATAGTTAAGAATTGTAGCTTATAGTCACAGAATACACACAGTGTTCATAAGTTGAAAAATATCTTGATAGTTTCAATTCGATGACTAAAATGTAAATCAGATAAAGAAATTCAAACAGCAACTTTTTGCAATGGAAGCTATGATTGTATTGGTGAACTACGGCATGATAAGTCAAGCAAAAGAAGGATAGGATGAGAAATATCTTCTGTAAAACATCAACAGTGATAATATCTGACTGTGAACACTTTCACCATAGGTTCCATAATCAGCAAAGGAAAGCAGAAGTAAACTCTCCCACTGGCTCTGTCGCCTACAAGCTCATTTTTATTATCCAACCTGAAACAATGAATACATCTGTTGGAGATTTCCCTGGCAACTGCAGTACCCCAGCAGACTACCAGTTCTACCTCTTCCCAGCCGTCTACAGTCTGGTGATGGCACTGGGCCTGCCAGGAAACGTGGGAGCCCTCTACATGTTCATCTTCAAGATCACTCCCCGCACCTCATCTAACGTGTACGTGATCAACCTGGCCCTCGCCGATACCGCCATCCTCTGCACCCTGCCCTTCAAGATCCACTACTTCCTCAACAGAAACGACTGGGTATTCGGAGACATGGCATGCCGCATTACAGGAACAATGTTCTTCGCCAATATCTACATCAGCATCGCCTTCATGACCTGTATCTGTGTGGATCGATACACGGCCGTCACACATCCTCACATCTATCTGAGGCTCCGGAACTCGTGTTATACTGTAGTGGTGAGTGTGGCGGTGTGGGTGGTGGCGGGGGTGGCTGTTCTGTCCTTCATCCGAGTGGGACCTCTGGACAGCAAACCTGGCGGAGGTCGCCCCCAGCGCCGTAGCTGCTTTGAGAACTTTTCAAAGCACGAGTGGGACAGGCGTGTGGCGCCGTACAGCTTATTCAGTCTCGTCTTCGGCTCGCTACTGCCCTCTGTGGTCATCCTGGTGTGTTACCCTCTGGTGGCACGGCGCATCGCTCTCATCCGGACCAACACGGCCCGCGGAGCCCTGAGAGTCATCTACACCATCCTGGCTATCACCCTGCTCTGCTTCCTGCCGTACCATGTGGTTCACTTCCTGCACCTGCTCCGCCGTCAAGGGGCCATCCATCACTGTCCCCATGCCAATGCCATCTACAATGCCCGGCAGGTGACTTTGGCTCTGGTCAGCCTCAACAGCTGTCTGGACCCCCTGCTCTACTACTTCACCACTAGTCACTGTAAGTGGAGTCCCTCCATGGCCTGGTTCAGATGGATTTGGGCCAGGAGGAATAGGGGGCTCTATACCATTGCTGTGGGACAGTGACTGGTTTGGATAAACTAGCTCCAACTGTATCCAATCAGCTAATGTAATTGTATGCTTTTTATATTCTACTCACAAACTCTGAAGCCAATTGATGAAGCAATTTTTTGTCATCGTAAACCACCAACCTTTGCATACATGTAGAGTTGAAGTTGGAAGTTTACATACACCTTAGCCAAATACATTTAAACTCAGTTTTTCACAATTCATGACATTTAATCCTAGTAAAATTCCCTGTCTTAGGTCAGTTAGGATCACCACTTTATTTTAAGAATGTGAACTGTCAGAATAATAGTAGAGAGAATGATTTATTTCAGATTTTCTTTCATCACATTCCCAGTGGGTCAGAAGTTTACAGGCACTCAATTAATTCCTCTTGACAGAGCTGGTGTAACTGAGGCAGGTTTGTAGACCTCCTTACTCGCACCCGCTTTTTCAGTTCTGCCCACAAATGTTCTATAGGATTGAGGTCAGTGCTTTGTGATGGCCACTCCAATACCTTGACTTTGTTGTCCTCAAGCCATTTTACCACAACTTTGGAAGTATGCTTGGGGTCATTGTCCATTTAGAAGACTCAATTGCGACCAAGCTTTAACTGATGTCTTGAGACGTTGCTTAAATAGATCCACATAATTTTCCTACTTCATGATGCCATCTATTTTGTGAAGTGCACCAGTCCCTCCTGCAGTAAAGCACCCCCACAACATGTGCTTCACACCCGTGTGCTTCACGGTTGGGATGGTGTTCTTCGGCTTGCAAGCCTCCCCCTTTTCCTCCAAACATAACGATGGTCATTACGGCCAAACAGTTATATATCTTTGTCCCCATGTGCAGTTGCAAACCGTAGTCTGGCCTTTTTGAAGGTAGGCCTTGAAATACATCCACAGGTACACCTCTTATTGACTCAAATTATGTCAATTAGCCTATCAGAAGCTTCTTCAGCCATGACATCATTTTCTGGAATTTTCCAAGCTGTTCAAACGCACAGTCAACTTATTGTATGTAAACTTCTCACTTATAATTCACTGTATCACAATTCCAGTTATAAGTGAAATAATCTGTCTGTAAACAATTTTGGGAAAAAGTTATTGTGTCATGCACAAAGTAGATGTCCTAAACGACTTGCCAAAACTATAGTTTGTTAACAAGAAATTTGTGGAGTGGTTGGACAACGAGTGTTAATGACTCCAACGTCAGTGTATGTAAACTTCCGACTTCAACTGTATGTATTCAAGCTTTGTACAATAGACATACAAACCTTTACAGAAAGCTACACTGAACAATGGGATCATATTGAAGACAATCGCGATGGAAGTCCTTTCTTCAGCAGAGTAGACAGAAAGCTCCCCAGATCTTCAACCTACAAATAAAGCCAGGTTGACATCATTTGGATTGAAATAAACTCTCTGAGAATGTGATGGAGTAGTTTGACTTGTGATTAGTAAATCTGCTCTATCAGGAAACATACTAACCTAAAGTGTATTTTGATCATATCATTGACATTTATACAGTGTTTATCTAAAAAGGGTTAGATTCTAAAAGGTTCTGGCTTGTGGTCGCTACATGTACAGCTGTAGTTAGATGTTTTTGGTCAAATAAAAAGAAGTGCGTCACAGGATATGGCGACGATGACTCAAGTTATAGAAACCCCAGGACTCTTTAAGGTTGTGGGCTGCGCCATAATGTGTATAGTGCAACAGGGTTCAGGCTTTTCAGTGGTGCAACTGGCTAGTACGTTGTCGAACAGGCGGTCACTCGTGTTTGCGATGCAGACCCTGGTTCAAGCCATGTATGGACAGTGTACCCAGACATACTGCTAAGCAGACACTGTGGTCTGGCACAATAACACTCATTTCCAACACCCATCCTCCTTACCTGATAGGTCTTCAGCTGACGAGCCTGGGAGGTGCTGGATTGTGTAACCTTTCAGTAGACTAGAACAGAGGCAATACAGAGAGAAATGGGAGAATGAATCATTCATATTAGTCCTCTTACTGTAACTTTTTTTTGTGATACATGTATACTTTTCTTTGCTCAAGACATAGAACAAACTTTGTACATTTTATGCCCAAACTTTACCCAAATAAGAATAAAAATGGTCGACTTTGTCTTACTGTACCTATTGAAGTGTGTGTAGATCCTGATGGGGGTGTCGGGGTCACTGTGCGTGTCATTGGGCTGCACTCGGCAAGTGAAGCGGAGCTGGTGCATCTTGAGGCCCAGCTCATTAAGAGCTTGCTCTGGAGAGACCAGCCGAAGACTCTACACCCAGGGAGAGCAGGGGATCAAATGGGGGAGAAGTGATCCAAGGGCAATAATAGGACAAAAACCTGCAAGGCCAAAGGCAGAGAATAAAGCACCCTGAATTACAAACACTAGCAACTGGTCATCTAAATTGTTAAGGTTTTAAAAACAATTGTAATAAATGCAACATTCTTGGACAATGCATGAAGATACTCCAAACTATTCAATTTTTTGTCATTTGTCAGATATCGACTGAATTCTAGCACATAAAACATTTTACTGGTAAGTACAAATAATGAATGGAATTCAGTGATTCGGGTGGGAAATCAGGTATTCAATTCACTCTCAAATGTCACTTCTTTTTGTCTTAGAATGCACTCATGTATACTTTTTCTTATTGAATCAAGTCTTTTTTGTGTGTGTGTTAAAAATCTGGATATTTGTGTCTCATCTGAATAAATACATTGATTCCTTTGTATATATGAATAAATTAACATAAAGGGGAGGGACATGGCTACAAACACCAAACAACATTTGCTCTGTCTACACTACCTGCACTCGCATGTGCGGTCTAGACTGCCTCATTAATTAGTTGTCACATTCTCTTGCATAATTCAACAAGTGTGTCAATAACAGGATACCCTCAGATTAAAATTCAACACACGTGGCTCTAGGTTACACCTATCGAAACATATTTTACATTATTATGTCTGATCTCACAAACATCACTATAATCCAAGTGTTCATTTTCGGACGTTTCATTTCAGTGCATCGACTGTTTTAAAAAACTTTTTACAAATCCACAAACAATGAACACCGATCAAAATAAATGGATAATACCAGGGCTGTTCAGTGGGGAGAAAACCTTTTTCTCACCACTGCGAAATGTGAACTCGTCTAATAAGAAGAATGTTGTTTTCTGTTGCTAAACATTTCGCTGTGCCCTACTACTAAACACTACCCAGAGCTCCTCAAACATGTGGCACACACTGCAATTCTATATCCTTTTCTCTAAACCCCTGACATTCTTGATACAGTTAGGGTTACAAGGACATCCTGGTGTCACTCCCTGAACTGCTCTGTTATGTACTTGAGTGAAGACCCAAAAGCGGTTTTAACAGAAAACAGAGTTCTTTAATGAAAAAACAGGAATGGCATAAATCCTCTTCCAACGTAGTCAATGGAACAAAAGAACGTAGTATAATGCAGGATGCACCTGCCAGGCAGACTCCGACAGGATAGGACAAGGTGGAAGCAAACGGGACGACAGCTTGCTTCTGGCATCAAAAAACACAAACAAGAATCAGACACTGAAAGTAGCAGGAACAGAGAGAGAAATAGAGACCTAATCAGAGGGGGAAGAGAGAACAGGTGGGGAAAGAGTGAATGAGCTAGTTAGGGGAAATGTAGAACAGCTGAAGAATGAGAGACAGAGAAGGTAACCTAAAAAGACCAGCAGAGAGAGACAGAGTGAAGAGAAAGGACAGGAACAGACATAACAAGACATGACAGTACCCCCCCCACTCACCGAGCGCCTCCTGGCGCACTCGAGGAGGAAACCTGGCGGCAACGGAGGAAATCATCGATCAGCGAACGGTCCAGCACGTCCCGAGAGGGAACCCAACTCCTCTCCTCAGGACCGTACCCCTCCCAATCCACTAGGTACTGATGACCACGGCCCCGAGGGCGCATGTCCAAAATCTTACGAACCCTGTAGATGGGTGCGCCTCGACAAGGATGGGGGGAGGGACGAGCGGGGGCGCGAAGAACGGGCTTAACACAGGAGACATGGAAGACCGGGTGAACGCGACGAAGATAGCGCGGAGAAGAAGTCGCACTGCGACAGGATTAATGACCTGAGAAATACGGAACGGACCAATGAACCGCGGGGCCAACTTGCGAGAAGCTGTCTTAAGGGGAAGGTTCTGAGTGGAGAGCCATACTCTCTGACCGCAACAATATCTAGGACTCTTGGTCCTACGCTTATTAGCGGCCCTCACAGTCTGCGCCCTATTACGGCAAAGTGCCGACCTGACCCCCTTCCAGGTGCGCTCGCAACGCTGGACAAAAGCCTGAGCGGAGGGGACGCAGGACTCGGCGAGCTGAGATGAGAACAGCGGAGGCTGGTACCCGAGGCTACTCTGAAAAGGGGATAGACCGGTAGCAGACGAGGGAAGCGAGTTGTGGGCGTACTCTGCCCAGGGGAGCTGTTCTGACCAAGACGCAGGGTTACGAAAAGAAAGACTGCGTAAAATGCGACCAACAGTCTGATTGGCCCGTTCGGCTTGACCGTTAGACTGGGGATGAAAGCCGGACGAGAGACTGACGGAAGCCCCAATCAAACGGCAAAACTCCCTCCAAAATTGGGACGTGAACTGCGGGCCTCTGTCGGAAACGACGTCAGAAGGAAGGCCATGAATACGGAAAACATTCTCGATAATGATCTGAGCCGTCTCCTTAGCAGAAGGGAGCTTATCGAGAGGAATGAAATGAGCCGCCTTAGAGAATCTATCGACAACCGTAAGAATAACTGTCTTCCCGCTGATGAAGGCAGTCCGGTGATAAAATCTAAAGCGATGTGAGACCACGGTCGAGAGGGAATGGGAAGCGGTCTGAGACGGCCGGCAGGAGGAGAGTTCCCAGATTTAGTCTGCGCGCAGACCGAACAAGCGGCGACAAATCGACGCGCGTCACGTTCCCGAGTGGGCCACCAGAAACGCTGGCGAATGGAAGCAAGCGTACCCCGAACGCCGGGGTGGCCGGCTAACTTGGCAGAGTGGGCCCACTGAAGAACGGCCGGACGAGTAGGAACGGGAACGAACAGAAGGTTCCTAGGACAAGCTCGCGGCGACGGAGTGTGAGCGAGTGCTTGCTTTACCTGCCTCTCAATTCCCCAGACAGTCAACCCGACAACACGCCCGTCAGGGAGAATCCCCTCGGGGTCGGTGGAGACCTCAGAAGAACTGAAGAGACGAGATAAAGCATCAGGCTTGGTGTTTTTTGAGCCCGGACGATAAGAAATAATAAACTCGAAACGAGCGAAAAACAGAGCCCAACGAGCCTGACGCGCATTAAGTCGTTTGGCTGAACGGATGTACTCAAGGTTCCTATGGTCAGTCCAAACGACAAAAGGAACGGTCGCCCCCTCCAACCACTGTCGCCATTCGCCTAGGGCTAAGCGGATGGCGAGCAGTTCGCGATTACCAACATCATAGTTACGTTCTGACGGCGATAAGCGATGAGAGAAAAACGCGCAAGGATGGACCTTGCCGTCAGAGAGAGAGCGCTGAGAAAGAATGGCTCCCACGCCCACCTCTGACGCGTCAACCTCAACAACAAACTGTCTAGAGATGTCAGGTGTAACAAGAATAGGAGCGGATGTAAAACGATTCTTAAGAAGATCAAAAGCTCCCTGGGCGGAAACGGACCACTTAAAGCACGTCTTAACAGAAGTAAGGGCTGTGAGGGGAGCTGCCACCTGACCGAAATTACGGATGAAACGACGATAGAAATTAGCGAAGCCCAGAAAGCGCTGCAGCTCGACGCGTGACTTAGGAACGGGCCAATCAATGACAGCCTGGACCTTAGCGGGATCCATCTTAATGCCCTCAGCGGAAATAACGGAACCGAGAAAAGGGACAGAGGCGGCATGAAAAATGCACTTCTCAGCCTTCACATAAAGACAGTTCTCCAAAAGGCGCTGGAGGACGCGTCGCACGTGCTGAACATGAATCGAGAGAGACGGAGAAAAAATCAGGATATCGTCCATGTAAACGAAAACAAAAATGTTCAGCATGTCTCTCAGGACGTCGTTAACTAGTGCCTGAAAGACAGCTGGAGCGTTAACGAGGCCGAAAGGAAGAACCCGGTATTCAAAGTGCCCTAACGGAGTGTTAAACGCCGTCTTCCACTCGTCCCCCTCCCTGATGCGCACGAGATGGTAGGCGTTACGAAGGTCCAATTTGGTGAAAAACCTGGCTCCCTGCAGGATCTCGAAGGCTGAAGACATAAGAGGAAGCGGGTAACGATTCTTAACTGTTATGTCATTCAGCCCTCGATAATCCACGCATGGGCGCAGGGACCCGTCCTTCTTCTGAACAAAAAAAAACCCCGCTCCGGCGGGAGAGGAGGAGGAGACTATGGTACCGGCGTTGAGCGAAACCGACAAATAATCCTCGAGAGCCTTACGTTCGGGAGCCGACAGAGAGTATAATCTACCCCGGGGGGAGTAGTTCCCGGAAGGAGATCAATACTACAGTCATACGACCGGTGTGGAGGGAGAGAAGTGGCCTTGGAACGACTGAACACCGTGCGCAGATCGTGATACTCCTCCGGCACCCCTGTCAAATCGCCAGGCTCCTCCTGTGAAGAAGAGACAGAGGAAACAGGAGGGATAGCAGACATTAAACAGGTCACATGACAAGAAACATTCCAGGATAGGATAGTATTACTAGACCAATTAATAGAAGGGTTATGGCGCACTAGCCAGGGATGACCCAAAACAACAGGTGTAAAAGGTGAACGAAAAATTAAAAAAGAAATGGTTTCGCTATGATTACCAGAGACAGTGAGGGTTAAAGGCAGCGTCTCACGCTGAATCTTGGGGAGAGAACTACCATCTAAAGCGAACAAGGCCGTGGCCTCCCCTAACTGTCTGAGAGGAATGTCATGTTCCCGAGCCCAGGTCTCGTCCATAAAACAGCCCTCCGCCCCAGAGTCTATCAAGGCACTGCAGGAAGCAGATGAACCGGGCCAGCGGAGATGGACCGGAAAGGTAGTGCGTGATCCAGAAGGAGAGGCCTGAGTAGTTGCGCTCACCAGTAGCCCTCCCTTTACTGATGAGCTCTGGCTTTTACTGGACATGAGGTGACAAAATGACCAGCGGAGCCGCAGTAGAGACAGAGGCGATTGGTGATTCTCCGTTCCTTCTCCTTGGCCGAGATGCGGATACCCCCCAGCTGCATAGGCTCAGCATCCGAGCCGGCGGAGGAGGGTGGCAGTGATGCGGCAGGTGGCAGTGATGTGGAGAGGGGAGCAACGGAGAACGCGAGCTCCTTTCCACGAGCTCGGCGACGAAGATCAAACCGTCGCTCTATGCGAATAGCGAGAGCTATTAAGGAGTCCAGACAGGAAGGAACCTCCCGGGAGAGGATCTCATCCTTAACCTCGACGAGGAGACCCTCCAGAAAACGAGCGAGCAAAGCCGGCTCGTTCCAGTCACTAGAGGCAGCGAGAGTGCGAAACTCAATAGAATAATCCGTTATGGATCTATTCCCCTGACATAGGGAAGACAGGGCCCTGGAAGCCTCCTCGCCAAAAACAGAACGGTCAAAAACCCGTATCATCTCCTCCTTAAAGTCCTGATACTGGTTAATACACTCAGCCCTCGCCTCCCAGATTGCCGTGCCCCACTCACGCGCCCGTCCGGTAAGGAGAGAAATGACGTAGGCGATGCGGGCTGCGCTCCTGGAGTAAGTGTTGGGCTGGAGAGAGAACACCACATCACACTGAGTGAGGAATGAGCGGCACTCAGTGGGCTCCCCAGAGTAACACGGCGGGTTGTTGATCCTGGGCTCCGGAGACTCGGAAACCCTGGAAGTGGGCGGTGGATCGAGGTGGAGTTGGTGAACCTGTCTTGTGAGGTCGGAGACTTGGACGGCCAGGGTCTCAACGGCATGTCGAGCAGCAGACAATTCCTCCTCGTGTCTGCCTAGCATCGCTCCCTGGATCTCGACGGCGGAGTGAAAAGGGTCCGGAGCCGCTGGGTCCATTCTGGGTCTGATTCTTCTGTTATGTACTTGAGTGAAGACCCAAAAGCGGTTTTAACAGAAAACAGAGTTCTTTAATGAAAAAACAGGAATGGCATAAATCCTCTTCCAACGTAGTCAATGGAACAAAAGAACGTAGTATAATGCAGGATGCACCTGCCAGGCAGACTCCGACATGATAGGACAAGGTGGAAGCAAACGGGACGACAGCTTGCTTCTGGCATCAAAAAACACAAACAAGAATCAGACACTGAAAGTAGCAGGAACAGAGAGAGAAATAGAGACCTAATCAGAGGGGGAAGAGAGAACAGGTGGGGAAAGAGTGAATGAGCTAGTTAGGGGAAATGTAGAACAGCTGAAGAATGAGAGACAGAGAAGGTAACCTAAAAAGACCAGCAGAGAGAGACAGAGTGAAGAGAAAGGACAGGAACAGACATAACAAGACATGACATGCTCGATCTTGAAGAACTTGAAGATCTTCTTGGCTGGTCTCTCCGTGCACCAGCAGCATGTTGCAAGGCTCTGCCATGCGGAGGAGCTGCATGATGCCCTTAGCGTCTGCAAGGGCGCTGAACGACATGTACTCCACCTGCAGGGGTCACAGACAGAGGACAAACTCAGCAGGTTGGCTCACCGATCTCAATATCAACGTATCCATTTGATATCTATTACTGCAGTAACATCATGATTATACATCAAGTTCAATATAATCTCATCTTGTATTAGAGTTTGTCTATTTTCCATCTCCAGTTTCTTTTGACAATTCAGGATCTTGTGTCAGTCTGATGGTGCCGTGCACACAATGTCCAGTCATGATGATCTGATAAACAGAAAATGAAAAGTAGGATTGTTTTTCTCCCCAACTTTGCAGTAATGGGTATTTACTTCAGCTCTGTAATCTACATCAAACTTCAATTAATAGCCCGGAATTTATTTGCTTAAATCACTGAACACAACAGGAACTTGCTTGAGAGAGGCTTCTATTTCCTTAATGTGCACAGCGTTTTCTCCTTCGCGTGGTAATTATTTTAATTCCAGCATCCACTTCCAGCATTTTAATACATTTCTTCATATCCGGCACTAATGTGTTCTTATTTACACACTTTGTCATGTTTGTCTTAGTATGGCTAAAAAAAATAAAAACACTTTTCCATGACAGAAAATTGATTCTTTACTTTCACTGTGCATTTTTCGGCAGTTCTTCCTTTTGCCAGTAGAGGGCGATTGGCCAATTTCTGGGGGTCTTTACCCCCGAAATAGACTTTTTGTGTTTGCCAGTTAGTTAGATCTGTCACTCTCATTGAAATCCAGTCTAAGAAGTGGTAGATCTGTTCTATGTGTGCTATGTCTATGCTTCCTGTTCCTAAGTTTCGGATTTGCATCTTTTACTTTTGGTTTTGTACACCAGCTTCAAACAAATTAATAAAAATATATTTCACACCGGTGTAGATGGTACAATGATTCTCTACACTATACTTGCTAATTTTGTTACAAACTGAGATTAGACAAACTATTAGAATTTTTGCAACCAGGAAACGGCAGAGCAATTTCTGCACAAGGCACCTTTAATGTAACAAATCAAACATTAAACCCATTGATTGTAATTCATGATAACCTCGTAAACAGTTCATTTAGACCCGGTGGCTATTTGAGACTCGCCATTTAATTGAAGTTATGGTATACTTTTTATTTAAAAAAAATAGTTTTCTTTTTCTCCACAATTTTGTGGTATCGAATTGGTAGTTACAGTCTTGGCTCATCGCTGCAACTCCCTTACGGACTCGGAGAGGCGAAGGTCGAGAGCCATGCATCCTCCGAAACACGACCTAACCAAGCCGCACTGCTTCTTAACACAATGCCCGCTTAACCCGGAAGCCAGCCACACCAATGTGTCGGAGGAAACACCGTACACCTGTCGACCGTGTCAGCGCGCATGCGCCCGGCCCGCCACGTAAGTCGCTAGAGCGCAATGGGACAAGGACACCCCTGCCGGCCAAACCCTCCCCTAACTCGGACTACGCTGGGCCAATTGTGTGCCGTCACATGGGTCTCACATGGTCGGCTGTAACGGAGCCTGGACTCGAACCAGGATCTCTAGTGGCACAGCTAACACCTGCAATGCAGTGCCTTAGACCACTGCACCTCTCGGGAGGCTTATGGTATAGATCTTAAATGGGACTCTCCATATTCTTCTCATTGCCAGCGCACTTCTTGAAAATCTGTAGAGACTGACCAGCATGCAACATTCCTGACCAGCATGGAACACAGATTTTTCAGTAGTGATATTTCAATAATTTCATTTAGAAAGTCGCACACTATCTGCTCCAACACAATTTAATGGATAAACCTAATAATAACGGGTCTACAGTGACTATGTAGAATATTCACTGGGGTAAGAAGAATAGTATCTATAATGGACAAATGATTGGAATTGTCTGTATCTAAAGCATATCAATGCCTAAACATACATTAAACATTTGCAACTGTAAAGTAATGTTATAGCAGTAGCATACAAAAATATGATGTTTCTGCCCCATTGGTCCTTTGTTGTCTGCGTAGGAGCGATCAAAGGCCTTGATGTGTTTGAACTCAAACGTGTTTCTCTGTTCAAAGGTTTTTCTGATCGGTCCAGGTGATGAAGAGTTTGTAGAGGTGATTTCTCTGTGAGCCCTGTGGAGAAGTAGATGGGGGGCCTTCATGTTCATCCGCTCCCCTTGGAAGGAGAGGAGAGTGTTACTGTGAAATCATTTTCTGAATTGCCTAACGCCAAATCAACACACAATTAATGGCATCTTAACAAATGGACACCATGATCACTATACTAATTGAACTGGCAAATTAAACTCGGAATCAAAACCTTACCAGAATGTTTCCAATAGAATGCATAGTTCCTGAGCTATTCCCAGGGCAAAGACTGGTATCAGAACCTGAGAGCAATTAGCTATAGGGACAGAAGAAACCTGTGTGGTGGTCCTCACCTTTCCTCCTCTCTCCACTGTCTCATGTACTTTCTTCAGGAAGTCCCTTTCCCCGAGTCACGGGAGGTGGTGGCGTAGGTAGACTCTGAGATGAGGATGTCAGGCCGACCCTTATCAAACCACGCGGCCCTATGACAACACAGAATAGAAATGGTTTCTTATAGAACACCTAAGCATGGATCTAAATCATTTGAGCAAAACCAAACCTCATTTACAGTACCACACGTTTAGTTGACTAATTGTGTTTAAAATGGGAAATGAGAATGTTGTAAAATGTTGTTGACCTTGAAAACATAACTTCAGAATGATTAAATTACTAATATGTTGTTGATTTACAATTTTAGGAACTGTTGAAAAACATCCTCTACCAGTCGGTTGAGTTGCCCATTAACGGAATGCTATTAAGTCAAAGCTAGAGATAACGGACAATGGAGAAATATTATGGGATTTTTCAAATCTGTGCAAATCCAAAAATCCTTTCAAATCCATATCATTGTTCACTGTATGACTGTTATCTTCAATATGTTTCATAATATCATTCAGTACATGTAATTGTACTGGTACTTTAAACATAATTTACATGCATTCATTTACATGCATTCTAATATTCATATTTTTACACGTATCATATTTTATTAATATTTGATATCAGTCCTAACTTCCATTGTAAGTTAATGAAGCAGACATAATGTATAATTGTTTAGATGACTGAAAAAATCTATGCAAATTTCAGTACAAAATGAGTTTACGCTAATTGGGCAACAACTGGCTGGTTGAGATGTTTGTGATGCATTATCAAAGTTTAAATCATGCACATAAACATCTTAATTTATGGCCTATATTGAGGCTACATACAAATTTTGACGAAAAATACTTTTTCTCATACTTTTTCTTGGTGTGCCAGTTAAAAGGTTAAACAGCCATTTTTAAAAAACAGTTTATCCATTAAAAAGGTAAGAAAAAAATCATAAAATCATACAAAATTCACAATGCAGAATAAAGGTCCTATTATGTATGTATGACCACTAGGGCAGGGCAGGGCCAGGCACCGCCTCCAGCCTTTCAGAGGCCCTAAGCGAGATTTGTTCATTCAAAAAATGTCAGTCAAAAACGTGGTTTTCTTGTGTTTTGTACAATGTATTTGGAAAGTATTCAGACTCCTAGAATTATCCAACATTTTGATACATTACAGACTTATTTTAAAATGGACTACATGCAATTTTTTCCTAATCAAAAACACGTTTTCAGAATTTTAAAAAAATGACAGAAATACCTTATTTACATAAGTATTCAGACCCTTTGCTATGAGATGTTTCTACAACTTGATTGGAGTCTATATGTGGTCAATTTAATTGATTGGGCATTATTTGGAAAACCACACACCTGTCTATTTAAGGTCCCACAGTTGACAGTGCATGTCAGAGCAAAAACCAAGCCATGAGGTCGAAGGAAACATCTGTAGAGCTCCGAGACAGGATTGTGTCGAGGCACAGATCTGGGGAAGGGTACCAAAAAATGTCTGCAGCATTGAAGGTCCCCAAGACCACAGTGTCCTACATCATTCTTAAATGTAAGAAGTTTGAAACCACCAAGACTCTCCCTAGAGCCAGTTGCCCGGCCAAACTGAGAAATTGGGGGAGAATGGCCTTGGTCAGGGAGGTAACCAAGAACCTGACAGTCACTCTGACAGAGCTCCAGAGTTCCTCTGGGGAGATGGGAAAACCTTCCAGAACCACCTCTGCAGCACTCCACCAATCAGGCCTTTATGGTAGAGAGGCCAGATGGAAGCTATTCCTCAGAAAAAGGCACATTACAGCCCGCTTGGAGTTTGCCTACAGGCACCTAAAGGACACTCAGACCATGAGAAACAAGGTTCTCCGGTCTGATGAAACTAGGATTGAACTCTAAGGCCTGAATGCCAAGCGTCACGTCTGGAGGAAATCTGTTACCATCCCTATGTTGAAGCATGGTGGTGGCAGCATCATGCTGTGGGGATGTTTTTCAGCGGCAGGGACTGGGCGACTAGTCAGGATCGAGGCAAAGATGAACAGAGCAAAGTACAGAGAGATCCTTCATGAAAACCTGCTCCAGAGCACTCAGGACCTCAGATTGGGGCAAAGGTTCACCTTCGGGACAAGTCTCAATATCCTTGAGTGGCTTAGCCAGAGCCCGGACTGGAACCCTAACTAACATCTCTGGAGAGACCTGAAAAATAGCTGTGTAGCGACGTTCCCAATCCAACCTGACAGAGCTTGAGAGGATCTGCAGAGAAGAATGGGAGAAACCCCCCCAAATGCAGGTGTGCCCAGAAGACTCAAGGCTGTAATCGCTGCCAAAAGTGCTTCAACAAATGCTGAGTAAAGGGTCTGAATGGGGTATTGTGTGTAGAATGATAAGAAAAAAAATGATTTAATCCATTTTACGATAAGGCTGTAACGTAACAAAATGTGGAAAAAGTCAAGGGGTCTGAATACTTTCTGAATGCACTGTATTCCATATTTTGTTATAACCTGAATTAAAAATGTATTTAAAAAAATATCCCCCAGACATCTACACACAATACCCCACAATGTCAAAGTGAAAACATGTTTTAGAAAAATAATCTTTTTGTATTGAAAGTTAAATACAGAAATCTCTAATTTACATAAGCATTCACACCCCTGAGTCAACACGTGCTAGAATCACCTTTGTCAGCGATTACAGCTGTGAGTATTTGTGGGTAAGTCTCTAAGAGCTGGGCTGTACAATATTTGCACATTCTTAAAATAATTATTCAAACTCTGTCTAGTTGGTTGTTGATCATTGCAAGACAGCCATTTTCAAGTCTTGCTATAGATTTTCAAAAAGTCAAAACTGTAACTAGGCCACACAGATACATTCAATGTCATCTTGGTAAGCAACTCCGGTGTATATTTGGCATTGTGTTTTAGGTTATTGTCCTTCGGAAAGGTGAATTTGTCTCCCAGTGTCTGTTGTTAAGCAGACTGAACCAGGTTTTCCTCTAGGATTTTGCCTATGTTTAACTCTATTCCGTATATATTTTTATCCCCCCCAAAAACCCAGTCCTTCCCGATGACAAGCACACCCCTGACATGATGCAGCTACCATCATGCTTGAAAATATGAAGAGTAATACTCAGTGACGTGTTGTGTTGGATTTGCCCCAAACATAACACTTTGTATTCAGGAAATAAAGTTAATTTCTTTGCCACATTCTTTGCAGTTTACTTTTATTGCAAACAAGTTCTGGAACATTTTTATTATGTACAGACTTCCTTCTTTTCACTGTGTCATTTATACTGAACAAAAATATAAACACAACATGTAAAATGTTGGTCGCATGTTTCATGAGCTGAAATAAAGATCCCATACAAAAATAATATTTCTTGCAAATTTTAAGAACAAATTTGTTTACATCCCTGTTATTGAGCATTTCTCATTTGCCAAGACAATTCACCCACCTGACAGGGGTACAGGGGCTTGCAAAAGAAAAAAGTATTCTCCCCCTCGGCATTGATCCTATTTTGTTGCCTCACAACCTGGAATTAAAATAGATTTTTTGGGGGGTTTGAATCATTTGATGTACATAACATGCCTACCACTTTGAAGACGCACATTTTTTTTTGGGGGGGGGGGGGGGGGTGGAAACAAACAAGAAATAAGACAAAACAGAACTTGAGTGTGTATGGCTTAAAGTGGTCCTATGGACAGATACTCCAATCTCCGCTGTGGAGCTTTGCAGCTCAGGGTTATCTTTGGTCTCTTTGTTGCCTCTCTGATTAAACCCCTCCTTGCCTGGTCCGTGAGTTTTGGTGGGCGGCCCTCTCAAACGTGAGAGGATAAAAAAGCAAAAGAAAACAATAGAACTGAAAGACTAAAAAAGCACCCTAAGGAAAAGCAAAGCTAAAAAGTTGTGTTTTAAGAGCTATTTTAAATATGTCCACAGTTTCTGTCCCACTCGGGTTCTCTGGCAGACTATTCCAGAGTCTGGGTGCATAGTAATTAAAGGCTGTCTCTCCATGCCTCTTTGTCCTAGGCTTTTAGATAGTTAAAAGGCCAGTGCCAGAGGACTTGAAGGACCTACTGGGTACATAACTCAAAAGCATGTCTGATATGTATTGGGGTGCACAATCGTAGATTGATTTAACAGACAGGAGAGCATTAAAGTAGTCAAGTCTGCTTGTAATAAAACTGTGGATGAGTCCCTCTGTATCAGCCTGAGAGAGAAACATCCGCACCTTGGCAATGTTCATCAGGTGGTAAAAAGCTATTTTGGTCACATTCCTAATGTGTCTTATCACACACACATCCCTGCCCACAAAGGTTCTGGACAGAGGCTGGAAACACGATAACACCAGTAGGAGGAACAGACTGAGCTCTTGCCGAGCAACAGCGTCTGATTGTTTATCCTAGAAATACAAGGACTCCGCCTAATTGGAAGGTATAAACATATGTTTGTGTGAATTGTGTGTCTGCTTTTCTAGCTGCAATAAATCTACACTGAACTTTGCAGCTCAGACTCTCCTAAGGGAGGTGATTCCATAATGGCAGAATCATTGTTGTCATTACTATCAGAAAATGACCCATGCCTTGCAGTGTGTGAATTCACAGGTAAAAGTAGCACACGAGCAACGGAACCCCAGGAGATAACCGCGAGCACGGCCTGAGTCTGGGGGACCGAGTGTACATCAAAGTTCACCAAGCCGGTGTGTTTGGAGAATAAACAGCTGGTCCGGACCCCAAACGGTACCCCTCACCGCGATAACAGAGGTGAAAACCACAGCCTCTCTCTGGTGGATCCATACTTCTCATGTGAAATGAGATCCGTTCTGACTAATGGGTAAGCTGGAAGAAGAGCTGGAGAAAAGGAGACTGGAGAGTAGGCGTTATGTTAAGAAAAGTGTTGTCATAACAGCATCCGTGTAGTGATAACCGTATTCCTAGCAGTAGTGATTTAGGGGAACAATGATAATGACTGCATTTCAATGCCAGTACAATGGATAGGAGAGTGGACAGATGAGAGGGTGCATTGGGTGAGAAGTGCTGTTAATGTCACAGGTGCGAAGCAGAACATTAATCACTGTGGACATGCTGTGTGGGTTGTTCTAGGAGAGTAAAAAACAAACCAGTACTCCGAGGCTGGGTTCTGCCCTGGGCGGAGTCATTGTGTTGCAGAAATGGATCTGGAGAGAGCAGAACGGCACTTCATGTCTGAAGAACTAGATGAGACTGTCCCTCCTACTGTACCTGCGGCAACACCGCCCTGGTGTGGAGGAAGCGGTGAAAGTTACACTCTTGAAACCATATGCTTTCACATCCTCCCAGAGAGAAGGGAGCAGGAAACCCACCCCAGATATGTCATAGATGTTCAGCCTTCTGAGAGTAGCTCAGGGCTGAGTAGTCAAAAGAATGTTTGTTCCCCAAATGCCGATAGTGTATCAAGTTAAAGATGGAAACACAGACTCTCTTTGGGGGGGGGAAAGCTTCTCCTACCCAATAACATTCTGTGCTGGGATAACACAACTCTAAGAAACATGTTAACCGAGCAATACGCTAACAAAACTACAATTGTAGTGAAACTCGTTGATCAAATCAAACAAGGTGTACAACAGGTGTAGTCGTTACAGTGAAATGCTTACTTACGAGCCGCTAAACAATCCCTTTACGAGCCCCTAAATTGACCAATATGTGCGAGCAAAACACTACTGGCAGCATCATTTTGGAACAGACAGTTATCTAATGGAAGAGCCTAGAAGCAGATAAACAATCTTATGGGGTGTTAGACTCAGACACGGGTGAACAGGCGATAACAGCACCTTCCAACCATGGTGAAGTGTTCACCAAGGCACTAGTGGTGAATGACACACCTATAAGAGAAGTGAATGTCACTCAAATTGAATTCATTACGAGTTTCGACTAGCAGCGTGAATAGATTCACCGTGTCATTGATATTGACTGCAGTTGTGGAGGGTGAAAGTGTAAAAGGGATAGCCAAATCTGTTGGAGATGCAGTAGTAACCACATGGTCATGGACTAAGGGACAAATTATGTGGATAGTTGAATATACAGCTTGGGCAATGCTAGACAAAATTGTTATCTTGATGGAAGGGGCCTTATTTTACCATGCCATCAAAACCTTAATGTTAATGCCATACATATGGCTTCCTGGACTACATGGTGCAATTAAGTCATTACAAAGCTCGTAGTTTGCTATGACACCCAAATACGCGAACGAAGGAGAGGGAGCGAGTGTGTTCTCTCTGATGATCTGAAGGGAAGTCTGGGGTAACGTGTGAGGGAAACCAATAGAGTCCCATCTTCAGAGCCCAGCAGAAGATCTAACATCCCATTGGCATGGAACAGATCGAGTAGGTGGTCCTTGCCCCAAACTAATTCTCATCAAGGGTGGTGTGAAATTATTAAGATGCATTTTCTTTCTCTGCTCAAGTCGTTGTGTTTTATAGGTGGTGTGGAACATGCGAGTGATCGCTGGTCCAGAGGGAGGACTTTTGAGCCTGTTTTAAGTCGGGTGTACGCTACGTGATTTTGGCCCTGGTTTCGCTGTCCCAGACAAGCTTTTGATTAAAATGAAGTCGTTTTTTTGGGGTATTGTGGGAGCAAAACTCATGACTATGATTACATTTGCGTTATTAGCAGCATCTAGGCTGTCCACTTTGAAGAGCTGAGACAGAATGGCTATATAAGGAATGGAACATATAGGACCAGGGCCCCGCTACCATTATAACATAGACGGCTGTCAGATGTGGGCGTTAACAAGCAAGAACTGAGATGGAAAGATAATGGTGGAGAAAGGTCAAGGGAAGCTATTTTCATATAGAGGGAGGGGACTCTATATGTCGTGCAAAGACAGAATAATTTTAAGGCAGGACTCTGTAATATAAGAATTTTGTATTTTCCTTGGAAGGGCTCAGCTCTGTTAGTCTAAATTGAATTCACAAGTTCCGGTATCTGTGTAAATATTTGACTCAATATTTTCCACAACAGTATCTGTACTTTACTATTTATATTTTTGAAAACTTTTACTTCACTCCACTCCTAATGAAAATAATGTACTTTTTACTCCACACATTTTCCCTGACACCCAAAAGTACTCGTTACATTTTGAAAGCTTAGCAGGACAGAAAAATGGTCCAATTCACACACTTACCAAGAGAACATCCCTGGTCATCCCTACTGCCTCTGACCTGGCAGACTCACTAAACACACGTTTCGTTTGTAAATGATGTCTGAGTGTTGGTGTGTGCCCCTGTCGATCCGGAAGAAAAAGAACAATAGTGCAAATCCTGTCTCTAACAGATGGTTCACAAGTTAGAATATTTACTCTGAGAATTTAGCATGGTTAGAGTGAATAGAATGTCAATATGACCGTGGTCAAAAAGTGGTCGCTGCTCAATAGAACTCTGCTACTGCTCTGCGGCCAGAACAGTGCTAACTTCAAAAATCAACTGACAAGCTAGCTAGTGGCTGCAGGTTCCTGTGTGATAACATTGGGTTTTTCTAAATTAAATCTGCAGAATACAAAACAAATTGGGTCTATGTATTTGTTGATTTATAAAGCTAAACAGACTGAATTTCCATATCTACCCTCCCACGAAGACAATCGGTCTAGTTGATTGGTCCAAACTGTGGAAACGCCTCATAATGTTACTACCTCCCAATGCCGAAAATGGAAGAGATACAACCAAGAGCAGGGCAGTTTAAACTACCAACGGTCACAACAAACTTAGGTTCTTATTTCACTCAACACGGTTAAGTACAAGCATATTAAGGTTATAAAATGGTAGAGAAGAATCTAATGATTAGTTGAATGAATGAAAACTACGTTTAGACATTGATTTATTAGCACCCTCTTCAATTTACCAGTATTTCACTACATTCTAAAGCAGTGAGTGAACTCCTTTTATATTCATATGTCTAAAGGAAGTAGATAAAGAGCCAAAGTCGACTCTCAGTTCCTGGTAAGGTCAGGCGATTTTCTGTGGAACTATGGCAAAGAAAGACGTGGAGGTGAGGACAAAGTTGAAGAGAGAAGAAACCTCTGAGAGGGGGGCTAGAGGTGTCCATCCCAACAATACTCAAACTGAGGTCTTATCTCATACACACACATCCCTGCCCATGAACGTTCTGGACTCAGGTTGGCCCACGATAACACCAATAGGAGGAACAGACTCAGTTCTTGCCTACCAACAGAGACTGATTGTTTATCCTAGAAATGCAAGGTGACTCCGCCACATTGGAAGGTATAAATATATGCTTGTGTGAATTGTATGTGTGTTTTTGCAGCTGCAAAACCCAGTGTGGCGAATAAATCTATACTGAACCAAAACAATTTAACTGAGTTACAGTTCACGTAAGGAAATCAGTCAATTGAATTAAATTAATTTAGCCCTAATCTATGGATTTCACATGACTGGGAATAGCGATATGAATCTGTTTGTCAAAGTTACCTTAGAAAAAAGGTCAGTGGATCAGAAAACCAGACAGTATCTGGTGTGATCACCATTTGCCTCATGCAGTGTGACACATCTCCTTTGAACAGAGTTGATCAGTCTGTTGATTGTGGCCTGTGGAATGTTATCCGACTCCTCTTCAATGGCTATGCGAAGTTGCTGGATATTTCCGGGAACTGGAGCACGCTGTCGTACACAATGATCCAGAGCATCCCAAACATGCTTAATGGGTGACATGTCTGGTGAGTATCCAGGCCATGGAAGAACTGGGACATTTTCAGCTTCGAGGAATTGTGTACAGATCTTTGCTACATGGGGCCGTGCATTATCATGCTGTCCTTGTGTTATGTAGAAATCTGGGAATCGTCTCTGGAAAGACAACAATGGCACAATAATGGAACATCATAAGGACCAAAAGATTATCTAAATTACACAATGGGACAGTTACATTGAGAATCATGCAGCTACTTACATCATTGAAACCCATGTGCATCCCACAATCAAGCATAATAGTTTTTCCCCCAATCGAGACAAGGATGCAGCCGTGGCCAACATCCTGTCCAGCACCTGAGTAAGGACAGATGGATGAGGTACAAACAACATCCCATCCATAATGTTACTGATTTCTTAAAAGTGATGGCAACTGACCATTAAGATTGAAAGCCCAGAGCACATGCATATGATAATCTCCAATACAAACAAAAATGATCAGTTATTGCATTTTAGTACACCAGAGGTACATTCATTTCCAATGGAACGTTGCATTTGCCTTGCAGCATTGCATTGCAGAGGCAGTTGCTTTGAGTTCTGTGTGGTGCATACGTTGGATTTGTTGAATGTATGCTTCAACCTGCACGTGAATGTTGAACTTCTGTTGCACTTATCCAGATAATGCTGCACTTATCCAGATAATGCTGCGTACCATTTTGCGCAAAACACTGTAGGTGTTATCAAGGTGAAAGGAATGTAAACTGCATGTGCATCCAATGCATGCGTAGGGACCAAAGCTAGCGAGCTCTATCCAGAGAGGAAGCGGCTTCAAGCTTCACGCCTCGATCACACAGACAGTGTTTTTGCGGAAAGTGCTACACAGCATCATCTGTATGTGTGCAAGAAAAGTTACACATTCGCCTTCTGCTACCATTTCTGTCAAGCCATCTATGCATATGTTCGATACATCCAATCTGTGCACCGCACAAGGCGTACTGCAACTGCCTCTGCAACGTTCAATTGGAAATGGATGTACTTCTGGTGTACCAAAATGCAATAACACTGTCGGTACTTAGGTAAAAAATACGTTAAAGTACTCGTTTTTTGGGGGGGTATTTATTATTGACTACTTTTACTTCACTACATTCCCGAAGAAAAGGTGTATATTGAACTTTTCTTGCACACATATCTAGATTATGCAAAGTACTCTTGCGAAAAGACACTGTTGGTGTGGTGTAACTGGATCCACAATTGGTCTTCTCCAGCAGGTTGCGTTTTTTCCACACGCCAAGCGATGAGTTTTTGTATGGAGCTCAATGAGACTTGTTTGGATGTTAAATGACAAGACAAGTAATTGATGACAGTTACCAGTCTTGTTCGTGCCATCTTACACCCATAACAAGAGTGTCTAATTTATTTAAAAAAAATATGGAATGGCTTATTTGCTCGAATATAACTTTTCTAACGATTTGGTTGTTAGGGGTGTACCGATATAAGTAGAACACGTGACATCCCAGCAACTTTGAGGGAAAAACACTGTCGGAGTTGTGCCTGGTTGTCACTAATTACCACAACCATAGTCTTACACCCAAACTATTTCTGCAATTTAACTTCTGAAAATGTGATTTTATACCTAACCTTATGACCAAAAAGCAAGTATAGCTTTCATGACAACTAGTGGTAACAGTTGTGCCTGTTGTTCACACCGTTATATGCCCTCTCGTCGGCTAGAATGGTCCCACCTGATCTTCTGTTTTTGAAGAAATGTATTTCCATTGTTAGAGCGGCCTCTGGGACTGCTTGAAGCGAGACGGTGGATGAAAGAGCGCGCTTTGAAATGGAAAAGTGTTGCGGTAGCTTTTGATAAAGAATAACATCAAGTGTGATGCAGTGTTGAGCGCCACATCCCGAGGGGTTCGAGCTGATTGTGACAGACTGTTAAATGGCGTCCCTCGAGAAGACAATAACAATATGTATGTCAGAAGTGCATTATAATCATAAGGAGACGTATACTTGGATTACGGAGGAGGAATGGAGGTCTAAGAGAGAGGGGGGGGGAGTATGAGTCGGTTAAAAATGGAGATGGTTTGTTAAAATAGAATGGCAGAAAGCCTTCCATTTTCTCGCATGGAATAGCCCTCATTCCTCAGCACAAGAATAGACTGACGAGTTTCAGAAGAAAGTTCTTTGTTTCTGGCCATTTTGAGCCTGTAATCGAACCCACAAATGCTGATGCTCCAGATACTCAACTAGTCTAAAGAAGGTCAGTTTTATAGCTTCTTTAATCAGGACAACAGTTTTCAGCTATGCTAACATAATTGTAAAGGGTTTTCTAATGATCAATTAGCCTTTTAAAATTATAAACTTGGATGAGCTAACACAATGTGCCATTGGAACACAGGAGTGATGGTTGCTGATAATGGACCTCTGTATGCCCACTCGACTAGCATCACTAACCTGGACGGTTCTGACTTAGAATATGTGGACAACTACAAATACCTAGGTGTCTGGCTAGACTGTAAACTCTCCTCACAGACTCATATTAAACATCTCCAACCCAAAATTACATCTAGAATCGGCTTCCTATTTCGCAACAAAGCCTCCTTCACTCATGCCGCCAAACATACCCTCGTAAAACTGACTATCCTACCGATCCTTGACTTCGGCGATGTCATTTACGAAATAGCTTCCAATACTCTACTCAGCAAACTGGATGCAGTCTATCACAATGCCATATGTTTTGTCACCAAAGCCCCTTATACCACCCACCACTGTGACCTGTATGCTCTAGTCAGCTGGCCCTCGCTACATATTCGTCGCCACTGGCTCCACCCACTGGCTCCAGGTCATCTATAAGTCTATGCTAGGTAAAGCTCCGCCTTATCTCAGCTCACTGGTCATGATAACAACACTGCCCTGTAGCACGCGCTCTAGCAGGTCTCACTGGTCATCCCCAAAACCAGCCTTTCCTTCCAGTTCTCTGCTGCCAATGACTGGAACGAATTGCAAAAATCACTGAAGCTGGAGACTTATATTTCCCTCAATAACTTTAAACATCAGCTATCTGAGCAGCTAACCGATCGATGCAGCTGTACATAGCCCATCTGTAAATAGTCCACCCAATCTACCTACCTCATCCCCATATTGTTTTTATTTACTTTTCTGTTCTTTTGCACACCAGTATTTCTACTTGCACATCACCACATCACCATCTGCTCATCTATCACTCCAGTGTTCATTTGCTAAGTAATTATTACTATGGCCTATTTATTGCCTTACCTCCTCAAGCCATTTGCACACACTGTATATAGACTTTCTTTTTTCTATTGTGTTATTGACTGTACGCTTGTTTATTCCATGTGTAACTTTGTGTTGTTGTTTGTGTCGTACTGCTTTGCTTTATCTTGGCCAGGTCGCAGTTGTAAATGAGAACTTGTTCTCAACTAGCTTACCTGGTTAAATTAAGAATAACAAAAAATGTAGATATTCCATTAAAAAATCAGCTGTTTCCAGCTACAATAGTAATTTACAACATTAACAATGTATACACTCTATTTCTGATCAATTTGATGTTATTTTGATGGACAAAAATGTGCTTTTCTTTCAAAAACAAGGTCATTTCTAAGTGACCCCAAACTTTTGAACGGTGGTGTATGTTTCCGTAAGATTGGATTTTTAGCATTTATAGCAATGGTTATCAACTGTAATGCAAGGATGGAACATTAGTCGTAGAACATTGAGGTTGTGGTGGGAGCTGCCGAGAGGTATTTGGTCATGTGAGACTTCTCATCAGAAGACTTACAGGGTGTGTTAAGTGGTGGTCCCATCCTTTCAGGTTGTTGGCCTGAGGTAGGACTAAATAGATTTAAATAGTGGAGTAGGGTGGTGTAATTTTGTATTTTTTTGTGAGTAGTGTTAGGTGGTAGGGTATTTACTTATTTTTTCATTCAAAGTATAAGGGAGTTGTACTCCAGTCTAGCAGGTGGCGGTAATGCAACATTTTATTGGATGCCAGCCGCCGTTAAAGCTCAGCTAAGAAGTAGAGAGCGGCCACTAGAGTATCTGGTCAATATAAAATATTATATGTGTTCTAGCAGATGTCTCTTTCGAATGAGTGTGAAATCAAAGACGGCTTAGAAACGTTGGTGGAATCACAGGCTATAGGAGAGTTAGCTAAACTAGCGGTAAACAACGTGCTCTAAAGTTCGTGGCTAGCTACATTTCTGTATTTTGAAGAATTTTCGATTTAACCAGTGGTGTCACTTATCTTAGGCATCCTGGCTGGGTGTTCAAACTAGAATGGGTCGAAAAGTAGATGACTAGTTAGCTAATGTAGACTGATTTGCCGGCTAAATTATGATGGACAAAGCTTTCCCTGCAAAAAATGTATTTAGCTCGCTCGATGGCTGCAAGAAGCAGTTTTGTTTTAGAAAGATTGGTTAGCAGCGTGTGTTGTTGCTAGCTAGCAGTGGCACTTACACCAAAGATGGTCTCATTAGCTTATCGGTGTTTATACTGTTTGTTCCAACGCGCTTCACCCATCATTATCGACACCAATTGGCGAGGATGTGCAACTGCACTGCAGTACTCACGAACTTCGGACCTGCGCAGGGCCGTTCGCAGTGTTTTGGTCTTCAATAGCTTCATAAACCCCGCACATTATTACAATTTATCTTTTTAAAATGTGATTTTAATCATAACCCTAAGCACACTGCTAACCGTATACTTTGTTTTTTGTTATTGCATTTTTTGCTATTTTGTGGCTGTGGAATCCGACTTTGTTGCTAGAAGCTAGTGGAAACCTAGCTAGTAACGTTACTTCCGTGGGACGACAGAGTTCGCAAGTACGATATTATCAGAATGCAGTTAATTTGTTAGCAATTCTATTAATAACAGGTTATTAAGGATGCCCACATGTTGAATATAAAACATTCATATGAAGATCTGTATTAGCAAGTAAACAATATTGTAGAATTGCTGCACTCATTCATATCATTTTTCGACGTATAGTACTTCCGTGTAGCCATGGCCGATTCTGTTGCAGTAGAGGACCCGAAATTCACCTTACAAGAGGTTCTTGACACTTTTAAGTCATGCCTATCTGAAAACAAAGAAGTATTCCTCGAACATTATGTAGCAGGATGGCTTGGTCTTGTAAGGTAAGTCGTTTAAATCTATGCTAGCCTAGATTCTTAGCTAACTAGGTAGCCCTGGGCTAACATTAAACAAACAGCTGGCAAATCATTGAGTGCACATGATCTAGTTATATGTACTAAAAACAAATCTGCTATGTACATTACAGAGATTAACATTAAAGTTAGAATCCTTAGTTGAAACAATAACACAGCGTTACCCAACCTTTGTTTTGATAAAATGCTGAGAGATTGGCCTGGAGAAATGTTACCACAATCAAATTCGTAGAAAGAGCTATTTATGCAAGAACTGACCATCCCTGGTATCAAAATTATAGTTTGAACTATGTTTTGGGCATATAGCTACAGTGTTTGTTTACATTGTTTACAAATAAATAAAAGCTAGCTCATGTTTAGGTTCTGATGGCTACAACAGTTGATTAAAGCTCAGGAGGCATTTATACGTTATATTCTTCAAGAATCAATGGGTATATATTGCAAATTAATTATATCTATTTTAAAAATGGATGTAGCAACTAAGGACTCTAGCTTTAAGTGTTGCCCTATTGCCTGGGGCAAGTGAAGTGAGTAGTTGAGCCTGCTCTGAGATTGCACCATTGTGCATGTTAATTTAAAAAAAGACAAAATAACCAAACTCTAAAGAATTCCATTAGCCTAAAACTGATCTTTCTGGACCCTCACCATTGTTTAATTGAAAGACAGACAATGTATGGTATTTATAGACAGGTTGGTTGTAACAGACAGGGTTGGCGTAGACTTGATAACATGTAAACTGTATTTAGTCTCCAAATGTTTATTGAAAACACAAATTTTGACAATGAGCAGTTGTTTCTCAAATATATCTTTACAGTTGTCGGTTAGCTAGCTAGCAAATTTGAGCCATATTGGCATATACATGACATCAGTCAAAACAAGACATGGTATCAATAATAAGCTACGAGCTGAAATGAGCCATCTACTATTTCCCACATGGCAGCTTTTTGTCATTGATGCTTGCTATCTGACCATTCAGAATCATACGAACGCATGCCACATCAATGTGCACGCATAATTTTAGTGATGTCAGCCAACCCGGGCAAGTTGAGCCTGCACTGAGATTTTTTTATTTACTGATAGCAACACAAATACAAAATCCCAGTACTGATCTTAATGGTTCATTGATGTCAACCCCTGAAATTATTCTGGTTGTCTCATTATGAGGATAGGAAACACTGTCACCACCGATAAATCCACTATAATTGAGAATTTCAATAAGCATTTTACTACGGCTGGCCATGCTTTCCACCTGGCTACCCCACCCCGGTCAACAGCACTGCACCCCCCACAGCAACTCACCCAAGCCTTCTCCCAAATCCAGTCAGCTGATGTTCTGAAAGAGCTGCAAAATCTGGACCCCTACAAATCAGCCGGGCTAGACAATCTGGACCCTTTCTTTCTAAAAATGACCTGCCGAAATTGCAGCAACCCCTATTACTAGCCTGTTCAACCTCTCTTTTGTGTCGTCAGAGATTCCCAAAGATTGGAAAGCAGCTGCAGTCATCCCCCTCTTCAAAGGGGGGGGAACTCTTGACCCAAACTGCTACAGACTTATATCTATCCTACCCTGCCTTTCTAAGGTCTTCGAAAGCCAAGTCAACAAACAGATTACCGACCATTTCGAATCCCACCATACCTTCTCTGCTATGCAATCTGGTTTCAGAGCTGGTCATGGGTGCATCTCAGCCATGCTCAAGGTCCTAAATGATATCTTAACCGCCATCGACAAGAAACAATACTGTGCAGCCGTATTCGTCTCTGTCAATCACCACATCCTCATCGGCAAACTCGATAGCCTTGGTTTCTCAAATGATTGCCTCGCCTGGTTCACCAACTATTTCTCTGATAGAGTTCAGTGTGTCAAATCGGAGGGCCTGTTGTCCGGGCCTCTGGCAGTTTCTATGGGGGTACCACAGTGTTAAAGTTTTGGACTGACTCTCTTCTCTGTATACATCAATGATGTTGCTCTTGCTGCTGGTGAGTCTCTGATCCACCTCTACGCAGATGACACCATTCTGTATACTTCTGGCCCTTTGGACACTGTGTTAACAACCCTCCAGACGAGCTTCAATGCCATACAACTCTCATTCCGTGGCCTCCAATTGCTCTTAAATACAAGTAAAACTATGCGCATGCTCTTCAACCAATCGCTGCCTGCACCTGCCCGCCCGTCCAACATCACTACTCTGGACGGTTCTGACTTAGAATATGTGGACAACTACAAATACCTAGGTGTCTGGTTAGACTGTAAACTCTCTTTCCAGACTCACATCAAACATCTCCAATACAAAGTTAAATCTAGAATTGGCTTAATATTTCGCAACAAAGCCTCCTTCACTCATGCTGCCAAACATGTAAAACTTTGTAAAACTGACCATGCTACCGATCCTCGATTTCGGCGACGTCATTTACAAAATAGCCTCCAATACCCTACTCAATAAATTGGATGCAGTCTATCACAGTGCCATCCGTTTTGTCACCAAAGCCCCATATACTACCCACCACTGCGACCTGTACGCTCTCGTTGGCTGGCCCTCGCTTCATACTCGTCGCCAAGCCCACTGGCTCCAGGTCATCTACAAGACCCTGCTAGGTGAAGTCCCCCCTTATCTCACCTCGCTGGTTACCATAGCAGCACCCACCTGTAGCACGCGCTCCAGCAGGTATATCTCTCTGGTCACTCCCAAAACCAATTCTTACTTTGGCCGCCTCTCCTTCCAGTTCTCTGCTGCCAATGACTGGAACGAACTGAAAAAATCTCTGAAACTGGAAACATTTATCCCCCTCACTAGCTTTAAGCACCAGCTGTCAGAGCAGCTCAAAGATTACTGCACCTGTACATAGCCCATTTATAATTTAGCCCAAACAACTACCTCTCCCCCTACTGTATTGATTTATTTTGCTCCTTTGCACCCCATTATTTCTATCTCTACTTTGCACATTCTTCCAATGCAAATCTACCATTCGTGGTTTATTTTTATTTTTACTTGCTATATTGTGTTTACTATGTCACCAATGGTCTTTTTTTTGCCTTTACCTCCCTTATCTCACCTCATTTGCTCACATTGTATATAGACTTATTTTTCTACTGTATTATTGACTGTATGTTTGTTTTACTCCATGTATAACTCTGTGTTGTTGTACCTGTCGAACTGCTTTGCTTTATCTTGGCCAGGTTGCAATTGTAAATTAGAACTTGTTCTCAACTTGCCTACCTGGTTAAATAAAGGTAAAATAAAAAAATATATAGAGCCATTTAGCATAATGAAATATTTGAAGACTCTTCCAATAAAAAAACTTGTGTATGTTGTATTAAATGTGTTTATTGTCCTTTGTATCCAGATTCATGAACAGCCTGGGGAGTGTGTTCTCCTTCATCGCCAAGGATGCTGTCAACAAGATCCAAATCCTGATCAACCATCTGAACAGTGAGAATGGGGCCCACTACGTCACCGTCCAGTCTATGGTCAAATACGAACTGGACAACCAACTGGTGGACCTGACTAAGAGAGGCAGCTTCCCCGAGTCCGGCTGCCGCACCCTCCTGAGGCTGCACCGTGCCCTGCGCTGGCTGGAGCTCTTTCTCGAACGGCTGCGCACCAGCACTGAAGAAAGCAAGACCTCTGTCATGTGCTCTGAGGCCTATAATGAATCCCTCTCCCAACACCATGCATGGATCATCCGCAAGGCTGCCGGTACAGCTTTCTGGGCTCTCCCAGGGCGTGCCACGTTCTTTGATGTGATGAATGTAGGTACCCCAGAGCAGGTAGTGGCCATGCTAGGGGATGCCCTGCCGCTCATCTCTGAGGTGTACCAAGTGACAGAGGACCTCTATGCCCAGAACAATATATTGGACTTGCCCTAGTAGGCAGGAAGTACTGTAGTAGTAGTTGCCTGGTGGTCCCAGATCTATGTGTGTCATCTTGCCAACTCCAATGGAATTGTTTATAAGAGTTGGCAAGACAGCATAAATAGATCGGAGACCACCAGGCTACTGTAGGCCTCGTAGTCCAACCAGCACATCAATGCTGGCAATCTGTGCTGCTCCTTATTGTTTCTTGGTGACAATTTCTGGTGTATAGAGATGGGTGTATTACTGTATGTACATTACATTATTATGTAGTAAGGCAGCATTACCCATGTATTTATTTCTAATTAGAATTGTGAAATGGGATTTCTATGGCATTCAGTGCTGTCTTTGTGCAACACATCTCTTTGCATTTAAGTCTCTCCTTAATTTGTTTAGGCATGCATCAGTTTTTAGCGCTCAAAGTAGGTTTTGTATTATGGGAAGAGTATGATTTCATTGCAAATGCAATAACATATTTTTAGGTTGTATGTCTGTCTTGTCTAATCTAAAGATATACATGTCCTTAATTGTCCCCCCACAATGAAATTGGGGAGGGGACTGTGGATCTGTCTCTGTACGTTCGTTCGTCACACGTGATATCTCGGACCGCACTGGCCCAATTTTGACAAATCGACAGCAATTTTGTGGAATGATGCGTCTTGCCATAGAAATCAGGCATTTACAAAATTACACTGATTATCCAGATGGCGTGTGACAAAGGAACTGCAGCCCATTGTTCAAATGGGTTAAATGGAAACTGAAAACCTGAGACTGACTGTAGGTCTATAACCTTTCACAGAGTCTTAATATTAACCCCTGCAGAATTAAGCATTTCTTGAAGTAAACTGATACAAAAAGATTGCCGTATAACTGCAGTATGTTGCAAATACTGCGTCCAAAATAACTTAGTGTATCTGCAGTTACAGTGCAGTGTATTGCAGTTATTACTGCATCCAAAATACCACAGTCAGCTAGTTACTACGCTTTTACTGCAGTTCCAAAACTGTAATCTTTATTTGGAAGAGACCGATCATATTCAACGGGAGTTGTGCATTCTTAAATTCATCAGTTATTCTGCACTCAGGCATACTCAGAGTAGTGCTCTGACATCTTAGTAGATAGCCAGAGTGAATTTACCAACTCGCCCTTAGTGTTCTAGGGCAACATATAATGACAGAACAGAGGTTGCATGTAGGCCTGTCTAAATATAGACAAGTTACCTAACAAATAGCCTACCAAAATGTCTGAAATTATAAGCAGGAACATAGCTAAATTAGGCACACAAAAAAATCCCCCACCTCCTGTCAAAAAATGTATTCTGTGGTCTGACTATAGCCTACAGGGCATCTTCTATATTTGCTGGGTCGGGTGCGGGCCTCAGATTTTCACTTTAACACACATAGTCAGTCGTTGCAGATGGGTTATTAGCAATTGTGGGTAAGTACGTAAACAGCTGAACAAACTTCTGAATCGTGCACCACTGGCTGATTTTTGAGGAAACTTGGGTGAATGATGAGTCTTTCCCAGTGGCGGTCAGTGCCGTTTAAGATGAGGGAGGACAAATGTTTTTCATGAGCATGGCCTTATTTCTATCACAGGATATTGGATGACTAATTCATATTCCATTCACCTAGGTTTAGACTACTACATGATACTCATATTTTCCCAATACCAATCATGAGGTTGCTACAACCTAGCCTATGAATGAAAGTTTACAGCGTAGGTGCACACAGGTCGAGAGACATAGGGTGTCATAATTAGTCCAACAGTTGCAAACGAGTTTCTATTGGACAAATTCAGGTATGTTTATCCCTGTTTGTTCCCATTTGCTTCCATTTAAGAAATGTTTTTCAACAGAATTGGCTGAATGAATACACCCCTGATAATGTGTAAACACATCACTTTCATAACAGCCACGTTGTATTCCTTTTCGCATCTCTCCTCCTCACCTCTTCCCTTTGTTGTGGACTTCAATGCACAACCCATCAGCTGTATGTGACCAGGTGGAAAAAACCTTTGTAAGCCAAACCGCTACACACAGCCTACATCATTGTCACCATATTAGCTAAAGTAGTGTCATAGTCTGCATAGAAAATAGAACTAACGCGTTTGTAAACCCGGCAGGCAGTAACGCTACAGTGTACGGTCAGTGAGTAGTTACGTCAACGAGGCCCCGATGGCAATAAATTAGTAATACCAAAAGCTTACCTTGGAAAAACCTTGGAGAAAAAAAATTAAAAAACAACTTGGAGGAGTTCCAGTGTTAGTTTGGAAAGTCATAGCCAGTGAGCTAACATAGCATCACTCTGTTTGAGCAGGGTGTTTCAGTAGGCTAAACTAGCCAGCTGCAATTGCTAGCAAAGTAAGTGATTCTGAAAGTGGGGAAAAATAACAATCTCTATTTTTCTCTTGCTTCCCCTTAATTTGATCAAAACTGTTCCAACTACTGTCATTCTCTTTGAGTTAATTACTCACCCCATTGTATACACTGCAGTGCTAGCTAGCTGTAGCTTATGCTTTCAGTACTAGATTAATTCTCTGATCCTTTGATTGGGTGGACAACATGTCAGTTCATGCTGCAAGAGCTCTGATAGGCTGGTGGATGTCCTCTGGGAGTTGTCATAATTACTGTGTAAGTCTATGAAAGGGGGTGAGAACCATGAGCCTCCTAGGTTTTGTACTGAAGTCAATGTACCCAGAGGAGCACAGAAGCTAGCTGTCCCCCGGCTACACCATGGTACTATCCTACAGAGTACTGTTGAGGCTACTGTAGACTTTTGCAAAATAATGTTTTAAACAATTATTTGGTGATGTGATTATATTTAGTATAGTTTTATCTAAAAATGATAACTTTTTAAATGATTTACATTTTTCTGAAATTCACTGAAGAGGATGGTCTTCCCGTTCATCCTCTGAGGAGCCTCCTCTGGTTTTGCCTTAGAAGTCTGTTATTTACAAAATTACACTGATTGGCCCAAGGGGGGTGGATGACGTTTACTGTTGCCTTGTTTATTGTTTAAAATATGTACCACTTAATCTTACAGTTTTTCATTTTTTCTGTTCACTATGAATGAAATTATAAATTAAACACAGAGACCTGATAAGTCTAGACTTTGTCTTTGTTCTATTTCTGTAATGATTTATGTTTCTTCATAATTGTGTCATGGTGTTATATAACCTAAGAATGAAGATGGATATTAGCGTTAAATCTAGTGCAATGTTTCAAATACAATTTGCATAATGCAAAACATCTCTGTCTGCAGTACAGTTCCAAAATTACAGGAACTTTCAATACATTTTCTGGTATCCCCAAAGTCTCGGTTGGAGGATTCCCTGAATCAGGAGGGAATAAACAGGAAATACGGAATCAGGATCGTCTACTCAGGATTTACGAGAACCAGGGAAGTTATTGAAAGTTCCTGAAATCTTGCAACCCTAGTCTGGAGCAGTGTGATAAGAAATAATAGATACGACTGATGCTGCACGCTCCTTGACTTGCACCAGGGGGCAGCTTTGTTGCTGTGTGAGGCTCGCAGCGTTGTCAAGGTAACCATAGCTGTATCGGTAACTTGAGTTACGCTGCCTGCTGAAAAAGCTTGAAAACTTCCCTCGAGTGTTGACAAGCAAAAAAAGAGACTGATCTATCAGCTGAAATGCAAGGTATGCTGCATATGCTTGTTAGTATTCTTATCGTGCACTATCTGTAATTCTAGTGGCAAGTATATTCCCTCTTTGTCACCTACTTGGATCGGACAGCTTAGTTACCTAACGTTAATTTGGTAACGTTAACTGGTCAACAAGGAAATCAAATAGAAGACATTTTCTGTCATTGGCATTTCAAGATTAGTAAACTTTCAAGCTGGCCAGTGCTCTCAAAAAGGGTGGCCAGTCTCCTTAACAGCTACTGGGTATGAAGACTTTTGAGCCAACCCTGATGAGCAGACAGTAACATAACTTTCAGCAGGGATGTAACAAAAGCCTGCACACCCAGAGGCTCTCAACAAGAATGCCATTCACAGTGTGACTGATGAGACAGAGAATGTCACAGAATAGCTATTACATTTATATTTCAGTTCTCTCTTATCTCCCATCTTTTAGAGTTGAGTCACATCTAAAACATTCGGCTGCTGTGGAGAATGCATTTGACCAGGCCAAAGTCCTCGAAAGGGCGTAGTCGACCCAACCTGAGCCACACGCCAAACATGGATGTGGCTGACAGCTTCCACAACACACCACTGATCCCGAAGCCTCCTTCAATGGACTACGACAGGTCAGATCGTTGCCTCCGCTCCCGCTCTCAATCCCTCTTCAGGCAGAGCAGCCAGCTGAGCGTGAAACAAGACCCAGACTCCCTAGATACTGTTCCCAAGGTACCCACTCTTCCCTTCCCTTGGAACAAATACAAGCCCCTCCCCTCTATTGAGAAGAAGACGTCAGAGGAGGGTATCTCTTTGAGGGGCATGGAGGAGAAGACATCCAAGCTCAGTCTGTCCGACAGCCTTATTGTCCAGGCTCGGCAAGGGCACGGGGAGCATCAGCTGTCCTCAGTGAGGACCCGAGCAGAATCCCGGAGCAACCCGGAGATAGGCAACGTGTCTGAGGTGCTTTGCAAGGTCTGCCCCACTCCCAACCTCAGCGTGATGGCCACAACCCCAGAGGCAGAAAGCCCACCAGTATTCTCCCCTGGCACTCCTGATCCTTTGAGCTTACTCCTTGCCATCCGTGCTCCGTGTGGTAGGAGGTTTGAGTACCACTTCCTACCCACAGACACCCTACTGACGGTGCTTGCCAGTGCAGAGGCCAGGTATGGGGCCAGATATGAGCATGGTTACATTGAGATCGTGGATGGCTACATTAAGAGTGTTGTGGATAGACCCCTCCGAAGGACATTCACAGACTTGAACATGACTTTGGCCCAATGTGGCATTTTAAATAGATCAGTACTGTGCATCTTTCAGTTGGATATGGACTCTGCCTGAACTCAAGATGGATGACACAGTATAACAAACATTAAAGTTATGACAAGTAGGCCTATATATTATATTAACAATGAAGCCATATGTTTTTAGAGGAAAGAGTGCTTGTTTCCATTGTAAAGAGGTGCTTAGGAAGGTGTGTTTTGCATTTAAGGTTAAAAAAAACTTGCCTTTTCTCACAGCCACTGTGCCACAGAATAAGCCCAGACAGACATACTTTAGGTAAGTAATCTTTATTACAACCACCATTTAGAAATGACAAAACCAAAAAAAGTGCAGAAAGTATAAGAGAAGAGAGGCTCAGCAGAGGCTATTTTAGCTTTCATAGCCAAGGTAAACACTAAACTCTTGTTTAGTTCAAGCAGTCCAAATATAAATCATATTCACTGGAGGTAGAAAATAAAACAATTCAATGGTGTTTTGCTCAATAAAGCTTTTCCTCTTGAAATAGATCTAATATTTATTCCTAACAATTTAGGTATATTCCATACAATATTATTTTACTTGGTAAAAGTGACCAACTTCTGTCAGGTGACAGAATAAGCTTGAATGTGACTGAACAAAACTTGTTTCCACTGAAACAACCTCCCGCAATAGAGATTTGCAGAACCTATTGGGGAAAAAAATAAAATAGAGGGAGCAACTGCTCCAATACTTGCAGTATTACTACAATGGAATCTTTGGATTATTGTGAGGCACACATCTAAACAATCAAGAATGTATTTAGTGTTGTGATCCTGAAATGCTTTATATCACTTGAGGATTGTTAGTCTAGACTGATCATGTGTTGCCTGCCTTCTCATTAATAAGGAATGGACATTTCTCCAGTTTGGGTACTACTTCCCATTTGCTCAACTTCAAATCACATTACCTTCCACTAGTATTATTCTATAACAAAAGGGTTTTTAAGACCAATCAGCACAGCAAACTTCCCCCATTCTAACAATTGCAAAGTCTTGTTTGATTCAATATATTGTATATTGCTAACAACCAATGGCTACCTATACATGCCTCAGAGAGACTTCAACATCTAGAGGGTAAAATATTAGTTTAGTGCAACCACTCAATAAAATAAAATAAAATATATAGAAACTGAACACCAACCATAATGCTAATAGTATCAATGAAGGTATCCTGCTTTTGTCAGGTTTTACTTTTCATTGCAGGTTATGATAATTAGGTTAAGGTTAGGAAAAGGGTTAGGGTTTGCTAAAATACAAAAAATGTCAACTTTTGACATCCCTCCGAGCCATGACCTCTCTTTGGTATGAACTATTGTCCTGAAAATGCTTTGCATTTAAGGCATGGCTAACAGCTGTTATTTAATGTAAACATTCAAATAAATCCTTAAAGTGACAAGTCCAAAAGCCCAAATTAGTTAATAGTCCAAACTGCATAAATAGTTGCATTAAATGATTAGTGATCAAGGTTAGCAGCATCTAGTTGCTGATTTTCTCTATTTCATCGAGATCATCAGTGTCAAGCTTGTTGATCTTCTTATCTATGGAAAAAAAAGAGGAAATTATTAGAACATTGTCTTATAGATCAAAATGAACAAGCTTGTGAAGACTTCTAGAAACAGAGCGACGTACTGAAATGTTCCTCGATTTGGTTGAGAATGTTCATGCTGTGTTTGCTGTCAATCATATTGACTGCAAGGCCCCTCTTGCCGAAACGTCCTGTGCGACCAATCCGGTGAAGGTATGTCTCGTTGTCAGCGTTTCCGTCTTTGTCCATGGGCAGGTCAAAATTTATCACCACAGAAACTTGCTCAACATCAATGCCTATCAATAGAAAAAGAGAAAAAACATGCCCGCCCTTAGGCCTATTCAATGTAAAAATATATATATATGTATATATATGTAAATATATATATATATATAATTAAAAATGAATTAAACACTCATCCTCACCCTCCTACTTCGGATAAATGGTACCATTAATCTAGCTTTCAATGACAGTCTTTATACCTCTGGAGCATACGTTGGTGGTCACCAGGACTTTCTCCTTGCCCTCCCTGAAGCGTTCGATGATGGTCGCTCTCTGTTCCACAGTCATCTCCCCACTCAGCAGCGCCACCACATGGCCCTCCTTGGTCAGCTCTGCAGCCAGCCAGCCAGCTGTCCTTCGGGTCTAGAGGCAAAGAAGTCTACTTTATTTCTTTACTTCATTAGTTTATGTACCGTATCAAATCAAATCCCCCAGAGAATTCCTTCAATCCTCGGATAAGTTGAGGATACTCACGTGACAGAAGATCATAGCTTGGGCGATGGTGATGGCGCCGTAGATATTACAGAGTGCTGTAAACTTTTCCTCCTTGTCGCTGCAAAGCACGTAATACTGCTTGATGGTGTCCAGAGTCTCCTCTTCACGTTTCAGCTTGATGATGTTGGGGTCTGGCACAACCCTCTCAGCAAACTTCCACACGGAGTCCTCAAAGGTGGCAGAGAACAGCAGCATCTGACATTCCTTTGGCAACATTCTGAATGGGGGAAAGAAATGTCCTTAGATAACTAGACTGTTACGCTGTTATTGAGTCGAATAGCATCTGAAAATCATCAGCGGTCATTAAGAGCCCTTTTACAGGTGTCTGTAAACAAAGTTAAATGGCAGCACTCGTGATTACTGGCCTGCAAGATGAACTTGTCTCGCATCACTAAAGTCCTGCTAGATGAGAGTACTGTGCATTTACAACTTTCTATATGGAGAACTCACCTTTGGATCCGGATGCTCTGGTCCTGGTGACCCTGTGTGGCGATCATGACATCAGCCTCGTCCAGGACAAAGACGCTGATCTTCTTGGGGTTGATGATCTTCAGTTTGGAGCACCAGTCCAAGACCGTGCCAGGTGTCCCAATGACAATCTGCTCCTGAAGCGTCGCCCCTCGGTCCACTGCTCAACACCCAGAGACAAACAGGACAGTTAATGATATTGTTACAATGATGCTTTTCATCAGCATCTTATATTTACAGAACATCAACTCTAATACACGTATGGCATTTTCTTCATTGACAGTTATGCTTTCGACATGAAATTTGTGAGACCACTGGCAGTGACAGCATAGGCCTACCATTTCCCCAGTGAAATTAGGCACCCAAACATTACAGGTTGTATTCAAAATAAATACAAAAGTAGGAATGTTTTGAGACTTACATTTATTGCCACGAATGGCATATGCCAATTTGACCTCAGGATAGAATTTCCCCATCTGCTCAATGACTTTACCAGTCTGCAAAGCTAGCTCGTACGTTGGGGCAATGCAAAGACACTGAGGGGGCAAAATAAGACGTTTCAGTAATAAGAGGCTTCCATCTACAAAATCAACACATTGTGATAGATGTTCTCTAAACTAAGACACTTTCCTGTAACTCTGATCTGTAAGTGCTCTTAATAAAACAACCCATAAACATCCACCTAAAGAGCAAACTCTTTCTGACCTTACTGATTACCTGACCTCTTGAGGTCTAACCTCTCTCATAGCCTGACTAATGCTAACGGACCATAGCATTGCTGAAGATGGAGATACCGCTCACCTGTGCCCATTTGTTAGTTGGGTCGACATGGCTGAGCATGGCCAGCACAAAGGCAGCTGTTTTACCTGTACCGGACTGTGATTGGGCAATCAGGTTCTGAGGTCTGGAACCAGAGGGATAATACACGCTGAAGAGAGATTAATGGGGGACTAAAAGAAGGTAGATTCCATTAATTTCACATAAAATTTTTTATCAAACTATATTACTGTGTACATAGACAATGGTTAACAACTAGCTTGACTACATTGACTGAAAGTGGAAATGAAATGTGTAACCTCAGAACACACATCACAACAACACCTTCGTATGTCCAGAATATCTAGGCTATTTCCTCTGTTATTGATAAATGGGTACTCACGGCTCTGCCAGCATCATGGGCAGGGCATTCTCCTGGATCTTAGAGGGTCTGTTGAAGCCCATGTCATACACTCCCTTCAGCAGCTTATCTTTCCTGAGATGGATGTACAATTTTAAAAAATAAGCATTGAGGCCACGAAAAGGACAACATATAATAAAAAGTCTGACCAAACAACACCACACAATGCCACAAAAAAAAACCCGTTGCAGATCCGAACTCGGGTTGAAATACACTGTATAATCTAGGCTTCGTGTGAGGTGTAAGCAATGTTGAATTTGAAATCAGATATCACTTACAGCCTCAGCTCTTCAAATGTCTTGACCGAGTAAAGAGGAGAGTTGGGATCCCTCTGAAGAACCTCTACTTGATTTGTAGTGTTCACAAGGCTGGTGTGGATCATTTTATTCAACAATGACTGGGCCGCTTTGTCCTCTAAAAGACAAGAGTGACAGGTGAATGACCTGTTCGACGACACGAATTGAATGGAGACATGACAGGGAGATGAGAATAAACGCCTAGAATTCACACCTTTTTCCTCCCCTTCGATGTTGGTGCCATTCTCCACTTGCTTTGTGGTACCTGGCAGAAAAACAAACTCATCACATAATTTTATCACAAAAATTAAATGGACAATACATGGAAGAATATCAAGAGCAAATGTTTGATTGGCATCAGTGGTTTTACCCTTTTTTGCCTTATTATGTGCAGCATCACCTCCACCTCGAGGTAGAGATCTTATCACCAAGGAGGCGAACTGGGAAGAGAAACAAAAATGTTTTATTAGTACGCAAATATCTCGTCTCAGAATGAAAGCTTACCCTCATAAAATCTTGGCAACCATGTGTCAAATTCTACCAACAACAAAGCCATGACAAACACAGCTACAGTCAATGGCAGTGCTTTCAAACGGTGTGTCAATAAGTGGAACACCACCAGCACATGGTATGCTGAAGTAATAATTCGGCCACAAATTGCCCCAGTTGCAGTTGGCTGGGCTCGCAAACTAGCAGCATAAAGTTAGATACTTTTCGTAAAACTGAGAATATAGCTGTCTAGCTAATTGTACCAAGCTAGCTAAACTTGCTAGCCTATACATTTAAACTTACTGAGTCAGTCGTAGCTTCCTGTTTATCGACAGCAAGGGCCCAAGAGTCAGTAGCCATGATTAACCTTTAATGTATATTATTTTAGACCAAGTTTCCGAAGTTTTAGCTACACAAACAATGCAATCAAGCTGGGCGTCGAAAGAGATGCTGCCTGCCAAGCCAAATAAGCTACCGCTGAAGCGCACCGGCTCTGGCTAGCTCAGCTGCATTCATTCCGATGGAAACTCGGAAGTGGAATTCTGAGTTCCAATCAACTTTGTTTTACCCCAAAATGTGTTTGTGTAGGAGATGGTTTAGCATGAGCAATACCACAGACTATATTGGAATAATTACAATCTTTATCAGATAAGCAAGGTTGGCTATTTTTTACTTGTCAGTTTAAACTATTGTTTGTTAATCGTTAACATATCACAGCTATAAATGATATGTCATTTCTATCTCATTTGATATGGTTTATTCTTTTTGAGAAGAAGAGACTATGGATGTCCTGATTGGTCCTAATGAAAGTGACTCAGCCAGGTAGAGACCTGACAGTCCACATCACTCTCTCTCTCTCTCTCTCTCTCTCTCTCTCTCTCTCTCTCTCTCTCTCTCTCACACACACACACACACACACACACACACACACACACACACACACACACACACACACACACACACACACACACACACACACACACACACACACACACACACACACACACACACAGATTAAAAGAGGAAAGAGAGAGGGGGGTTATGGCCAGCATTATGCTAATATAATTGAGGAGCGGATGCAGCTTCAGCCAATACCCTCCACCCACACAACTCCCTCCCTCATGCCAACCAAAATGTCTTTTAAGATGCCAGTAGAACTCTATATCGATTGTCATGGTTACCTCCTCAGTGGAAAAAAATTATAGGTGGATCAGACTAACAGTGGCCACAATGCAGACAGCTAAATTCCCACTACCCACATTAGAATAAAAACATTATAGGCTTTCCAATAAACCAGAGACAGAGCACTTGTCAGCGATGGTGAGTGGGAAGGTTGATGCCTGCCCTGGGTGGAGGCAAGAGAGACATGCTTTATGCCCCCCTCCCCACTAGACCTCCATGCCTGGTGCTGCATTTCATCTATCTAGTCTGATCCACCAGCTATCAAAAAGGATCCATAAATGGGGTCTCGCATCATCGATTGCAGGGAAGGAGAGTGATGGTGCTGATGCTATAAATGCAAAAAGGAGAGGTAGTAGGGGAAAGGGATGCTAATCTGTTGCAAAGGACTGTTTGTCTCTCTCTTTCTCTCTCTCTCTCTCTCTCTCTCTCTCTCTCTCTCTCTCTCTCTCTCTCTCTCCGTTAGCAAAAGCCTCTAACTCCAGCCACAAGGAGGGAGGACAGCGACTGAGCTGAGAGATACTTTTTATAACCACATGTTGCTGTGCTGACTGAATTGCTGCCACGGTTGCTGCCTGTCAACTGTCGTTCTTTGATTTGTTTAGTCCCTCTGTGAAAAGCCAGAGCCATTTAATTAATAGTTTCTCTGCCCACCTGTGACAGCTGGCATTTCCTCTACGCCATATACTGTAGAGGCAAGAAAAAAAGGAGGGAAGAGAAATAGAAGGGAAAGGACATCTTTCATGAAAAGTGGGCATCCAAAAGACAGACATAATTTCACTCCCAGTTGACACAAATGAAAGGTAAGAAGACGTGTTGATATCAGATGATGTCAGTGATTGCATGACATGATGCTGCTTCCATTCTCTACATTCTAAATATGATTTGTTTATTTGAAAAGTTGCTAAATATTGTGCATGTATATTGTATAACGGCATTGATATTTTTTCAATTATATGAGTGCAATGAAATCGAGCAATAGCAATCAACAGGTGTTTTTTTTCAGACCTGTTTCTTTGGAAAGCTGTTGTTATTGTGATGTTATTATGTCTGTACTGTATTAAATGATGGCTTCTGGTATATTTATAGTGGATGAAATTAGGTTATGTTCGGATGAACCTCTCTGGAGATTTCAGGATGATTCATACGACAAGGAGGGGGGTCTCATGGGGTTTATCACTTGGACACAATCAATATCATGACCCGTCAGACTGAAAAAGGAAACTCCCATTAAAAGATAAACGCTAATAGATTGCCTTCTGACCACTGGACATAAATAATTGGAGCAAGTTTCTGGCATTATTGAAAGGGGATAGTTTTGTGCATAAGATAAATCGACTTAATTGTGAACATTTTATGTGAACATTCCCCCTCAATTTGAGTTCCTGTTCTCATATATATATATATATATATATATATATATATATATATATATATATATATATATATATATATATATATATATATATATATATATATATGTGTGTATATATATATATATGTATATATATATATATATATATATATATATATATATATATATATATATATATATATATATATATATATATATATATACATATATATATATATATACATACATACACTTTTTTTATAGCCATGCTAAGCATACATGGTGGGGGAAAAAGAAGAAAGAAAACATGCATACTATATATATATATATGTATATATATATGTGTGTGTGTTTTTTTTTCTTTTCCCCCCACCATGATTGCTTAGCATGGCTATAAAAAATAGCTAAAACAGTTTACAGCTGTTTTAGCTATGACATAGCTAAAACAGTTTACAGTCCGGTTATGCTGTTCAATATGTTTTTAGAATAAAGTAAGAATAATGGCATCAGTGTACTGTGAAAGATTTTGAGTCTTACAGGAAAAATACACTGCATCTCTACAACATCAATATTAATAATATAATTAAATATAATACTATATCAATATTCCCAGCTTGTGCCCCTTAGGACACATGGTGGCACGGTTGACACTGATTGCAGAACAGAGCAGAGCAGACGTGAGCAATGTTGATGCATCTGTCTGACCTTTTCCTTTTCAATAAATGACAATGCTGTGCCGGCCAGCCAAAACCTCCTTTTGATTAAGTAGTACGAGGAGGGGGAACGCATTTTGTCAATGAATTATGGATCCTGAAAAGTGTGGCTGCATTATGACAGTGGTCTGGTCTGTTAAATGTTGTTAAATGTCTGTTAAATAGCTGTTAAATGTTGTCATCTTATCGAGTCTAGGGAGCCAGGGAGAGCAACAATCTTGAGCTCCATCATGTAGATAATTAAGATCTTGAGGTTTCACAGAAAATACTCTTTGTCTGAAGAAGTAGGTAGAGTTGTTCACTATGTGGAGGTATTGTAGTCTGTGTAGTCTTATAGCCACTAATACTGGTATATTAGGCGGGCAGCCTCTCAGTTTCTATGGAAATTGCTTTCCTCACAACACCTCGTATAAAGCCAGTTTTAGACGCTCAGGCAATGGCTCTCCGGACACAACAGACCCAGAACACCACATACAGTACCAGTCAAAAATGTGGAAAAACCTACTAATTCAAGGGTTTTTCTTTATTTGTACTATTTTCTACATTGTAGAATAATAGTGAATACATCAAAACTATGAAATAACACATATGGAACCATGTAATAACCAAAAAAGTGTTAACCAAATCAAAATATATATCTTTTATTTTAGATTATTTTTTATTTTTGCCTTGATGATAGCTTTGCATACTCTTGGCATTCTCTCAACCAGCTTCACCTGGAATGCTTTTTAACAGTCTTGAAGGAGTTCCCACATATGCTAAGCATTTGTTGGCTGCTTTTCCTTCACTCTGCGGTCCAACTCATCCCAAACCATCTCAATTGGGTTGAGGTTGGGTGATTGCGGAGGCCAGGTCATCTGTAGAAGCACTCCCATCACTCTCCTTCTTGGTCAAATAGCACTTGCACATCCTGGAAATGTGTGTTGAGTCATTGTCCTGTTGAAAAACAAATGATAGTCCTATTAAGCACCAGCCAGAAGGGATGGCATATTGCTGCAGAATGCTGTGGGAGCCATGCTGGTTAAGTGTGCCTTGAATTCTAAATAAATCATAGACAGTGTCACCAGCAAATCACCCCCACACCATCACACCTCCTCCTCCATGCTTCACAGTGGGAACTACACATGCAGAGGTTATCTGTTCACCTACTCTGCGTCTCACAAAGACACGGCGGTTGGAACCAAAAATCTCAAATGTGGACTCATTAGACGAAAGAACAGATTTCCACCGGTCTAATGTCATTTGCTTGTGTTTCTTGGCCCAAGCAAGCATCTTCTTCTTATTGTTGTCCTTCAGTAGTGGATTCTTTGCAGCAATTGTGTCTCTGTGAAGCATTTATTTGGGCTGCAGTTTCTGAGGCTGGTAACTCTAATGAACTTATCCTCTGCAGCAGAGGTAACTCTGGATCTTCCTTCCCTGTGGCGGTCCTCATGAGAGCCAGTTTCATCATAGCGCTTGATAGTTTTTGTGAATGCACTTGAAGAAACGTTCAAAGTTCTTGAAAGGTTGCGGATTGACTGACCTTCATGTCTTAAAGTAATGATGCTCTGTTGTTTCTCTTTGCTTATTTGAGCTGTTCTTGCCATAATATAGACTTGGTCTTTTACCAAATAGGGCTATCTTCTGTATTCCACCCCTACCTTGTCACAACACAACTGATTGGCTAAAATGCATTAAGAAGGAAAGAAATTCCACAAATGAACTTTTAATTGAAATGTAATTCCTGGTTACTACCTCATGAAGCTGGTTGAGAGAATGCCAAAAGTGTACAAAGCTGTCATCAAGGCAAAGTGTGGCTACTTTGAAAAATCTCAAATATATATTTATATAACACTTTTTTGGTTACTACATGATTCCATATGCGTTATTTCCTAGTTTATGTCTTCACTATTATTCTACAATGTAGAAAACAAATCAAATTAAAATAAAAACAAAGAAAATCCCTTGAATGAGTAGGTGTGTCCAAACTTTTGACTGGTAATAAAGGTTGAGCTGCCATGTAACATGACATTTGCATGAAAATATTGGCCATAAGCATTGTCCACTTCTCATAGCCACGTCTCATCTCACACACTCATTCATGCAATATTCGACCAGACCAGTGCAACTTTGATGTTGATCCTCTGTTTGTTGGATGAGTCATGCTTTTTCTTTAGTGGGAACTGGAAATGTGTCCTGAATATAACCTTGGACAAATGTGTTATATTGTTTTTTTGCTGCCTTTGCTTTACATGTAGTTCAGAGACCCCCACTCATGTCATACTACAGTAAAAAACATGATCTCTCTATCTCTAATGTTTTTGTTTTCATTTTCAATCACTTTTGTAGTCTAAGCATGCATGTACTGAACTGATAGTTTTAATTTCCCTGTGGTTTTACTGTCTGGGCCTGCCTGCAGGGATGTAACGTTTTGGGCTCCTGAGTGGCGCAGCGGTCTAAGGCACTGCATCTCAGTGCTCGAGGCATCACTACAGACACCCTGATTCGAATTCAGGCTGTATTACACCCGGCTGTGATTGGAAGTCCCATAGGTCGGCGCACAATTGGCCCAGCGTCGTCCGGGTTTGGACGGTGTACGCCGTCATTGTAAATAAGAATGAGTTCTTAACTGACTTGCCTAGTTAAAGTTTTGAATTATTTCAAAGGCATTAATAAGGCCCGCTCTGTTTTCTTTGATGTTATTACTGGATAACAATACAAGGGAGAGGATATCAGAGCTTATAATGAAAACTGTTTGTTTGTATGTATATATATATTTTTTTTTCTGAGTTATTAAAAACGTGACTGAACAATTTGTTATTTACCCCCTAGTCTATGATTGGTAATGAAAAGAAACTCAAACATAAAAGAAGCATCACCATGCCAGGCCTGATCAACAAGGAGAGACAGAATGCTCTGCCTCTCAGTGTCTCCGAGATCACTTCCTGTGTCAGAGGTTACACTCTAGCCCTGACAGCATCCATGACCTACAACAACTTCGAGGACCATCCTATTGAAGGTGAGGTCCTCATTTGTCAGCATATACAACAAAGTAATATCATTACTACAAGTGATCATGAACATTCCCTGGGGTCCTTATACAAGTGTGCTTAAAATTATTATTCTGAATTTACTTCCCTTGTCTCCTAGGTAGCCTCTAGAGCTTCCACAATGTTTCTCAATGTAAACATTTACATAGGCACTGTCCAGGGGCTGTATTGACATAATTGCGTTAGTTTGACTTAATTACCTGCCTTCATTTGATGCAGGTATCTTCATTTACCCACTGGAAGAATGCTCTACCGTTGTGGGATTCGAGGCTATGATCTCCAGCCAAATAATAACAGTGCAAATCAAAGACAAGTCCAAGATGGATGACTGTTACTTTGATTGCTGCACTACAGCTAATGGAGCCCTTCAGAGTGGCAGTGGTAAGAATGTGTCTCACACCATGTCACCTCTAAAGGTTAGAGGAATCGTCACACACTGTCATGAAGTGGTCAGTGGATCTGGAGCCTGGCCACAGGTCTATTTGTGCCATCTTGCCAACTCCTATGGTCATTTGTGTGACAATGACAATTGGAGATGGTAAGACAGTCCAAACAGGGACCAGTCTAGTGGTTTTGGTTCCAACTACGTATCTAGAATATAATCCAGTGAATAATGATAATATTGCTCAGAAAAATACAAAACATTACCATTTATGTGAGTTGTTCTGTTATGGTATTCCAGGACAGATAGTGCTGGACGAGGACTTGGAGAGGACGGTGTTGGTGGTGAATCTGGGGGTCATCCCACCTCTGGAGACGGTCAACGTGCTGGTCAGCACCTCCTCTGAGCTGCCCACCTTGCCGGACGGGGGAATCCGTGTCACGTCACCCTCCGTGTGCACCCCGAGGGTCCAGAGGACCATCAACGAGGAGCAGGGACTCTCCCCTAACTTCCAGAACAGAACGTAAGAATGCTGTGACAATGTGTCATCATCATAACCACAACTGAATGTCAACGCTGTCTTGTCCAAATAAAAAATGTATAGTGCCATTTTGATCTTTAAAGAAAACTTGATCTTTATTTATTTTTTTCACCCCTTTTTCTGCCCAATTTTGTGGTATCCAATTGGTAGTTACAGTCTTGTAACTCTTGAAGTATCCCTTTGACTGTGAACTTAGAAGTTAAGTTATTCACAACCTTCCGGTATTAGACATAAATTATTTTAAATGTTCTAGACAGAGAAAGAGCTGACTCGTGGACAAGATATATTAAGATATATATATATGTTCATGATATGATTTTGTATTGTGGTATTTTTGCACAGGAGGGACAGGCATAATTGTGCACTGGGTCCACATGACCAGACACCCATAAATCCCCAGCTGTGCATGGCCCTGCTACTGGAGGAAGAGGCCATCAACTCCATCGACTATGAGTTTAGCTTCCAGCTGGAGATCAGAGCCCCCTATCTCCTTGCAGGTCAGAGACACAACACACAACCATCTACACATTGCAGTTCATTTGTATAATAATACATGCAATTTATGTTCCTGACCAACAGTGACTTGCATACTGATATAGACATCCTTCCACTATGAGTAAAAAGCTACCTCCACACACAAACAGGATTTATTCTAGTATTTTTGTGATACACTACATAATCAAAAGTATGTGGACACCTGCTTGTCGAACATCTCATTCCCAAATCATGGGCATTGCTGCTATAACAGCCTCCACTCTTCTTGGAAAACATTCCACTTGATGTTGGAACTCTGCTGCGGGGACTTCCATTCAGCCATAAGAGCATTAGTGTGGTCAGGCACTGATGTTGGGCGATTAGACCTGGCTTGCAGTCGGCATTCCAATTCATCCCAAAAGGGTTTGATGGGGTTTCGGTCAGGGCTCTGTGCAGGCCAGTCAAGATCTTCCACACCGATCTTGACAAACCATTTCGGTATGGACCTCGCTTTGTGCACGGGGCCATTGTCATGCTGAAACAGGAAAGAGCCTTCCCCAAACTGTTGCTACAAAATTGGAAGCACAGAATCATCTAGAATGTCATTGTATGCTGTATCGTTAAGGTTTCCCTTCACTGGAACTAAGGGGCCTAGCATGAACTATGAAAAATAGCCCCAGAGCATTATTCCTCCTCCACCAAACTTTACAGTTGGCACTATGCATTCTGGCAGGTAGCGTTCTCCTGGCATCCGCCAATCCCAGATTCGTCCGTCGGACTACCAGATGGGGAAGTGTGATTCACCACTCCAGAGAATGCGTTTCCACAGCGCCAGAGTCCAATGGTGGCAGCTTTACACCACTCCAGCTGACGCTTGGCATTGCGCATGGTGATCTTAGGCTTGTGTGCGGCTGCTTGGCCATGGAAACCCATTTCATGAAGCTCCCGATGAACAATTCTTGTGCTGACGTTGCTTCCAGAGGCAGTTTGGAACTCAGTAGTGAGTGTTGCAAACAAGGACAGACCATTTCTACACGCTTCAGCACCCAGCAGTCCCGTTATGTGAGCTTGTTTGGCCTATCACTTTGTGGCTGAGCCGTTGTTGCTCCTAGAGTTTTCCACTTCACAATAACAGCACTTACAGTTGACTGGGGCAGCTCTAGCAGGGCAGAAATATGACAAACTGACTTGTTGGAAATGTGGCATCCTATGACGGTGCCACGTTGAAAGTAACGGAGCTCTTCAGTAAGGCCATTCTACTGCCAATGTTTGTTTATGGAGATTGCATGGCTGTGTGCTCGATTTTATACACCTGTCAGCAACGGGTGTGGCTGAAATAGCCAAATCCACTAGTTTGAAGGGTTTCCACATACTTTTGTATATAACTTATGTCTTTGTCAAGTGAAATCACAGTGGATGCCACTGTTTATACTACACTGTAGATTCTACACTGTAGATGCTTTAGAGGTGTTTTTGTGCAGGTGTGGAGAGCCCCTCTCATGCAATCCGGGCCGACGCAGACCCCCTGGCCCGCTCAGCCACCAGCGTTGTCATCACCCTGGCTGACAAATACACCTACGACTGCCCTGTGGAGATCCTCATCTACCCCAGCGGTGGGTACTGCACTTTAGGAGACACACCATCCACCACCCACCACTCAGCCTGGCAGACACAACAATTACTCACTCCTCTTCAAAATACAGTATCACATACCCAGAATAGACCAGTGTTTACTTATCCTCGGTGTTAAATCATTGACTATCTGCAGCAAACCATTCATTTAGATAATGTCCTGTTATTTATATGAGGACAGTTAATCAGATCACATGGGGGGAATCATCAGCCTCTCTCTCTCTCTGCATATCTGTTCACCCTCAGCCCCTCCCCTCCATCGACCCTCCACCTTGTGCAAATGTATGAGCTGTCCTCGGGCTTACCCAGCCACCCACTCTCTCTCTCTCTGCATATCTGTTCACCCTCAGCCCCTCCCCTCCATCGACCCTCCACCTTGTGCAAATGTATGAGCTGTCCTCGGGCTTACCCAGCCACCCACTCTCTCTCTCTCTGCATATCTGTTCACCCTCAGCCCCTCCCCTCCATCCACCCTCCACCTTGTGCAAATGTATGAGCTGTCCTCGGGCTTACCCAGCCACCCACTCTCTCTCTCTCTGCATATCTGTTCACCCTCAGCCCCTCCCCTCCATCCACCCTCCACCTTGTGCAAATGTATGAGCTGTCCTCGGGCTTACCCAGCCACCCACTCTCTCTCTCTCTCTGCATATCTGTTCACCCTCAGCCCCTCCACTCCATCCACCCTCCACCTTGTGCAAATGTATGAGCTGTCCCCGGGCTTACCCAGCCACCCACTCTCTCTCTCTCTGCATATCTGTTCACCCTCAGCCCCTCCACTCCATCCACCCTCCACCTTGTGCAAATGTATGAGCTGTCCTCGGGCTTACCCAGCCACCCACTCTCTCTCTCTCTCTGCATATCTGTTCACCCTCAGCCCCTCCACTCCATCCACCCTCCACCTTGTGCAAATGTATGAGCTGTCCTCGGGCTTACCCAGCCACCCACTCTCTCTCTCTCTGCATATCTGTTCACCCTCAGCCCCTCCACTCCATCCACCCTCCACCTTGTGCAAATGTATGAGCTGTCCTCGGGCTTACCCAGCCACCCACTCTCTCTCTCTCTGCATATCTGTTCACCCTCAGCCCCTCCCCTCCATCCACCCTCCACCTTGTGCAAATGTATGAGCTGTCCTCGGGCTTACCCAGCCACCCACTCTCTCTCTCTCTCTGCATATCTGTTCACCCTCAGCCCCTCCACTCCATCCACCCTCCACCTTGTGCAAATGTATGAGCTGTCCCCGGGCTTACCCAGCCACCCACTCTCTCTCTCTCTGCATATCTGTTCACCCTCAGCCCCTCCCCTCCATCCACCCTCCACCTTGTGCAAATGTATGAGCTGTCCTCGGGCTTACCCAGCCACCCACTCTCTCTCTCTCTCTGCATATCTGTTCACCCTCAGCCCCTCCACTCCATCCACCCTCCACCTTGTGCAAATGTATGAGCTGTCCCCGGGCTTACCCAGCCACCCACTCTCTCTCTCTGCATATCTGTTCACCCTCAGCCCCTCCACTCCATCCACCCTCCACCTTGTGCAAATGTATGAGCTGTCCTCGGGCTTACCCAGCCACCCACTCTCTCTCTCTCTCTGCATATCTGTTCACCCTCAGCCCCTCCACTCCATCCACCCTCCACCTTGTGCAAATGTATGAGCCGTCCTCGGGCTTACCCAGCCACCCACTCTCTCGCTCACTCTCACTCTCTGTCTCCCTCTCTTGCTCTCTCTATCTCTCCCCCCTCTTGCTCTCTTTCCCTGTCTATACATCCTCTTCTGGTTGTCTTGACCTCTGCATGGACCAGTTGTCTCCCAGAGGCAATAATAAATCCCCAGATTTCTTATTCAACAGGCGCTAAGAGATGGCTTTGTCTACAAACAGACCTGGGGCCAGTTGCTCGCTGTGCAATTCAATTCAGCCCGATGTGGTGCTGGGGTTTCAATCTCATCAAGGAAATTGCTGAGCTCAACCAAATGGATGGCGCAGGGGTCTAACTGACTTGCCTAGTTAAATAAAGGTGAAACAAAAATAGAGCGATGAATGGAGTGCTTGCCGGTTTTTCATCAGTATTGGTATAGCTAAATTAACTTGAATGATTATGAAAAATGATTGTCGGTTTTCAAAGAAAACGCCATTGATTTGGTAAACGGTCAATAAAAACAGCTCGCCGTAAAGTTCACTGCAGAGAGATGTTTTGAGAGATGCCTGTGGAGAGCAGAATTTGAGCAGGAAATAACAGTAATGGGACTATCATTTTCACTCCGACATCATTACAACTTGGAAATCTAAATCCAAGACGGACTTCTGTGACAGAAAAAATACGTACTATATCTAGCCACTATCTAGCTCATACGGAAACATGCTTGTTGTCTAGGTGATACCGTATCACATTAGTCTAATGGCCAAAATCTCCTCTTTTGTCTAGATCCTCATCTACCACATGTGCTGATTGAGGATGGAGACATGACACTGGAGGAGTACGATGATCACCTCGCGGGGAAGAGTGACTTCATCAAGGCCACCAAGAAGGACTCCAGCAATGAAAAGAAAGTGAGTGCTGCATCAGATCTGATATGCATCTTACACAGCAGCCTTAATGAGAGACAGAAACAGCTGTCAGAAAATGACTTTTAGATTAAACAGGCTTTGTAAAATGGAAAGATGATGCTTATAATTAAAGAAGAAAAGTGTGTCGTATAATAAATATTCAAATATACTCATCAGACAATAAGACCTTCTGCAAATATTTGTATTTGTATTTATTTGGACCCCAGCAGCTACTCTTCCTGTGGTCCAAACACATTAAGGCACTTGCATTACACATAAAATAAATAATAAAACAGTACATCATATAATATTATTACACCACTACATATTACAATACAAAATGTCCCCGCTGTTCCATAAGGTGTATTTTTATCATAAAAAAAATCTGATTCTACTGCTTGCATCAGTTACCTGACATGGAATAGAGTTCCTTGTAGTCGAGGCTTTATGTAGTACTGTGCACCTCCCATAGTCTGTTCTGGACTTGGGGATTGTGAAGAGACCTCTGGTGTCATGTCTTGTGGGGTGTGCATGGGTGTCCATCAGTGCTAGTAGTTTAAACAGACAGCCCAGTGCATTCAGCCTGTCAACACTTCTTACAAAAACAAGTAGAGATGAAGTCAATCCCTCCTCCACTTTAAGCCATGAGACATTGACATACATAATTATTGTTAATGTTAGCTCTCCTTGTACATTTAAGTGCTGTCCTGTTCTGAGCCAATTGTAATTTTCTTATGTCCCTCTTTGTGGCACCTGACCACATGACTGAACAGTAGTCCAAGTGCGATAAAACTAGGGCCTGTAGGCCTGCCTTGTTGATAGTGTTGTTAAGAAGAGAGAGCAGCGCTTTATTATGGACAGACTTCTCACCATATTAGCTACTGTTGTATCAACATCCAGGGTTATTCCAAGCAGTTTAGTCATCTCAACTTGTTAATTTCCACATTATTTATTACAAGATTTAGTTGAGGTTTAAGGTTTAGTGAATGATTTGTCCCAAATACAATGCTTTTCGTTTTTGAAATATTTAGGACTAATGTATTCCTTGCCACCAGTTCATTTCAGTTGCTGTAGTAGCTGAAGTGTATAGTGTTGAGTCATCTGCATACATAGACACACTGACTTCACTCAAAGCCAGTGGCATGTCATTAGTAAAGATTGAAAGAATAAGGGGCCTAGACAGCTGCCCTGGGGAATTCCTGATTCAACCTGTATTATGTTGGATTGACTTCCATTAAAGAACACCCTCTGTGTTCTGTTTGACAGGTTACTCTTTATCCACAATATAGCATGGTGTAACACATGTTTTTCCAACACCTTCAGTGCTTGATTGTCTCCACCAATTCTGTCCCCAAATAATTAGATTTTCTGATTATAAGCATTCAATTTAAAAAAATATATATCTTTGTTGACTGTTGCTGGGTGTTATCATCCACCATCAGCACCGGCCTGTACCCTAGCTGCCCTAAGCTCTCTCCTGGCCCCTTACACTAAGTCTGAATTTGTCCTGCTAGGTGACCTAAACTGGGACATGCATAAACCACCTGACCAGGTCCTAAAGCAATGGGACTCCCTAAATCTTTCTCAGATTATTACCAATCCCACAAGGTATGACTCCAAACACCCAGAAAAGGCTACTCTCCTTGATGTTATCCTCACAAATAATCCTGATAGGTATCAGTCGTGTGTTTTTTGTAATGACCTAAGTGATCACTGTTTTACAGCCTGTGTTCGTAATGGCTGCTCAGCAAAACGACCAGTCCTTATTTGTCATAGACGCCTGCTAAAAACCTTTAATGAGCAAGCCTTCCTTCATGACCTGGCCTCTGTAAATTTCTATAGAATCAGCTTTATCCCTTCTGTCGAAGACACTTGGAACTTATTTTTTAATATTTTCTGTGGTATTGTTAACAAACACGCCCCCATAAAGAAAATGTGTAATTAAAAATAGGTTCAGTCCCTGGATCGACCGTGATCTGGGAGAGGTCCTCCTCCACCTCAAGAATTCCATTTGGTGAAAGGCTTGGCACACGCATAATCAGGCTGACTGGCTCTCATTCAGGAAAATGAGAAATAAGTGGACTCAGGCTATCAGGAAGGCCAAAGTTAGTTATTGAAGGAGCAGTTCTCTCTCTGTGGGTCTAAGAACATCTGGAAAATGGTTAAAGACCTGGAGAACAAACCCTCCTCCTCACAGCTGCCCATGTCCCTTAATGTTGATGATGTGGTTTTTACTGACAAAGATGGCTGTGCTCTTTTATCACCATTAAGTTAGGAATCCTATTTGACTCAGCCATGCCTCCTTGCCCGTCCAACATTTCCTCATCTCCCATCCCTTCTAATGCGATTAGCCCTGATGCTCCTCCCTCTTTTTCCACCTGCCCCGCTACAAAGTTGCTCCCTGCAGGTGGTCACTGAGTCTGAGATGCTAAAAGAGCTCCTTAAACTTGACCCCCAAAAAACATCTGGGTCAGATGGTTTAGACCCTCTCTTCTTTAAGGTAGCAGCCCCTATCATCGCCAAGCCTATCTCTGACCTTTTTAACCTGTGTGACAATAATACTAGTATGAATTCGGACCCAGGCGCAGAGAAACAAAGCAGGCAGAGGTAAGGGTAAATCCAGAACATTTACTAAGGTCTTCACAGAAAAAAAACAAAGCAATAGCACACAAGCACACTAATCAAAACATGAGACCTAAGCAAAGATCCCTGCCCACAGAGGAAACTAAATAGCCTGTCAACATGTGAACTGAGAATCAATCAACCACAGGTGAATCAAACACAGGGCAATCAACCACAGGTGAAACCAATAATAACAATCAGGGGAACCTGGACACTAGAAATAAAGTAAGGTGCCCTCCAGCGGTAACCTAAGGGAGCACACTCAAAAATGAAACAGAACTTTGACAACCTGTCTCTCCTCTCTGGGGGAGGTTCCCATTGCTTGGAAGGCAGCCACACGAGTCCTTTATTTAAAGGGGGAGATAAAGCTGATCCTAACTGTTATAGGCCAATTTCTATTTTGCCCTGTTTATCAAAAGTGTTGGAAACACTTTTCAATAATCAACTGACTGACTTTCTTGATGTCTATAGTATTCTCTCTGGTTTGCAATCTTTTTTCTGCTCAGCTTATGGATGTGTCACTGCAACCTTAATGGTGCCAAATGATTTCACCTTTGCCCTTGATTCTAAGCAATGTTGTGCTGCTATTTTAATTGACTTGGCCAAAGCTTTTGATACAGTAGACAATTCAGTTCTTGTGGGCCTGCTAACTATCTCTCTCAAAGAGTGCAGTGCATAAAGTCAGAACATCTGCTGTCTCAGCCACTGCCTGTCACCAAAGGAGTACCCCAAGGCTCGATCATAGGCCCCACGCTCTTCTCAATTTACATCTACAACATAGCACAGGCAATAGAAAGCACTCTCATCCATTTATATGCAGATGATACAGTCATACTCAGCTGGCACCTCCCCGGATTTTTGGAGGTGCTCTACAACAAAGTTTTCTCTACAACAAAGTTTTCTCAACAACAAATGCTCTACAACAAAATTTTCTTTGTGTTCATCAAGCTTTCGCTGGCTTTAACCTGCCCCTCTCCCCACCAGTGTGATTACTACCTCTGAGGGTTTAGAGCTTGAGGTAGTCACCTCATACAAGTACTCGGGAGTATGGCCAGACAGTACACTGTCTTTCTCTCAGCACATATCAAATCTGCAAATCTCAAATCTGCAATGTTCAATCTCTATCGTATTTGCTCCTCTTTCACCCCAGCTGCCAAACTAACCCTGTTTCAGATGACCATCCTACCCATGTTAGATTACAGAGATTTAATTTATAGATCGGCAGGTAAGGGTGCTCTCAAGCTGCTAGATATTCTCTTCGGCCATCAGATTTGCCACCTTATAGGACATCAATGCACTCTATACTCTGTAAACTGGTCATCTCTGTAGACTTGTTCTGGTGGAGGCTTATTTATAAAACCCTCTTAGGCCTCACTCCCCCCTATCTGAGATACCTATTGCAGCCCTCATCCTCCACATACAACACCCGTTCTGCCAGTCACATTCTGTTAAAGGTCCCCAAAGCACACACATCTCTGGGTCGCTCCTCTTTTCAGCTCTCTGCAGCTAGCGACTGGAACGAGCTGCAAAAAACTCTCAATCTCTTGATTCAAAGACTAAATCATGGACACTTACCGAAAGTTGTGGTTGCTTCGCCTGATGTTTTGTTGTTTCTACCTTTTTGCCCTTTGTGCTGTTGTCTGTGCCAAACAATAATGTTTGTACCATGTTTTGTGCTGCTACCATGTTGTACTGCTGCCATGTTGTGTTGCTATTATGCTGTGTTGTCATGTGTCGCTGTCATGCTATGTGGTTGTCTTAGGTCTCTCTTTATGTAGTGTTGTGGTATCTCTCTTGTCGTGATGTGTGTTTTGTCCTATATTTTTATTTTTAATCCCAGCCCCTGTCCCTTCAGGAGGCATTTTGCCTTTTGGTAGGCCATTGTAAAAAATAATTTACACTCCAAGACCTTGAGATGCTTCTTACGGAGCCAGTCCTTAGTTGCCCTGGCTGTGTGTTTCGGGTCGTTGTCATGCTGGAAGACCCAGCCACGACCCATCTTCAATGCTCTTACTGAGGGAAGGAGGTTGTTGGCCAAGATCTTGCGATACATGGCCCCATCCATCCTCCCCTCAATACGGTGCAGTCGTCCTGTCCCCTTTGCAGAAAAGCATCCCCAAAGAATGATGTTTCCAGCTCTCTTCAGGTCATTGACCAGCTCCTGCCGTGTAGTTCTGGGCTGATTCCTCACCTTCCTCATGATCATTGATGCCCCACGAGGTGAGATCTTGCATGGAGCCCCAGACCGAGGGTGATTGACCGTCATCTTGAACTTCTTCCATGTTCTAATAATTGTGCCAACAGTTGTTGCCTTCTCACCAAGCTGCTTGTCTATTGTCCTGTAGCCCATCCCAGCCTTGTGCAGGTCTACAATTTTATCCCTCATGTCCTTACACAGCTCTCTGGTCTTGGCCATTGTGGAGAGGTTGGAGTATGTTTGATTGAGTGTGTGGACAGGTAACTAGTTCAAACAGTTGCAGTTAATACAGGTAATGAGTGGAGAACTTGGAGGGATTCTTAAAGAAAAACTAACAGGTCTGTGAGAGCCGGAATTCTTACTGGTTGGTAGGTGATCAAATACTTATGTCATGCAATAAAATGCAAATGAATTACTTAAAAATCATACAATGTGATTTTCTGGATTTTTGTTTTAGATTCCGTCTCTCACAGTTGAATTGTACTTATGATACAAATTACAGACCTCTACATGATTTGAAAGTAGGAAACCCTGCAAAAGCGGCTGTGTATCAAATACTTGTTCTCCCCACTGTACATTATCAAGCATTTCACACATATTATCCAGATACTGACTGTTAGCACTTAGTGGTCTATAGCAGCTTCCCACAAGAATGGGCTTTAGGGGAGGCAGATTAACCTGTATCCATATTACTTCAAAAGTATTTAACGTGAGATCCTCTCTAATCTTTACAGGAATGTGGTTCTGAATATAGACTGCAACTCCACCCCCATTGACATTTCTGTCTTTTTTGTACATGTTATAGCCATATATTGCTATCACTGTTTCATCAAAGGTATTATTCAAGTGAGTTACAGAGCTAGAATATGAATGTCATCTGTTACTAGCATGTTATTGATTTCACGAACCTTGTTTCTTTCCCTACTTTTTTTATTGTGGGCTATTTTTAGCACATCTCTGGGATGCCTGATTGTTTTAATTGCTTTTTTGGGAAGCTTATGAGAAGTAGACATGACAATAGTATTTATGTTTGAGCTGTGCAGGGTGAGCTGCACACGGTGGACTTCCTACTAGGGCACACTGCCTCATGCTAACAGTATAACTCTGGTTCATAGGCACATGATTATTGCATACAATAGCTGTAGGATCAACAGAGACATTCAGGGGAGTTAGAGGGACATAAATTAAGTTACTTACATTGTGTCTGCCAACACCCCTGGGACAATGTACATTTGCAGCAGCACCACGACAACTCAGCAACTCAGACAGTGATTGGGATTATCTGAGCTGGGCGTGTGTCATTGATAAGTCATTGTCTCAACGGAGCCTTGAAATGTGTGGACAGTGTCCAGGACCCAAGATGATTTGTATGGACTTTGTCATTCCTGTGGAGCATCTTCCATTTCCAGAAGGTGCCAAAGTTATCTATAAAAGTGATTCCAACAGAGCTACAGTAATCTTTTATCCAGTTGTGTAATGCCAGTAGCCTGCTGAATCTTTCACACCCGCAGCCATTGATGGTACCGGACGTGAAATAATTGGCCACTTTTTGGAATCTTTCAGTGCTAGAATCAGTTCTTTAAAAATACATTTTCAGAAGTTCTGAGCTAGCCTTCCTAATGGTCGTTTGACCCCACATGGACTATGACAGCGTCAGCTCCCAGAATTTGTGGTAGAACGGTCGGAAGCAGCCCTGTAATGTCCTGTACTCGTGTTCCAGAATAGCACAGGGTTTTTGCCCCCATACCTTTTGCAACTTTTACATGATTCAGGTATTGTACATCATTCCTGTGTCCATTATTATTACATAAAAGTGTTTGATTTATTTCCACCTCTCTGAAATGATTGTTAAACCACATATGACACACATTGGAGCTACGGTATGTTATTTAAATGGTTGGTTTATAATTTTTCTTGAGGTGAAATCATGTGTCAGTACAGATTATACCTTATTCTCCACATGTCAGAATGGCACAACATTGGTAGACACACATACATCCTCAGTGACCAGTAGACCTAAACGGGAGGGAGAGAGAAAACACTTACGCCCTAAAATGGTGTGTGTGTGATTAAAAAGGCGTTACTATGGAAACAATGAAAGGTCCTCAGCCTTCTGCTTGGATCTACCTGCAAGAACACATGCACCAGTTGATCGAGTGCCCTTTCTTTCTCAAATAATGTGTCTCTTAAAGAAAAGAAAATCCTTGAATTATGAAATATGTTTTTTTAAAGAAGCATAGCTGTAATTCAGTTTATCAAAAACATTCCGCGCGGATAATGTTTAACTGTTAGATCTATGTATTTCATGCACCTTTTTGCATTAAGGAAACAGCTGTGTTGTAGTTTAGCTTAAGGGAACACTGTTTTGTTAAGAGCTAGCTCTTTTAATGCTGATCTTATCAGATGTGATTTGTAAGATAACTACATTTAAAAACAAATGCATATACAAAGTTATTCCAATATGTGGATATGGCTCTCATTCAAAGCATGCATGATGTAATTTTGATCTCATTTTCTTTTGTTCGCCCTTCTCTTATATATCAAGCACTTCACTCACCATGTTATCCTCTGGACCATGTGTAGACTAGATCTCAAGCACTTCACTCACCATGTTATCCTCTGGACTATGTGTAGACTAGATCTCAAGCACTTCACTCACCATGTTATCCTCTGGACCATGTGTAGACTAGATCTCAAGCACTTCACTCACCATGTTATCCTCTGGACCATGTGTAGACTAGATCTCAAGCACTTCACTCACCATGTTATCCTCTGGACCATGTGTAGACTAGATCTCAAGCACTTCACTCACCATGTTATCCTCTGGACCATGTGTAGACTAGATCTCAAGCACTTCACTTACCATGTTATCCTCTGGACCATGTGTAGACTAGATCTCAAGCACTTCACTCACCATGTTATCCTCTGGACCATGTGTAGACTAGATCTCAAGCACTTCACTCACCATGTTATCCTCTGGACCATGTGTAGACTAGATCTCAAGCACTTCACTCACCATGTTATCCTCTGGACCATGTGTAGACTAGATCTCAAGCACTTCACTCACCATGTTATCCTCTGGTCACATGGCCATATGTAGGTGGATATAATTCGTAAGCGTCTCCACAAGGACATCCTTCACAACCCTGTGGTCATGCTCAACTTCTGCCCAGACCTCAAGTCCATGACCTCTGACCTGAGGAAGGTGCATGGAGAGTACATCTTCCTCATTGACCGCAGTGGGAGCATGAGCGGGGTCAACATCAGCCGTGTCAAGGTACTGTACGAGACTTCATAATAACCCATACATAACACATTCATAAGAAATGCATATAGTAAGCATAATTAACTACATTCTAAACTTGTTAATTCAGGGCAAAGAAAAATTAATTAATGAGAAAGGAATGATGTCGTATACTAATTAGGTGTCTTAAGTGCGGTTATACACAAATGGGTGTGCTATTAATGACTCAATGACTCACTGCTCATAGAAAGTAGTCTTTACACAGATGGAGTGAAGCTGCCACACCTTTAAATGGAATGGTCAATGGAAACTCAGCCCAGCTCAGACTTTATTTCCAGTGCATCCGACCGTAACGTTACCTGAATGGGCCAGGCTGAGTGATGTTTGACTAACCTCTCTCAGTCTGACGCACTTCGGGCCAGTGTGACTCAGATAGCTTCTGATTGTGGAGGGATGGGCCTCCTCTTCCTTCGACACTCTCTGATACCCCAAAGTCTGGCTTAAAGGCTGGTCAAATCGATGCAACCATTCCTCCTCTGTTTCTTTGAACAGCCAGAAACTCCCCTAAAATGCCAGGCCCCAATTTGATACCACCTTTGACTGAATATAAAGAGAATGAAAAATTTAAACATCTATTTGATACCACCTCTTAAAATAAGGAGGGAAAAAGAGGAGGAGATTATGTGGTTGATCTCTAGTTTTCCAGAACGGAACCAGTATTGTCAATTCTTGAGAACCAGTAAATCATTTTATTTTTAGCTCCAAAATGATAACTCATGTCTAGTATATAATTATGTAATTTGGTGAAGTTATAATGCTAGTGATAGGCTAAACACATTCCAATTCACATCATGTCATGATATTTCAGTTCTTCAAGCCAAGCCCCCTCCATGTCTACCCCTCTCTCTCGCTCTCTCCCCACCCGTGAAATTTCAGTCTCATTTCGTGCCTGCACCATTCAGACATGTAAACAACTATCTTACCCGATCCACAGCAAGCTGCTCTATCTGCAGTAATTGGGGAAGTAAATTAATGAGCTAAATGTAAAAATGAAGTTGATCTCAGAGGTTACTGCACAATACTAATACTGCACAATTGAAACACTTGCACCCAAATCCGCCCTTCCCTGAAACATACATGTAATTAATTTACTATAAACTTCCTGTATTATACATATGCTAAAATGTCTATTCTACTAAGCCATTTACTTTCTGTTAATATTCTTATCTGTTCTTATTTCTTATTGTTGTTTCATTATCAAGAAGGAACCTGTAAGTAAGCATTTTGTTGGACAGTGTATACCATGTGTGTCCTGTACATACGACTAATAACACTTTAAACTAAACCGTTTGTAATAACTAGCCTGATGCCGGAGAAGACCGTGTCAGAGGAGCTGTAATCCGGTCGTACTGCTGCAGCCAAAAATGTTTTAACAATTTTCCTCATACAGGTAAAGAACACTTGCAGCAGGTGAACAAGGTTGATTGTTAGACAATGACCTAAAAATTGACTGCCTGGTCTGCCTGTCTTGTTTCTTTTCTTTTTGCTCTCTTCCTCACTCTTTCCCACTTTTCTCATTCTGCTCTTCTACCTCTTGACCTTGTGTTTCTATCATGTCTGTTCTGTTTCCAGGATGCCATGGTGGTGATTCTGAAGAGCCTTGTGCCTGCCAGCCTCTTCAACATCATTGGCTTTGGCTCCACATTCAAAACACTGTTTACTACCAGTCAGAGCTATGATGAGGTATGAGGCTGGCAGGACATGTAGTGTTTCTGCTTTCAGGTCAATATTAATTAACTGCATGTCATTGATAAAATCTCTATTAGTAAATACTTAATCTCGCAGGCCAGATTTGACAACTATAGGTAATCAAAGTGTGAGTCAGAGACACATTTGTCTATTGAGAGATCACTTTATTGGTCAATTGCACACAATATCCAACCGAAGTTTGACTTCCACTTTTAACCCAGCCCATAGGAGAGGTGCGGGGGCTGCCACACTGGGCGCCCGAAGCGCTGTTGTTTTGGGGTGTTAAGTGTCTTGCTCAAGGGCACAACTGCAGGCAATAGTGTCTAGAATTTGATACAAGCAACCCTCTGGTTGCCAGCTCACTTGCCACCAGATTTTTCCAGTCAGACCTGGGATTTGAACTGGCAACCCTCCGGTTGCAGGCTAGCCTTTCTAACTGCTAGGCTATTAAATACTACTATGCCTTTTCTCTTGCTTTCTACATTTTTCAGGAAACAGTAACCATGGCTTGTGAGTACATCAAGAAGATCCGAGCTGACATGGGCGGCACCAACATCCTGGCACCGCTCAAATGGATCCTGAGGCAACCAATGCACGCAGGTCATCCTCGCATGCTCTTCCTGCTCACGGACGGGGCTGTCAACAACACAGGGAAGGTCATCGAGCTGGTCCGCAGCCATGCCCGCTACACCAGGTAAACAGACAATCAACATATACCTGTCCTTCACTTCCTCTTCTTACAGGCACTGGGGGTATCAATCAGTATGCAAACCCACTTTACACCATGGTGTAAAGTGTTTTATGGGTATTGTTAAATTGCTGTTCGTTTTGCCCTAGCTGGAGGCTTCTAATCTAAACCCGTTACAAAGTGCCCCATTTGATACCACGTGTGAATCAGACGGCCTCGGGCACCACTTTAAGAGTTGTAATGGAATTGGACACAAGAACAATAGCAGCACAACACTAACTAGCACAGTAGTCATATTAAATCTGATTGAGCTTACTAATGCATTATGCACAAAGCAAATAAACAACATACCATTCAGACATGTAATCAAGTCTAGGGGATTGGAGGGGGCGTTATTGCAAAACCTTCCCAGCTAGCACATTTGGTTCCTTGTAAGTTCACATTGGTTGTGGGAACGAAGCCGTTTCCTGACTGGTATCTTTCTTTAAATGATCTGAGAACAGAAGTGAAAATTTCACCTTTTCTGGGAATGTAAACTTTTAGAGAGGTTCTGGGAGGTTTTACTCATGAGAAATTATAGGTTTTTAGTTTTTTTTTTAAATAACTTCCACTGAATATTTAATTAAGACTTTTATTAACACAGCTAGCTTATTTTGGCTTAGCACAGATAGGACACATGGACATTTATTTCCTTAGGCAGTAATCATGCAAACACAATTATTTTTTTATTGTGACAAGGCATCAGTAAGATTCGAGTCTATAATCTTCTGTTCTCTATCCATGGAATTAGTCCACTGCGCCACCAGGATGGTGCAAGCATGCCCTGCCCTTTTAAAAAAAATTTTTTTTATAATAATGCAAAACTGTTAATTTTCGTCTATTCAAACAGGCCTCATTTCAAACGAATCAAGCAAACATTAAGATCAGGTGTGGCCAATAAGTGGGCGTGGCCAATAAACTTAACAAGGAAGAGGATAGAGAGTTTTGTTGATGCTGACAACGGAATATATATGTTTTTAAATAACATTCTTAGAACGTTCTCTTGTGGTTTTTATGGATAGTTTTCTTAACGTTCTCGGAACAACTGACCCTTCGCTAAGCCCCTCAAGAATTTGTGGCAACCAGTGCTCCAATGGATAAAAACTGTCGTCGAGTCCTACACCTCGGACAAGCTTAAGTTTAAAACATATGAAATTGAGTTTTCTTTAAAAAAATACATTGTTTAAATGGTTAAATAATTTAACAGTGCACCAGGGGTACTTGCTACTGATTCCTGAAATGCAGAGCCTGATGGAGTATTTTTCGAATCCGAAATTATACATTTGTTACATTGTTTGCTAGCTCAGCTGGTTAGCCAGCTCTCAGTCTCATTGGCCACCAAATGTTGCTAATGCTAGCTAGCTAGCCACTTAATATAACTTGCTTTCTGAAATGTATATTAGCTAGCGAAATTAGCCATGTTATTAATACAACTGCCATCTGCTGTCGACATCAAGATCTGAAAGCAGTAACTAGCATTCCCTGCATGCTGACAGTGAATTCAGAGCCATTCAGTGGCTAGCCACACTACAAAACAAATTTCACCAGGTTCTCGTAAAGCAATTGTAATGACAGTCCACCACAACATACCCGAGCGTTTCCTGGTTAGCAAGGGGTAGTCTGTGTTTCATTTCATTATGTATTAAAAACACAGTTTGAGATCATTGCGAGGGGATTTCGCTAGTGGTTCGTATGGGGAAATGGGCTTCCCGGGGAAAATGTTGTCCGAGGTTGCAACTGTAACCATGGGAGGTGGGGCTTAAGCGAAGGGTTAATATGAGAACATTACTTTAAATAGAACCATGAGGAAACCTGTAGGAAACGTTATGTTGAAGTCCTGAGATTTCCACAGAAGCACGTTGTTTCTTAAAGTTCTTTGAACTATTTGAGAACATTCCTAATGTCAAACCAGTTGGAGAACGTTCATATAACATTACCAACATTTAAATTAAAAATGTAATTAAATGTAACCATGTTTCAACTTTTAGGAAACGATCTGTTAACCTTTTACTGCAGTGGGCTAAATCAGGGCCACAGTGATTATTGGTAGTCGGCCTCGGCAAATCTACTTTGAAACTAAAGTATACACCTCACACACATGGTTATGGGCTTAAAGAAAGAAGACACCAGTGCCATGTCAGATATAAAGTTGAAATGTATTCACTTTCTATACAACACAGAAGACTGAAATATATAACAATTGTTTTATATAGAAACACCGGATTTTCAATCATTTAAAAAATTATCTTTATGAAAAATATGAATAACATTCCACCCATGAGGCCAAAGAGGGAACTTTTGGTCATTGGGCTACAGTACCAACAAATATATGTTTAAATGTGTTGCGAATTTTCAAAGCCAAGCAACTATCCTACACCATTCCCAGAAGGTTGTGTGATGGTTGTATGCAAAATAACCATATGACACCACCACGCTCATTAAGCTCTAAGAAACATATGGCTCTCAGAACGTTATGTGGTGGCTGTGCTGTTATTGCTCAGTAATCCTTTTAAAATTAAGCTTGGAAATATGTACCTTATGTTCGCACATTACTTGATATTATTAGGTGTGACTTCAAAAACCTGTAGCTCAATCAGGATTGGATTAGGGGTGCGCGGGTCAGCTGTTTGTTCAACCGCACCCGCATTTGCTAATAACCCATACACAACCTTCCGACACTACAGTGCCTTCGGGAAATATTCAGACCCCTTGACTTTTTCCACATTTTGTTACGTTACAGCCTTATTCTGAAATGTATTATATAAAATAAATAAAAATCCTCAGCAATCTACAAAACACTCGATAATGACAGAGCAAAAACAGGTTTTTAGATTTTTTGGGGGGGATTGTATTACAATATATATATATATATATATATATATATATATATATATATATATATATATATATATATATATATATATATACCTTATTTACATAAATGTTCAGAAACTTTGCTATGACACTCCAAATTGAGCTCAAGTGCATCCTGTTTCCATTGATCATCCTTGAGATGTTTCTAAAACTTGTTTGAACATTATTTCAATTAATTGTACATGATTTGGGATGACACACACCTGTCTATATAATGTCCCATAGTTTACAGTGCATGTCCAAGCATAAACCATACCGTTAGGTCAAAGGAATTGTCCGTAGAGCTCAGAGACAGGATTGCGTCGAGGCACAGATCTGGGGAAGGGTACCAAAACATTTCTGCAGCATTGAAGGTCCCATAGAACACAGTGGCTTCCTTCAATCTTAAATGGAAGAAGTTTGGAACCACTAAGACTCTTCCTGGAGCTGTCTGCCCAGCCAAACTGAGCAATCAGGGGGGAAGGGCCTTGGTCAGAGAGGTGACCAAGAACCCAATGGTCAATCTGACATAGCTCATAGCTTCCTCTGTGGAGATGGGAGAACCCTCCAGAAGGACAACCATCTCTGCAGCACTCCACCAATCAGGCCTTTGTGGTAGAGTGGCCAGACGGAAGCCACTCCTCAGTAAAAGCCAAATGACAGCCCGCTTGTTGTTTGCCAAAAGGCACCTAAAGGCACCATGAGAAACAAGATTCTCTGGTCTGATGAAACCAAGATTGAACTCTTTGGCCTGAATGCCAAGCGTCACTCCTGGAGGAGACCTGGCACCATCCCCCCGGGAAAGCATGGTGGTGGCAGCATCATGCTGTGGGGATGTGTTTCAGCGGCAGGGATTGGGAGACAAGTTAGGATCAAGGGAAAGATGAACGGAGCAAAGTGCAGAAACATCCTTCATGAAAACCTGCTCCAGAGCTTTCCGAAGGCACTATATGTGGTAAAGTGAAAATCTGAGGCCCACACCCAACCCTAACCTGATAATATAGAAAATGCATTCTAGGCTAGTCAGAGATGATGGAATAATTTGACAGGGGGTGCAGGATTATTTTTTGTTGTTGCCTGATTTTAGTTATTTCTGCTTATAATTTCCGACATTTTGGTGGGATGTTTGTTAGTCAACTTGTCTATAATTACAGTATATACATACAGCTTCTCTTCTGTCAGTAGGCCTATATGTTGCCCTAGAAGACTGAATAAACCCTTACTTATCAGAATGTCATAAATCTATAGAAGTATTAATTATTTAATTATTATTATTAATTATTAATTATTCAATCTAGTTGACTTCGGTAAAGTTTTCCATGTGATTTCTGCTTCTTTCTCTGAGCAAAGAAGTTTAGAGACCCGGGAGAAGAAAAAAAACGGGAAATATTTTCTGTGCAAAATTTCCAAATCACATCTGTTTGACCTGTTGTAAGAAATACAAAGCAATGGAAACGACCAAACAGCTTTGAAAATGACCATATTTTATGTATTGAAATAGGCTACTATCAGCTTTTAAAGATAGCAACACTACAGATGGAACTGCATTCACGTTCTTTCAAGATGCTGAAAGGAATAAATCATATTTCTCCACTCCTGTTCCCGAGTCAACATTTTGCCTACATTTGGTGTATCATTTTATTGCAAGAAATGCTTAATTCTGCAGGAGTTAATATAAAGGTCATGTAAGATGTTATAGACCTGCAGTGTCCAGAGTTCAGTTTCCAATTAAGCCATCTAAACAGTAGGCTACAGTTTCCTTGAGGTGCCATGCGACTATCCAATTGGTATAGTATCCATAGTTTCCAAACATTACTTTTCTGGCCCTCCCTTTTCTTTATTTTCAACTCCGCATTTCGCAGCTTTTCGCTTATTGACTTAAGGTTGCGCTATGCGGAAATCACTCCTCCGTTTCCTGGTTGCTAAAATTCTAATAGTCCCCTCATTTCAGTTTACGTGACAAAACAAGCAAGCATAGTATAGAGAATCATTGCACCATCTAAACCACTGTGAAATATATTTTACATAACGAAAAATATTGTATTTTCAGCTGTTTGAAGCTGGTGTACAAAACCGAAAATAAAAGATGCAAAAACGAAACGTAAGAACGGGAAGCATAGAAATAGTGCACATAAAACAGATGTACTGCTTCTTCGACTTGCTTTCAATTAGAATAACCAATCTATAACACAAATGTTTATGTGGATTTGGTAAGGTTACTCAAAAAGTTACATATTTTGCAGCTTTAAATTCCAACATTGTCCTTTTCGCCTCCATGGACAGACATTAACATTTCCTGACCGATACCAAAAGCATTTGTCGATTAGCGTGTAGGCTGTTTGGCATTCATACAGTTTGGCCTATAAAGTTCAGGCTTATGCGCAAATGCCAGAGCATAAAATGATGAAATAAAAATGCCAATGTAGCCTATAGATATAAATTGCACAAGAATGATAGGCTACATTTATGGATTTAAGGTATTGTTTTCTCTTTATTCAACACGCCCGCCACCACCGCCCTTAATCCACACAATATTTCATGGCCCTAAACCCGCCCCGCGCGGACTGCTGGTTATGAATCAACCCGCGCAACATTATTGGGTATGGTAAAGTCAAAGCAAATCACAGTGTCAACAAAGTCATATGGTAATATACTAATATTTTCAAACACTGCAACATCTGAACATGGGGAGATGCTCTGAACATGCCCTTGAAGAATCAAAACACCAGCTGTTGATAGACCAAGACCGCCAATAACACAATACTGTCTGCAGGGAATTGGTTATTGTTTCACTATGGTTGTTGCATCTCCAATCCCAGTCCGCAGTCATCCTTTCTTGAACTACAACTGATGTAATTAACTTTAAATATTCCCCTTTTTAAAGGATGAATAACCCCTAGATGATTGGATTAGATACAGAGTGGTCTGGCCAATCCGTCCGCGCGCCCAGAATCATTATTGCTCCACACTCACAAATCAGCACATCCCCGGTCAGGGGACAGCGAAAATACTAATGAACCTCTGCTACCAGGTTTGCATCACAAATAGCACCCTATTTCCTACATAGTGTCAAAAGTAGTGCACTATGGGCCCTGGTCAAAAGTAGTGCACTGTATAGGAAATAGGGTGCCATTTTGGACATAGACCACGTCAGACATGTCGCTATGCTAAAGGTTGCGCCTCCTTTTTAATCCCCGCTGTTTGCCCCCAACAACTATGCAGAGTGGCCATCACTGGTGCATTGGCTGATGCTGAGATGGAGATTGACATCTCTAATTTGTACTCAGTGTGACATGTGAAGTGAAATTGACAAACCTAACGGGGAAAACTGATAAGGAGACATGGCATTTGGCTGCATGATGATGAAAATTGACCATCAAATTGACCATCAACAGAGTCCGTCTCACTCTCAGTCCTCTTTTTCTGCTCTTTTTACTGACTCTGATCTTTTCGAATAATTTAGTCAAAAGAGCGAATCTTTAGACTAATTTCATTCATTTGACTCAATAATGGCCAGAGCCACTAGGACCCCCTATCCATTTTTATTTACAGACAAACGATGAACTGAAAACTCGAAAAGAGTCATGAATGATTCTACGAGCCTCTTGTTCACATGTACCGCATTCAAAACAACTGGGAACTCAGATCTGGGAGATCTCCTACTTCTGACTTCAGGGTGTTCAAGACAACTGGGAACTCAGAAGAAAACAAGCTCCAACTGGGGAATTTTTGTTTGTTTTTTGAAGGGTCATAAAACTCAGAATTCCTACTCGGATCTCTTTCATTGACTTCATGATTCGTCCTCGTTTTTTTTTCAGAGTTCCCCGTTGTCTTGAAAGCACCAATGTTGTTCACCATAGGGGGTTTATTGGAGCTGTCATTTGTGACTGAGACTTGTAAACGTGTGCTTTAAACGATGCACATTTGTTGATTGCTCGGCATACAGATTCATATTTCTCGATACATTTGAATCGAGGTCTAGTTTGTGAACTACTCCTGGCGCAATGCATTCATTGACTGCCTTGGGGGTGCCTGATGACACACTAAGTTCTTCCACTGCTCTGTCATTTGCTACATACTTCTCATTGCAGAGAATTAACTACATTTCGCATCATCTAGTTTTCTGCTGCTATGTGCAACAAATTACATGGACTTATAAACCAAAGCCTTTGTGGGGGAGGGGGGGGTGTAATATACCACCACAACTTTGAGCTACTGGACCATCTCAAGAGGTCTCTGTGAGGGAATAAATGTCTATGAGTAATAGGGTGTCTGACGGTTATGCGACTCCGATACCTACAGACATTTTCAGGCCGCTGGTCTTTCCAGGCCACTAAGCCACTGAGATGTGAATCTTGTTTTGGCAGGTGCTACACCTTCGGCATCGGTCAGAGTGCTTGCAGGAGACTGATGACAGGACTGGCAGCCGTTTCCAAAGGAACGGCAGAGTTCTTGGCAGAAGGGGAAAGACTGCAGCCCAAGGTCCTCATTTCCAATGACATGTTTATCCTCCTCTTTGCGACAACCAGCTATTCTGAATGTCATAGAGGAGGGCCATTATGCAGTGGATGCAAATTGTTCAGACAGAGTGCTCTCCACTGTTAGCAATTAACAATTCATTTTGTTGAATAAAACGCCCATTAGAATCAGTCTAATTCACAGCATATGTTATGTTTTAAAAGGGTCCTTTATTATTCCATTCTACCAGGCTTACAGGCTCTAGTCTTGTTTTCACAAAACAAATTGCATTGCACAGACGGAGGGAATGTCATTATTTCAGTAGACAATGCGATATTCTAGGAATCCGCGTTTCACCTCTATAATGCTGGCACTCAAGGAAGGCAATGTCCTCTGCATCTCTGCCCGTACTCTCCCAGATCACTGAAACTCATAAGAATAACTTCAATAGATCTCTGTTTCTATTCTATTTCAACTGCATCTCTCTATCTGTATATACTCCCAGATTATTAAGTCGCTGAAGAAGACCATGGCCCCAGTGCTGAGTGACATAGCCATCGACTGGTTGTTCCCTGACACCAAGGAGGTGTTGCTCTCCCCAGTGGGCTCCACATTCCTGTTCCCTGGGGACTGTTTGATTGGCTACAGCGTGGTGTGCGACACCACGCGCTACCATCCCAATCCCAAATCTGTAAGTCGGCCTACACCTTGACATAAAGTGGCTATGTAATATGTATTCATATTTCTTAGTGTGATTAAGATAAAGTCTCCTCACTCCTGAATGAGAATCAAGCACATCATCTGTTTCTCTCTATTTCAATTCAATAGAACGTTTCTATGTTAAGTGATTCAAGTGAAGGATGTGGATTCTTTTTTGAAGGCTAAAATATCCTCTCTGATGAAAGGTGTCGAAAAGCTATGTCTTGAAATGAATGTCTCGGTCAGCAACTATCAATTATACTCCCAAGTGGTGTAGAGATGCAGCACTCAGACATTCCTCTTTCAACTCTTCCGCCAGGATAAAAGGAGGCGATACAGTATGATGCATTCCAATGTGTCAGCTAGCTCAGTGTTTTACCACTCCCAAGAGGAGGACCCAGAGACGACTACAGGCTTCTCTGACGGTCCAGGGATGCACAGGGACATACACTCAAGCTTGCCGTTGGACTCCTATCTGGACTCCATGTCAGAAAGCAGCCCTGGCCCCACAGAACACAAAGCCATGGGTAAGAATCTAGAGGTCTGAGATCATCTCTTCCTTTCCACTGGTTCAAATGCCATTTTTGTTTAGTTGGTCCAATTCATGCGGTAACGAACACTTGGTCAGACATGATCACACATTCAGACATGAAACTGTGTGTTTGTGCACACAAATGAATGTGATCTTTTCATAAACCCATAGGAATAGAGAGCAAAACGTCACCGAGAAGACGTGTGTATAGCACCAGCCAGATAGTGGAATACAACCAAAACATGAAGAAGACCTGCACTCCCAGTGACCCCAGCTCTGTAGAGGGGAAGAACCCACTGAGGAGAGCTAAGGTCCAGGAGCTGAATGGACAGACCAGCCCTGACTATGGAGCACAGTGGAAGACTGAATACCACGTGAGTGCAGTGTCTGTGATCTTGTGGCACTGCCAACAGATCTGGGTCTCGACCCTGGAGACTGCAGTTCGATTCCTATGTCCCCTCTTCCTACTGTGTCTCTGTCCTCATCTATCTCACACTCTACTTATAACCTGAAGAAAAATGACTACGAGGGGAATTGTTCAAAAAGAAAAACACGTATAGAAATCATTAGAAACATGTCTTAATATGATACACATGGTTCATTGATTTCAATCTTCAAATAGAATCGTTTAAGTGACAATCCAATTTATTCTTTGTTCATAACCACACAAAAGCAATTTATGAAACACCACAGAATACCTAAGACATTGGTGCAAAATTAATAGGCTTTCATGGTAAAAGTAAAAACCATTATTCTGGAAAGTATAATTTTTTACAGGTTGATCTTGCAGCATATGGCATTTTGTACACAAACATGAAAACCCCAAATCTCTTTCGGACAATTATATTGTCTTTTCGATAAGATATGCCAGGAAGTCAGTGTTGAAATTGCAGTGACGTTGGATGAGTAATAATGGCGTGGGAGAAAGCGATCTGACCCTGGGCTGAGTTGGAGTGTAATCACGAATACAAAAGAGGAATGTTCTCATCACTAATGAGGGCCACCATCATTTCATGAATGATAATGGACTGTCTGAAAGTTGCCCAGAGTGCTTTGGCATAATGAGGCAAGGCTCTACTGTCATTCCATGGTTTCTGCCCTTGTACAAATGATATACTTGGAATTTGACTTTGATCTGCATAGTGTGATAGTTACTAGTGCACACAAGACTTGGTTCTGAGTGCTGAAATTATTGATCTGCTTATTAAGACAAAACAGGTTTTATGGTCATCAACAGAAAGCGTATAAAGAAATATAAGAAAACATTTTATACAAATTGACATCAGCTTATTCAAATTGTGGCATAACCCATGTCATAAAAGGCGTTGTCCTTGATTTAGTGCAGGTATTCCCAAGCAATGCCGTCGGGGGTACGCCAAATAAAAATGTGATGACATATTTTCTCGCCTGAGTAGCCTCAGTGTTCAGCAAAATAACAACACAATGTCAAATACAGGTAGCCTTGTCAATTAATTAACATCCAATCACATTAACCGTTACTCTCTCGCGGGAATTCCACTAACGGTCCGTATGTAGCCAAACGTAGCTGCTGCTCATGTTGGTATTTTGAGTAAAAGTACTGATGGCGCAAAAGCCATGACAGGGAGACATAGTAGAGTGGTAACCCGCGTGCAAGTAGTTGCTCCTGGGAAGCGCCTTGGGTACACTGCAGCATCCACCAAGAAGCTCTTGCTGCTAAGGGAATGCCTGACAGCTTGAAAGACATTTTGAACACTACAGTGAAAATGTAGTTTGTTAAAGCAAGAACCCTAAACTCGTGTATTTTCTGCACTATGCAATGACGTATCCGGGTGATGTTTTTTATCGCCTGTGTAATGGGTCCTATGTGTAGTTGGTGTAGAGAGTCCGGCGCAGGACAGCAGATATGAGTAATCAACCTACTTTTACTCAAAATGTCAAATATACAAAGTAACAAATACACGCACACCATGACAGACCGAAAATACAATAAACAATCACTCACAAAAACCCATGGGGGAACAGAGGGTTAGATAATGAAACAGTAATTGTGGGATTGAATCAGGTGTGGAAAAACAAAGACAAAACAAATGAAAAGTGGATCGGCGGTGGATAGCAAGCCGGTGGTGTCGATCGCCGAATGCTGCCCGAACAAGAAGAGGCGGCAGAGGTGACAGCGACTTCGGGGATGACTCAGAGGACGATGCGCAGGGCGATTTGGATGGAGACGGTGGAAATCCCGCAGCAACGAAGGGTCCAGGACGTCCTCCACCGGCACCCAGCATCTCTCCTCCGGACCGTACCCCTCCCACTCTACGAGGTACTGAAGGCCCCTCGCCCAACACCTCCAGTCCAGGGTAGCTCGAACAGCATATGCCGGGGCCCCTCGATGTCCAGAGGGGGCGGAGGAACCTCCCGCACCTTAGCTTCCTGGAGTGGACTAGCCACCACCGGCCTGAGGAGAGACACATGGAACGAGGGATTATTAAAATAATCTGGGGGAAGCTGTAACCTGTAGCATACCTCGTTCAGTCTCATCAGGACTTTAAATGTCCCCATAAACCGCTGACCCAGCTTCCGGCAGGGCAGGAGGAGGGGCAGGTTTCAGGTCGAGAGCCAGACCCGGTCCTCCAGTGCGAACACCGGGGCCTCACTGCAGTGGCGGTCAGTGCCCTCTTTTTGCCACCTAACGGCCCGTTGTAGGTGCCCATGGGCGGCGTCCCAGGTCTCCTCCGAGTGCTTGAACAATTCATCCACTGCAGGAGCTTTGATCTGGCTCTGATGCTACGGTGCCAGAACTGGCTGATACCCCAGTATTTATCAGTATCGATCAGAGACTATGTCCTCAGGCACCCCGTTGTGCCGGAAGGCATGAGTGAACAGGGCCTCCGCAGTCTGTAGGGCCGTACAGAGACCGGGCAAAGGCAGGAGACGGCATGTCTTAGAAAACCGATCCACAACGACCAGGATCGTGGTGTTGCCCTGTGAGGGAGGAAGAACCGTCAGGAAGTCCACCGACAGGTGTGAACACGGCCATTGTAATTTTCCTCGGGGCAGGTGCCTGGGAGCCTTGCACTGGGCGCACACCGAGCAGGATGAAACATAAACCTTCATGTCCTTGGCCAAGGTGGGCCATCAGTACTTCCCACTAAGGCAACACACCGTCCGTCCGATGCCAAGATGACCAGAGGAGGGTGACGTGTGGGCCCAATAGATCAAACGGTCGCGGACAGCAGACGGAACGTACAGGCTCCCAGCTGGACACTGGGGGGGTGGGTTCTGTGCGTAACGCCCGCTCGATGTCCGCGTCCAGCTCCCACACCACCAGGCAAGAGGCCGGAAGGATGGGAGTGTGATCCATAGACCGCTCCTCTATGTCATACATCCGGGATAGTGTGCCTGCCTTAGCATTTTGGGAACCTGGTCTGTAGGATAGGGTGAAAACAAAACGGGTAAAGAACATAGCCCACTTTGGCTGGCGAGTGTTCAGTCTCCTCTCTGCCCGGATGTACTCCAGATTGCGGTGGTCAGTCCAGATGAGAAAAGGGTGTTTAGCACCCTCAAGCCAATGTCTCCACGCCTTCAGAGCCTTGACAACAGCCAACATCTCCCGGTCGCCCACATCATAGTTTCGCTCCGCCGGGCTGAGCCTCTTTGAAAAGAAGGCACAGGAGCGGAGCGTTGGTGGCGTGCCCAGCCTCGGACGCGTCCACCTCCACTATGAACGCCAAAGAGAGATCCGGATAAGCCAGCACCGGAGCAGAGGTAAACAGAGCCTTCAGGTGACCAAAAGCCCTGTCCGCCTCAGCCGACCACTGCAGCCGCACCTGCCCTCCCTTCAGCAGTGAGGTAATGGGAGCTGCTACCTGACCAAACTTCCGGTAGTAGTTGGCAAACCCTAAAAATCGCTGCACTTCCTTTACCGTGGTGGGAGTCGGTCATTTATGCACGGCTGAAATGCAGTCACTCTCCACTACACCCCTGACATGGAAATGCAGTCACTCTCCACTACACCCCTGACGTGGAAATGCAGTACCCTAAGAAGGAGACAGACTGTTGGAAGAACAGACATTTCTCAGCCTTGACGTACAGGTCATGCTCCAACAGTCGACCAAGCACCCTGCACACCAGGGACACATGCTCGGCGCGTGTAGCGGAGTATATCAGAATGTCATCAATATACACCACTACACCCTGCCCGCGCAGGTCCCGGAAAATTTCGTCAACAAAGGTTTGGAAGACTGATGGAGCATTCATCAGCCCGTACTGCATAACGAGGTACTCATAGTGCCCTGAGGTGGTACTAAATGCCGTCTTCCACTCGTCCCCCTCCCAGATACGCACCAGGTTGTAAGCGCTCTTGAGAAGCGCGCCCTGTGCATTGACTCGATCTCACTGGCGATGAGAAGCAGCAGGTAGCTGTACCTCACAGTGATCTGATTGATCCCTCGATAGTCAATACATGGGTACAGACCACCATCCTTCTTCTTCACAAAAAAGAAACTCGAGGAGGCAGGTGAAGTGGAGGGCCGAATGTATTCCTGCCCCAGGGATTCGGAGACATATATTTCCATAGACACCGTCTCCTCCTGTGACAGAGGATACACGTGACATCCTGGGAAGTGCTGCGCCCACCACGAGATTTATCGAACAATCCCCCTGTCGATGAGGTGGTCATTTAGTCGCCAAATCGGCATATCCTGAGGGGATGTGCACGGTGGAGACCTGGTCTGGACTTTCCACTGTAGTCGCACAGATTGAAACCCCCACACACATCCCTGAGCACTCTCGTGACCACCCCTTGAACGCCCTATGTTGCCACGAAATAGTGGGGTCATGATAGGCCAACCAGGGTAAGCCCAGCACCCCTAAACTATGAGCAAATGAACGGTCAATAAAATTCCCAGCTCTGCCTGAATCTACTAGTGCCTTATGCTGGGAATGCGGGGAACACTCAGGAAATTAAATAAACACATACATGTGAGCAACAGGGGGCTCTGGGTGAGCCTGGTGACGACTCACCTGGGGTGACATGATAGTGCCCTGCCTGCTGCCTCGACTCTCTGAGGAACCCCTCCAGCACCAACTAGCAGTGTGCCCTCTGTGGCCACAGATGCTGCAGGGAATGGCCCCTCCTCCGGTCGCCCTAAGTGCAGCAACTCCCATCTCCATGGCGTCGGAGCGGAGGTGCTGGGGGATGGAACTGACAGGTCCCAATCGGGACATCCACAGGCAGTCAGCAGGTTGTCCAGCCGGATGGACAGGTCCACCAGCTGGTCCAATGTGAGGGTGGTGTATCGGCAGGCCAACTCCCGATGGACGTCCTCGCACAGACTGCACCTGTAGTGATCGATCAGGGCCTTATTGTTCCATCCCGCGCTGGCCGCAGGGACCAGAAGTCCAAGGCGAAATCCTGCGTGCTCCTCGTCCCCTGCCTCAGGTGGAACGAACACTGCCCGAAAGCCGCGGGTGAACTCTGCGTAATGATATAACGCCGCATCTCCCTCACACCATATGGCATTGTCCCACACCAGGGCTTTGCCTGAGAGGCAGGAGATGAGGGCGGACACACTCGCACGTCCTGAAGGAGCCGGGTGGACGGTCGCCAGGCATCCGGCAGCCGTCCCATCATACTCCCTCGGGAGCGCGAGACGAATCCCACTGGGACCAGGGGAAAGAGGGGTGGACAGTGGGACCAGTTGTAGTGGGGCTGGTGGAGGCACTGAAAAACCTCCTCCTCTCTCTAAACGATCCATAGTCTGCAGCACGCGATCCATGGCAGTGCCCAGACGTTGCAACATGGGAGCGTACTGCTGAACACGCTCCTCCGCTGGAACAGGGAGGGCGTCTGCTCCTGCTGACTCCATTCTTCGGGTGAGTGATTCTGTAATGGGTCCTATGTGTAGCTGGTGTAGAGAGTCTAGTGCAGGACAGCAGATATGAGTAATCAACGTACTTTTACTCAAAATGTCAAATATACAAAGTAACAAATACACGCACACCATGACAGACTGAAAATACAATAAACAATCACTCACAAAACCCATGGGGGAACAGAGGGTTAAATAATGAACCAGTAATTGTGGGATTGAAATCAGGTGTGAAAAACAAAGAAAAAACAAATGGAAAATGAAAGTGGATCGGCGGTGGATAGAAAGCCGGTGACGTCGACTGCCGAACGCCGCTCGAACAAGATAGAAGGACCGACTTCGGCGGAAGTCGTGACAGCCTGAATGATCTGAATCTAGGATTACAAGGACTTTCCGCAACTATATTCAATGTGCGGAAAAAATTGAGGCTATGATTAAGAAGTTGGAGCTCTTCTGTCTGCATTAACAAGGACAACACACAGCTCTTTGTCACTTCCCACGAGCTGGGTTGTGACAAAAACTCACACTCATTCTTATGTTTAATAAATGTATTGTATAGTGTGTGTGTGTGTGGCAGGATTACAATGATGGCAAAAAAACAAACATTTGAGAGTGCGCTGACCTTGGTGCTAGTAGAGGGGGTACGCAGCTGGGGGTTGAATGTTTGAAGGGGTACGGTTCTATGGTCGGTTCACATTCGTGGGGAGTAAGTCAGTGGATGTATTGCAATTACTCTGAACTTAAATTAACATTGTAATAAAGTTTAATAACATCTTTGGTCATAGTATTTAGCTAAACATGTATCTTTATGTTTAACCCCTGACAGCCACAGCTAGTGAACCTGTGTGCCACATCTGCCACGGCTTCCAGGGAGCGCCCTGCCAACGGCACTTCTCACACACCCTCCCCCCATCTGGAGTGGGCTCCCCAAGAGGTGGACCCAGAGCAGGCCCAGCCCCCCGGCTCCAACCTGCAGGCCGAAGCCACCAGGAGCAGGGCTGACCCAGAGCACGCTCCAGGAGGAACCAAGAGCACCGGTTGGGAGGACTGCTCCTCCTCCACTGACCCTTCTGTCGGCAGCTTAGGAGACGCAGGTGCGTCCATAACCACAGCCCGCCCACTCACTCAAACATTGAGCAATGGTAGACACACTAATCGATCAAATAACTGATATCCCAGACAAGACGTCTAACTTCTCATTGTTGTGTTACCAGACTGCTACCCCAATCAGCTGTGTGAGATAGAATCCCCCCAGGAGCCTCCAGCCACGCCAGACCTGAACACCACCCCAGACTGTCAGGAGGTGGTGAAGGGGGACTGTAAGGCCGTGGTGTCGGGCCTGCTCTGCGGGAAGCCAGTCAAGTGGGAGGTGACCTTTGACATAAACCCCTACCTGAAGGGCAGAGAGCGGGAAGAGAAAGTTCACGAGGAACTGTGGAACGAAACGTTCCATCATCTGGCTGGACGTTCCATTATTCAGGATTTTGAAAACATGGCAGATAAGGAGTGTGAGATTGAGCATGGTGCGTAAGACATGGGTAATATCTCATTGCTCAAATGTGACCGGATTCAGGATCGGGGTGTTTGATGTGATTTCCTACATCACAGTAGGGGTGTTAAATGTTAAAAAAATATTATTATTATTTTTTGTTGTTGCAGAAATGCCTTCTTGAACATGTTAACTTTCATATGCCTTAATTACAAACTTGTACGGGATCTGTAAATATGAAAAAAAAATCTCAAAATGAGTTTAGCCCAGTCGAAAGCACTGAGATATATAGGGAGAAAGGCAGGATCCATGATTGGCTGAGAAAAGGGAGGGGGATAACAGAGAGACCACATTCTGGAGGAAAATGTCATGCTGACTCATGCGTTTACATATGAATTCTTAGAGATGGGTGGGTCTAAGGCTTCAGTTGTGAACATTGCTAAATGGTAGTAAAAATAATTGAATGGCATTTTTCTCCTACTTATCTCCAAAGTTATATAACACATTGTAGCATGCTCAAGGGTGTGGGGTTTCCACGTCACCAAGTTCAATAACAAAACATACACCAGTAGCACAACTAGAATGCAAATGGGAAGTTATTAGGGATTTTTTTACACTGGGGAAGAAGTGAGAATTCACCAATTACTTCACAGTCCACAAGCCATTCTCGTTGCCTGTTCCGTTCTCCAGGGGTAATCCTAAAACTCGGGTCCTCAGCCAATCCAGTTCAGTACACAAGGGGGTTAATCCGACAGTCTAGGTCACAACGGGTAATCTCAGATATTATTCTCTCTTCTCCCACTCTTCATAACGCACGTTGCTCTTTCCTTATTCTGATCCTTTGTGCTGGCTGCTTCCTCCTTTAACCCCAAGCAATCCCTGGCTTAACAATCTACAGCCTTGTCTATTTGGGGCAGGACGTCCATATAAGGCTCGGGGGTGGAGCCAGTGGGCTGCAAGATATCTCCCCTCAATAACCACTCCCCTCACCTCTCCCTGCCGTCTGCCACAACGTTTATCACATTTATCACGTTTCCCCTAACTGCAGTGTATGATACACCATTTTGAAGCTCTGAGTCTGTAGAAAAAGCTAACCTTGAAAATTTGACATAACCTGGATTCAGTCACAAATGGTATCCTTTGGAGTGATTGTCTTTTATTGTTTTGTTTTGGTAATAGTTTACTTCTTCAAATCAGTTTATAATGGAATTTATGTAAATCAAAGATGATAAGGTGACAACATGTTATTTTCCAGGTTCTGGCAGAAGATGCCAGTTGTATGCCATCCACACCAGCAAGGCCTGTAACATTCTCAGTAAATACACTGCATTTGTCCCTGTTGATCTGGACACTAATGAATATCTACAGACTTTAATCAACTACATCAACCCAGGTGAGACACTCCTGTTCATTTTTTATTTATTTTTTTATTCCACCTTTATATAACCAGGTAGGCCAGTTGAGAACAAGTTCTCATTTACAACAGTGACCTGGCCAAGATAAAGCAGAGCAGTGTGACAAAAACAACAACACAGAGTTAAAGCTGAAGCTCGTCTGGAGGTTTGTTAACATAGTGTCCAAAGAAGGGCCAGATGTATACAGAAAGGTGATGTCTGCGTAGAGGTGGATCAGAGAATCACCAGCAGCAAGAGCGACATCATTGATATTTACAGAGAAAAGAGTCTGCCCGAGAATTGAACCCTTTGGCCTCCCCATATAGACTGCCAGAGGTCCGGACAACAGGCCCTCCGATTTGACACACTGAACTCTATCTGAGAAGTAGTTGGTGAAACAGGCAAGGCAGTCATTTGAGAAACCAAGGCTATTGAGTCTACCGAGAAGAATGCGATGATTGACAGAGTTGAAAGCCTTGGCCAGGTTGATAAAAAGACGGCTGCACAGTACTGTCTTTTATCGAAGGCGGTTATGATATCATTTAGGACCTTGAGCATGGCTGAGGTGCACCCATGACCAGCTCAGAAACCAGATTACGTAGTGGAGAAGGTACGGTGGGATTCAAAATGGTCGGTGATCTGTTTGTTAACTTGACATTTGAAGATTGTAGAAATGCAGAGCAGGATGGATATAGGTCTAACAGTTTGGGTCTAGAGTGTCTCCCCCTTTGAAGAGGGGGATGACCGCGGCAGCTTTCCAATCTTTGGGGATCTCAGTCTAAAAGAAAGAGAGTTTGAACAGGCTAGTAATAGGGTTTGCAACAATTTCGGTGATTATTTTAGAAAGAGAGGGTCCAGATTGTCTAGCCCAGCTGATTTGTAGGGATCCAGATTTTGCGGGGGGGGGCTGTTGGCCGAGGTAGGGGTAGCCAGGTGGAAAGCATGGCCAGCCGTAGAAAAATGCTTTTTGAAATGATCGATTATCGTAGATTTATCGGTGGTGACAGTGTTTCCTAGCCTCAGTGCAATGGGCAGCTGGGAGGAGTTGCTCTTATTCTTCATGGACTTTACAGTGTTCCAAAACATTTTAGAATTCTTGGTATGCATACGTTCACATTGAATGGATGAGAGTTTTTTTAATGCTTATTTTAACCATTGACTCTTCTTCAGACCTTTATTAAAAATCAAGGTAACTTTGTCCTTTAATACCACAAATGTGAACAGTTCTAAGACTGCTGTCACCCTTTAGGTTAGGAAATACACTGTGTCTCTGTTGGGTGTTTCAGGTGAGGGTCGGAAGTGGGGCTCTCGCTCGGGGAGTAGGAAGAACCAGGTTTACTCCATCGGACTGGGCCGCTCCCAGTCTGGTTGCATGTCAGAGGAGGCTGAGGATGGGCATCTGCACCCCAGTAAGTCCTTTACTGTACTACATAGTAGAAACGTGTGAAAATGTGTGACAGGTGATAGTTTGAAGAGGTCATACACCTGCCAAACAGACAGATCTGACAGGTTTTTAGTCATTTCTATATGAAAAGCTTCATTCCAAAACGCTATTTTCAGAAATGGTGAAATTAGCTTTTATTGTTTAAAGAAGTTATGAAATAGGTTGTGTGTTTTTTGACTATCTAGTCGTGGCATGGGTTTGTGCAATGACAGACATGTATTTGTTCGAAATGTATCAATTGATGGTTTCATTTCAGAGGGACAAATAATTATGTTTTTAGGCAAAACGCTATATATCCGCCTCACTCTCAGAAAAACTAGTACTGCTAGGTTTTAAACAGTCAAATGTAACAAATAACTACATTAAATAAATAAAAACTGTACAAAGAATACATCTGTGAACAATATTTTAAAAGTTTGAATCAATACAGAAATGTGAGATCTGTATGTAAAACATTTACATTTTATATTTCAGTAATTAAGCAGATGCTCTTATCCAGAGCAACTTACAGTTAGTGCATTCATATTAACATAGCTAGGTGAGACAACCACATATCACAGTCAAATGAATGAATATGCTTTGAGTGTTTTACCTGTGTAGTATACTATTCATGTTGTCCACAGTGACACTTTTCAAATGACATTGACCTATCTTTTTGCTGGGTTTTAGGTGTGGAAGATGGGGCCTCTCCATGCAGCTCCCCCTCATCCTCTGCCTGGGAAAGAAGCAGCTTTACAAATGGTGAGTTTTTATCTGGCCTGTTTTGCTTTCAAGGAAAATCACTGGCTCGCAAATAATATTAATGTCTTCATTAAAAAGCCCATTTGTTTTCTTATGGTGTACATTGATAGCGTCTAAACATGCACGCTCACACGCACAAACACGCACAAACACACACACACACCCCACACAGCTGCTAGATTGTGTTTGTCCTCTGCTGTGGCTTCCAACCTTCTGTGGGTGTCTTATCTGTGTACTGTGTGGTGGTGTGATGTGGAGTGTAGTCGTGATGCTCAGGGTAGAGAGGAGAGAGAGCTAAATGGAAAACTAACTTGCCCTGACTGACTGTCTTTCTCTCTCTTTCTCTCTCAGCCCCCCAGAGGAGCCCGTCTGTGACCTCAGACCAATCACAGAAGTTGGTGGAGAGCCTCTTCTCAGCCAGGTGGGTGATGGAGAGGGCCAGGGTGGAGAATAAAATACTAACTAGACTGCTAGTGCTGTCTCATTGCCAACTGATAGTTGTTACTTCCTGTTACTCTATATTCTGAGGGCACCTGCTAGATCTAGTGACTTCGAGTTCGGACTGACCCCATTTAGTCGACTGGTTGATTGTTTGGTCGATAGGCGGTTGGTTGACCAAGATTTTTTTAGTAGAGCAGTGGCAAATGGAGTGCGTTTGGAAAGTATTCAGACCCTTTGACGTTTTCCACATTTTGTTACGTTACAGCCTTATTCTAAAATGTATTAAATAGTTTTCCCCCCCTCATGACAAAGCGAAAACAGGTTTACATATTTTTGCACATTAGTATTCAGAGAATGATGAGGGAAACATTTTAATGTAATCCATTTTAGAATAAGTCTGTAACGTAACATAACAACATTTGGGAAAAAAACATTTTGGCTCATGAGACACCTGTCTGATTCCCGCCTGTCTGAGTGGACTAATCCATTGAATAGGCCATATGGATGGCACACCAGTATCACCAGTAGTACATTTAGCCTACCATTCATTTCCATCATTTCTCATCTATATTGTTTGTTTGGTTAAGGTAATTTATGTTAATACATGCAATATATTAACTGATACAGTCTTACTAGGCTACACCTGTTTTTGCTTATTTCATTCTATTTACGAGTTGTTAATTTATTAATTGTCTTTTTCTTGGAGTGCTCCTGTCAATTTTGAGTAAGGACACCCATCTGATTACGTATAGAAGTAGGCCTAGGCTACCTGGCCTGGGCGCAAATGTAGGCCTATAAATGTGCCCGTTTTGGGATCTGCTACTATTTCTGATTGTCATAACTCACCATTACTGCTTCTCAAGGTATTTTCTCAAGGTATTTTTTTCTTTTGCCTCAAACAGCAAGTAAACAAAGTCTGTTTTTACATCCATTGAGAGTGACAATAGTTCCTCAACATAGCCTATATAAAAATCTTTCAAGATTTCTCCCTTTCGATAACCACTCAGCATGAAAGGGGACAAAATGTCATGTGTTATTTTTTTCTTTAACTAGAAATGCAAATTGATTTCTGATTCTAATAATACTATTAGACAGATCATACACGTAAAGTTAGCTAGTGACCCAGAAAGCTAACGTTCGTTAGCTAACTAACAGTACGCTTTAACTTGCAATAAAAACGACTTTCTGACTAAATTAGAAACGTTTATCTGAAAATGTAGCTAGACTCTTACCTGTATACACAGATGAACATTTCACGGCAGACTGGAACCATTTAACTACGCTTTATTTGAAGCTACATCTCGTGTGAACATCACTTTTTCCATCACTTTTTCCAACTGAACTGTTGATAGCACCTGCTAAATTCAGGGCATCAATGTTGTGGAGAAAAGTAGCAAAACCTTTGTAGTTCTCGATGGCTAACGTTTTATTTTTTTTTAAACGGCGCGGTAGAAAGGACTAGCAACACATACTGAACAGCTCACGTTACAAACAGAAGCATTCTACATGGCAGACCAATCCAAACTCATCTCCCGGCATGTCCAGCCCATTCAGCCAATCATGGCTAGCGATAAAATTCCTGTCTTTTTCCGTGGCTTAACCAAATAGGCTCGGAATTTCAAAAATGTTTATTTATGTTCTATTTATGGATGGAATACAAGTTTGTTATTAAGGCACATGAAAGTTCAGATGTTTCAGAAGGCATTTCTGCCCCCCCCAAAAAAATTGATAAGAAAATAAATGTTTATGTTCACATGTTCTCCTCTGAAGTAGTGACGTGCGACATATGCCTAGTTTCCTTAAACAAATCACATATATGGAAAAGTACACGTTTTAACATTTTGTAAGATTAGTTTTAGTTGGGGACATCCCTACTTCGAGTACATTGTTTTTTGTGTGATGTAATGTCTCCCTTCTCCATTTCATCCTAATCTCACCCAGTCTTATCTCTCAGGCACACATTACTCAGTCACCTTTTTCCGCTATGCATCATTTGTGCATTTCCCAGTGTTGGAAAAATGTCCCTTTCCCCTCCATTCTCAAAATGAAAACAATTTAACTTATGTTGAACTATAGGTATGTGCTGAGAATGGCAGGGTTATGCTAGGAGCAGGAAATAAGGGCTCCGTATGCTTCGTTATGTCACAGAGAAAAACCAGTGTATGTATTTGTGCTTACAAATGGCAATGAATGAAACTTGAAGTTGATATTGAGATGCTGCATCTCTCTCCTGTCCTCTACAGGCTGACTCTCAGCCGGACAAGACTTCTGACCCGGGCTGCCAGGGGCTTCATGTTTGGCTCAAACAGCAAAACCAGCAACTCTGTAGGAGAGAGCGAGACTGAAAAAAAAGACTACATTCCTCTGGTGCGTGGTCAGTGGTGACAAAACGTTTTTGAATATATAAATGTTTATCTTTTTACACCCTACATCTCCCTCTCTCTGGTACAGGTGTCCTTACAGTTGGCATGTGGTGCGTTCTGCCTGGACAGCGCTCTGTGTGAGGCCATCAATGTGCACATGGACAAGCTGAAGTGGACATCTCCCTTCACCAGCCACCGGGTCAGTCTGAGTCACCACGTCTCCCACTCAGCCAGTTGCCGCTCAGACAGCAGCACTGCAGAGGACAGCCAAAAGTCCACCTCTCCGTCTCCATTTGAGAGCTCAGCTAAAGTAACAGAGACCAGCCTGGCAGGCCACCACCAGACTGGAGACCTGGCTGTCAGCAGCCACAGCCAGACGGGCCACAGCCCCTCACACCTGGCCAGGAGTCTCCGGATGGAGGGTGGGCCAGGATCTTCTCTTTTCTTCCTGGGCGGCCCCTCCCCCCCTACCACCTACGCCGAGCCCCCTCTCTACCCTCATTCCCTGACTGACGGCGGACGGGGCTCGAAGTCGGAGAGTGTGGAAAGCCCCCCAGCAGCGCCCCTTGGGTCTGAGAAGAGACTGGATACGGAGGGCATGGTGTGGGCCACGGCTGTAGCCCTGGCCTGGCTGGAGCACAGCTCGGCCAGCTACTTCATAGAGTGGGAGCTGATAGCAGCTAAGGCTAGCATGTGGCTCAGTGCCCAGAGCATCCCTGAAGGAAAGGACTTAGCCTCGGTCAAGTCTGCTGCCAACCAGCTCTTTATCATCCTCAGACACTGGGACGAGAACCTGCAGCTCAACATGCTCTGCTACAACCCCAACAGTGTCTGATCGCATCGCATGCACCGTCCTCCACCCCGACATATCCAACTATGCTAACTGACGCTTTACAAACAAAATAATTGTATTTGCTGTTCTGATGATTTTGTTAGTGAGGTTGTTGTGAGCATTGTGTAGTTGGATTAATCATGTTGTGATAACTTGTCAGAAGCTTCTCAGAGGCATGCTTGTTGTCTCCATGTGGATGGATACAGACCATGCATTCACTAGCTATGGGTCAGTGAAAGAAATCCGAAGTGTTCGCGTAAACGTGCTGTAAAGTTACTTGCTGACTGTTTACATATTTGAGAGAAAATATATGTTTTGTTTGTGTTTAATATGTCCATCATATTGATGTCCGATGATGAGAGAATCTGCCAAAACAATACCAATTATTAATAGTGCATCTAATGTGTTTGATCATCACCATCATTTCAAAACCCATATTGTGATATAAAAATCTGTTTGTGCCGTTTTGCCAACTTTGCGAACTCCTCTTCTCGTGTTTAATGTGTTTTTATTGTATTTTCATCAGCCATAAGTGCCTAACAATGATCCAACACAAACAACGATTGGTTATCTGGAATACGTATTTGGATGTTTTGCTGATGTCATGCATTGTCCATTCGTCAACATGTTGTTTGAAATACTGTATTAATTGTGTTTCCTTGTAACAAAATGCTCAGCATGTTTTCTTTGTAGATGTTTTCATAGTTCTGAATAATTTGATATAAATGTTTTCCTTGGTCCTTGTTATCTTTTACAAGGCATTGTACTTTGCTCTCATATTTACTCATAAACTTGTGTTGTTTTACTCAGGAAATATTCTTTTCCTCAGGCTTTGACATTGCATCCATCCCGCTGCATGGAAACCAGGTGTTTGTGTTTTAAAAGATGTATCAACAATTGGAGCAAAGCAATTCCCCCACAGTCAACCTATTCTGCTGCATTTGGCTGTCGGAGATGAGATCTATGGTGTGTCTTAAACGTCTCCCTATTCCCTTTATAGTGCACTATATTTGACCAGGGATCTGGTCAAAAGTATCTCACTGCATAGGGGATAAGGTGCCATTTGGGACGCATCTCTAGAAATGTCATAATGTAATTGTGATCTGTATAAGCTTATAGTGGTTGTGGTGGCTGGCTTTACTTGTGCGAAGTTGTATTTTTCATGTTTCGAGGTCAAACATACTCTACATGACCAAAAGTATGTGGACACCTCCTTGTCTAACATTTCATTCCAAAATCATGGGCATTAATATGGAGTCGGTCCCCCCTTTGCTGCTATAACAGCTTTCACTGTTCTGGGAAGGCTTTCCACTAGATCATTGCTGCAGAGACTTGCTTCCATTCAGCCACAAGAGCATTAGTGAGGTCGGACACTGATGTTGGGCAATTAGGCCTGGCTTGCAATCTGCTTTTTAATTAATCTCAAAGGTATTCGTTGGAGTTGAGGTCAGGGCTCTGTGCAGGCCAGTCAAGTTCTTGTACACGGCATTGTCATGCTGAAACAGGAAAGGGCCTTCCCCAAACTGTTGCCACAAAATTGGAAGCACAGAATCGTCTAGAATGTCATTGTATGATGTATCGTTAAGATTTCCCTTCACTGGAACTAATGGGCCTAGCCCGAACCATGAAAAACAGCCCCAGACCATTATTCCTCCTCCACCAAAATTTAGTTTGCACTATGGTAACATTCTCCTGGCATCCGCCAAACCCAGATTCATCCGTTGAACTGCCAGATGGTGAAGCGTGATTCATCACTCCAGAGAACGCGTTCCCAATGCAGACAATTTTTATGTGTTACGCACTTCATCACTCGGAGGTCCCGTTCTGTGAGCTTGTGTTGCCTACCACTTCGCGGTTGAGCCGTTATTGCTCCTAGACTTTTCCACTTCACCATAACAGCACTTACAGTTGACCGGGGCAGCTCGAGCAGGTCAGAAATTTGACGAACTGACTTGTTGGAAAGGTGGCATCCTATGACGGTGCCACATTGAAAGTCACTGAGCTCTTAGGCCATTCTACTGACAATGTTTGTCTATGGAGATTGCATGGCTGTGTGCTCAATTTTATCCACCTGTCAGCAATGGGTGTTGCTGAAATAGCCAAATCCACTCATTTGAAAAGGTGTCCACATACTTTTATATATATATATATATGTAGTGTACCTCGCCATTGCTGCTGTGTGTTTTGAAAAGATTGTTGACTGTTTGTTTGGGGCTGCACGTAATAAAATGTGTTTACTCATAAAGCCGTAAAAGTTTGTATTGAGACAAAGCAAAAACTATTGGTCCCATTGGTCACACTGTCATGCCCTGGTTGAAGTATATTGGTTTTGTCTTCATTTATTTGGTAAGGCCAGGGTGTGACATGGGTTTTGTTAGGTATCGGGTTTGTGGCTTAGTGGGGGTATCTAGCATAGTCTATGGCTGTCTGGAGTGGTTCTCAATCAGAGGCAGGTGTTTATCGTTGTCTCTGATTGGGAACCATATTAAGGCAGCCATATTCTTTGAGTGTTTCGGGGGTGATTGTCCTTAGTGTTCATTTGTTCCTGTCGCTGTGTTTGTTGTCACCAGATAGGACTGTTTAGGTTTTCACGTTACATTTGTTGTTTTTGTATTGTTCGTGTTTATTCGTTCATTAAACATGTATGAAAATTACCACGCCGCATTTTGGTCCGATCCTTGCTACACCTCTTCGTCAGAGGAGGAGTTAGAAGAAAACCGTAACAGAATCACCCACCACAACAGGACCAAGCGGCGTGGTAACGGACAGCAGCAACAGCGGCCAAAGACACAGGACTCTTGGACATGGGAGGAGATCCTCGACGGGAGAGGACCCTGAGCCTGGAGAATATCGCCGCCCCAAGGAAGAACTGGAGGCGGAAAAGCGGAGAGGCGCTGGTATGAAGAGGCGGCACGGCAATGCGGATGGAAGCCCGAGAGTCAGACCCAAAAATTTCTTGGGGGGCGGGGGCTCACAGGAAGTATGGCGAAGCCAGGTAGGAGACCTGCGTCAACTTCCTGTGGTTACCGGGGGGCTAGAGAGACCGGGCAGGCACCGTGTTATGCTGTGGTGCGCACGGTGTCTCCAGTGCGGGTGCATAGCCCGTGCGGTATATTCCAGCTCCGCGTATCGGCCGGGCTAGGTTGAGCGTCGAGCCAAATGCCATGAAGCCGGCTCTACGCATCTGGTCCCCAGTGCATCTCCTTGGGCCTGCTTACATGGCACCAGCCTTGCGCACGGTGTCCCCGGTTCGCCTGCATAGCCCAGTGCGGGCTATTCCACCTCGCCGCACTGGCAGAGCGACCCGGAGTATTCAACCAGGTAAGGTTGGGAAGGCTCGGTGCTCAAGAGCTCCAGTGCGCCTGCACGGTCCGGTCTACCTTGTACCACCTCCACACACCAGCCCTCCGGTGGCAGCTCCCCGCACCAGGCTTCCTGTGCGTGTCCTCGGCCCAGTACCACCAGTGCCAGCACCACGCATCAGGCCTACAGTGCGCCTCGCCTCTCTAGCGCTTCCCGAGCCTTCCTCCTCTCCTGCGCTGCCGGAGTCTCCCGCCTGTACAGCGCTGCCAGAGCCTTCCTCCTCTCTTGTGCTGCCGGAGTCTCCCGCCTGTTTAGCGCTGCTAGAGCCTTCCTCCTCTACGGCGCTGCTGGAGTCTCCTGCCTGTTCAGCGCAGCCAGAGCTGCCAGTCTGCATGGAGCAGCCAGAGCTGCCAGTCTGCATGGAGCAGCCAGAGCTGTCAGTCTGCATGGAGCAGCCAGAGATGTCAGTCTGCATGGAACAGCCAGAGCTGTCAGTCTGCATGGAGCAGCCAGAGATGTCAGTCTGCATGGAGCAGCCAGAGATGCCAGTCTGCATGGAGCAGCCAGAGCTGTCAGTCTGCATGGAGCAGCCAGAGCTGTCAGTCTGCTTGGATCGGCCAGAGCTGTCAGTCTGCATGGAGCAGCCAGGGATGTCAGTCTGCATGGAGCAGCCAGAGATGCCAGTCTGCATGGAGCAGCCAGAGCTGCCAGTCTGCATGGAGCAGCCAGAGCTGCCAGTCTGCACGGAGCAGCCAGAGCTGCCAGTCTGCAAGGAGCTGCCAGTCTGCAAGGAGCCAGTCTGCAAGGAGCTGCCAGAGCTGCCAGTCTGCATGGAGCAGCCAGAGCTGTCAGTCTGCAAGAAGCCGCAAGAGCTGCCAGTCTGTAAGGAGCAGCCAGAGCTGCCAGTCTGTAAGGAGCAGCCAGAGCTGCCAGTCTGCAAGAAGCCGCCAGAGCTGCCAGTCTGCATGGAGCAGCCAGAGCCGCCAGTCAGCATGGAGCAGCCAGAGCTGCCAGTCAGCATGGAGCAGCCAGAGCCATCAGCCAGACTCTTCCAGATCCGCCAGGCAGCCAGACTCTCCCAGATCCGCCAGTCAGCCAGACTCTTCCAGATCCGCCAGTCAGCCAGGATCCGCCAGTCAGCCAGACTCTTCCATATCCGCCAGTCAGCCAGACTCTTCCATATCCACCAGTCAGCCAGACTCTTCCATATCTGCCATTCAGCCAGACTCTTCCAGATCTGCCAGTCGGCCAGACTCTTCCAGATCTGCCAGTCAGCCAGACTCTTCCAGATCTGCCAGTCAGCCAGACTCTTCCAGGTCAGCCAGGATCCGCCAGTCAGCCAGACTCTACCAGATCCGCCAGTCAGCCAGACTCTTCCAGATCCGCCAATCAGCCAGACTCTTCCAGATCCGCCAATCAGCCAGACTCTTCCAGATCCGCCAATCAGCCAGACTCTTCCAGATCCGCCAATCAGCCAGACTCTTCCAGATCTGCCAGTCAGCCAGGATCTGCCAGATCCGCCAGCCAGCCAGGATCTGCCAGATCCAACCACCTGCCTGAGCTTCCTCTCAGTGCTGAGCTTCCTCTCAGTGCTGAGCTTCCTCTCAGTGCTGAGCTTCCCCTCAGTCCCCAGCTGCCCCTCAGTCCCCAGCTGCCCCTCAGTCCCGAGCTGCCCCTCAGTCCAGTGGGGTTCTGGGTGAGGACTACTAGGCCATGGTCGGCGGCGAGGGTGGACTATCCAAGGACGCGAGGAGGAGGGACTAAGACTTTGATAGAGTGGGGTCCACGTCCCGCGCCGGAGCCGCCACCATGGACAGACGCCTACCCGGACCCTCCCCTATGGTTTTTGGTGTGCGTCCTGGAGTCCGCACCTTAGGGGGGTTCTGTCACGCCCTGGTCGAAGTATATTGGTTTTGTCTTCATTTATTTGGTAAGGCCAGGGTGTGACATGGGTTTATTGTGGTGTGTTTTGTCTTGGGGTTTTGTTAGGTATTGGGTTTGTGGCTTAGTGGGGGTATCTAGCATAGTCTATGGCTGTCTGGAGTGGTTCTCAATCAGAGGCAGGTGTTTATCGTTGTCTCTGATTGGGAACCATATTTAGGCAGCCATATTCTTTGAGTGTTTCGGGGGTGATTGTCCTTAGTGTTCATTTGTTCCTGTCTCTGTGTTTGTTGTCACCAGATAGGACTGTTTAGGTTTTCATGTTACGTTTGTTGTTTTTGTATTGTTCGTGTTTATTCGTTCATTAAACATGTATGAAAATTACCACCCTGCATTTTGGTCCGATCCTTGCTACACCTCTTCGTCAGAGGAGGAGTTAGAAGAAAACCGTAACACACACAAACAATATAACGAACGTTACCCTGAATGGTGCAGTTGTGGTTTATGTCCAGTTTTATGTTCAGTTAATGACATTTGGCATTTAAAAAGAATTGCACCGAAAGGCAGTACAGTCGTGGCCAAAAGTTTTGAGAATGACACAAATATTAATTTTCACAAAGTCTGCTGCCTCAGATTGTATGATAGCAATTTGCATATACTCCAGAATGTTATGAAGAGTGATCAGTTGAATTGCAATTCATTGCAAAGTCCCTCTTTGCGATGCAAATTAACTGAATCCCCCAAAAACATTTACACTGCATTTCAGCCCTGCCACAAAAGGACCAGCTGACATCATGTCAGTGATTCTCTCGTTAACACAGGTGTGAGTGTTGACGAGGACAAGGCTGGAGATCACTCTGTCATGCTAATTGAGTTCGAATAACAGACTGGAAGCTTCAAAAGTAGGGTGGTTCTTGGAATCATTGTTCTTCCTCTGTCAACCATGGTTGCCTGAAAGGAAACACGTGTCATCATTGCTTTGCACAAAAAGGGCTTCACAGTCAAGGATATTGCTGCCGGTAAGATTGCACCTAAATCAACCATTTATCAGATCATCAAGAACTTCAAGGAGAGTGGTTCAATTGTTGTGAAGAAGGCTTCAGGGCACCCAAGAAAGTTCAGCAAGTGCCAGGACCGTCTCCTAAAGATGATTCAGCTGCGGGATCGGGGCACCACCAGTACAGAGCTTGCTCAGGAATGGCAGCAGGCAGGTGTGAGTGCATCTGCACGCACAGTGAGGCGAAGACTTTTGGAGGATGGCCTGGTGTCAAGAAGGGCAGCAAAGAAGCCACTTCTCTCCCGGAAAAACATCAGAGACAGACTAATATTCTGCAAAAGGTACAGGGATTTGACTGCTGAGGACTGGGGTAAAGTCATTTTCTCTGATGAATTCCCTTTCCAATTGTTTGGGGAAAAACTCTTGTCCAGAGAAGACAAGGTTGAGCGCTACCATCAGTCCTGTGTCATGCCAACAGTAAAGCATCCTGAGACCATTCATGTGTGGGGTTGCTTCTCAGCCAAGGGAGTGGGCTCACTCACAATTTTGACTAAGAACACAGCCATGAATATAGAATGGTACCAACACATCCTCCGAGAGCAACTTCTCCCAACCATCCAGGAACAGTTTGGTGACCTTGCCATAAGGCAAAAATGATAACTAAGTGGCTCAGGGGAACAAAACATCGATATTTTGGGTCCATGGCCAGGAAACTCCCCAGACATTAATCCCATTGAGAACTTGTGGTCAATCCTCAAGAGGCGAGTGGACAAACAAAAACCCACAAATTCTGACAAACTCCAAGCATTGATTATGCAAGAATGGGCTGCCATCAGTCAGAATGTGGCCCAGAAGATAATTGATAGCATGCCAGGGTGGATTGCAGAGGTCTTGACAAAGAAGGGTCAACACTGCAAATATTGACTCTTTGCATCAACTTCATGTAATTGTCAATAAAAGCCTTTGACACTTATGAAATGCTTGTAATTATACTTCAGTATTCCATAGTAACATCTGATAAAAAATATCTAAAGATACTGAAACAGCAAACTTTGTGGAAATTAATATTTGTGTCATTCTCAATGACTCAATGGCCATGACTACTATTCATAGTCAGTGGATGTTGCGCCACAATTTGACAACTATGTACACTGAATAAAAATATAAACGCAACGCGCAACAATTTCAAAGTTGTTACTGTTGCAGTTCATATAAGGAAATCTGTCAATTCAAATAAATCCATTAGGCCCTAATCTATGGCTTTCCCATGACTGGGAATACAGATAACTTTCAAACAAAAGTATGGGCGTGTACCGGAAAACCAGTCAGTATCTGGTGTGACCACCAATTGCCTCATGCAATTCACATAGAATTGATCAGGCTGTTGATTATGGCCTGTGGAATGTTGTACCAATCCTTTTCAATGGCTGTGCAAAGTTGCCGGATATTGGGGAACTAGAACACGTTGACGTACACGTAGATCCAGAGCATCTCAAACATGTACAATGGATGATATGTCTGGTGAGTATGCAGGCCAGGGAAGAACTGGGACATTTTCAGCTTCCAGGAATTCTGTACAGATCCTTGCCACATGGGGCCGTGCATTATCATGCTGAAGCATGAGGTGATCCATAAAATGCAAAAGTGTTCATTGTTCATAGCTTATGCCTTCCCACACCATAACCCCACTGCCACCATGGGGCACTCTGTTCACAACATTGACATAAGCAAACCACTCGCCCACACAACGCTATACATGCTGTCAGCCATCTGCCCGGTACAGTTGAAACCGAGATTCATCCAGGAAGAGCACACTTCTCCAGCATGCCAGTGGCCATCAAAGGTGATTATTTCCCACTGAAGTCGGTGAGGATGATGAGCACGCAGATGAGCTTTCCTGAGATGGTTTCTCACAGTTTGTGCAGAAATACTTTGGTTGTGCAAACCCACAGTTTCATTAGCTGTTCTGTTGGCTGTCTCAGACAATCCCGCAGGTGAAGAAGCTGGATGTAGTGGTCCCGAGCTAGCGTGGTTACACATGGTCTGCTGTTGTGAGGCCAGTTGGACGTACTGCCAAATTCTCGAAAATTACATTGGAGGTTGCTTATGGTAGAGAAATTAACATTTAATTTTCAGGCAACAGCTCTGGTGGACATTCCTGCAGTTAGCATGCCAATTGCACATTCCCTAAAAACTTGAGAAATCTGTGGCATTGTGTTGTGTGACACAACTGCACATTTTAGTGGCCTTTTATTGTCCCCAGCAAAAGATGCCCCTGTGTAATGATCATGTTTAATCAGCTTCTTGATATGCCACACCTGTCAGGTGGATAGATTATCTTGGCAAAGTAGAAATGCTCACTAACAGGGATGTAAAGAAGCGTTTATGTTTTTGTTCAGTATAGTTCAAATGCAAAGTTCTCTCATGCAACTGTATAGAATGTCTGTACCAAAAGGCCACTATGTTCACTGAAATGAAAAAATGTGTTTTCATATTTTACAGGATCACTCACTAACGACTGCTTGTCAACTCGGTCAGGTAAGCTAGAGCTGACTCATTAACAAGTGTAGGAAGGAGCCATGACTTGAGAAAATCAAAGAGCTCATTAAGGATAACAACCCATTGGGCAAAAACGGTTTGAATCAATGCTGTTTCCACGTCATTTCAACCCCAAAAATCTATGCACTGACGTTGAATCAACGTGGGAAACTGATTGGATTTGCAAAAAGTCTTCAACGTAAGGACATTTTGTCTTTTGACCTTTTTTGTTGAATTCACATTAGTTGAACACTCAACCAAATGTCAATCAAAACTAGACGTTGACCTGACGTCTGTGCCCAGTGGAAAGGATCTGGTCATGCTACCAACACCACAACCTGGTGAAGCACACATCTCTACATAGAGAGAGAGGTGAAGGTAGGGGGGAGAGAGAGCGGGGGAGAGAGAGGGATAGCGATAGAAAGAGAGGGATAGATGGAGGTAGACGGGAGAGAGAGTGTGGGAGAGAGAAAGAGATATCGAGAGAGAGAGAGCGTGAATAAAGATGAAGCAAGGCTCATTAGCGTAAAGACAGGCGATGCAACAGAAGTCCATCTTGACCATTTCTTTATGAAGATCAAACACAGAGCTTCAGCTGGTCCTGTTGCTGGTACATATGGTACACACTACACGCTGCTTTGAAGAGCTACCCTCCAAAGCCAGTGCAGGGGATGGAAATGTGCCCTTCAATTTGAGATATCGACTGCAGCCCTCATCCTCCACATACAACACCCGTTCTGCCAGTCACATTCTGTTGAAGGTCCCCAAAGCTCACACATCCCTGGGTCGCTCCTCTTTTCAGTTCGCTGCAGCTACCGACTGGAGCGAGCTGCAACAAGTCAAACTGGACAGTTTTATCTCAATCTCTTCATTCAAAGACTCAATCATGGACACTCTTACTGACAGTTGTGACTGCTTTCCATGATATATTGTTGTCTCTACCTTCTTGCCCCTTGTGCTGTTGTCTGTGCCCAATACTGTTTGTACCCTGTTTTGTGCTGCTACCAAGTTGTGCTGCTGCCATGTGGTGTTGCTACCATGTTGTTGTCATGTTGGGTTGCTACCATGTTGTTGTCATGTGTTGCTGCCATGATATGTTGTTGTCTTTAGGTCTCTCTTTATGTAGTGTTGTGTTGTCTCCTGTCGTGATGTGTGTTTTGTTCTGAATTTTTTTAAATGTTGTATTTTTTAATCCCAGCTCCCGACCCTGCAGGAGGCCTTTTGCCTTTTGGTAGGCTGTCATTGTAAATAAGAATGTGTTCTGAACAATGGCGGAAGCTGGTTCCACCATTGGGGTACCAGGATAGAGAAGAGTTTGGACTGGGCTGAGCAGGAGCTTCCCTTCCGTACAGGTGGGGGTGGCCAAGAGACCAAAGATGTCAGAACGGAATGCTTGGGTTGGGATGTAGGTAGTGTGGAAGGACCACCAGAGGGCAGGCTGCTCCCACGGACAGCAGCCCAGCCCGGCATGTGAGTCAAGGTGATCAGAGGCAGTTAAGCACAGCTGACGGTACTAATGAGCTATTCTCTTTCCCCGACAAGAGAGAGGAGGGAACCGGCAGAGAGGGGAGAAAAGAGTGTTTGTTTCGACAAAGGAGAGGACATACCTTTCAGAAGGGAGAAGGCGACACACCACCTCTTGGGGATGGTCACCATGGATCCGGACGACCACCTGAAGGGAGCTCTCCACGGACTGATCGTGAAGGCGGTGACACACCCGTGATTTATGTTATAGTTTAAAGATACTCACCTGTGTTCCTTGTTCTTGTGAAGATTTGTGTTTTCCTTGGGATATCATCCTTTATTGTGTTGAAGTCTTTGAGAAGGGAAAAAAATACCTCAATAGAGAACTTGGTTTATCTAATAAAACCTGCTCCTGAATTGTTTATTCCACCTTTCCGCTGTAGAGCAACCTCCAAGTACTTGGTCCGCTCACAGTAGGGAAGTTCAGTTCCTCTTGCTGCTCCGTATGCAAGTACCATGGACCTGAAGTGGATGCAAGCTTCGACTGGAAGCCAGTGGCATGTGCAGAGGAGCGGGGTGACATGGGAGAACTTGAGAAGGTTGAACGCCAGGCGGGCTACAATGTTCTGAAAGATTTGCAGGGGTTTAATGGCACAAAGCGGGGAGCCCAGCCAACAGCAAGTTGCAGTAGTCCAGAATTAGGACCTGTGCCGGCTTCCTGTATGAGATAGGGTCATACTCTACGGATGTTGTAGAGCGGGGTACTCATTTCTTACCCTATGAAGTCTGTAGCCAACTGGTTTTCTGTTCTACCTGATAATTAATTGCACATAGAGTTGAGTTTGAGGTTTGTAGGGAACTAACCTGTAGGAGAGAGTCACTGTTTTGATGTTTGCAGAGAATGACAGGGTGTTGTCAGGGTCACGTCAAGGTTATTTGCACTCTGGGAGGGGTACACCGTGGAGTTGTCAACTGTGATAGAGAGGTCTTGGAGTGGGTAGGCCTTTCCCTGGAGGAAGAGCATCTCCGTCTTGTCGAGGTTGAGTTGGTGTTCTGACATCCAAGCTGAGATATCTGCCAGGCATGCAGATTTAGTGTCGCCACCTGGGTGTCGGGTGGGTGGGTGGTGGGGGGGGGCTAATTGAGTGTCATCTGCATAGCAATGATAGGATAGACCATGGGAGGATATGACAGAGCCAAGTGACTTGTTGTATCGAGAGGAGAGGGCCTAGAATCGAGAGTGAGAGTATGTGGTGCAGACACAGATCCTCTCCACGTCATCTGGTAGGAGCGACCTGCCAGGTAGGATGCAATCCAAGAGAGTGCAGAGCCTGAGACGCCCAGTCCTGAGAGGGTGGAGAGAAGGAACTGATGGTTCACTGTGTCAAAGGCAGAGGATAGATCTTGGAGGATGAGGAGAGAGAGAGAGTCAGCTTTGGCAGTGTGGAAAGCCCCAGTAACATAGAATAGCGCAATCTTGGTTGAGTGACCCATCTTGAAACCTGACTGGTTAGGGTCAAGAAGATCGTTCTGAGAGAGATGGTGAGAGAGTTGGTCATAGACAGCGCAATCGAGTGTTTTGGAAAGAAAATAACGGATACTGGTCTGTAGTTTTTGACATCAGAGGAGTCGAGTGTTGGTTTCTTAAGGAGGGGAGCAACTCTGCCATTTTGAAGTCACAGGGGATGCAGCCACTGGTCAGAGATGAGTTAATGGGGGATGTGAGGAATGGAGAAGGTCTCCAGAGATGGTCTGCAAAAGGGAGGAAGGGATGGGGTTGAGTTTAGCTTTCTTCCATTTTTTTGCTCGGCTTACCGCAGCCCTGTTCTGTAAGCTCGCAAAGAGTCACTCAGACACGGAGCAGGAAGGGAGAGCCGGCCGGGAGGAAAGGGGACATTGCGAGTCATCGGATGCGGAATGGGAGGAGATGTCACGTTCTGACCTTTATTTCCTTTGTTTTGTATTTATTGAGTATGGTCAGGGCGTGAGTTGGGTGGGCAGTCTATGTTTGTTTTTCTATGATTTGGGGATTTGTATGTTTCGGCCTAGTATGGATCGAAGGCAGCAGTCGGGAGGTTGAAGTCTCCATGTACAACCCTTCAACTGATGGAGTAAGACAGGATTTTTCTGCAAGCCACGGACAGTGGCACCAGGGATTGCCATGAAATTAGATTGTGCTCTTTCTTTCCCTGACATTAGTGTGCCAAGAGTGTGCACACCTGACATCAAGGCAAAGTGTGGCTACTTTGAAGAATCTAAAATATATTTTGATTAGTATAACACTTTTTTTTGGTTATTACATGATTCCATATGGCTTATTTCATAGTTTGGATGTCTTCACTATTATTCTACAATGTAGGAAATAGTCAAAATAAAGAAAAACCATGGAATGAGTAGGTGTGTCCAAACTTTTGACTGGTAGTGTATATATATTCTTCAAATAACTTTGAGGATCTTAGAACTCTTGTAGAACCCTTGTTTTTTAAATATATTTTTTAGTTTAGCCCCCCTCTGTTATGCATATTATTATTAATAGTAACAACAATAACACACTATAATTTTAGTGGCAAAGCAGAATAAAAAACATGAAATATGAGGTAAACTCCCAGCAGAGCCCCAAGTCCAATGGGTATATCCTCTGGTGTGTTGATGTTAATGTGTTGATGTTCTCCATATTCATAGCCAGAATGATTTTGCAGTGCATGGTGATAGAACAGGTTTCCTGTTATCAAAAAGGAAGGAGGACCAAGGCATTCTTCATATAATGAATTAAAATGTGTTTATTTGTATGGCATGTTCAATAGAAACGTATTATCTTCTTCCAAAAGTCCACAAGAAACTTTTCCTTTTCTTGGCAAATCAAATTACATTTTATTTGTCACATACACATGGTTAGCAGATGTTAATGCGAGTGAAGCGAAATGCTTGTGCTTCTAGTTCCGACAATGCAGTAATAACCAACGAGTAATCTAACCTAACAATTCCAAAACTACTGTCTTATACACACAAGTGTAAAGGGATAAAGAATATGTACATAAAGATATATGAGTGAATGATGGTACAGAGCGGCATAGGCAAGATGCAGTAGATGGTATCGAGTACAGTATATACATATGAGATGAGTAATGTAGGGTATGTAAACAAAGTGGCATATTTTAAAGTGGCTAGTGATACATGTATTACATAAAGATGCAGTAGATGATATAGAGTACAGTATATACATATACATATGAGACGAGTAATGTAGGGTATGTAAACATCATCTTAAGTAGCATTGTTTAAAGTGGCTAGTGATATATTTTTACATCAATTTCCATTGTTAAAGTGGCTGGAGTTGAGTCAGTGTGTTGGCAGCAGCCACTCAATGTTAGTGGTGGCTTTTTAACAGTCATATTTAAGGTTAGAACTACCTTTCTAGGCGTTCTGATGCTTCTAGCTTGGAGTAAAACATTTTGATAACATGTGTACAGTATTTCACTTTTTAATGTGTATAATATTGCTTACTAGGTGTTGTCCAATCAATTTTGTAACAGCTCCCTCTTCTAATTAGGGCTGATTGGGAAAAGCTGTTCAAAAGAGGACATTGTATTATCATTTCTTTGTACTCCCTGACTTTGTCTCTATTGAACAAATTAAGGCATTGTAATTAATTATATGAAGAGTGCCTTGGTCCTCCTTTCTTTTTGACAACCAATTTACCCCTTTTACCAATGAACACCTTCTGCCTACCAAAATTTACTATTGTGTACCTTAGCAGCCCTTCCCTTCCTCCTCCTTTTTTTTCTACAGGTTTACTGTTATATTCAACAGGGGTATAGGGAGGGTGAAGTCTGTGAATCCAAATGTTTTTAATAGTACATATTTTTAACAAAACATGCACATGACATTATTGTTTTTTTTGTGGTAAATGTGAATGTAAATAATTGTTTTGATTATGGTTTTCCTACACATACCTTGTCCGTAATGTAGAGGCCTATGGGATTTTCATTGAAGAGGTAAGGGAGGAGGATGGTACATGTGATCTGCATAACATACCAATTGACAGTATACCTACAGACACAGACACAAAAATGAGCAGTTCAGTCATCTGCAACCAATACAGCTAGCCTCCAACATATTCTTAGAGCATTGTCACATTCTGACCTTAGTTCCTTTGTGATGTCTTTGTTTTAGTATGGTCAGGGCGTGAGTTGGGTGGGCAGTCTATATGTTCTTTTTTCTATGATTTGGTCTTTCTGTGTTTGGCCTGGTATGGTTCTCAATCAGAGGCAGCTGTCAATCGTTGTCCCTGATTGAGAACCATACTTAGGCAGCCTGTTTTCACCCTTGAGTTGTGGGTGATTATATTTTCTGTTTTGTGTCTGCACCAGACATAACTGTTTCGGTTTCATTTTGGTCTCTTTGTTGTTTTATTCTTTAGTGTTCTGAGTTATAATAAATATCATGAACACTTACCACGCTGCGCATTGGTCCCCGATCCTTCCTACTACTCCTCCTCGTCAACCATTACAAGCATACATATTCTTAATAAACTTTTGGGGACAATTTTCAGTGCCAATAACCCTAAGGTTTTTCAAATATTTTTTTTTTTTGGGGGGGGGGGGTGTAGCCAGTGTGTGGACGTCCGGAGATACGAAACTTATGTTAATTAATGGGCAATTACCGTGAGTCCGGCAGTCTTTTGCATGACTATAACCGGTTGACAGAATTTCATGACCGCCACAGCCCTAGCTACTTGGCTATATTGACGAAAAACAGATTCCATATGGGCTGGAATGGCGGGCTTTTACACAGATGGGGCTCCATCCATCACGGGGTGGCAGGCAGGACTCTGCACTCCAGTTATGAATGTGTCTCTCTCTGCCATATGGATGCACTGAATAACACACGTTATACACCGAGAGCAACTGGCGGCAAAAGAGCTGAGCACAGAACTCGGAGACACATATACTGCAACAGGTAACTTTGATTGTAAACTACATCAAACCACATCGACTATGTGCACACCTGCTTGCAAACCTACGTGGAGACATGGGATCAGAGCGTGAAAAGCGCACAGAAAGTCAACCAAACCTGTTTATTTTACATCCATTGCGAATGACAACAGTTCCTCTCTCAATGTGAAAAATCTTTCCAACGCTCGCCCTTGATAACCACCACGCATTGGTGTGAAATAGAACATATGTCTACAGTACTTCCCATGGAGGCTTGGTGGTTACTGAGGGGGAGTGTTGGAAAGATTTTTCGCATTAAGAGAGGAACTGTTGTTATTCACAATAGATGTAAAAACAAATAACAGACTTGGTTGACTTTCTGTGAAATGAAAATAAAATAACAGAAAACAGCATCAGGAAGTGTCCGGCACAAGTGATGACTGCTCACCTCCAACGCTTGGAAGAGCACTTTGGGACGGACCTACTTCCCAATCCTTTTGACTGTGATCCTGGCTCAGTTGACATGGTAAGTGAAATCGAACAGCTGATTGAGCTGTCATGTGTCCGAATGCTGCATACAACGCATTCACACGTCACTACAATGGAGTTTTTGTTCCTAAAAGGCTCTGCATGGTCAGTCTCACATCTGCAATGGCTGTACAGCTGTTTACTGCAAAGCGGCCTCTGAAGCAGTCAGAGTAAACATATTTTTTGCACTTTACAGAGCTACCATCAACCAATCATTTCAACGTGGAGCTATACAGAGCCCTGTGCATTGTTACAAAATTTGAGAGGTGAAAGACAATGCAGTACGGAGCTTGATTTGGTCACCGCATGCCCCCGGGGGCTCCGCAATTGCATCACCATACAAAGCCTCCGGCCACATTTTCGGATGAAGCATAAATTGGCTTTGACTCAAAGGGAATACCCTGCCATCTCCCCTCTGAGCATTAATGCAGCATTCAAAACAACTGGGAACTCGGACCTGGGAACTCAGAAATCACTGACTTCTGACTTCAGTGCGTTCAAGACAACTAGGATCTTGGAAAGAAACAAGCTCCGACTGGGAAAAATTATTTTGAACAGTCATAGGGTTGTGGTGGTCAAGAAGGTGATTGTCAAGCAAATAACTGGCAATCACACGGGAATTGACCATTAATTAACATAAACCTATTTGGCATCTCCCGGCTTCCAAGGCATAGCCTACAAGCCACTGATTGAGGCCTTTGGAACATCTACAGTTTAAAAAGTCTAATATATCCATGTAATATAAGGTACACCTTCACAATAAATCCATTATTTATTTTAGACAGGTCTAAAGAAACATGATATGAAGAAAATGTAGTCTATTTCAGAAGAACAGAATAGAATATTCTGAGTTGTGGTATGTTAGGCCCTGATCTGGCAATTCCATATGGCTGTGGGCTACACTAGTTCATTTAGGAGACAAGATTTGCTTAGAATTCCATGGCATTATTTTACACTATTTTATAGTATGAAGAATACAATTGAACATAGCTGAATAAAATAAAATGTGTGCACATGAGGCTATTCTGTGCTGAACAGTTAAAAAAGAGTTAACTCAGTTATGTATGTAACTTTAGTTGTGACACAAATGTTGGGCTATATGTTTGGATTTGCAATACATTCTAAGGCTACATGATGCGACTTTAATGATAATTTGAAAAAAGTTGCATGAAAGGCATGAGCTCTGCTTTCTTTTTTTTGCGCAGGCTGTACACACTTCATCAGTCTCTCATTCACAATTTGACAAGCACTTGATAATGCTCTGAATTACCTGACTGCAACCCGTTTGTGTGCCTGTAATGCACCCTTTTGTAGCCATTGGCCGTTGTGCCCTTGGGCTGAATGTACTAATTATAATTCTCTTCTCCCACTGCACGCAGAAGCACCTCTCACTCACATGGCTCTCTGATTGGGTCTTTCTCACAAGCTACAAGTGAAGACAGACACATCAGGGATGCAACTGCATGTATCCTTATCTAATTCCGAGGAGCATATTGAAGATATTGGAAGAACTGTCCACATTTAATTTTCGTCAGTCGACAAGATGAGTAGGCCTAACGAACAGCAAAAGCACTAGCCTATGTCAATCTACTATCCTCCATGTCGATACACTATTAGACTATATATTTAGATTACAAGCGCAACAATGCACACACCGCAGTAGGCTATAAGCGTGACAGTTCCATTAGAAGAAAAATACCATCCACAAAAGTGACCACAAAAAGTCACCCAAGTCAGAGACTGTTCTCTCTGCTACCGCACGGCAAGCGGTACCGGAGCGCCTAGTCTAGGTCCAACAGGCTCTTTAACAGCTTACACCCCCAAGCCATAAGAATGCTGAACAAAGAATCAAATGGCCACCCAGACCATTTCCATTGACCCCCCCCCCCTCCCCACTTTGCTTTTACACTGCTGCTACTCACTGTTTATTATCTATTATCTATTATCTATTACTTCGACTAAATTACCCCCGCACATTGACTCGGTACCGGTACCAACTGTGTATAGCCTCATTATTGTTATTATATTGTGTTCGTTCTTTTTTTATTTAGTAAATATTTTCTTAATTCTATTATCTTAAAACACCATTGTAGTTAAGGACTTGTAAGTAAGCATTTCACGCTAAGGTCTACACCTGTTGTATTCGGCGCATGTGACAAATAAATTAGCCTTGATTTGAAATGTGATTATCAATGTAATTATTTTATTATAAAGGTCCATTTTATTGTGAAAATTATGTTCCCCAAACTTGAAAATCATGTGCTGCGCATGTATGCCAGTTAGGCTAAGAACTTATTTGGCAACTTTGGTTGTGATACAAACCTTATCAATTTTTATGGAATGGTCTGCCTACCCATGTGAGAGACGCAGACTCGGTCTCAACCTTTAAGTCTTTACTGAAGACTCATCTCTTTAGTGCGTCATATGATTGAGTGCAGTCTGGCCCAGGAGTGTGAAGGTGAACGGAAAGGCTCTTGAGCAACGAACTCCCCTTGCTGTCTCTGCCTGGCCGGTTCCCCTCTTTCCACTGGGATTCTCTGCCTCTAACCCTATTACAGGGGCTGAGTCACTGGCTTACTGGTGCTCTTTCATGCTGTCCCTGGGGGGGTGCGTCACTTGAGTGGGTTGAGTCACTGAAGACAACCCCCTTGGGTTGTGACGTGGCAGAGATCTGTGTGGGCTATACTCGGCCTTGTCTCAGGATGGTAAATTGGTGGTTGAAGATATCCCTCTAGTGGTGTGGGGGCTGTGCTTTGGCAAAGTGGGTGGGGTTATATCCTTCCTGTTTGGCCCTGTCCGGGGGTATCATCGGATGGGGCCGCAGTGTCTCTGGAACCCCTCCTGTCTCAGCCTCCAGTATTTATGCTGCAGTAGTTTATGTGTCGGGGATCTGGGGTCTGTTTGTTATATCTGGAGTACTTCTCCTGTCTTATCCGGTGTCCTGTGTGAATTTAAGTATGCTCTCTCTAACTCTCTCTTTATCTTTTTCTTTCTCTCTCTCGGAGGACCTGAGCCCCAGGACCATGCCTCAGGACTACCTGGCATGATGACTCCTTGCTGTCCCCAGTCCACCTGGCCGTGCTGCTGCTCCAGTTTCAACTGTTCTGCCTGCGGCTATGGAATCCTGACCTGTTCACCTGATGTGCTACCTGTCCCAGACCTGCTGTTTTCAACTCTCTAGAGACAGCAGGAGTGGTAGAGATAGTCTTAATGATCAGCTATGAAAAGCCAACTGACATTTACTCCTGAGGTGCTGACTTGCTGCACCCTCGACAACTACTGTGATTATTATTATTTGACCATGCTGGTCATTTATGAATATTTGAACATCTTGGCCATGTTCTGTTATAATCTCCACCAGGCACAGCCAGAAGAGGACTTGCCACCCCACATAGCCTGGTTCCTCTCTAGGTTTCTTCCTAGGTTTTGGCCTTTCTAGGGAGTTTTTTCTAGCCAGGTGCTTCTACACCTGCATTGCTTGCTGTTTGGGGTTTTAGGCTGGGTTTCTGTACAGCACTTTGAGATATCAGCTGATGTACGAAGGGCTATATTAAATACATTTGATTTGATTTGAAGAGCATTAGTGAGGTTGAGCAATGATATTGGGCGTTTAGTTCCCGCTCAGCCCAGTCAAAACTGTTCGCTGCTCTGGCCCCCCAATGGTGGAACAAACTCCCTCACGACGCCAGGACAGCGGAGTCAATCACCACCTTCCGGAGACACCTGAAACCCCACCTCTTCAAGGAATACCTAGGATAGGATAAGTAATCCTTCTCACCACCCCCCCCCTTAATGATTTAGATGCACTATTGTAAAGTGGCTGTTCCACTGGATGTCAGAAGGTGAATTCACCAATTTGTAAGTCGCTCTGGATAAGAGCGTCTGCTAAATGACTTAAATGTAATGTAAATGTTTAGACCTGGCTCGCAGTCAGCATTCCAATTCATCCCAAAGGTGTTCGATGGGGTTGAGGCTAAAACTCCCTGCAAGCCACCAAGTATTGGCGTTGAGGGGAAATGGCAAACTAAAATGCTGCGCAAGCCACCAAACAATTATAGTGAGAAGGACCCTTCAAAAAAGTAAGCCAACCCCATCGATATTCTAGTTGTACCAAGAATTGACATGATGTTGTCTAATATTTTACTGCAGAGAATCTTGAGCCTTCGTTCTCCAGGGATGGGTCATGTGGGAGACAGCGGTCTCCTTCTCCCTCACTAAAGCGCTGCAAAGGCTCAGACCTTATTTCTATGCCGGAAGCAAGTATGACACTTCCTTTTTAAACCATTTTGAATGATATTAAAATTAGGCTGTAACATTAGGAAGTGAACAAATGTAAAACTACTTTGTTTCAGAAATTTAAAAAAAGAGTCCTATATCTCCTTTGTGACAACTGTGACCTTTTTAAAGGACAGTCGCCCGAGTCCGGAAGATTTATTAAAGATGGAAGAGCAGCTAATGGGGAATGATTATCAAAATATTTGGTGAGAAATTAAATGTTTTATTGGTATGAGTTGAATGACATATTGCCATGTAGTACTGGATAGGAAAATCCTGTCCATGTGTAATGCATTATTTTCCTTTTGTAAAATTACAGATCTCTCAGAGCTGGGGGGGGAGACATCCCAGACTGGGAGAAGAGAGCAATGCACCAGTAAACTATTACCATATTTGTTTCACTTTTAAATGAGGTCATGGTGTGTTGCTTGTAAAGTACATATTTTGTGTTCTATATAGAACCCTGACAAATGGCCTCATGTCAGTGAGGAATATGAATGGAAACAAGCGTAAGAGGGCCGGCCTTTGAGGACTCCAACTTTTGCATCGTCATTATAGGTACAGTGGAGTCCAAGTCATGACATTTGGATACCTTTTCTAGCTAATATTGGCTTGTACATCTATTTTGTGGTGCAATAAATTAATTTAAACCATTCTTGACTTTGACAAAAATAAATAGCATAACAGTTTTGACATGGATAAAGGTTTACACAATGCTGTTCCAAGTTACTGCTCTCATTGTGTTACACGGAATGACAATAGCCAACAGTAATATAGACCCTATGTCTGGGAAATACATTTTGCACCATGAGAAGAATTGGAGTAGGCATACGCTACATGGCCAAGTATATGGACACCTGCTTGTCGAATGTCTCATTCCAATATCATGGTTAGTGTCCCCTATGCTGCTATAACAGCCTCCACTCTCCACTCTTCTGGGAAGGCTTCCAACTAGATGTTGGAACATTGCTGCGGGGACTTGCTTCCATTCAGCCACAAGAGCATTAGTGAGGTCAGGCACTGATGTCGGGCGACTATGCCTGGCTCGCAGTTGGCGTTCCAATTCATCCCAAAGGTGTTTGATGGGGTTCAAATCAAATCAAATCAAATTTTATTTGTCACATACACATGGTTAGCAGATGTTAATGCGAGTGTAGCGAAATGCTTGTGCTTCTAGTTCCGACAATGCAGTAATAACCAACAAGTAATCTAACTAACAATTCCTAAACTACTGTCTTATACACAGTGTAAGGGGATAAAGAATATGTACATAAGGATATATGAATGAGTGATGGTACAAAGCAGCATAGGCAAGATACAGTAGATGGTATAGAGTACAGTATATACATATGAGATGAGTATGTAAACAAAGTGGCATAGTTAAAGTGGCTAGTGATACATGTATTACATAAGGATGCAGTCGATGATATAGAGTACAGTATATACGTATGCATATGAGAAGAATAATGTAGGGTAAGTAACATTATATAAGGTAGCATTGTTTAAAGTGGCTAGTGATATATTTACATCATTTCCCATCAATTCCCATTACTAAAGTGGCTGGAGTTGAGTCAGTGTCAGTGTGTTGGCAGCAGCCACTCAATGTTAGTGGTGGCTGTTTAACAGTCTGATGGCCTTGAGATAGAAGCTGTTTTTCAGTCTCTCGGTCCCAGCTTTGATGCACCTGTACTGACCTCGCCTTCTGGATGATAGCGGGGTGAACAGGCAGTGGCTCGGGTGGTTGATGTCCTTGATGATCTTTATGGCCTTCCTGTAACATCGGGTGGTGTAGGTGTCCTGGAGGGCAAGTAGTTTGCCCCGGTGATGCGTTGTGCAGACCTCACTACCCTCTGGAGAGCCTTACGGTTGAGGGCGGAGCAGTTGCCGTACCAGGCGGTGATACAGCCCGCCAGGATGCTCTCGATTGTGCATCTGTAGAAGTTTGTGAGTGCTTTTGGTGACAAGCCGAATTTCTTCAGCCTCCTGAGGTTGAAGAGGCGCTGCTGCGCCTTCTTCACGATGCTGTCTGTGTGAGTGGACCAATTCAGTTTGTCTGTGATGTGTATGCCGAGGAACTTAAAACTTGCTACCCTCTCCACTACTGTTCCATCGATGTGGATAGGGGGTATTCCCTCTGCTGTTTCCTGAAGTCCACAATCATCTCCTTAGTTTTGTTGACGTTGAGTGTGAGGTTATTTTCCTGACACCACACTCCGAGGGCCCTCACCTCCTCCCTGTAGGCCGTCTCGTCGTTGTTGGTAATCAAGCCTACCACTGTTGTGTCGTCCGCAAACTTGATGATTGAGTTGGAGGCGTGCGTGGCCACGCAGTCGTGGGTGAACAGGGAGTACAGGAGAGGGCTCAGAACGCACCCTTGTGGGGCCCCAGTGTTGAGGATCAGCGGGGAGGAGATGTTGTTACCTACCCTCACCACCTGGGGGCGGCCCGTCAGGAAGTCCAGTACCCAGTTGCACAGGGCGGGGTCGAGACCCAGGGTCTCGAGCTTGATGACGAGCTTGGAGGGTACTATGGTGTTGAATGCCGAGCTGTAGTCGATGAACAGAATTCTCACATAGGTATTCCTCTTGTCCAGATGGGTTAGGGCAGTGTGCAGTGTGGTTGAGATTGCATCGTCTGTGGACCTATTTGGGCGGTAAGCAAATTGGAGTGGGTCTAGGGTGTCAGGTAGGGTGGAGGTGATATGGTCCTTGACTAGTCTCTCAAAGCACTTCATGATGACGGAAGTGAGTGCTACGGGGCGGTAGTCGTTTAGCTCAGTTACCTTAGCTTTCTTGGGAACAGGAACAATGGTGGCCCTCTTGAAGCATGTGGGAACAGCAGACTGGTATAGGGATTGATTGAATATGTCCGTAAACACACCAGCCAGCTGGTCTGCGCATGCTCTGAGGGCGCGGCTGGGGATGCCGTCTGGGCCTGCAGCCTTGCGAGGTTTAACACGTTTAAACGTTTTACTCACCTCGGCTGCAGTGAAGGAGAGACCGCATGTTTCCGTTGCAGGTCGTGTCAGTGGAACTGTATTGTCCTCAAAGCGGGCAAAAAAGTTATTTAGTCTGCCTGGGAGCAAGACATCCTGGTCCGTGACTGGGCTGGATTTCTTCCTGTAGTCCGTGATTGACTGTAGACCCTGCCACATACCTCTTGTGTCTGAGCCGTTGAATTGAGATTCTACTTTGTCTCTGTACTGACGCTTAGCTTGTTTGATAGCCTTACGGAGGGAATAGCTGCACTGTTTGTATTCAGTCATGTTACCAGACACCTTGCCCTGATTGAAAGCAGTGGTTCGCGCTTTCAGTTTCACACAAATGCTGCCATCAATCCACGGTTTCTGGTTAGGGAATGTTTTAATCGTTGCTATGGGAACGACATCTTCAACGCACGTTCTAATGAACTCGCACACCGAATCAGCGTATTCGTCAATGTTGTTATCTGACGCAATACGAAACATGTCCCAGTCCACGTGATGGAAGCAGTCTTGGAGTGTGGAGTCAGCTTGGTCGGACCAGCGTTGGACAGACCTCAGCGTGGGAGCTTCTTTTTTTAATTTTTGTCTGTAGGCAGGTATCAGCAAAATGGAGTCGTGGTCAGCTTTTCCGAAAGGGGGACGGGGCAGGGCCTTATATGCGTCGCGGAAGTTAGAGTAACAATGATCCAAGGTTTTTCCACCCCTGGTTGCGCAATCGATATGCTGATAAAATTTAGGGAGTCTTGTTTTCAGATTAGCCTTGTTAAAATCCCCCGCAACAGATCAGAGATCAGGGCTCTGTTCAGGCCAGTCAAGTTCTTCCACACCGATCTTGACAAATCATTTCTGTATGGACCTTGCTTTGTGCACAGGGGCATTGTCCTTCTGTAACAAGAAAGGGCCTTCCCCAAATTGTGTGTGGCTGAAATAGCCAAATCCACAAATTTTAAAGGGTGTCCACATACTTTTGTATATATAGTGTAGCTTCTAGCCACAAAGTGGGAGTCATGTAGAATGTCATTGTACGCTGTAGCATTAACATTTCCCTTCACTGAAACTAAGGAGCCGAGCCCAAATCATGAAAAACAGCCCCAGACCATTATTCCTCCTCCACCAAACTTTACAGTTGGCACTATGCATTGGGGCAGGTAGCGTCTACCTGGCATCTGCCAAACCCAGATTCGTCCATCAGACTGCCAGATGGTGAAATGTGATTCAGCACTTCAGAGAACACATTTCCACTGCTCCAGAGTTTTACACCACTCCAGCCAATGCTTGGAATTGCGAATGGCAATCTTAGTCTTGTGTGCGGCTGGTGGGCCATGGAAACCCATTTCATGAAGCTCCTGATGAACAGTTCTTGTGCTGATGTTGCTTCCAGAGGCAGTTTGGAACTCGTTGTGAGTGTTGCTACCGAGGACAGACAATTTTTACACGCTTCAGCACACGGCGGTCCCGTTCTGTGAGCTTGTGTGGCCTACCACTTCATGGTTGAGCCGTTGTTGCTCCTAGACTTTCTACTTCACCATAACAGCACTTACAGTTGATCGAGGCAGCTCCAGCAGGGCAGAAATTTGACAAACTGACTTTTTGGAAAGGTGGCATCCTATGACAGTGGAGTACTGGCCATTCTACTGCCAATGTTTTTGTATTGAGATTGCATGGCTGTGTGCTCGATTGTATACACCTGTCAGCAACTGGTGTGACTAAAATAGCCAAATCCACAAATTTTAAGGGGTGTCAGCATACTTTTGGCCATGTGTATGTCGGATGGTCCAATGTGCATTTCTGATTGTAATGTTTGTTTGAGGGCTGTCTATATCTGCCCCTGCACGGAATAGTCAGAACAGAAGTGTCTAAAAGTGGTAAAAAAAACAACAACAAAAAAACAAATTGGCATACATATTGTTTGGAACTTGGAATGACAGACCTGAAGAATATCTTCTTTGAATATTGTGTATGCACTCTTTTCAATTAACAAAATAGGGCAAAATAGGGCACTGAACAGAGCTATATTTGTAATGTACAGTTGGCTAGGAGCTAGAAACAGTTTTGAAGCAGTAATAAATTGTGAAATTGAGTTCTCTACTGTGTTTTTCTTTACCCTGGCTGACCCTGAGTCTCTTCGCACTATCCTACAACCAAACAAGCCATTTACCACATATAACCATTACAGCTACCCTGAGACCCTTTTTGTTCACAGCACTCTCCATCAGAGGAGGTATTAACTGACAGTGGTACTCTCTGAGGACCCCAGACTATTCTCAGGTAATCAAGCAAGATGGACCTAATGGCCCTCCTCTCACTGGTAATCCTTTTATGATGACCTAAAAGTGCACATCACAGCTACTTGGGCAACTTCACTGATTCACTGCCTCCTTGAAGATCTCCTATTGTTTTTACCATCTCAGTGTGGCTCGGTGTTGTACCTAAACCAACCTTATATTTGAATAGAAATGTTCTGTTTAATGCAGAAACACCCTTTGGTGTCTATCTCACTACTACGGGGTTAAAGATTGTTACAGAACAAAAGATTCACTTGAATATCCACTACTGCTCCAGTAATCGTTGTAGCCTTTCAAAGCTACTGATTACACGGCCCAATCGGTCTGACAGAGGTGCAGAGTAATTACACACCGGTGAATTCAATTAGCTCACAGGCAAGGCCCAGGTCTCAAGGAGAAAGACAAAGGTATAATCTGGGCTAGTAGAAAATATAGTACAGAGACGGGTATGCGTACTAGTATCGTTACGGTATAGGTTACAATCTTAAATGACCAACGATGATTAGTATCCTGATTTGTATCTACAATTATTGTATATAGCTGAATTAGCTTTGAATTGGGGGCATATTTAATGACAACGGATATAACTCCTATTTAGAATGGTGTCTATCCTTACCGCTGTAGGAGGGGCAATATTATAAATGATCACGAGGTTGATAAAAGCTGAACCATTTTCCTGTATAATTAATCAATTATATTTCTCATTTTCCTCATGGTTGATTTGTATTATCTTATGTAGGCAGGTGGACTGGTTGCTTCCATGAATACATAATACACTTAATTTGTTTTCATAAAACAAACAACATTGTCAGTGCTCAGTGTGTTTGTCTCAATAGCTCTGTTTGGCCAGTAGGAAATGCCAGCCACAATAGATAGATCATTTGAAATCATGGTTTGGATGTAAGGGCTACATCAATGATATTCAGCTAGATACAGAAGAGCCCACTATGAGCAACTCTACCATATATTACAGTAATTCCACCTGGCACACATAATCCATTACATATATATTAACCCAGTATCATGTCATGGACATATTTGTTATTCCAGCACTGTACGCCTGATTCAATTAATCAAGAGCTTGATGATTAGGTCCGTTGACTACTTGAATCAGGAGAGCTTGTGTTGGAATAGAACACATTTGTGGAATGACGAGGGCTCCCCAAGGAATAGGCCCCAACTGAAGGGAGTCAACATGTCATTTTGAAAGATCATCCTTAATTAACTGACGTGATCGAGGAACAAAACACACAATGCTTAATCAAAACAACACCTCACTTTCAAACATCTAATATGCAGCCCATACTAAATGTGCATTATTAATCAGAAGGACTTGAAGTGTGTGTGTTACAGAGTAAGAAGATTGGAAAAGAAAAACTCACAATCCCTGTTTTATACTGAAGGTACATGTTGCCGATTAAAAGATCTGCTGAATTATTTTTGTCTGCAAAGGAGCCATTTACCAACATTATAGGATGGAGACTCATTTATCTGGACGCTTGTTTCTCAGGTTTCAATTCACAGCACATGACAGTAGATTAAAATGCTTCACCAGCATGGTCTCACATTGCTTTTCAGATGATCATGATGCTGCGTTTCTCCATCTTACAGGAGCATGTCAATATAATGAGTGAATTAATTACTGATAAACATTTGAGACATACGACAGGGCAGTGAGGCAATTGTGCTGTGTTTACACAGGCAGCCTAATTCTTCTCTTTTGCCACTAATTAACCAATCAAAACAGATCTTTTGCAAATCATTTGGCAAAAGTTCAGAATTGGGCTGCCTGTGTAAATGCAGCCTTAGTGATCTATACTGTTGAAAAACAGTGCACACCATGCATTACATTGTGTGAGACTTTAGCCTTACACTGTCTGGTTGTTGGCTTAATTGAAGTTTCTAACTCCTGCTGATATCATTAAAATGTGATAGGAATCATCATGTTAGACACCCTGGGGTACAGCAATTTCCTCAGGAAACTGTGATAACACATGGCGGCACTCTTGGTATGACAACTGTGAGCTGAGAAAACGTAACACATAACACACACCACACAGACTGCCAGGACAGTTGCCTTGGCAACTGCTCGAAGCCTCCAGCTCCGTCTCCCAGTGCAGTTGTTGCTTCAATGTTGAGACTAGGTAGGATTTATTTTTATAGATCTGCACCACGATGCATCTCTATGGACTGCTGTGTGGAGCTAGACCTTGTAATTACTTGTGTTTGCTCAGTGTGTGTGTGCGTGTGTGTGGTGGTATTGGTGGTGGTGTGTGTGTGTGGGGGGGGGGGGGGGGTGGACATTAAGGTGTTATGATATAATGGACTATTATATTGCATATCTGTCTACATACCACCACAGACCAATGTTGGCACTAAAACCGCGCTCTGCGAGCTGTATTCCGCCATAAGCAAACAGGAAACCGCTCATCCAGAGGCACAAAGCTCCCCCCTGCCCTCCATTTGGCAAATCTGACCATAATTCTATCCTCCTGATTCCAGTTTACAAGCAAAGATTTAAGCAGGAAGCACCAGTGACTCAGTCTACAAAAAAAGTGATCAGATGAAGCTGGTGCTAAACTACAGGACTGTTTTGCTAACACAGACTGGAATATGTTCCGGGATTCTTCTGATGGCATTGAGGAGTACACCACATCAGTCACTGGCTTTATCAATAAGTGCATTGATGACGTTGTCCCCACAGTGACTATACGTACATACCCCAACCAGAAGTTCTAGATTACAGGCAACATTCGCACTGAGCTAAAGGGTAGAGCTGACGCTTTTAAGGAGCGGGACTCTAACCCGGAAGCTTATAAGAAATCCCGGATGTGGCAGGGCTTGCAAACTATTATAGACTACAAAGGGAAGCCCATCCGAGAGCTGCTCAGGGCCACAAGCCTACCAGACGAGCTAAATAACTTCTATACTCGCTTCGAGGCAAGTAACACTAAAACATTCATGAGAGCATCAGCTATTCCGGACGACTGTGTGATTACGCTCTCCACAGCTCTCCGCAGCCGATGTGAGTAAGACCCTCAAACTGGTCAAGACTCACAAGGTCGCAGGAACAGACAGATTACCAGGGCGTGTACTCCGAGCATGTGCTGACCAACTGGCAAGTGTCTTCACTGACATTTTCAACCTCTCCCTGTCTGAGTCTGTAATACCAACATGTTTCAAGCAGACCACCAAAGTCCATGTGCCCAAAAACACTAAGGTAACCTGCCTAAATGACTACCGACCCGTAGCACTCACATCTGTAGCCATGAAAGGCTTTAAAAGGGCTGGCCATGGCTCACATCAACACCATATTCCCAGAAACCCTAGACTCACTCCAATGTGCATACTGCACAAAACAGATGATGCAATCTCCATTGCCCTCAAAGCTCATCACTAAGCTAAGGACCATGGGACTAAACACCTCCCCCTGCAACTGGATCCTGGACATCCTGACGGGCTGCCCCCAGGTGATAAGGGTAGGTAACAACACATCCGCCACGCTGATTCTCAACACGGGGGCCCCTCAGGGGTGCGTGCTCAGTCCCCTACTGTACTCCCTGTTCACTCATGACTGCATGTCCAGGCATGATTCCAACACCATCATTAAGCTTGCTGATGACACAACAGTGGTAGGCCTGATAACTGACAACGAGGCGACAGCATATAGGGAGGAGGTCAGAGACATGACCGTGTGGTGCAAGGACAACAGCCTCTCCCTCAACGTGATCAAGACAAAGGAGATGATTGTGGACTACAGGAAAAGGAGGTTCGAGCACACCCCCATTCTCATTGACGGGGCTGTAGTGGAGCAGGTCGAGAGCTTCAAGTTCCTTGGCGTCCACATCACCAACAAACTAACATAGTCCAAGCACACCAAGACAGTTGTGAAGAGGGCACGATAAAACCTATTCCCCCTCAGGAGACTGAAAAGATTTGGCATGGGTCCTCAGATCTCAAAAGGTTATTCAGCTGCACCATCGAGAGTATCTTGACGGGTTGCATCACTGTCTGGTATGGCTACTGCTTAGCCTCCGACCATAAATCTCTACAGAGGGAAGTACTGGGGCCAAGCTTCCTGCCATCCACGACCTCTATACCAGGCGGTATTAGAGGAAGGCACTAAAAATGCTCAAGGACCCCAGCCACCCTAGTCATAGACTGTTCTCTCTATGCTACCGCAAGGCAAGCGGTACTGGAGCACCAAATCTAGGTCCAAGAGGCTCCTAAGCAGCTTCTACCCCCAAGCCATAAGACTCCTAAACAGCTAATCAAATGGCTACCCAGACCATTTGCATTGACCCCCCCGGATCACTGCTACTACTCTCTGTTATTATCTATGCATTTGACAAATACAATTTGATTTGCATCAAATAGCATCAAATTAATCTATAGTATGCGTGGGCACTTTTCAAGCTGACATAGCAAACCAGTTTATGCCTTTAAAAATCATCTGATGTATAGGATCGTTGCATATTCCATTAAGTTTGAAAATTCACACACCAGTCCTATTTGAACTAGGCATACTGTAACCACTGAAAAGGTCACCAAGCTGTACTAAATGATGAGGTGAATGGTGCTCATTAACTCTAATAGAGAACTGTAGTGCATCTGCCCTTTGCCCGTGAAAAGCGCAATAACTGTAGCCAGGCCCTTGAACCCAGTATTGCTCACAGTTACATGGTATCTTATATAACTGCCACTGAGCCACTACTGTCCTGGTGACAGTCACTCAGCAGCAAGGATATCTGATCCTCCGTTATGTAAACCATGTCTGTGGAGCCAAAAGGAAGAAAAGAAAGGGAGAATATCATACTACCCTTTCCTGATGGTGTGCCTCATGCCTGTGTTTGGGTGGTTTCCCTGGATCTTTTCAATAACCCTGTCCGGCTGTGACATTAGCATCCGCTGCCACTCAATGAGATGGCTTGTCGCTCTCTGGGCTCGGGCGGAGGTTATGTTGAGTCTCTGTTGGTATGTAATGAATAGTAAATGTTCACATCAAACCTAGTCCCCATTGTCTGCCAGCTGAGCATTTGAACCTTTGATAAATTGACAGGCAGGGATTGTGTTTGTAGCAAACCATGAAAGAGGAAGGTTTTTTAATTTAAACTCATATTGGAAAATGCTTCAGAAGAGCTATAAGCTACACAATACAGTGCATTCGGAAAGTATTCAGACCCCTTGACCTTTTCCACATTTTGTTACATTAAAGGCTTGATTATATGTTTTTTCTCAATATACATACAATACCCCATAATGACAAAGCAAAAACAGGTTGAGACATTTTTGCAAATATCATATCACATTTACATAAGTTTTCACACCATTTCATCAGTACTTTGTTGATGCACCTTTGGCAGTGATTACTGCCTCAAGTCTTCTTGGGTATGACGCTAAGCTTAGCACACCTGTATTTGGGGAGTTTATCCGATTCTTCTCTGCAGATCCTTTCAAGCTTTGTTATGTTGGAAGGGGAGTGTCGCTGCACAGCTATTTTCTGGTCTCTCCAGAGATGTTAGATCGGGTTCAAGTCCAGGCTCTGGCTGGGCCACTCAAAGACATTCAGAGACTTGTCCCGAAGCCACTCCTGTATTGTCTTGGCTGTGTGCCTAGGGTTGTTGTCCTATTGGAAGGTGAACCTTTGCCCCAGTCTGAGGTTCTGAGCACTCTGGAGCAGGTTTTCATCAAGGATCTCTCTTGTACATTGCCTGTTCATCTTTTCCTCGATCCAGACTAGTCTCCCAGTCCCTGCTGCTGAAAAACATCCCCACAGTATGATGCTGCCACCACCATGCTTCACTGTAGAGATGGTGCCAGGTTTCCTCCAGATGTGACGCTTGGAATTCAGGCCAAAGAGTTCAATCGTGGTGTCATCAGACAAGAGGATCTTGTTTATCATGGTCTGAGAGTTCTTTAGGTGCCTTTGGCAAACTCCAAGAGGGCTGTCATGTGCCTTTTACTGAGGATTGGCTTCCGTCTGACCACTCTACCATAAAGGTCTGATTGGTGGAGTGCTGCAGAGATGGTTGTCCTTCTGGAAGATTCTCCCATCTCCACAGAGGAACTCTAGAGCTCTGTCAGAGTGACCTTGAGTTCTTGGTCACATCCCTGACCAAGTCCCTTCTCCCCCAATTGCTCAGTATGGCTGGGAAGCCAGCTCTAGGAAGAGTCTTGGTGGTTCCAAACTTCTTTCATTTAAAAATGATGGAGGCCACTGTGTTCTTCGGGACCTTCAATAGTGCAGAACATTTTTGGTACCCTTCCCCAAATCTGTGTCTCGACACAGTCTCGGAGCTCTACGGACAATACCTTCGACCTTATGGCTTGGTTTTTGCAAGTTGTAGAAACAACTCAAGGATGATCAATAGAATATTTATGTAAATAAGGTAGTTCTGTTATTTTATTTGCTTTGTCATTATGGGGTATTGTGTGTAGATTGATGAGGGAAATGTTTTATTTAATCCATTTTAGAAAAAAGCACTGTATATACAAAAGTATGTGGACACCCATTCAAATTAGTGTTTCCGGCTATTTCAGTCACACACAGATTGGGGAAGGCCTTTTCCTGTTTCAGCATGACAATGCCCCCTTGCACAAAGCATGGTCCATACAGAAATGGTTTGTTGAGATCAGTGTGGAAGAACTTGTCTGACCTGCACAGAGCCCTGACCTCAACTCCATCGAACACCTTTGGGATGAATTGGAACACCGACTGTGAGCCAGGCCTAATCGTCCAACATCAGTGCCTGACCTAACTAATGCTCCTGGCTGAAGCAAGTCCCTGCAGCAATGTTCCAACATCTAGTGGAAAGCCTTCCCATTGGAGTGGGGGCTGTTATAGCAGCAAAGAGGGGGCACTAACTCCATATTAATGCGCATGATTTTGGAAGGAGATGTTCGACGAGCAGCTGTCCACATACATTTGGTGATGTAGTGTATCACTGAGAATAAATTAATGTGCTGGCATCATCTGAGATATTTGGGACAGTTGTGACCTGTTGTGACCCTACGACAGCACAATACTATCAAATGATTTTTACATTTTTTATTTCACCTTTATTTAACCAGGTAGGTTAAATACCTTTTTTATTTCACCTTTATTTAACCAGTTGAGAACAAGTTCTCATTTACAACTGCGACCTGGCCAAGATAAAGTAAAGCAGTGCGACAAAAACAACACAGAGTTACACATGGGATAAACAATCGTACAGTCAATAACACAATAGAAAATCTGTGTACAGCGTGTGCAAATCAAGTAAGGAGGTAAGGCAATAAACAGGCCATAGTGGCAAAGTAATAACAATTTAGCAATTAACACTGGAGTGATAGATGCACAGATGAGGATGTGCAAGTATAAATACTGGTGTGCAAAAGAGCAGAATTAAAAAAATATATATATGGGGATGAGGTAGGTAGTTGGTTGGATGGGCTATTTACAGATGGGCTGTGTACAGTTGCAGCGAATTGTAAGCTCCTCTGACAGCCAATGTTTGAAGTTAGTGAGGGAGATATGTCTCCAACTTAAGTGATTTTTGCAATTCGTTCCAGTCATTGGCAGCAGAGAACTGGAAAGAAAGGTGTTGGCTTTGGGGATTACCATGGAAATATACCTGCTGGAGTGCGTGCTACGGGTGGGTGTTGCTATGGTGACCAGTGAGCTGAGATAAGGCAGAGCTTCACCTAGCAAAGACTTATAGATGACCTGGAGCCAGTGGGTTTGGCAACGAATATGTAGCGAGGACCAGCCAACGAGAGCATACAGGTTGCAATGGTGGTTAGTATATGGGGCTTTGGTGACAAAATGGATGGCACTGTGATAGACTGCATCCAATTTGCTAAGTAGGGTGTTGGAGGCTATTTTGTAAATGACATCACCAAAGTCATTCTAGTTGTTTGTTGTTTCATAGGAGCCGGCAGTTCAGAGCAATGGCATAAGTACAACTAGGGACAGCAACAAGTGCATGATTAATACAAATGGTTTTCCTTCAATTGTCATTCTGTAAAAAACAAGTGGTTCAGTATTTCATCACTGCAAAAAGGTAGGGTGACCACATCTCGGATTGTGCGGGACAGTGTTGCATTTTGTCCGATCGCCCCGCAAACTAAACAATCATGTCCCGCATTTTATCAACAAATTCAAACACCACCAATTTAGAAAGGTTGATTTGTCCCGTATTTCAGTCAGACATTCCAACCTGTCTTGCAGTCGCATTGCGCTTATAAAAAAAACATGTATATATAAGGATGTGGTAGCCTAAGCTTACTGCTCCAATCATTGTTGAGATCTGATGTCACAGGCCTATCATCAACCAATCAAATTGCTCAAGTACTTTTTGGGGGGGGTCTACATCTCAAGCTAAACTTGGAGGACAAGTTGCTGAGGATTACAATGCCATAACACTCCAAATGGTTTATTTGTTGAGCAAGGAGGGTAGGGTAGGCCTATATTTGATCTTCCAACCATCTTTTGGGTTATTTTAGACACCAGCAGTTGTTCTTTTTGTTGGGTCTTTCAGCTCACCATCTATTCTGTCATCTTCAATGATAACTGCTGATAAGAGAACGCAATTGTGAGAATTCAGTCAGATTCTGATTCAGGATGCAGGCAAGCATCAACTACGAGATGGTGGATTTCAACTCAGCCTTGATCTATTCATGGGAAAGTTAATTTTACATGCTGTGTCCAGTAATGCCATTGGTAAATATTAACACATTTTCCAATAAGAGGCCGACTGTATTTTTGGACACACACACACTAGGCCTTTGTCCTATTTCCAAAAGTGTTCATTGCCTTTACTGTAATGATTATTTAGAGATGTCCTATGGTTGACAATAGTCTCTCACCTCTTTCACTTCTCCCAATCTGTCAGAGTTGAAGTGTTTTTTTTAGTCTGTGAAGTAGGCTACAATAGAAGTTGTTGGCATCCTGCAAGGAGACCGGTGATGGAGACCTGTCGCCATCAGCACCATAATGAGTTTTTCTCATTGTAAGGCAATACTTTCTGACATGTCTTCACAATAAAAGCTTAGTCAATAATCGATACTGAAAGACGCCAGTGAAAAAGATGATTTGATAATGAACTGAACATTATACTGTAGCCTATGATATCGCTTGCATAAAACACATTTTATCCAAAATGTTCCATCCTCTTTACGAATAAATGGGTATTTACAGAATGAATAGTCATTTACAGAATAAAAGTCTGATGGAGAGAAATGCAAATAGTGTAGGAGAGCGATGCAAAACAATCCCTAGCAGAATTGGCAGAAGATCCATCACCGACTGAGGCAGCTTTTTCCTGGGTCATTCACTTGTCTCGTCACGACACACTGGTGATATTGTACTTATTCTTTACTTTCTCGGTTCAATGGACATCCCGTAACAGTCAACACTTCATGAATAAGTTATTAACACCATTGTGTATTGCTCCTTCTTTTATAACTTACTGATTGTCACTTAAAAAACTTAATACTTGATCAAATGGTTTTTAATTTGCAAAAACCTTTATTTTGTACATGATTTCTGTGCCTTTTCTGCTTAGAGCAAATGCAATGGTTTATATAAATCATAAAATACGATGTACTCTTTCTTCCCTGTTGAAAAGGTATGCAAGGCAGACATCACCCTCTCCTGGCAGCCATAAACATTTACATAAATGTATGTGGATAGTATAGGGCCAACAGATTTGTAAAATAGGTTGAGGATATATTTATTTTGTTTGTCTTTATTTATTCAAAATCGCTTTGATGTGGGCTTTGGAGAAACATTGAGGTGAAAACATTCAAGTTCTGAGTTGATTCTACAACTAAGAAGGATCCTGGATATGACATGTTTTCATTTCAACTGATATAACTCAAATCAAGCTACAAGTCAGCTTGATCTTTCAATTAAACATTATAAAAGCAAAGAAAACAGAAAAATAAGACGACAATCCTTTTTTCAGTGACATTAGATCAGTCCATTTTTGTCCATTAGCTGTTATAAAGAGGCACTACCCTCTCTATCGTCGCCCTGCAGATAGGGCACTTCTTTGGCTTTGGCAGTGCCTGGTAGCACCGGTCACAAGCACAGACATGCCCACACTCCAGGAACACACAGGAACGCTCCTGGCTCAAACACACTGTACAGGCACTAGGGGAAACACTGGCCTCCTCCACATTCAGCTCCCTCATCCTCTTCCTCTGCTGCTCCTTGAATTCCTCCAGAACATTCTTCTTCTTCCTCCTCTGTCTATGGTAAGCCCACTGCTTCCACAGGATGAAGAAGAGCGTTGTGGAAGCAACTACACCAAACATCATAGTCAGGATCCTCCAGAACCTGACTGTGCTCTGCTGCTTCTCCACCAGGGAGTCATAGTCCAGTCGGCTGAGGAAGTACCTCAGGCCCTGCTTGGGAGGCTGGAGCTTCACCAGGTTGTTGTCCAGCACCAGCTCCCCGACCCCGGTCACACTCTCCCCCAGACGTAACATCTCCTCCATCTCGTGGATACCTAAGATAATAATAACATACCATTTAGGATAGAATTTTATTGATTGATCTATTGGATAAGAGTATATCAATCACAAAGTACATTACATTATTCAAATGACTGATTCCTCACGAAACCAGGACAAAAAAAAAGACCATGATTTTGGAGATTTTCACAAAATAATCCATAGAATAGTCCTTTGGAGGAAGAATTGTTGACATATGACGTTTGTATCTAAAAGCATAATTGGGAAATAATTTATCAAAGTTGGCACATTTGACATTTTGGCCTTACCCAGGGATTTCTCCTAGGTTAAAAGTTATGGCCCAGCGAAATTGGCATAGTAGGCAATGTAAACCAATCACAGGCCTCATTTTACTTACTTGTAAACATTGCACATCCTGCAAATCACCAGCAGAGAGCAACCATTTTGAATACAGTTTCCCATTCGGTCATTTTATCTAATTGGATCACAACCAGTGGTGTAGTGGTGCCTGGAGAAGTGGGAATACTCCAATTTGGCACCAAAAAAATCCCAAACAGCCCACCCGGCGAAGGAAAGGCTCCCTGTTCAAAACTTATGACAAACAGTGACAGACTCTGAATGATCTAAAATAATAAATCCCTTATTCATACCCCTAGACTTTTTCCACATTTTGTTGTGTTACAGGCAGAATTCAAAATGGATTAAATACATTTTTTCCCTCACCCATCTACACACAATACCGCATAATGACAGTGAAAACCCAACAATTTCAAAAAACATTGAAAATTGAATTGTATTGAAAATTAAATACAGAAATATCTAATTTACATAAGTATTCACACCCCTGAGTCAATACTTTCTGGGTAAGTGTAAGCGCTTTCCACACCTGGATTGTGCAATATTTGCCCATTAATCTTTTTTTTTAACTTCTTCAAGCTCAAATTGGTTATTGATCATTGCTAGACAACTATTTTCAGGTCTTGCCATACATTTTCAAGCAGATTTAAGTCAAATCTGTAACTTGGCCACTGAGGAACATTCACACCTCGCACTGCAACACTGCCTGGCTGGGGGCTGTACGCACCTGAAGAGCTGATTGAAAGACACCTTTTTAGAAGTGCTGTGCACAGGCATAAAATATGCTCTAATTCACTTGAAATAAAAAGTCTACTGAAGTGAGACTATCCTTGCGTTTCTTGGCTATTTACTTTGTTTTGTTCACAAGCGAGGTTGTTTTATACGTTTGAGTTTCAACTGCTAGGAAAGAGAAAACCACTTCTACTAGTCAGACTCAATATCACAGGCACAAACAAGACTCGACTCTCGCTACATAGGTAACCTTCAGGTGAACATTTTTGTCTCATCTGTGATATTTTGGTTAAAATACTGTTTGTATTATTCAATATACCACATTAGTTACTTAAAAGAAATACATGTATTTTTTTTTAACATTACAAAGCATGCTCATCTGTTTTTTTGTGTGTTTTGTTGGTGTAATTTTAGTGGTTTCAAAAATATTTTGGCTGGTAAAAAAATCTGAGCCACAGCGGTTCGTAGACCAAAAAGTACATTTATGCCCTGGTACTCAGTAATGTGTTGAACTGGATTTGCCCCAAACATAACATTGTATTCAGGACAGAAAGTTAATTGTTTTGCCACATTTTTTGCAGTATTACTTTAATGCCTTGTTGCAAACAGGATACAAGTTTTGGAATATTTAAATTCTGTACAGGCTTCCTTCTTTTCACTCTGTCAATTAGGTTAATATTATGGAGTAAGTACAATGTTGTTGATCAAGCCTCAGTTCTCATATTACAACCATTAAACGCTATAACTGTTTTAAAGTCACCATTGGCCTCATGGTGAATTCTCTGAGTAGTTTCCTTCCTCTCTGGCAACTGAGTTAGGAAGGACGCCTGTAACTTTTTAGTGACTGGGTGTATTGATACACCATTCAAAGTGTATAACTTCACCATGCTCAAAGGGTTATTCGATGTCTGCATTTTATATGTTTACCCATCTACCAGTAGGTGCCCTTTGCGAAGCATTCGAAAACCTCCCTGGTCTCAGACTACCGAACCGTAGCACTCACGTCTATAGCCATGAAGTGCTTTGAAAGGCTGGTCATGGCTCACATCAACACCATTATCCCAGAAACTCTAGACCCACTTCAATTTGCATACCACCCCATCAGATACACAGATGATGCAATCTCAATTGCACTCCACACTGCCCTTTCCCACCTGAACAAAAGGAACACTTATGTGAGAATTCTATTCATTGACTACAGCTCAGCGTTCAACACCATAGTGCCCTCAAAGATCATCACTAAGCTAAGGACCCTGGGATTAAACACCTCCCTCTGCAACTGGACCCTGAACCTCCTGACAGGCCGCCCCGTCGATCAAGTCCCTGAGCTGACAAATTAAAAATCTGTCATTCTGCCCCTGAACAAGGCAGTTAATCCACTGTTCCTAGGCCATCATTGTAAATAAGAATTTGTTCTTGCCTAGTTAAAAATAAATAAATAAATTGCAGATGACAACAGTGGTAGGCCTGATCAACGACAACGATGAGATAGCCTACAGGGAGGTCAGAGACCTGACCGTGTGGTGCCAAGACAACAACATCTCCCACAATGTGATCAAGACAAAGGAGATGATAGTGGACTACAGGAAAAAGAGGACCGAGCACGCCCCCATTCTCATTGACAGGCTGTCGTGGAGCAGGTTGAGAGCTTCACCAACAAACACATCACCAACAAACTAACATGGTCCAAGCACACCAAGACAGTTGTGAAGAGGGCATGACAAAACCTATTCCCCCTCAGGAGATTTGGCATGGGTTTTCAGATACTCAAACGATTCTACAGCTGCACCATCAAGACCATCACTGCCTAGTATGGCAACTGCCCGGCCTCCGACCACAAAGCAATACAGAGGGTAGTGCGTACAGCCCAGTACATCACTGGGGCCAAGTTTCCTGCCATCTAGAACCTCTATACCAGGCGGTGTCAGAGGAAGACCCTAAAAATTGTCAAAGACTCCTGCCAACCTAGTCATAGACTGTTCTCTTTGCTACCGAACGACAAGCGGTACCAGAGCGCCAAGTCTAGGTCAAAGAGGCTTTTAAACAGCCTCTACCGCCAAGCCATAAGGCTCCTGAACATCTAATCAAATGGTTATCCAGACTATTTGAATATTGAAACTATTTGAAAAAGTGTGTTCACCCTCCACTACATCATTACATCACTACATCATAACTCTAAAAGCTGCAGCGATTCCAATCTGGAACTTTGATATGCCTGAAGGGTGTGTAATGTTCATCAATATATTGAAACCTACAGATTAAACATTATGGAGTCCTGAAGGTGGCCTGGGTCCAAAATGGCAGAAATATATTAACTTTGCTTTGATTAATTATTTCAAAATTATGCTTTTAGATACAAATGTAAAATATATATCAACAATCCTTCTTCCCAAGGACCATTCCATGGATTACATTTATTGAAATTCATGGTATTTTTCCCCCCTAGTTTAGTAAGTATGGGTGACCCCAGCGGGACTTGAACCCACAACCCTGCTGTTGAAAAGAAAAAGCTCTACCAACTGAGCCACACAGGACCACACCTTTAGGGCGCTCCCCGCTGATGAAGTGGCCGATGACGTTGGTCAGGGACTGGGCAGTGGGGTGAAAGTTCTCATAGGTGGTCTCCAGGTCCAGCTCCGAGGAGTCCAGGGGACGGATGACCCGAATGGTGGCTGCCACAGTCTCGTCGTGGGACACCAGGTCAAAGGGCACCGTGCTGGTACGCTGGTGGATGACCTTTTCACTCTCGTTCCTGACAGGCATAAAATATTAGATACCTACAGAGATGTGTATCCACAAAAAGATGCAGTATAGAGTATAATGTTTTTCATCATCAAGTTTGTTTTTATAATTTTTTTTACTTTAAAAAAAAAGGTACCATATTTATTAATTCATTCTCAGAGGTAGCATAAGCAGAACAAAAGTTAGCCATTACTAGGCCATCGTCAGTGTGTGAAAGTGTCTCCACACACAAAAAAAATAAATCCACACAAATTGAGCCTCCTAACAGTAAGAGAGGGTGCAAAATATTATAACACTTTAGTGTACTTTAGCACTTACCAGAGATGAGTGGTGCGATTCCACACCATCTTCTTCTCCTTTAGAGTTAACCTCTCGATGACCCCTTTGCAGTTGTCCACAAACTGGCTGTTCAAGGTTTCTTTCACAGATCTCACAACACCTTCAATAACAGCGTACGGGACACATTTTCCTGGTGCTTCTGTCAGGATGTTCTTCATATCCTGATCAATAGACACTTTCTTGGCTCCCTGTAAAACATAAATGATATTGAATAACAATCAAAAACCTCAAATGTTCATTGTCAATGCAGTTATAGTCACTGTGATTAAGTTAAATTGTTTCCTGGTCAACTGCAATGATCTGAACTATTGATAACATTACATTGGATTTCTGGGCGCAGTGATGTGCTCTGGTAAGTTGCAAACAAAATATTTTAAACCACCTTCAATGTTTAGCCTAACTACTAAACATGCTACTAACAGATTTAAAGAGATAAGGTAGATAAGATAGATGGGGCAAGGCTGCAATGTTATTACCTTTAATCTTGCTACTGTTGTTGTCCTCCTCCAGTACACAGAGTAGAAGACTGCAGTAAGTGCTGAGCTGGTGGCCAATAGCAAAAATTGGGCTGTGGAGGGTTTCCCACTAGTATCCATCGTGTGATCTTCTGTTTGATCTGAAACAACAAAGAGCATGTCAAAGAACACAAGAGGAAGGTGTATGGATCCACATCTGGGCCGTAAATCAGATGACAACTGTTGCCCTGCCATTGACAGTCTATAAGGCTATGGTCATGTGATTCAATGTGTTAGTTGGACCTTATGGAATGTATGAATGCCATGGAATTACAGTATTATATTTGTCAGCCTAAAAACCCATTCTTACAGAGACTTGACTGCCACCTAGCTATTTTTAGCGAACCCTGGAGTTCTCTCTTTCGGGCAAGTCAAAATCAACTTGGGTTGATGAGTGACTTTCTGTAGGCGAGTGACCATTTCGAATACTAATGATAACGTTGTCGCCAAAATTCAAAATATGTGGTATCATGCAATTATACAAAATCGATTGACTAAACAGGTTTGTTGACATTACTCTAGCTATCTAATTAGTTAGCTACTGTAGTTAATGTTACCAAACATAACTAGTTAGGTCCGGGCTCTGCAATTTAGCCCTGCAGTGACGTAGCTAGCTAGCTAGTTAGTTGTAAACACATATTTCTCAACAAGCTAATTTTAATAGACTGGCTACTTTTATATTTAAAAACTATTGATTTCGTTTCAAGATTAGCTAAATAAAGCCACATCGAATTGCTAGTTTGTGCTCACCCTCCACTGCCTTAATATTTTTTAATATTTTTTATTTTATGTTCTACTTCTTCTTCGATGAGGTTTAACGGCGGTTGGCATCCAATAAATGTTGCATTACTGCCACCTACTATACTGGAGTACAACTCCCTTATATAATGCTTAATTTATATATATATACACACAAATACCTTACCATCTAACACTACACTCACAATAAAAATTCTAAATAATAATAAATACCATACTCCACTATTTAAATCTATTTAGTCCCACTCCAGGCCAACAACCTGAAAGGATGGGACCACCACTTAACACATCCTGTGACTCTTCTGATGTCAAGTCTCACACACCCAAATGACTCTCTGCAGCTGCCACCACAACCTCTATTTTCTGCGACTTACGTTCCATCTCTGCATTACAGTTCATAACCATTGCTATAAATGCCAAAAATCCAATCTTACTGAAACATATCACTTGTTGGTTTATCCCTCTGTAATGGTACAGATCTCCTACTCACACCACTCCTCTCAGGATCCCTCCCCCTTGACCCATCTTCCTCTACTTTCTTCACTGCCTCTGCCCTACTCTAACCCTGGAAACATCAACCTGCCTTTCTCGCACGGGACATGCTGATCCTTGATATCTGATCCTTGGGAGGTTCCATCCTTTTTCAATTCAAAATAAAGTCAGTTCAATGTGGCCATTTGACCAGCAGGGAGCAGTGTTCAATCATTTATCAATTGAAAAGCACAGCACAGATTCGTTTTTATCTATGTTTATGGGCCCTGTGATAAAACATTAGATCATATCACGTTTAGCGAGGTTATCAATGTTAGAATGGTCAATAAGAACCATTGATTTCATGACAAATAATATTGTGTAGCCCAAATGAAACATATCTTCAAAATGTATTGCCTTTCTAGTGGTTTATTGAATAAAAGAAACACAGGAACATAACATAAAACTGGTAGCCTAGTCAAATAATTATCACATTAACCGCTACTTACTCTCTCGCGGGAAACTTTCACTCATGCGCAGACATTTACAAACGAAACATGACCATTTGAAAAGCTAGGACAGGCAAGGCCCATACTATTGTGGAGGACTTAATTTCCCTACTGCTGCGGATATGGCTGGGGGAAAAGAAGCCCCCCCCCCAAAAAAAATACTATACAGACAATTCCTCCATCAAACAACACTGTTTAACCACGCATCAGTGACATGGTATGAGATGTTTTGAAGCAATTAAATGATATGCCTTACAGCTGGATGAGTCAACAGAAGTGTTAGGCCTGGCACAGCTCCTGGTATATGTCCCTTACGTTTATGTGGGGTCAGTTAAGGGAAAGATCCTCTTCTGCAAACCACTGGAAACAATTACAAGGTGAGAGGATTTTTTTTTAAGTACTGGACAGCTTTGTGACATAAAATGGACTTTGGTGGTCAAGATGTGTTGGTATCTGTACTGATGGTGTAAAAGCCATGACAGGGAGACATAGTGGAGTGGTAACGCACATGCAAACAGTTGCTTCTGACCTCTGATATGATATGGGCAGCGACCATGTAGCGTTTTTACAACATACAGAAATGTGCATTGTATTGTGTGAGAGACATTAGTACATGCAGCTACAGGAAACAAGGTGGGAGTTTAAGGAATTTTGTGAACATCACTGCACTTTCAAATCAAATAACATTTTATTGGTCACATACTGTATACATGTTTAGCAGATGTTATTGCGGGTGTAGCAAAATACTTGCGTGTCTAGCTCCAACAAGTGCAATAATATCTAAAAAGTAATAACAATTCCACAACCACACACACACACATCTAAAGGAATGGAATTAAGACTATATAAATATTTGGACGAGCAATGTCAGAGCGGCGTTCTGCCTTACCAAGCAAAAAGGCAGGAACTGCTCATTTGGTCGAAGATGAGTTAATGTCAATTTTGCTACATTACTGCTTAATCATGTGGATTAAGCAGATTAAGTTACTGCTTAATCATGTGGACAAGTATCCTGCCTCTATTGTATTGTGTTTTGGAGAAAATGGGGGTCATGTTAGCGGTAACTGCATAAAGTTACTGTGAAACCAAGGTAAATCAAAGCCGTTTTTCTCAGTTCCACACTATGAGCAGTTACTGCCTTTTTGCTTGGTAGGGCAGCATAGACTACAATACAGTAGAATATAATACAGTATATACATATGAGATGATTAATGCAAAATATGTAAACATTATTAAAGTGGCCAGTGATTTCAAGTGATTTTCCCAATGTTTTCTGTTACCTCTTTCTCATGTAAAGATGTTGGCCCACATAAATGGGTAGGGGAGCCCATTGCAATTTGCTGAACAAGCCAAAGAGGATAATATAACAAGACTTGATATCAAACTGGGACACATCACAACTTGATCTCGTTCATAAAGGACAATGAACAATGATGCAATGGAGAAGTGTAGAGAAGCAATAAAGATGTAGAGCATTCAATTATTCAGGGTGAAATATGGTAAGTGCCAGCATGCAGCAGTGAGAAAAGCAGGCTTCAGTTCAGAACCATTCAATTGAGCCTGTTGTGCATAAATCCACCAACTTACTCTCACTTCGTCCTGCCCCACTGTCTAACAGGCAGCAGCCACCATTCTCTTCTCTCTCACTAGATCTGTTTTCCAAATGGCACCCTATTCCCTACATAGTGCATTACTTTTGACCAGAGCCCATTGTGTCCTGGTCAAAAGTAGTGCACTATAAGGAATAAGGGTTCCATTTGGGACGCACCCTACACATTTTTTGGGGGCAATCATAATGAGTACAGGATTAGCATAAAATCTCTGCTTCGTCAGCTGGTTTTCCACACTCAACAGTCATAGCCAATTTGATATTTAGTTACAGGGTTACAGGCAGGGGCATGTGGGACTTGGTTTCCTAAAAATTATTTGTGGTCAAATAACTAATGCAATGAAATCCGATAGACAAGATGTGACAAGGATGCAACATCTACAAACAATGTGTGACAATGATGCTAAATGTACAATGCATAGGCCTGTCGTGTACTTCCCTTCAACATTTGGGATGAATGTGGATTTATATATTTGTATCTCTACATCACTGTATGCCTGTGCTAATTGGGTGCAGCACAGAGATTCGATATAAATAAAAATCTATGGTAATGACCTTCATGGGGGCAGGATTACATGTGCATGCTCCTACATACAGTCGCTGGTGAAAGTCTACACATCCCTTACCCATTCTTCACATTTTGTTGCCTGAATTTTTTAATTAAATTGTATTAATTAGGTATGCCTTCACACCCCAGAGTTAATACTTGGTGGAAGCAGCCAATACAGCTGTGAATCCATTTGAATAAGATTCTACTAACCTTTGTCACGACTCCCACCGAAGGTGGCTCCTCTTCCTGTTCGGGGGGCTATTTAAGCCGGTGATGCCCGCCTGCTTTTGTGCAACACGAAGGCCGATGCCCTGTCCCATCTCTATGACACCGAGGATCGGCCCATCGATCCTACTCCCATCCTTCCAGCTTCAAGGCTGGTGGCACCGGTGGTATGGGAGGTGGACATCGAGCGGGCTTTACGATTGGAACCTGCGCCCCCACATTGTCCTACAGGTCTTAAGCACGTACCGCTTGGTGTCCGTGATCAATTGAGTCGGTGGGCTCACACGCTACCCTCTTCAGGTCATCCTGGTGTGGCGAGGACAGTGCGGGGTCTTAGGGGGAAGTACTGGTGGCCCACCTTAGTTAAGAACGTGAGGTTCCATGTCTCTTCCTGTTCGGTGTGTGCTCAGAGTAAGGCTCCTAGGAACCTGCCTAGAGGGAAGTTACAGCCCCTCCCCGTTCCACAACGGTCTCATCTGTCGGTGGACTTTCTTACCGATCTTCCCCCGTCTCAGGGGAACACCACAATCCTGGTAGTTGTGGATCGGTTTTCTAAGTCCTGCCATCTCCTCCCATTGCCCGGTCTCCCTACGGCAGACACTCCAGACAAGGAAAACTCTTAAACGTAAATGTCGCAGCCTACAGTATACTGCCACACCCTGATCTGTTTCACCTGTCTTTTTGCTTGTCTACAACCCCTTCCAGGTGTCACCCATCTTCCCCATTATCCCCAGTGTACTTATACCTATGTTTTCTGTTTCTCTGTTGCCAGTTCCTTTTGTTTCATCAAGCCTTCCAGCGGTTTTTCCCATGCGCCTGTCCATCTCTAATTCCTGTTTTCTAGCTTTCCCGGTTTTTGACCATTCTGCTTGCCTTGACCCTGAGCCTGCCTGCCGTTCTGTACCTTGTTATACCACCCTGGATTACTGACTTCTGCCTGCCCTGACCCTGAGCCTGCCTGCCGTTCTGTACCTTGTTATACCAGCCTGGATTACTGACCTCTGCCTGCCCTGACCCTGAGCCTGCCTGCCGTTCTGTACCTTGTTATACCACCCTGGATTACAGACCCCTGCCTGCCTTGACCCTGACCCTGAGCCTGCCTGCTGTTCTGTACCTTGTTATACCACCCTGGATTACTGACCCCTGCCTGCCTTGACCCTGACCCTGAGCATGCCTGCTGTTCTGTACCTTGTTATACCACCCTGGATTACTGACCCCTGCCTGCCCTGACCCTGAGACTGCCTGCCGTTCTGTACCTTGTTATACCACCCTGGATTACTGACCTCTGCCTGCCCTGACCCTGAGACTGCCTGCCGTTCTGTACCTTGTTATACCACCCTGGATTACTGACCTCTGCCTGCCCTGACCCTGAGCCTGCCTGCCGTTCTGTACCTTTCGGACTCTGCTCTGGACTACTGACCTCAGCCTGCCCTTGACCTGCCGTTTGCCTGCCCCTGTTTTTGTAATAAACTTTTGTTACATCGAAACTGTCTGCATCTGGGTCTTCTCCTGAGCCTTGACATATACACCTAAATATTAGCGATCTGACATGCTGTATTGCATGGAAACTCTGGTACTGGTACTCCCTGTATATAGCTCCATTCTTGTGTATTTTATTTGATTCCTCTCGTGTTACAATTTGCACAATTTCCAACTCTGCATTGTTGGGAAGGGCTAATAAGCAGGCATTTCACTGTAAAATCTGCACCAGTTGTGTTCGGCGCATGTGACAAATATAATGTGATTTGATTTGGTAATGAGGCTATTTTTAAGTCTGATCAACTGTAGGCTACTAACAACAGCGGCTGCATAGTCTAGTCTTCTATGTACCCTGTCCCTCTGGCCAGGTAAAACAACGCAGTAACATTTTGTTTGAGAAAATGTGAACAGGATCAAATTTGGTTTATATTCAAACTCGGGCTGACTAGGCTACCTAGACTTAATTAATCAATAAACACATTTTTTTATTAGGCCTACAGTTGAATAGGGCAATACTAGCCTACACAATGCAAACCTGCATAAAGCAAGCTAGGCCCTGTGAGTTTTATTGTTCAATGATGTTGCTTCCTGTGTCTAGGAAACCCCCTTAGTCCTTCTTTAATATATCATTTATATGGACAAGTTTGCAGCAGTTTGACAGGGTTTTCATCCAGGAATTTTTTTAAATCATGTGACCTGATTAGCAACAATCTGATCCAATCATAGCCCATATTAAACCTTTTCACAACATATTAATCACGTCATACCGTATAAGGTCCGGAGTTTTACCTGCTTGGGTTACCAGATCAGGAAAAACTACAGGCCCCAGATTTTTTTCGTGCCCCACACCACTCTGGGACCAGTGGTACCACCTCTTAATAATGCTAAATATGTGCTAATATATCTGAAATTCAACAATTATTTTGAAATAATTTCTCAAAGGAGAAATACATTTTTGATATTGATAATTCAAACAAAAAAAATCTATAATTTACATTTGTCACATCCTGACCTTAGTTCCTTTTTTATGTCTCTATTTTAGTTTGGTCAGGGCGTGAGTTGGGGTGGGCATTCTATGTTTTCTGTCTCTATGTATTTGGCCTGGTAAGGTTCCCAATCAGAGGCAGCTGGCAATCGTTTTCTCTGATTGAGAACAATACTTAGGTAGCCTGTTTTCCCATTTTGAGTTCTGAGTGATTATTTTCTGTTTAGTGTTGTGTGTGAGTACCTGACAGAACTGTTGCGGTTTGTTCTATTTTTGTTTTACTTCAGCGTTCTGGTTTTAATAAACAACATGGACACTTACCACGCTGCGCATTGGTCCGATATTTCCTACTCCTCAGAAGAGGAGGAGAATCGTTACAACATTTTTGATATCAACGATTAAAATGTTTTGTATCGATAATTAAACATTTGATATAAAAAAAATCTTATTGATATAAAAAATTGGTTTCTCCATTGAATCCTATGGGGAATTTATATTAAAAAAATATATAATAAAAACATTCAGTAGACTGAATCAGGCTTTGAGATCATTCAACTTTTAAATGTATCTATGTAAGTCAGTTAAGAACTAATTCTTATTTACAATGATGGCTTACCCTGGCCAAACCCTGATGACGTTGGGCCAATTGTGCGCCGCAATAAGGGACTCCCAATCATGGCCGGATGTGATACAGCCTGGATTCAAACCAGGTACTGTAGTGACACCTCTTTCAGTGAGATGCAGTGCCTTAGACCGCTGCGCCACTCGGGAGTCCCAAATACAAGAGAGGTGTAGCTTAACCTCTTCCATATCAACTGAAAAAGGGAACCAAACATGCCTGAGGTCTTTATCTCAACATTAGTCACTTTGATGCAGTGATGTAGCTCCAGGCCTGGATATGTAGCCTGCTTCCTTGTTTTGATTGGGAATTATGTACATGCTCATCTGGTAGTCAAGTAGATTTGTGCATCCCCCAGTCTTTTCATTCTGAGAATCTACAATATTATTCATATCTAGCAGCTCTTTCTACCAACTCTTTCATCAAAATGTGCAAAAGTAAATATGTGTGGCGAGGAATGTTACAGAAATTGTAATGGATTCTCTGTTTTCTTCATCCCACATTGGTATGAATGGTACGGTATGCTTCGGTATTTCCTTCGGTTTCATAAAAAGGGGGATAAGGATCTGTAACACAGATTCAACATAGGACTCAACGATACAATACCATGGATGAGCTATGATGCTCTGAGCATGAGTCAGTGTGATGGTGATGCCTGTTACTTCTATTACAGTATCATAACTACTTTACCCTTTTCCTACAAGCACGGACTTTGCTGATCAGTTTGTTATTGAGGAAAAATGTACCGTGATATGTGGTTGTGTCACCTAGCTATCTTAAGATGAATGCACTAATTGTAAGACGCTCTGGATAAGAGTGTCTGCGAAATGAATCCAATTTATATGTAATGTAAAATGAAGATTGGCTATATAAAAATGGATTATTGATGATATTACAACGAGAAACATGTCATATCTGATTATGGAGCAGAGCTGGAGATTTTCCCTGTAACTTGTAAACACCCTGAGAAAGAACTAAGGACTCAGTACTTTTTCTTTCTTCTGCACTTATTATAATGGCTTTGGTGTGTTTCTATAACATCGACCCTGTTATTTCTTCTCCTGCATATAAAAGCATTTGATAAAGCATGTGATCAAACAGAAACCACATCACTCAGACATTCAAATCTGATGGCATTCTGGGTAGGTACAGTATGTGCTGAATGTTAAAAACCTGGAGGGTTGCCTTTGAGGATTACACTAAACAAAAGCAGCACAGGATGAGTAATGAAGCTATTTGGCCAGGCTTGTGTTATGGCAGGTTTTCATTTTCTCTTCCTGTCTGTCCTTTAGAAAACGTCAAACGTGAAGCGCGTTTATAATATACATGCAGAATGCAGAATTACACAATGCAAATGATGCTGAATCATTCCAACAGAGGTGCCATTAATCTAGTCACTGTCATGTGTTTCCATGAGCAGTGGGTTTAGGGAAATGTTTTACATCTAAAGAAGGAGCATTTAAGGATTCTGATTATGAAGCTGTATGTTTGGGATAGAATTGAGCATACTGCATGGAACTTGTTCAGAACATCCTCTGTATACTGTACGGAACATACTGTACGGAACATTTGTATTAAAGTCGGCGACAGCTGAGCTGTATTTATTGCTCATAAGGCTCTTGGGTTCAGGATATATTGAACACAAAGCAATTACTATTTGTGCAGGGAGTCAGATGTTTCTGTGAAGGTTCTCTGTAAATGTCATGTTTGGTAACCTTCGCGTAAGTTCTAAAAGATGATGCCTCAACTCAAAAGAGTTCCAATTTTAACATATGATACTTAGGTGGTTGCTTATATTTGTCCTACTTCACACATGTACAAGTGTGTATTGATACACCACATTACCAAAAGGATGTGCTCGTCGAACATCTCATTCCAAACTTATGGGCATTAACATGGAGTTGATCCCCCCCTTTGCTGCTATAACAGCCTCTCCTCTTCTGGAAAGGCTTTCCACTAGATGTTGGAACATTGCAGGGACTTATTTCCATTCAGCCACAAGCGCATTAGTGAGGTTGAGCACTGATGTTGGGCGATTAAGCCTGACTCGCAGTCGGCGATCCAATTCATCCCAAAGGTGTTCGATGGGGTTGAGGTCAGGGCTCTGTGCAGGCCAGTCAAATTCCCACTGATCTTGACAAACCATTTTTGTATAGACCTTGCTTTGTGCACGGGGTCAATGTCATGCTGAAACAAGGAAGGACCTTCCCCAAACTGTTGCCACAAAGTTGGAACCACAGAATCATCTAGAATGTCATTGTATGCTGTAGCGTTAAGATTTCCCTTCACTGGAACTTAGCCCGAACATTGAAAAACAGCCAAAGACCACTTTTCCTCTTTCACCAAACTTTACAGTGGGCACTATGCATTGGGGCTGGTAGCGTTCTTCGGGCATCCACCAAACCCAGATTCGTCCACCGAACTGCCAGATGGTGAAGTGTGATACATCACTCCAGAGAATGTGTTTCCACTGCTCCAGAGTCCAATGGCGGTGAGCTTTACACCACTCCAGCCATGGTGATCTTAGGCTTGTGTGCAGCTACTCGGCCATGTAAATCCATTTTGGGAAGCTCCCGACAAACAGTTCTTGTGATGACGTTTCTTCCAAAGGCAATTTGGAACTTGGTAGGGATTTTTTTCCCATTGTTTCTACAGAATGTTTCCACTTCACAATAACAGCACTTACAGTAACCGAGCTCTTCAATAAGACCATTCTACTGCCAATGTTTGTCTAAGGAGATTGCATGGCGGTGTGCTTGATTTTATACACCTGTCAGCAAAGGGTGTGGCTGAAATAGCCAAATCCACTAATTATAGCGTACCAGTATTGTGATAAAACGATACCACATTTCCCATGGCAAAAAGAAAACACAAATTAATCTAAACTCTATGCTCCTATAAAAAGTGACATACAGTAACTACCCTAATAGGAATGTGAGACAATATAGCCACAGAAAAGTAGAATTACATCAACTTTTCAAAGCGCTGGTAGTGCATTTAGATGCCTACCACTGAACCATGCAGACCAGTGCACGAGCTCGGCAGTTATGCATGTGTCTCTTGGATGTATTTTTATCCTGTGCGCATGCTTCAGGTGATAGAAATCTGAGCACACTACCAGCGCTTTGAAAAGTGGATGTTATTATACTTTCATGTGGATATATTCTCGCATGCCTACCACCAAAAGGACCAACCGCACGGACAACCGGTAAAGTACGTTAAAATGTCCTTTTATTCAACATTCTGGCTTGTAGAGGTCGTGAGAGGAAACTTTCCTGATTCAAAAGCTCATTTCTGCCTGATGCAGAAGGGGGGGGGGCTCAGATAAGAGTCATTCGATTGCTGTAGTCATTGACAACTATGGGTGTTTCAAATGGGCAGAAGGCCGTGTGTTATGGTTCTGGATGGCCAGATGGCTGGCAACAATGACAAGAAACTGCCCTGTGGTAAATCCTGGGGTGGCAGGGTAGCCTAGTGGTTAGAGCATTGGACTAGTCACCAGAAGGCTGTGAGTTCAAACCCCGAGCTGACAAGGTACAAATCTGTCGTTCTGCCCCTGAACAGGCAGTTAACCCACTGTTCCCAGGCCGTCATTGAAAATAAGAATTTGTTCTTAACTGACTTGCCAGGTTAAATAAGTAGCTTGTTTGATCTTGATGCCATGTCTTGTTTTGACATCTATGCAAATATGTCTAAGATTTTCTAGCTAGCTAGCTAACCAACCAACAACTGTAACAATGTATTGGAGAAACAAGTGCCCGTTTATGCAACTTTGTTTTCAATAAACGTCGGACACCAAATATAGTTGACATGTTATTAACAGTCTAAGCCAACCCAGTCTGTTTTGCCCCATAGTTGCGCATGCGTCGGTTTTGTTGCTAAACAACCAATCCGTCTATAGGAGCGTTCTGCACCCCGGCTTGGGGCACATGTGAGAGCTGATAACAAATGGACAAGGGTGAGGGTGCCAGAAAAAGCCAGCTGGGCTAAGGGTTGGAGCTGAAGCTGTGTCCAAGTGGGTATCCTGATATGTTTCCCTGTGAAGTGTAATATTTTAGAGAAGGGTCAGTATATGGCTCTGGTAAATGTTTTTGCAATTTATAGGGAGTAGGGTCATTATTTAAGACTCATACAAAGGCTCCAGCTTCCTGTAAACAAACCCGAACTGCAGCTCATTCAGGAAAGTGGATGCTGGCCTTTAATAGCAGTAGCAGACTCCACCCTCTGGGTCACAGTCAAGTTAATGATAAAGCAGCAATGGAGTTGCCAAATTTTCCTCAACTGACATTTTGTTCCAGTGCTGTAGTCTAATGAACACAAATACTTCATTACACAGCGTGATGACTGTTTTTACCATGCCATGGGGACAAAGCTGATTCTCTATGATGCCCCTCAGAATGAAAAGGGGGTAGAATTTTTAACTATTCTATTCTTATTACTGTTCTCTTTATTAATGCTGAAACAATCGAAACCACGTCTGCTATTTTATCAACTGAATAAATGATGCTCTCCTGAGAGTATGACGGGTGTTCGAGCAATGTTAGACTGCATACACGAACACATGCAGGGCCTTCAGAAGGTTTTCACACCACTTGACTTTTTCCACATTTTGTTGTTACAGCCTGAATTTAAAATGGATCAAATTGAGATGTTGCGTCACTGATCTACACAGTAGATGTCAAAGTGGAATTCTGTTTTCAGAAATGTTTACAAATGAATAAAAAATGAGAAGCTGAAATGTCTTCGGTAAGTATTCAACTCTTTTTGAGGAGTAAAAACAGTGCTTAACAAGACGCATATGTTGCGTCTTGGAGGTATTCCAAGGAGGTATTCCAATGGTTCGTCCGAACAGTTTGGGTTACAGTTTTGCTCTAGGATGTCTCTTCTAAAGGTAGCCCCCTGTACCAGTTAAGAAAATGTATCTGTTATTCAATGTGTTTCTATGGGCTAATAGCCGTAAGACCAAATTCAATGTTTCACCCCCCCCCCCAAATGTGTATATATATTTTTTTATACTTAATGGGTCCTAAAATTCCAAATCAAATTGCTAAATGGTCCTTTGTATGACCATCTTAAAACAATTCCACATGTTACCTTAGTAGAACTAAGCATAGTATAAATCCTAGAGGAAAACTTGGTTCCACAAGCTTCCCACAATAAGTTAGGTGAATTTTGGCCCATTCCTCCTGACAGAGCTGGTGTAACTGAGTCAGGTTTGTAGGCCTCCTTGCTTACACACACTTTTTAAAAAAAAATTCCCACAAATTTTCTATAGGATTGAGGTCAGGACTTTGTGATGGCCACTCCAGTACATTGACTTTGTTGTCCTTAAGCCATTTTGCCACCACTTTGGAAGTATGCTTGGGGTCATTGACCATTTGGAAGACCCATTTGCGACCAAGCGTTTAACTGATGTCTTGAGATATTGCTTCAATATATCCACATAATTTCCCCTCCTCATGATGCCATCTATTTTGCGAAGTGCACCAGTCTCTCCTGCAGCAAAGCACCCACACAACATGATGCTGCCACCCCCGTGCTTCACGGTTGAGATGGTGTTCTTCAGCTTGCAAGCCTCTCCCTTTTTCCTCCAAACATAACGATGGTTATTATGGCCAAACAGTTCTGTTTTTGTTTCATCAGACCAGAGGACATTTCTCCAAAAAGTACAATCTTTGTCCCCATGTGCAATTGCAACCCGTAGTCTGTCTCTTTTATGGCGTTTTTGGAGCAGTGGATCCTTCCTTGTTGAACGGCCTTTCAGGTTATGTAGATATACGACTCGTTTTACTGTGGATATAGATACATTTGTACCGGTTTCCTCCAGCATCTTCACAAGGTCCTTTGCTGTTGTTCTGGGATTGATTTTCACTTTTCGCACCAAAGTACGTCCATCTCTAGGAGACAGAACACGTCTCCTTCCTGAGCAGTATGACGGCTGCGTGCTCCCATGGTGTTTATATTTGCATACTATTGTTCGTACAGAAGAACGTGGTACCTTCAGGCATTTGGAAATTGCTCCCAAGGATGAACCAGACTTGTGGAGGTCTACAACATTTTTCTGAGGTCTTGGCTGATTTCTTTGGATTTTCCCATGACGTCAAACAAAGAGGCACTGAGTTTGAAGGTAGGCCTTGAAATACATCCACAGGTACACCTCCAATTGACACAAATTATGTCAATTAGCCTAACAGAAGCTTCTAAAGCCATGACATCATTTTCTGGAATTTTCCAAGTTGTTTAAAGGCACAGTCAACTTAGTGTATGTAAACTTCTGACCCACTGGAATTGTGATACAGTGAATTATAAGTGAAATAATCTCTCTAAACAATTGTTGTAAAAATGACTTGTGTCATGCACAAAGTAGATGTCCTAACCAATTTGCCAAAATGATAGTTTGTTAACAAGGAATATGTGGAGTGGTTGAAAAACGAGTTATAATGACTCCAACCTAAGTGTATGCACACTTCCGACTTCAACCGTAGCTGCAGCTGCTCATTCCTCCTGTTTATTATGATATTGAAGAACGTTCAGCAGTTTGCCCTCACATGCAAAAGAATTATAATAAGATCCATTCTATGAGTCTCAGATTGAGCGGAGTACAATTCCAGAAACAAAAAGGACTGCAATAGATTCAAAAGGAAATCTAAGACGGGCTTAGGAGTTGATCTTCCCTCTGACGTTTCCTTATTTCCTTCACCGACTCTCCAATAGTGTGATAACCCTGATGGCGGATATGTCAATACTGAACACGGGTATCCATCTCGGGAAACGCCAAGCAGTGATTGATCATGGATGAATCCAGCTATGCTGTACGGGTCTGTGGATGCATCCCAAATGGCACCCTATTACCTATAAAGTGAACTACTTTTGACCAGAGCTCTATGCTCTATGGGCCCATAAAGAGAATAGGATGCAGTTTGGGATGCAGCCTGTGTTAATCCCCTGAGGCGAGAAAGAAGCTGCCTCAAATCACATCAGTGATTTATGAAGCCCCATACAGTATGTTCTGATAAATCTGCTCAATCAAGCTCCATTGAGACTGAGAGACAAGGGAAGGCATGATCCTAAGATACACACTCCTAATGGGTCAGACCTCAGTAGGGCTTGGTTACTTACATATTCAACTCTCTAGTTTGAGGTAAAAAAATATATATATACAGTTGAAGTCGGAAGTTTACATACACCTTAGACAAATACATTCAAACTCGTTTTTTCACAATTCCTGACATTCAATCATAGTAAACATTCCCTGTCTTAGATCAGTGATTTATTTCAGCTTTTCTTTCTTTCATCACATTCCCAGTGGGTCAGAAGTTTATATACACTCAATTAGTACTTGGTAGCATTGCCTTTAAATGGTTTAACTTGGGTCAAACATTTTGGGTAGCCTTCTACAAGCTTCCCACAATAAGTTGGGTGAATTTTGGTCCATTCCTCCTGACAGAGCTGGTGTAACTGAGTCAGGTTTGTATGCCTCCTTGCTTGCACACAGTTTTTCAGTTCTGCCCACACATTTTCTATAGGATTGAGGTCAGGGCTTTGTGATGGCCACTCCAATACATTGACTTTGTTGTCCTTAAGCTGTTTTGCCACAACTTTGGAAGTATGCTTGGGGTCATTCTCCATTTGGAAGACCCATTTGCGACCAAACTTTAACTTCCTGACTGATGTCTTGAGATGTTACATCAATATATCCACATAATTTTCCTATCTCATGATGCCATCTATTTTGTGAAGTGCACCAGTCCCTCCTACAGCAAAGCACCCCCAAAACATGATGCTGCCACCCCCGTGCTTCACGGTTGAGATGGTGTTCTTCAGCTTGCAAGCCTCTCCCTTTTTCCTCCAAACATAACGATGGTTATTATGGCCAAACAGTTCTATTTTTGTTTCATCAGACCAGAGGACATTTCTCCAAAAACAAAAAGTACAATCTTTGTCCCCGTGTGCAATTGCAACCCGTAGTCTGTCTCTTTTATGGCTGTTTTGGAGCAGTGGTTTCTCCCTTGCTGAGCGGCCTTTCAAGTTATGCCGATATAGGACTCATTTTACTGTGGCTATAGATACTTTTGTACCTGTTTCCTCCAGCTTCTTCACTCGGTGCTTTGCTGTTGTTCTGGGATTGATTTGCACTTTTCACACCAAAGTACGTTCATCTCTAGGAGACAGAACGCATCTCCTTCCTGACGGCTGCATGGTCCCATGGTGTTTATACTTGCATACTGTTGTTTGTACAGTTGAACGTGAGGCACTGAGTTTGAAGGTAGGCCTTGAAATACATCCACAGGTACACCTCCAATTGACTAAAATGATGTCAATTAGCCTATCAGAAGCTTGTAAAGCCATGACATTGTTTTCAAAATTTTCCAAGCAGTTTAAAGGAACAGTCAACTTACTGCATGTGAACTTCTGACCCACTGGAATTGATACATTGAATTATAAGTGAAATAATCTATCTGTAAACAATTGTTGTAAAAATGACTTGTGTCATGCACAAAGTAGATGTCCTAACCAACTTGCCAAAACTATAGTTTGTTAACAAGACATTTGTGGAGTGGTTAAAAAAATGAGTTTTAATGACTCCAACCTAAGTGTATGTAAACTTCCGACCTCAACTGCATATTTTGAGCTGCTCATGAGGGCAAACTGTAAGTGTGTCTCCTATCCTAATGTATCTAGCACATCCCCCATCCTCCTCCGCTCTAACCATTAAGGGGGAAATTGCAGTTCATTATTTCTGAGTCTCTCTCAAACCCAAAGTAAAAATAGATCTAAAAGTTGGTCATTGCCTTTGGCTATGGATTTGGTTCATGTTGAAAAAGGCTCTTTTTAATTAAGCACGTCTTGGGTTATGGAATATGCTGTTAAGTAGTTATTGTTGAAAGGAGTGAATGCAGATGTCTTCTCTTTTGAATCTCCAAATAATGCTTGTTATGTTAATGGCTATGATGTTAATGGCTCTTTCACAAATGCAGTCATCTAAATTCATTTTCTACATTCGTTCCCTTTAAAAGATATCTTTTGAATACATCAAAACACTATCATGTTGAAGTAAAGGACCCTGGAAAAAACAATATCACCATTTGTAACTAGTTTTGCTGAACTTCTTTGCCTTCTGTAAGTTTAAGAAATATTACCCAGTGTCTGCTACCAAAAACCCACTTATCTTTAAGATATTTTCTAATTTCTCTCCCTCGTGAAGAGGGAGGATTATAAAAGTTAACAGAAGTAACATGTAATGGAACACCAACCAATTACTTAGTGATTTTACTGGTCTTTAAAAAAAAAGAATTATGATGTGATTAAAACGCGTCACTCTGTTGACAAATTGGTAACAGAGTGACCGAAAAATCTGTAACAGAATGCATGCACGTGAATTGGCCACAATGGGCAATCATAGTAGTCACAAACCACAGTTACGGTAGAGTGCAGTACTATACAGTAGAGGACAGTAGAGTACAGTAAAGAAGATTAGTTTAGAGTACAGTTGAGTAGAGTTGAGTACACATGAGAACAGTATGTCATAAAAATGTACAGAACTATATTCAACTCTACTGTACTGTGCTGTACTATACTGTATTGTACTGAACTCTACTTGACTCTACTGTACTGTCCTGTGAGGTCCAAACCCAGACGTCTATGATTGGTAGAGATTTGGTTCGGTTTTGGTCCTGTTTGGGGACGGAGCTTATTAGAATAACAGCCAGTTTGTAGAATAATACCCAAACACGTGTACCTATTCAGGATACATCACCATGAAGAGAATGACATTCATAACTAGGAATTTCTGTATTGTACAACAGATCAAGGACCCACAATGTAATTCTGTTGCCGTTATTCTGTTACCCGGGGTTGATTCACTTCACTTACTGTAGCTCAATAACCAAAATTGATTTTTTTCAAACTCAAGGTGTATATCACAGCTGACGGCCCATTCCCACTGGGCACACCACATCATTTCAACGTGGAAATGTTGATCATATTTGGTTGAGACGTTGATCAGATGTCAACCTTTCAGTCACCCACTCAAAAGACAACAAGGAGTTTGAGCTATCACTATGCTTTCGCCCATCTAAAACCAAAACCCAATGGAAAAACACTGTCTTATTTTTGATTTAATGACATCACATTCAACCATTTTAAAAGCACAACAAAGTTCAAATGGGAATACAATGTCAGATGTGTATTTATACAACAATTTAATGTGATATCACTGGGCTTCATCTAATATCGCAACCAAATGACCTGGATTGCAGTTGAGATGACATTAAAAGTACTTAATGCAAGTGATTGTCACGACCGTTGTCAGAGTGGAAATTACCGGACATGGGATTAGCATGGTGAGCGTACATGTCTTGTTATTTATAAACAGCAACATCAACATCAACATCAACATCAACATCAACATCAACATCAACATCAACATCAACATCAACATCAACATCAACATCAACATCAACATCAACATACTTTGACTATACAGGCCACTAACAAAGACAACTACCCACAACTAAGGTGGCAAAACAGGCTGCCTAAGTATTATTCCCAATCAGAGACAACGATAGACAGCTGTCGCTGATTGAGAACCATACCCGGCCAAAACATAGAAATAGAAATAAAGAAACTAGAATGCCCACCCTAGTCACACCCTAGTCGCCGAATCTTGAACAGCATTGATCACTGTCACACCCTGGCCATAGAGAGGCTTTTATTCTCTATTTTGGTTTAGGCCAGGGTATGACAGTGATCAATGCTGTTCAAGATTCGGTGCAGATTATTACAGCAATTGTGAAGATCTCCACAGACCTGTGACCTTTGCACAATTTTTATGATTGCATAAGACACAGTAGGCTAACCCCCAAAACGTGGCCATGAATGTGTTACTAATATTAAGGTTGAATGTTACATTAGTGTCACGCCCTGGTCGAAGTATATTGTGTTTGTCTTCATTTATTTGGTCAGGCCAGGGTGTGACATGGGTTTATTGTGGTGTGTTTTGTCTTGGGGTTTTGTTAGGTATTGGGTTTGTGGCTTAGTGGGGGTATCTAGCATAGTCTATGGCTGTCTGGAGTGGTTCTCAATCAGAGGCAGGTGATTATCGTTGTCTCTGATTGGGAACCATATTTAGGCAGCCATATTCTTTGAGTGTTTCGTGGGTGATTGTTCCTGTCTCTGTGTTTGTTGTCACCAGATAGGCTGTTTAGGGTACGGTTGTTGTTTTGTATTGTTCGTGTTTATTTGTTCATTAAACATGTATGAAAATTACCACGCTGCATTTTGGTCCGCTTCTCCTTCACCAGAGGAAAACCGTAACAATTAGGTTATTTGCTGTGTTACAAAAACATTATTGTATTTGATTGATACCGCAACCAAATGTCAACAGTTAAAGGATATCTAATGCTTGGATAGTTTCACCTGAGCCGCTGGCTTAATACTATTGTTTAACTTTGATATTTGTTTTAGTTGGAGACATGAATCCAACATAACGTTTGTTCAAAAGATAATAGGCTATTTACTGTGTTTCAAAAATGTTATTGAATTGTTTGGTTGTCAAAAAATGTCAGTTTGTCTACAAATTCATATTTTATATGTTGGATTCATTTCTCCATCTCAACCGAGAAAAAAAAGCTAAAGAGTAGAACTAAATCCAATTAAACCTTATTTAAAAGTGGATTTTAAAGTTGGATTTGATTCAGTCCTATGCTTTAACTTAGATTTTTGGTTGAGATGGAGATGTGGATCCAACATATTATTTATTAATTTGGAGACAAGCAGGAATTAAAGCCAGACTAAGTCAGTGGCACAGATGGAACTATCCAAGCAGAAGATACATCTCCTTCAAATGCTGATATTTGGATATTTAATATCCAGTTTGTCTACAAATGAATAATTGATATGTTGGATTCACATCTCCATCTCAACCAAACATCTAAGTTAAAGAATATGACTAAATCAAATTTAATCAAACTTTAAATGCACATTTAATCAAACTTTAGATAGCATTTGATTTGATATCGTCCCACACACCAGTTTTGACTTCTGATTGAGATGGAGATCCGACATATTCATGATTAACTTGAAGATTAAATTGTAAATCAACCAAAGCTTGAAACCCTAGGCATACAGTTCATTCGGAAAGTATTCAGACCCCTTAACTTTTTCCACATTTTGTTACATTACAGCCTTATTCTAAAAATGGATTAAACATATGTTTTTCCCTCATCAATCTACACACTACCCCATAATGACGGCTGATGGCTGATTGGCTAAGCTCGCTGGCTTCCCGTGCATTCAATGCTACGGGCATTGTCATATTCTTTATGACCAGACAGCATCAGATAGATGGCCTACACATACAGAGACAGAGGGGCTCTGTTTTGCTCGCTTGGATGCTTTCTGCGGTGAGATACAGTACATTCAGCCTCTTGTGAATTGAAGGAAAATTAGGAAAACACATAGAGACTAAATTAATTATTTTGTATGTTTTTTTCTTGGTACATTTTTGGGGGAAGCCTGGCTTCCCTTGGCTTCCATGAATACAAGCCACTTGTTGATTCTAACAGTTTGCACCCAGTGGGTTATTTTCTGCAGACATCTTTGAAAATGTGGTCATATAGTAAAATATCCCTCAGCCTTTTGTCATTCTGTTATCAAACATTGCATCTGCACTGTTCCTTAAGTAAATGTGTTTTAGTCAAATGTACAATGATGTTAAAAGTAGACCTCTGCATAGGGGTGTACGGTTCGTTAAACTTTACAACCTATGGTTTTTGCTTGGCATACATTTTAAAGTGAAAGTAAGACTCAGTATCACTCTGTTATCGTGGAATTGCCCTCATATTATTACACAGCTACTTCCTCTCAGTTTGAGTCATTCTCTCACTTCATCTACGCATGACAAATGTAGTCCCACTCTCTGGCACCCTTGGTGACAGATAGAAATAATACTCACAATGATTCATTGCTGCAAAGCCGGAAACGCTGCCCTGTGATTGGCCCTCCCAATATAGAGTAAATCAGTCAAGCATGACATAGCACAGACCACAATAAAGTCAGATGGAGGGAGATGTCATGGTCACATGTAACATTCCAACATTTACAATATTAGATACATTTTCATAACAACCCAGAATCCCGCTGATTTGGAGTTTAACTATGCATAATTCAAGTCTAAGCATCTGCTGGGTTTCAACCTTTATAATGTTTGTATTGCTTGTGTTTTCAGCTAAATGTGCTGGGAACCAAAGTAGTAGGATTGGTATGGTCATTTTGAAGTTCATTGACATTCCCATGGTGGTGATAATAGTTTTTTTGTCAATGTCACTAACACTCACCAAAACAAGGAAGTAAAATTAATTAGAACACCGTTCCAACCTTTGACCTCCATATCATAATGTAACAGCTAATCAAATACATAATCAATCCACCCTGAGGATACAATGACATCCGGATGAACCCTCTCTGTCTCAGCGTACTCAGGGTTAAGACAAACATAAATACAGAGAAATCCCAATCTCCTTCTCAGACCTGGACAGATAAATGAGAGGGGTTGGCGAGCTATTTGGAATGAAAACAGTGGAGGAAGAGGGGTGTTTCTGAAGCACGGGGCTAAGTCTCCAGCACTGATCAGAGCTGGATGATGCAGACAGATGAGGAGGAGGGAGGAGGAGAGGAAGGAGGAGCAATTGGTGGAACAGACTGGCTGAGGCTCGCAGCTCTCAGTCTTTCCTCTGTGCTTGGCAGGGAGGCTTCTATTTATTTCTCTCCCTCCCTCTTTCTCTCTGCTCTCTCTCTCTCTCTCTCTCACTCTCTCTCTCTCTCTATTTTGCTGACAAAAACACACAGGCAGGAGGGCTCGCTGCCTCAAACTCACTCAGCCTGCACCATGCTGCCCTGGAGAAGAAGTAAGTTTGTTCTTGTGGAGGATGAGGCCAAGACAAAGCCTAAGAGCCTTGGAGTGGGGCTGACCTACCAGTCCATCATCTCCTCCCTGGTGCGCTCCTGTCCCGACCTGCTCCCTGACTCCACTCCCTTTGACTGGCTGGGCTCCGTTTTCCAGAGCAAGAGGCAGACGGTAGAGCTCAATAAAGAGGAGCACACCTACAACGTTCGTTACCTGGGAAGCATCGTCACCATCACAGCTAAAGGAGGAGGCTGCACACAGGACCCTGTGGCTAAGATCTGGCAAAGGAGTAACTACGGAGAGCAGAGCGTCAAGATGATGTTAACAGTGGGTCTGCAGGGCATCCGGATGGGCACAGACAAGACAGGCAAGAAGAAGCCCACCCACCTATACTCTCTGAACCGGATCACCTGCTGCACAGCTGACCCCTGCCGGCCCAAGATCCTAGCCTGGATCTACAGACATCAGGTCAAGAACAAGGCAGTGGTTCTCCGGTGCCATGCTGTTCTGGTCAGCAAGTCAGAGAAGGCCAGGGCCATCGCACATAGTCTCTACCAGACGTCCACCTCAGCCTTCAGTGAGTTCAAGCGGCTGAAGAGGCAGAGTGATTTCAGGCACTGCCAACAGCAGCTGCTGGGGGAGGACATGGTGCCGCTGATGCCTCTGAGGAAGCTGCTCAACGGGCAATGCCACTACCGGCCACCTGCCGACAGCCCTGGAGGCCCCAGCACCACCCGTCTCTGTTCCATCACAGAGGAGGAAGAAGAGGAGGAAGAGGTGGAGCATGAGAAGGTGGAGGAAGAAGGGTATGAGGGAGATGAAGAAGCTCTAAAGGACACTGACCTAACTCAGTCATATGGGTCATGTGAGATGAGCCAAGGGGACATAGTTAATGGACTGGACGAGTGCTATATCAACATCAACATAAGCATCAGCGACAGCAACAACAACACATTGACATTTGTCAGTTCTCTAGTGTGAGAGGAGAGTACGTGGATATGGTGTCATATTACCACAGAGCCACATTCGTCCTCTTCTCCTTTCACTGGTCACCTACTTTCCCTGGCTCTTTCCTGTTGTCCACAATTTGCAGTGTCTGTCAGGGAAGTTCTCCTCCAGTGCTCTTCTGGGTCAAGGAAGGAAGAAAATCTCTGTTTGGGAAAGGAATATATATTTTCAGACGGCTCAGACAGACTCTGGTTCGTCCATTTCAATTTACTGTAACAATTTGGTGAGACTGAGTGTTTTACAATGAGGGTTGTGTGAGAGACGGATAATAGCACAATTAAAAAGGGAACAATTTCCGAGACTTTTGAGAGAACTAACACTGAGCTCGTCATAGTACTGCCAGGTCTCACATATCACCCAAACCCAAATTGTTTTTACGTCTCTGTGTAACTTGATATTTTGTAAATACAGTGTTTTAAGGTACGCACATTTTGATGGACTTGTACTTTTTCAGAGAGGTTGTTTATATGAAAAATATGTATACTTTCTACTAAGACCGTGTGTATAATGTGATTTTCCACAGTTGACCTTTCTGAGTGCGTTCAACCCCGAGCAGAAGTTTAATACAGTTTTACAACAGCAGATTAATGAATTAGGCTATAATTTGGGAATCAAGCCATTGAGTTGACATGTTTATTGCTGCCATTTGTTAAAGCCCTACATATTATTTATATCCACAGTGACATTTAATGCTGAGTCTTTTGTCTTTCTCAATGAGACGCCTTTGATCTCACGGCTGTTGTTATGTGATATCTCCACACTGTGATACATTCGTGACCAAGGAGACAAATGAGAGTATGCACAAATATGTGTCGTTTTTGAACATTTGTTGTTTTACCTATAAACAAAACAGAGATACATGCCCCCTGAGTGTGTATTATATTTCTATCAGCGGGATTAAGGATGTGTTTGCATGACTGCCGGACCTTTTCCCTCTCAAAATGGCAGACACACTGAGAAAAGAAAGATACATCTGTTTCTAGCAGGTGAAGGAACCAGACCACAAAATATTTAGTCTATTCTTTGATCTAATTTCTTAAAGACTGAGTCTTTACTATTTAACAAAAACATTGTGATTGTGATCTTTGTTACATCTACATGAAATTAAGCTATTGTGTAATAAGCAATAAAAAAATACCCTCAGAATTTCATTTTTGTATATGAGTGACAAATTTAGACAGCTACTGACAATCAAAGCTGAGCATAGAGCCTTTGTCTGATTATGGTAAATCTGAGAGCTTGATTTGATTCTCATCTCCACAATATTCTATGTTAGGAAGTTAGTCTAAACAAAATATGGAACAACAAAGAAATCAACTAAACACAAAGCTTCTCAGGGCCACAATTACCCGAAGAGGTGTCTTGTTTAGTATCCACCACCACAAGACATAAACAGTCGCGCCACATTAAACCACATCTAAATTGGACCTTGCCACTTGGTTAGATGTAGATCGGACGGACCAATCTCTGCTGGGCTGGTATTGGCCACTCAGCCCTTTCCTCGGAGTGAACCAATTAATCAGAGCATTGAATAGTTCAGGAAAATAACCAATTCCCTGCCTAGGCAAGAGTGGGCCGCCTGTCAGACTGATACAGAACCAACTGAACTGAGACGGATACCAGGAAGCCGTCATACTTTTTTACTGTCAATATGCTAATCAAGATATCAGACCAAATTCATTTGTGATGTGATATTCTAATGAAATGCTCACAAAAAGGATATTCTAGTTCTCTTAAACGGATATATACTTTTTAAGCATAATTATCATAATTATACATTTCTCCAGTTCCTGCAGCTTTTGGTAAATAATAATACAATATAACATTCACACTTCAAAACACATCACAAATGTGTATATTTACAATGTTTAGTTATGTAACAAACAAACTGACCTGTTGTGGCTTCGCCATACAGGAGGCTTCCTGTCGTTTTTCGTTTGCCGAGCTTGCAGAACACAGAGCCAGTTCAACTTACTCCGGTTTAAATGATTGAGATGGATTGGTCTTTGGTGAGATTTTCTGGAACTGTTGTTGTCAATATATTCACTAATAAACTTCCTCTGAGAAGGTAGAGGATCACCAGTCTGTAGGGAAACAATCAGGAAACTCCCAACCACAAATCTACCCTAGTCCACCTTAGTGGAATACAAAAGACAATACATACAGTTCATTTTGTATTTTGTGTGAAAATACACTACATGATCAAAAGTATGTGGACACCTGGTTGTCAAACATGTCATTCCAAAATCATGGCCATTAATATGAAGTTGGTCCCCCCTTTGCTGCCACAGCAACAGCAGCTCTTCTGGGAAGGATTTCCACTAGATGTTGGAACATTGCTGCCGGGACTTGCTTCCATTCAGCACAAGCGCATATTATTTTCTATACATATTTTTTTATTGAGGTTGGGCGATTAGGCCTGTCTCGCAGTCGGCGCTCCGATTCATCCCAAAGGTGTTTGATGGAGTTGAGGTCAGGGATCTTTGCAGGCCAGTCAAGTTCTTCCACACTGATCTCTACAAACCATTTGTGTATGGACCTCGCTTTGTGCACGAGGGCATTGTCATGCTGAAACCACAAAGGACCTACCCCAAACTGTTGCCTTAAAGTTGGAATCGTTTAGAATGTTATTGTATGTTGAAGCGTTAAGATTCCCCTTCACTGGAACCAAGGGACCTAGCCCGAACCATGAAAAACAGCCCCAGACCATTATTCCTCCTCCGCCAAACTTTACAGTTGGCACTATGTATTGGGGCGTCAAACCCAGATTTGACCGGCAACCTGCCAGATGGTTTAGCTTGATTCATCACTCCAGATAATGAGTTCCCACTGCTCCAGAGTCCAATGGCTTCACAATAACAACACTTACAGTTGCAGGGAAAAAATGTTGCGAACTGGCTTGTTGGAAAGGTGGCGGTGTCACATTGAAAGTCACTGAGCTCTTCAGTAAGGCCATTCTACTGCTAATGTTTATCTATGGAGATTTCATGGCTGTGTGCTCAATTTTATACACCTGCCAGCAACGGGTGTGGCTGTAGTAGCCGAATCCACTAATTTGAAGGGGTGTCCACATACTTTTGTATTTATAGAGTACATTTATTATAGATAGCTTTTTATTGAGAACTAATGTGAAATGTAATATAAAATATCTGATTTGGTCCTTGGGGTGAAATAAATATTTCCATACACATGCATGTGCGCCCCCTCCCCCAACAGAATCACCACAAACACACTCACACACATGCGGACACACACACCCACACACCCACACACGCTCTGTCACCTCTCCCTTCTGAGCGATGGCTCATTGATCCGAAATGTCTTGCCCACAGCATACCTTGTTCCCTCTCCTCTTGCTGCCTGGTGTCCAGGAGAGCTGATTAGCACATTCTCCAAAGGCTCTTTTTCCTGGGACACACGGACGTGGAACTGCTGTGGAACGCAACATCGTATTCCCCAGCACACCAGGCGACGAGGATGTGCCTGTGGTGGTGTCACACTGCCCTGAGCGTTATTCACTAGATTACAGATAGAGAGAGAGAGAGAGATACTGGGAAAGCCAGGTAGAGAACAGCTGCGAGGGCAGAGCAACCTCACCATGTCCCCCACAGACTCCCTGCTACCTCTTTGTTCTTCACTGCTGCATAATATGTTGCGTTTTACAGCAATTCCATGTATGTGTGTTCCACATATTATGTGGGCAACACATAACACACCATGTGTCTTGCCTCGTGTTTGATTAGATTTCTTTCATGTTCATTAAGAACACCAGTCTCCGGTGGCTGATTCGCTGCCAACAAGCCTCTGGAATAGATGGTGAGATAGCGATTGAGCCCCAGTATTCTGGGAAGACATCCATGATGTACCATGAGCCACCTAGCCTGCTCTGCTACCGTCGGTTCACATTGGCTCTGTTTTGCTGGGAACGCACCCGTTTACACAACACGCTGTACGGCTCCTCCGCTAAGTGCGCCCATGCCAGACATAACACAGTAATGAATGGAGGCCACAAGACAAACAATGTTGCTGGAATTATTACTGTGTGTCGTGTGCAGATGGGCAAATTGGATATAACATAACACATTAATGCGTGAATGCCGTAAGACAAACAATGTTACTGGAATTATTACTGTGCATCTGTATCGTGCCATACATCTGAATCTAGGCCTACTATATGGAAGACCTGGGCATTACACAGGGTGGGATGCGAATCCATCCCAGGAGAGATACACTACTGTATATGTACAAAAGTATGTGGACACCCCTTCAAATTAGTGATTTGGCTATTTCAGTCAAACTCGTTGCTGACAGGTGTATAAAATCAAGCACACTGCCATGCAATCTCCATAGACAAACATTGACAGTGGAATGGCCTTACTGAAGAGCTCAGTGACTTTCACCATTGCACCGTTATAGGATACCAGCTTTTCAGCAAGTCAGTTCTGGAGTGACCATCTGGCAGTCATATGGATGAATCTGGGTTTGGCGGATGCCAGGTGAACGCTACCTGCCCCAATGCATAGTGCCAACTGTAAAGGTTGGTGGAGGAGGAATAATGGTCTGGGGCTGTTTTTCATGATTTGGGCTATGACCCTTAGTTCCAGTGAAGAGAAATCTTAACACTACAGCATACAATGATATTCTAAATGATTATGTGCTTCCAACTTTGTGGCAACAGTTTGGGGAAGACCCTTTCCTGTTTCAGCATGACAATGCCCTTGTGCACAAAGCGAAGTCCATACAGAAATAATTTGTTGAGATCGGAGTGGAAGAACTTGACTGGCCTGTACAGAGCCCTGACCTTAACTCAATCGAACACCTTTGGGATGAATCGGAATGCCGACTGTGAGCCAGGCCTAATCGCCCAATATCAGTGCCCGACCACACTAATGCTGTTATGGATGAATGAAAGCAAGTCCCCACAGCAATGTTCCAACATCTAGTGGAAAGCCTTCCCAGAAATGTGTAGGCTGTTATAGCAGCAAAGGGGGGACCAACTCCATATTAATGGCCATGATTTTGGAATGACATGTTAGACAAGCAGGTGTCCACATACTTTTGGTCATGTAGTGTTTGTAGAAGTCAAATTGTGTGACAAACTGGACAAAATGCAACCCCACTGAGCTCCAAACCAACTAAGCTTGCTGACCTTTTCCATTTCTTGAATCTCTTAAAATGTGCTCCTAAAAAAAAAGACTTGCACACCTTGCAAGTTGCAAATGAGATGACCTGGCCCGTGTTTTGCTGTTACGCAAAGCTGTCAAAAAACAGAGAAGAAAATAATCTCTACTGTCAAAGGCATCACTATGATGATTATCATTATACAGCATTATTTCCACCCAAGCAGCCTCCCCACGAGGCTTCGGCTCCTTGACATAGTTGACAAATAAAGACTTGTTTGTGATGAATATTGTATGGCCCTTCAGAAAGGGGGAAGGAATACTTCAATATAGTCAGAAACACACACACACACACACACACACACACACACACACACACACACACACACACACACACACACACACACACACACACACACACACACACACAACTCTGTTATGTTCAGCCATTTGTACTCTACAGCGTCTGATTCAGAACCCATAAAACCTGTGGCCTTAAAAATCTGCGAAACAATGTTGTAATTCATGAGGACCAGGGGTAAGTTACTACCATTAAACCTTTATGGTGTTATTCCATCATAACAAATAGAGTCTGATAGGAATGTAATAAATAAACAACCACTGCCTAGACAGTCCTTCTTTAGCCTGTACTGTATGCATGCTAAGTCAATGAAATGGTAGAATATTTAATATTCTACTTTTCTCTTGTAGGATAGTGAGGGCAAGCCTAAATGCACTGTTCCAGTGTCTTAGAAAAGCATGGCGAAGGTGTTGGTAAATTCATAATACTGAAACAGTACATTTCACTGCCTTGAATCTTTATGCTCAGTCTGTATTAATACTCACTGGGAGCAAAGTCATTTCCTCAGATTTAATAGAGCTGGTTTTATGTAATGCACTTTTTTTATGTAATGCACTGGAGCTGGTTTTATGTAAAGACATTAACTGTACTTTCCAACGATCCCACCATTACTAGCCTGTCCACTTAAAACTCTCAACGGCAGAATAAATATTTCATCTAAGAAGCTCACATGTACATAGCTGTGTACATTAAAACCTTTGCTACTCAGAGAGGAATCATGTATTTTAAGCCTTCTTATCTGTTGATGTGCCCTTGAGCGAGGTACCTAAAGGAGAACTGCACCCCCTGATTTGGCCTATTGCTTGCTCCTCAAGAAAATCTGGCAGCCACGACAGAAGACAAACGTGAGTTGGCTTGGGGTGTGGTTTGATGTGGGTGTTTCTTGGGTGTGTCCTTGCCACCACCAAGACTCACCCATCTGTCATGACCTTGCCCTCAGCTTCTTCTCCCTCTTTGGTATAATGGCGTTTGCAACAATTATATGTGCATTCTGCCACCTACTGTACAGGTATATAATTAGGATCCCCCCAAAAATCTAAATAACGCAGGGTAAAGAATTACAAATGTATTATGAGAGAACATGTCAAAAGAAAATCCATACAAGCTATCAATAACAAAAATGGTATTAAATTCAATCAGCCTGTTTTTCCGCTCTAATCAGGTCCCTACAAGGGCTCCGAGGGATCCTGTAAGGGCAGGACATTTACTGGCAACAGTAGTTCTTGCAGTGCTTCTCTCATTCAATCTTGGAGGCCCAAACACTTCTCGGCTGCAGATATGATGTCCAGCTTCATGGACGTCTTGGACACTTGTGCAGTACAGTTAATAACTGTGGCTATAAATACTACAAAATCCGCCAGCGTCACAATAAGTGTATCCAGATCACTTGATTGACGTATAACATTTGCAACTGGTTGTGGTCCATCCACCGCCATATGTTCTTCAGAACTGTGGCCTCTTGCCCTTTCAACGCTCTTCACCGCCTCCACATACAGTAGGAGATTTGCTGTACAGCCCTGATCCTTGACCCCTCAACCTCTTTCACCCTAACAGGGCACTCAGGGAATTCGGGAATATGATCCACACCACAGTTGCAACATTTTACATTCACGCTTCAATAACACATTCCTTCCGTCTGCAAACACTTGACACATGGCCAAACCGTTTAGACTTCTTGCATTGCGTCGGGTTTTGCACGAACGCTCTTACGGGATATCTTATATTTCCCTTGCCCCCAGCGGTTTCCCCCCACTCAATCACAACAAACAGGTTGAGTTCAATAACTACAGGCAAATGCATAGGGAGATGCCGGGGGAAGCTTTGAAGAGGTCAGTAGCCTGCAGAGTAATACGAGAGGAATGCAATTTCTGAATTTATGTAGATATTATAAACTAAGCAGTTTGATAACTTTCAAATGTAGTATCAAGTTCATGTAGAATAAAAAACAATTTACATATTACCATAGAGGCAGTGTTCTACTAATATGACAATGTGTACCTTTCCCCTATCATTGTCATTCCCAGCCGATACAGATACTGCACCTATCGGCATTTTGTCTGGTGGCAATGGGGCTACCTTGGTAAACATGTCAGTGGTCATACCTTCCTGTGTGGTGTCCCATTTCCACCACAGAAGTTCCCTGGTGCAGAATACACAGTTTCTCCCTCCCTATATTGACTTATACCATTCAATAATAAAAAATAAAATAAAAATACAAGTAGAAGTTGTAGCTAGTAAACGTTTAATGCCGAGTGACAGGTCTCTCTCCATTTAGAGGCATCATTACCAAGCCTGTCTGTCAGTTTGGACTTCATCACATCATCTTGCAAGTCTCCATGTGCTGGCTCCATACATGTTTCTGTAAACACATAGTCACTGTTCTATTACCAATGGCAGTTAGGATAGGCAAGATCTGTAACAAAAACAGGTACCATGTTGAAGGTTGAACAAGTCAGATAAAACCTACCCAATTATGGTCTCCCAATCGACGACCATTGGTGAGCAGACAAGAGGTTAGGCTGGAGGTAAGGTCTTTGCCAGAGCCCCATTGATGGGCATGGCAGCATAGATCTGCTCCAAGCCCCACAAAGATACTGGTCTGTCAAACACACACACAGACCACTGATTTCATTATCATTGGTGGTTATTACTAGGATTGTGGAACAATCCTGATCGCTGCATTCCTTCTATTTCACTTCAGATTTCATGATATGTGGTTCCACCAGGCTAGATGATGAAGATGAATTGGGACAAAACTCAAAACTGTTTTGACCTTTGACCAAATGTCACCAAGCTCATTCAAGTGTCCTCCCTGTTCCGTTTATGGTTTGAGCGAGGACATGTCTGCGTGATGCTGAGGGTCCCCTTGCTGGTCTTCTCTATGTGGCACACCCTGATCTGTTTCACCTGTCCTTGTGATTGTCTCCACCCCCTCCAGGTGTCGCTTATTATCCCTGTGTTTCCGGTCTCTCTGTGCCAGTTCATCTTGTTTGCTAAGTCAACCAGCGGTATTCCTTGCGCCTATTTCCCCTCCCTTTACCCTCTGTCTCTTTCGGTTCTAGTCCTCCTGGTTTCGACCCTTGCCTGTCCTGACTCCAAAAACCCACCTGCCTGACCGCTCTCCCTGTTCTGTATTCAAACCTGCCTATCCCCCTGTACTGTTTGGACTCTGATCTGGTTACTGAACCCCTGCCTGGACCCTGGACTCTGACCCGGTTTATGAACTCTTGCCTGTCCCCGACCTACCTACCCCTTGGATTTATATTAATATCAGAGCTCAACCATCTGCTTCCTGTGTCTGCATTTGGGTCTCACCTTGTCCTTAAACTATGTTGCATGTTCGGTTGAAAACTGGACATCTCTCAAACAACTGTAGCAGGCAATCCTCAAACTTCATCTTATGAGGTGGTGTTGACTAGAAAGCACTGTGACAGGGTGATACAATAGACAGCCAATTGGAAAATTCAATTTTGTTAAAGGACAAAGCATTTTGATAATGCACTTCACAACCAAAATGACTCTACTTGAATGGGTAATTAACCTACTAGTTTATCAAACCGGATAAATAATAACACTTCACATAAAACACATTACAGTTGTTGATGAAGTCCTCATGGCAGTAACTAGGGTCAAGCTAATTTTAGGGCGACACTAGTTCCCACAGCCACAGTCATACAGGCTCCCTACTTCCACAGTTTCTCTTAAAATTAGATTTTAAACCAAGGGGTTGGAACCGGTTCAGGGAACAGAACCAAAAACAAATGTGGTCTGATCTATACTGTTCCCAAAACAGAAACATTATTTTAAAAGCATGGGAACTGGCTAATAACTTTTAAGTTCAGGGCATTTTTTTCCAGTCCCACCAAAATTGCAACTAAGCACCTCACTCTGTCACTCAAACTTATTTCAGCATCTGCCTAGAGATCTTTGCCAGTGGGTGTGCATTTGTATAGGCTACCTGCCCCTCCCCTCTGAAGCTTACTTTAGCCTACTGATGACATTACAAGCATAATTCAGAAATGAGGGAGAGATGTTTAACCCCTAAAAAAAAAAGACATCCATTGTGGTATGGGTCAGAATGACCCGCAGTTTAAACACACTCAACACGGTCAAAGAAACAAGTAAAAACAGCCAGAACTTTATTTTGTCTTGTCAGACCTTTCATAAATGTCACGTTTGTTTGTATAGACGGACCAAGGCGCAGCGTATGTTGAGTTCCACATAATATTTAATAGTGAAACTTAGCAAAACAAACAATAAACAAACAAACCATGACAACAGAGGTGCTACATACACTTAACCAAAACAATATCCCATAAGACACAGGTGGAAAAAATGCTACTTAAGTATGATCCCCGATTAGAGGCAACGATAGCCAGTTGCCTCTAATTGGGAATCAAAGGTGCGGACTCCGACTCTGAAACAAAAAAGGGAGGGTTGGGGGGGGTCTAGTGTCGGTGGCAGCTCTGGTGCGGGACGAAGCACCCGCTCATCCTGCTAGCACTGGTGCGGAACGAAGAACCCTCTCATCCCACAGATCCAGCCATGGACCAAGACTAAACACTGTGCCTGGACTGGACCTAGGTGCAGAAGAAGGCCCCCGCCATGGAGCGGGACTGGACGCCGTGTTCGGACTGGACATCGGCGCAGGGGAAGGCCCCCGCCATGGAGCGGGACTGGACGCCGTGTTCGGACTGGACATCGGCGCAGGGGAAGGCCCCCGCCATGGAGCGGGACTGGACGCCGTGTTCGGACTGGACATCGGCGCAGGGGAAGGCCCCCGCCATGGAGCGGGACTGGACGCCGTGTTCGGACTGGACATTGGCGCATGGGAAGGACCCCGCCATGGAGCGGGACTGGACGCCGTGTTCGGACTGGACATCGGCGCAGGGGAAGGCCCCCGCCATGGAGCGGGACTGGACGCCGTGTTCGGACTGGACATTGGCGCAGGGCAAGGCCCCCGCCATGGAGCGGGACTGGACGCCGTGTTCGGACTGGACATTGGCGCAGGGGAAGGCCCCCGCCATGGAGCGGGACTGGACGCCGTGTTCGGACTGGACATTGGCGCAGGGGAAGGCCCCCGCCATGGAGCGGGACTGGACGCCGTGTCAAGACTGGGCATCGGGGCAGAGAAGGGTTCCTGCCATGGAGCTGGACTGGACGCCGTGTCTAGACTGGGCATCGGGGCAGAGAAGGACTCCTGCCATGGAGCTGGACTGGACACCGTGTCAAGACTGGGCATTGGGGCAGAGAAGGACTCCTGCCATGGAGCTGGACTGGTACGCCGTGTTTGGACTGGACATCGGCGCAGGGGAAGGCTCCCGCCATGGAGCGAGCCTGGACGTTGTGCCTGGACTCCTCACTCCTCCACATTCTCCCTCAACTCACTGAGAGTCTCTGGTTCACTCCTCGGCTCCGCCGACCACTCCGTGTGCCCTCCCCCCCAAAAAGGTTTTGGGCTGTCTTTTGGGCTTGCGTCGTGGCAGCGAACCCTGGCGTCGTCGCTGTCCTCCATTCTCTCCTTGCGTCTCCCGCCATGAAAGGCGATCTTGTCCTGCCAGGATTTCTTCCCAAGTCCAGGATCCCTTACCATCCAGAATCTCTTCCCAAATCCAGGATACTTTCTCCTCCTGGGCACGCTGCTTGGTCTTTTGTTGCTGGGATAGTCTGTCACGTTCGTTTGTATAGACGGACCAAGGCGCAGCGTATGTTGAGTTCCACATAATTAATTTTAATTATGAAACTTAGCAAAATAAACAAACAAACAAACCATGACAACAGAGGTGCTACATACACTTACTCAAAACAATATCCCATAACACACAGGTGGAAAAAATGCTGCTTAAGTATGATCCCCAATTAAAGATAACGATAGCCAGCTGCCTCTAATTGGGAATCATACTAAAACACCAACATAGAAAAAACAAACTAGAACCCCACATAGAAAATATAAACTAGACTAAACTCCTAGTCACAATATGACCTACTCTACCATAGAAAATAAAGGCTTTCTATGGTCAGGACACAGAAAGAAGAAATACAAGAACATTTCAAAAACTCTATATTTAAGAACTATTTGTTAAGCGTATTTCCTTCTCACAAGTAGGCATTTGTCTTGCATTTCCCAGTAACAGTAACACTCAGGTGTGATTTTGACCCTATTGGTCAAAATGATCCCTTCAGTCTTTTCTCCACATGTTGAATATAATGTACGTGTGTGCTTTCTGCAGATGTATTCATTGCATTCTGCAAAAGTGGTGCTGGTTTTACTGTCTTGTCGAGGTGGGCAGAGCAAATCGTGTAGGCCCGAGAACAATTCTGATTACATTGGAAGCTGTCTATCTTGACTTTGTTGTGGTGACGGTGACCATTCTATAGTACCATCTTTAGACTTTCATGTCCTGTCCTCTCTGGGTGATGGTTGTCTCTCTCTCATCTGATGCAGGAGATGGAATGACCTTAAATGAGGAAGAGTAATTTAATTTCAGGGAGAATAAGTGGAAGTGGAAATGGGTCCAAATGACCCACAACATAACAGAAGGGTTAATTAGAGAAGAATGGATTTACTTTTTCAATGTTAGTTCAATGGTAGCAACATAGAGAAGACAAGCAAGGGGACCCTCAGCATCATGCAGACATGCCCTAACTGTGACCGTTCCTATATATGGAACAAGGAGGACGCTTAAATCCAAATGTCACCAACCTGATTCATTAACTCCAGAAAGGTAAGACGTGTTTTTAATTCTAGTGCTGCTCTGCACACAAAAGCTGATTAGCTAAGTAGCTAGCTAGCTAACATTTGCTCTGGTCCAACGTTAAACCAAATTGGAAGTTCAAAAACATTCAAAGATCCGAAACAGTGGAATGGAATGAAAAAAAATAATGGTTTTGTTAAAAAGGAAAGATTGGAAAATAATTTTGGTTCCAACCCATTTTAAACCTAACCCTAACTACACTGTGATCCTTATGTCTAACCCTAACTTTAAAATAAGAAAGCATTTTTTTGTTTTCAGGAATTTGTACGATATAGCCAATTTTGACGTGTGGCTGTGGTACCTAGTGGAAACCCTAATTCAATGCTTTACAGATGAAGACTGACTGTAGCTCCAGATTGGATTAGACTCAGGCCAATGACACTGTTACGGCTTGTTGGTCCTAGTTTACTGTATTAGTCAGACTTAGAAGTGAGTTAGCTACCACCATAGCTGCATCTAACTGCCTGTAGCTGGCCCTGAAGCAAGGATATGCATATTCTCGGTACCATTTCAAAGGAAACACTTTGAAGTTTGTGGAAATGTTTTATTATTTGTTTCCGGTTCCGGGTTGGAGCGAGCGGTCGCATCTACACTTCGGTCCGCAGGTAGTATAACTTTTCATTACATTTCATTATAGTACAACGGTTTGATTTGTCTAATCTTAGCAATTTCTTCTTAGCTAGCTACATAGCCGTCTCTGTATCAAAGATAATTGCGTAATTATCGTATTTCGTCGTCCTAACGTAGTCTACACTGCTTTCTGACCAGCAGCTAGCTAACGTCCACTAGCACCGCAGCTAGCTAACGTCCACTAGCACTGTAGAAACTATTACACTCAACGACTCGATTAGTGTAGTGTTAGCTAGCTACATAGTTGTCTTTGCTGTCTTCGTATCCAATGTAATTGTGTAGTTTAGAGTGTATAGACTTAGAGTGATTATCTTAATTTACCGAGGTTAGCTAGCCAACTATTTGTCGTCCTTAACGTAGGAGTCACTGCTAGCTAGCTAGCCAACAGCTAGCCAACGTCTTCCGAATTGAACTTCAACAACCCAGTCAACATTCCGCCTCGCTCCACAGGTAGTATCACATTTTCATTTCACTTCATTACAGTCCAACGGTTTGATTTGTTTGATCGTAGCTAGCTAGCTACATAGCCGTCTTTGTATCTAAGACAATTGTGTAGTCTGGAGCGATTTTCTAGGTTAGCTAGCCAGCTATTGTCGTGCTTTTAACGTAACGTTACGTAATCAACACTGCTAGCTAGCCAGCTAGCCCCCGAATAGCAGCACTGTAGAAACTATTACACTCGACGGAACGACTTGATTAGTGTAGTGTCAACAACGTAGCCACTGCCAGCTAGCCTACTCCAGCAGTACTGTATCATTTCAATCATTTTAGTCAATAAGATTCTTGCTACGTAAGCTTAACGTTCTGAACATTCGATAAGTGTAGTCCACTTGTCATTCCAATCTCCTTTGCATTAGCGTAGCCTCTTCTGTAGCCTGTCAACTATGTGTCTATCTATCCCTGTTCTCTCCTCTCTGCACAGACCATACAAACGCTCCACACCGCGTGGCCCCGGCCACCCTAATCTGGTGGTCCCAGCGCGCACGACCCACGTGGAGTTCCAGGTCTCCGGTAGCCTCTGGAACTGCCGATCTGCGGCCAACAAGGCAGAGTTCATCTCAGCCTATGCCTCCCTCCAGTCCCTCGACTTCTTGGCACTGACGGAAACATGGATCACCACAGACAACACTGCTACTCCTACTGCTCTCTCTTCGTCCGCCCACGTGTTCTCGCACACCCCGAGAGCTTCTGGTCAGCGGGGTGGTGGCACCGGGATCCTCATCTCTCCCAAGTGGTCATTCTCTCTCTCTCCCCTTACCCATCTGTCTATCGCCTCCTTTGAATACCATGCTGTCACAGTTACCAGCCCTTTCAAGCTTAACATCCTTATCATTTATCGCCCTCCAGGTTCCCTCGGAGAGTTCATCAATGAGCTTGATGCCTTGATAAGCTCCTTTCCTGAGGACGGCTCACCTCTCACAGTCCTGGGCGACTTTAACCTCCCCACGTCTACCTTTGACTCATTCCTCTCTGCCTCCTTCTTTCCACTCCTCTCCTCTTTTGACCTCACCCTCTCACCTTCCCCCCCTACTCACAAGGCAGGCAATACGCTCGACCTCATCTTTACTAGATGCTGTTCTTCCACTAACCTCATTGCAACTCCCCTCCAAGTCTCAGACCACTACCTTGTATCCTTTTCCCTCTCGCTCTCATCCAACACTTCCCACACTGCCCCTACTCGGATGGTATCGCGCCGTCCCAACCTTCGCTCTCTCTCCCCCGCTACTCTCTCCTCTTCCATCCTATCATCTCTTCCCTCTGCTCATACCTTCTCCAACCTACCTCCTGATTCTGCCTCCTCAACCCTCCTCTCTTCCCTTTCTGCATCCTTTGACTCTCTATGTCCCCTATCCTCCAGGCCGGCTCGGTCCTCCCCTCCCGCTCCGTGGCTCGACGACTCACTGCGAGCTCACAGAACAGTGCTCCGGGCAGCCGAGCGTAAATGGAGGAAAACTCGCCTCCCTGCGGACCTGGCATCCTTTCACTCCCTCCTCTCTACATTTTCCTCCTCTGTCTCTGCTGCTAAAGCCACTTTCTTCCACTCTAAATTCCAAGCATCTGCCTCTAACCCTAGGAAGCTCTTTGCCACCTTCTCCTCCCTTCTGAATCCTCCTCCCCCCCTCCCCCCTCCTCCCTCTCTGCAGATGACTTCGTCAACCATTTTGAAAAGAAGGTCGACGACATCCGATCCTCGTTTGCTAAGTCAAACGACACCGCTGGTTCTGCTCACACTGCCCTACCCTGTGCTCTGACCTCTTTCTCCCCTCTCTCTCCAGATGAAATCTCGCTTCTTGTGACGGCCGGCCGCCCAACAACCTGCCCGCTTGACCCCATCCCCTCCTCTCTTCTCCAGACCATTTCCGGAGACCTTCTCCCTTACCTCACCTCGCTCATCAACTCATCCCTGACCGCTGGCTACGTCCCTTCCGTCTTCAAGAGAGCGAGAGTTGCACCCCTTCTGAAAAAACCTACTCTCGATCCCTCCGATGTCAACAACTACAGACCAGTATCCCTTCTTTCTTTTCTCTCCAAAACTCTTGAACGTGTCGTCCTTGGCCAGCTCTCCCGCTATCTCTCTCAGAATGACCTTCTTGATCCAAATCAGTCAGGTTTCAAGACTAGTCATTCAACTGAGACTGCTCCTCTCTGTATCACGGAGGCGCTCCGCACTGCAAAAGCTAACTCTCTCTCCTCTGCTCTCATCCTTCTAGACCTATCGGCTGCCTTCGACACTGTGAACCATCAGATCCTCTCCACCCTCTCCGAGTTGGGCATCTCCGGTGCGGCCCACGCTTGGATTGCGTCCTACCTGACAGGTCGCTCCTACCAGGTGGCGTGGCGAGAATCTGTCTCCTCGCCACGCGCTCTCACCACTGGTGTCCCCCAGGGCTCTGTTCTAGGCCCTCTCCTATTCTCGCTATACACCAAGTCACTTGGCTCTGTCATAACCTCACATGGTCTCTCCTATCATTGCTATGCAGACGACACACAATTAATCTTCTCCTTTCCCCCTTCTGATGACCAGGTGGCGAATCGCATCTCTGCATGTCTGGCAGACATATCAGTGTGGATGACGGATCACCACCTCAAGCTGAACCTCGGCAAGACGGAGCTGCTCTTCCTCCCGGGGAAGGACTGCCCGTTCCATGATCTCGCCATCACGGTTGACAACTCCATTGTTTCCTCCTCCCAGAGCGCTAAGAACCTTGGCGTGATCCTGGACAACACCCTGTCGTTCTCAACTAACATCAAGGCGGTGGCCCGTTCCTGTAGGTTCATGCTCTACAACATCCGCAGAGTACGACCCTGCCTCACACAGGAAGCGGCGCAGGTCCTAATCCAGGCACTTGTCATCTCCTGTCTGGATTACTGCAACTCACTGTTGGCTGGGCTCCCTGCCTGTGCCATTAAACCCCTACAACTCATCCAGAACGCCGCAGCCCGTCTGGTGTTCAACCTTCCCAAGTTCTCTCACGTCACCCCGCTCCTCCGCTCTCTCCACTGGCTTCCAGTTGAAGCTCGCATCCGCTACAAGACCATGGTGCTTGCCTACGGAGCTGTGAGGGGAACGGCACCGCAGTACCTCCAGGCTCTGATCAGGCCCTACACCCAAACAAGGGCACTGCGTTCATCCACCTCTGGCCTGCTCGCCTCCCTACCACTGAGGAAGTACAGTTCCCGCTCAGCCCAGTCAAAACTGTTTGCTGCTCTGGCCCCCCAATGGTGGAACAAACTCCCTCACGACGCCAGGACAGCGGAGTCAATCACCACCTTCCGGAGACACCTGAAACCCCACCTCTTCAAGGAATACCTAGGATAGGATAAAGCAATCCTTCTCACCCCCCCCCTTAAATGATTTAATAGATGCACTATTGTAAAGTGGCTGTTCCACTGATGTCAGAAGGTGAATTCACCAATTTGTAAGTCGCTCTGGATAAGAGCGTCTGCTAAATGACTTAAATGTAAAAAAATGTAAATGTTGATTTATTTTTATTTCACCTTTATTTAACCAGGTAGGCTAGTTGAGAACAAGTTCTCATTTGCAACTGCGACCTGGCCAAGATAAAGCAAAGCAGTTCGACACATACAACAACACAACAGAGTTACACATGGAATAAACAAACATACAATCAATAATACAGTAGAAAAATCTATATACAGTATGTGCAAATGAGGTAGGATAAGAGAGGTAAAGGCAATAAATAGGCCATGGTGGCAAAGTAATTACAATATAGCAATTAAACACTGAAATGGTAGGATGTGCAGAAGATGAATGTGCAAGTTGAGATACTGGAGTGCAAAGGAGCAAGATTAATAAATAAATAAATACAGTATGGGGATGAGGAAGATTGGATGGGCTATTTACAAATGAGCTATGTACAGGTGCAGTGATCTGTGAGCTGCTCTGACAGCTGATGCTTAAAGCTAGTGAGGGAGGTAAGAGTCTCCAGCTTCAGAGTTTTGCAGTTTGTTTCAGTCATTGGCAGCAGAGAACTGGAAGGAGAGGTGGCCAAAGGAAGAATTGGCTTTGGGATTGACCAGTGAGTGCTGCTATGGTGAACAGTGAGGTGAGATAAGACTAGATGTAGATGACCTGGAGCCAGTGGGTTCGGCAACGAGTATGAAGCGAGGGCCTACCAACGAGATCATACAGGTCACAGTGGTGGGTAGTATATGGGGCTTTGGTGACAAAACGGATGGCACTGTGATAGACTGCATCCAATTTGTTGAGCAGAGTGTTGGAGGCTATTTTGTAAATAACATCGCCGAAGTCAAGGATCGGTAGGATGGTCAGTTTTATGAGGGTATGTTTGGCAGCATGAGTGAAGGATGCTTTGTTGCGAAATAGGAAGACGATGCTAGATTTAATTTTGGATTGGAGATGTTTAATGTGAGTCTGGAACGAGAGCTTACAGTCTAACCAGACACCTAGGTATTTGTATTTGTCCACATATTCTAAGTCAGAACCGTCCAGAGTGGTGATGCTGGACGGGCAAGCAGGTGCGGCAGTGATCGGTTGAATAGCATGCATTTAGTTTAACTTGCATTTAAGAGCAGTCGAAGGCCACGGAAGGAGAGTTGTATGTCATTGAAGCTCATCTGGAGGTTAGTTAACACAGTGTCGTCTGCGTAGATGTGGATCAAAGAATCACCAGCAGCGAGAGCGACATCATTGATGTATACAGAGAAGAGAGTCGGCCCGAGAATTGAACCCTGTGGCACACCCATAGAGACTGCCAGAGGTCCGGACAACAGGCCCTCCAATTTGACATACTGAACTCAATCGGAGAAGTAGTTGGTGAACCAGAGTCGAAAGCCTTAGCCAGATTGATGAATACGGAAATGTGAAAGGAATGTAGGAGAATATAGCACAATAGATCTGGTAAAAGATAATACAAAGAAAAAAACAATCGTTCTTTTTTTTTGTACCATCATCTTTGAAATGCAAGAGAAGGGCCATAAAGTATTATTCTAGCCCAGGTGCAATTTAGATGTGTATGTGCAACGTTTTAGACTTATCCAATGAACCATTGCATTTCTGTTCAAAATTTTGCATCAAGACCACCCAAATTTGCCTAATTTGTTAATAAATGTTCATGTTCAACATTGTGCACTCTCCTCAAACAATAGCATGGTATTATTTCACTGTAATAGCTACGTTAATTGGACAGTGCAGTTAGATTAACAAGAATTTAAGCTTTCTGCCAATATCAGATATGTCTATGTCCTGGGAAATGTTATTATTACCTACCACCTCATGCTAATCGCATTAGCCTACGTTAGCTCAACCATCCCGTGGATGGATCCCGAAGAAGTTAACCCTAATTTGCTGACCCTGTAAAACAACACATTTCACTGCACACTGCATTAGGAAAGTATTCAGACCCCTTGACTTTTTCCACATTTTGTTAAGTTTATTCTGAAAATTATTAAATTGATTTTGTTCCCCTCATCAATCTACACACTATCCTATAATGACAAAGCAAATACAGGTCTTAGACATTTTTGCAATGTCTAAAAACCTAAATATCACATTTTCATAACTATTCAGACCCTTTACTCACTTGAGTCTTCTTGAATATGACGCTACAAGCTTGGCACACCTGTATTTGGGGAGTTTCTCCAATTCTCCTCTGCAGATCCTCTCAAGCTGTGTCAGGTTGGATGGGAAGCGTCGCTGCACAGCTATTTTCAAGTGTGGGACCTTATATAGGCATGTGTATGCCTTTCCAAATCATGTCCAATCAATTGAATTTACTTTTCTTTTGGAGTATTGTGTTTATATTGATGAGGGGAAAAAACTATTTAATCCATTGTAGAAAAAGGCTGTAATGTAACAAAATGTGAAAAAAAGTCAAGGGGTATGAATACTTTCCGAATACACTGTATGTGACAATATAAACACATATTTTTGGTAATCAATCCTTATACCTCCAGTCTATAAAGTGTTGCCATTACATCCTGTGTACGTATTACCAACACAGTCATGATATGGGTTCATCCTCTATGGTCCTCTTCCGGTTGGACTCATAGACATACACATTACCTGTCCATCATTAGCTGTCTTATTACATGACATCACAGTCATGATATGGGTTCATCCTCTATGGTCCTCTTCCGGTTGGACTCATAGACATACACATTACCTGTCCGTCATTAGCTGTCTTATTACATGACATCACAGTCATGATATGGGTTCATCCTCTATGGTCCTCTTCCGGTTGGACTCATAGACATACACATTACCTGTCCGTCATTAGCTGTCTTATTACATGACATCACAGTCATGATATGGGTTCATCCTCTATGGTCCTCTTCCGGTTGGACTCATAGACATACACATTACCTGTCCGTCATTAGCTGTCTTATTACATGACATCACAGTCATGATATGGGTTCATCCTCTATGGTCCTCTTCCGGTTGGACTCATAGACATACACATTACCTGTCCGTCATTAGCTGTCTTATTACATGACATCACAGTCATGATATGGGTTCATCCTCTATGGTCCTCTTCCGGTTAGACTCATAGACATACACATTACCTGTCCGTCATTAGCTGTCTTATTACATGACATCACAGTCATGATATGGGTTCATCCTCTATGGTCCTCTTCCGGTTAGACTCATAGACATACACATTACCTGTCCGTCATTAGCTGTCTTATTACATGACATCACAGTCATGATATGGGTTCATCCTCTATGGTCCTCTTCCGGTTAGACTCATAGACATACACATTACCTGTCCGTCATTAGCTGTCTTATTACATGACATCACAGTCATGATATGGGTTCATCCTCTATGGTCCTCTTCCGGTTGGACTCATAGACATACACATTACCTGTCCGTCATTAGCTGTCTTATTACATGACATCACAGTCATGATATGGGTTCATCCTCTATGGTCCTCTTCCGGTTAGACTCATAGACATACACATTACCTGTCCGTCACTAGCTGTCTTATTACATGACATCACAGTCATGATATGGGTTCATCCTCTATGGTCCTCTTCCGGTTGGACTTATAGACATACACATTACCTGTCCGTCATTAGCTGTCTTATTACATGACATCACAGTCATGATATGGGTTCATCCTCTATGGTCCTCTTCCGGATAGACTCATAGACATACACATTACCTGTCCGTCACTAGCTGTCTTATTACATGACATCACAGTCATGATATGGGTTCATCCTCTATGGTCCTCTTCCGGTTAGACTCATAGACATACACATTACCTGTCCATCATTAGCTGTCTTATTACATGACATCACAGTCATGATATATGGTTTCATCCTTTGAGGACCTCCTCTTATTGCTAGACTCATGTACCGCGGTGGCATAAGCTGGGCTCCACAGTCATAGACGTACTGCAACATCATTGGCTGTGCTCCACAATGATGAACTCCAGCCACAGCACAGATAGGAAGTAAGAAGGTGACACATTCCCATTTAACTTGCTTCTGGCAGAGCCTCCACTGACATCGTTAGCCCCATTTCGAGACAAATTATGAAATCAATAACCTGGAGAGAAGAGGGTGGTTGGTTGTTTTGTAAAAGTGTTATTTTATGTGTGCTAATTAATCCAGGTGTTAGTAATGTCTCCGGATGTGTGTTGAAACGGCTTGGTATAATTATGGTATAACTCTGGGAGTATGTGAGTCAGTTGGTCCCTGATATACTTTTTTTTTGCGGGGGGGGAGTGGGGGGGGTTAACTTTATGCTATAAAATAAATAGACAACATACACTATGCTACCAAATTACATTGTGGCAATGTCCAGCTTTTTTAAGAACAACATAAAGGGGCCAAGGGAAGGCTGGATATTTCTTTGCTATCTTCACCTTGGTTTACCCCCTCCATCTCTCCCAGCTCCTATCTCCGATTAAAACCACCAGGAGGTTAACCCCAGTTATTCTCGTCTGAATAAGATATGAATGGGCTTCTGATAAGAACAATTTATAGGTAAGATTGTTATCTAAAATCATACAAAATTAGTGCCACCTCTGAAGCCATTTGATGTTTAGGCTAGTTATACTAATTAAACCTTAATATTACAGTTTGACAACCCTGTTTGAAGCTTTTAAATGATATCAAACTCAACAGTTTATCTTTTCCAGTGATGAAGACATGGATGTCTCATGGGTGAGGTATGCAAAATGGGTCTCCTTTGAGCACCTCTAACACCTGAATGTTTTGGCATTCAGGTCCAAAAAGTAACTTCCTGAACACTTCTACCATGGGCAAATATGTACAGTATGGAAGGTTTCGTTCAAATCAAAAGGGGTGCCCTCAGAAAGTGATTGAAATCATATTGTTAAAGAAAATGTGTATTTAATTGACACCTTACATGTCAAATTCAGACTGTAATTGGTTTCCCTTTATTGTACATATTTAATTGTACAGATGACCTGACCTTGGTTATTGCGTTCCGCTTGGTTTATCTCAGTCCTTGGCAATCCATTTGTGTGATGAAACCTCTCCGGTTCCCTGGCAGAGAGAGCTGACATTCATTTTGTGATCAGCAGGAAATCATTATCAAAATTGTCAATCTGCTGTGATGAAACCCTGCAGGTACCGTTAAGAGAGGTATTGCAATGAGGCTTGCTTTAAAAAAGGATCAAAATGGATTAGAGATGCAAGACGTTATACAGCATTAAGGTTTATCTAAGGCCAGACGCTGCCATCTTAGTTCCGGATTTACAGAGGAAGTTCTAAAAGTTGAAAGTTAACTTTGTAGATATTAAGCTACATATACAGTATGGGTGGCAGGTAGCCTAGCGGGTTAAGATTGCTGGGCCAGTGACTGAAAGGTTGCTGGTTTGAATCAATGAGCCGACTAGGTAATCTGTCAACATGCCCTTGAGCAAGGCACTTAATCTTAATTTCTCCTTCAAGTCGCTCTGGATAAGGGTGTATGCTAAATGACTCAAACGTAAATATACAAAAGCGCATTTCCAAAGACCTCCATGGAGCCTTCGTTCTCACCCCTAAACTTTCCCAGCTAACACATCACATTCTGAGAACCATATGTTTTGGAGAGCGTGGTTGTCCTATAGTTATTTTGCTTACAACCTTCCCACAAATTTCTGAGAATGGTGCAGGATAGTGGCTTTAGAACATTCTCAGCCCATTTACGGAACTTGGACCAAAAAAATATATATATTTGTATTTCATTAGTTTAATAACAGAATGTTTCCTTAAAGTTACATTCAAATGTTAATATTAATTGATATGAATATTGATATTATAGGAAGTTTCTCTAACTGGTTTGACATTAGGAATGTTCTCAAATAGTTCAGACAACATTAATAAACAACGTTCTTCTGTGGGAATTTCAGTACTTCAGCATAACCTTTCCTACAGGTTTCCCCATGGATCTATTTAAAGCAATGTTAAGAAACAATATTCTTCTGTGGGAATTTCAGTACTTCAGCATAACCTTTCCTACAGGTTTCCCCATGGATCTATTTAAAGTTATGTTCTCAAATTGTTCTGAGAATGTTAAAAAAAACCTTGCATGAAAACCACAAGAAAACTTTAGTAACATTCAAGAACGTTCTAAGAATATGATTTAAAAACATACATTCCATTCTCAGCATCAACAAAACTCAAAACTCAAAACTCAGCATCAACAACACTCTCTCTATCCTCTATATTGTTAGGTGTGTTCAGGTGTAAAACCGCACCCACTAATTGACCACAGCTGATCTTAATGAGTGTTTGTTTCCTTTGAATGGGGTCTGTTTGAATACACTAAAATGAACAGCATTGTATGCCTAAAAAAATTACATGCTAGCTCCATTCTGTTGGCGCAGTGGACCAATTCCATGGATAGAGAACAGAAGACGATAGGTTCAAATTGCACTGATGCCTTGTCACAATAAAAAATAAATGTATTTGCATGATTCCTTGTGTCTTATCTGTGCTTGGAGTTCAGAACGTTAACCCAAAATAAGCTAATAGTGTTATTGAAACATTCAGTGAAAGTTTTATTAAAAACATCCAAATAACCTATAATTTCCATTATCACAGCGTTAATAAAACCTCCCAAGAAAACGTTCAGGGAACCGTAGAACACCGTTCTCGTGAACCTCCCTTCAATGTAAAAATGTGCGTTCCCAGAATAGGCTAAACATTCAAATTTTTACCAGTCAGGAAACTCATGGCTTTGTTCCCAGAACTAATGCGAAACCAAAAACGTACGTTCCCGCAACATTCAAGGAATCCAATTTTCTAGCTGGGTTGTTCATTCCTGCCTTTCTTCCTTCCTTCATGAAGCACTGCACCATGAATACGTACCTAGGTTGTTCTGAAAGCACTTATCTCTGAAGGCATTAGGGGAAAGTGTAATCACTTCTAAATGAAACTGCGTTTTGGATAAGTCAATGCATCCGTCGATTTCAAAGTTGCCATGATGGCCTTATGTAATAAAGCATTCTCATTGGTTGACGGATCATCTGGAGTCTTGTGGTTGTCATAGTGTTGACCCGCTAGGGAAGGAAGTTGATCTTTGCAGAACTTCATCAGTAGAGATAACCTTTACCTTGCTAATACTCTATTAGGAAGTGTTAGTGTTTTTTTAATGTAATGGGCAGTAACTAACAACGCTGGGATCAAAGACTGACAGGCCATCTGACTGGTCTCTTCATCACAACTGTGGAGGACTTACTGAGACCTATGAATGGAGCTGCAGAGCCCGTTGTGATGGAAACTCAAACTCTGCATGTTAATCTCAGCATCGTCTTCACTCAACCCAAAGGAAAAGACAGGAAAGACATTTGTCTCTTTTACAGGTACAAACATTTAAAAAAAAGAGTACCCTAACAATTGATGTCTCGTCTATTCAGTAAAGCCTTCCTCACCTTTCGGCCATGACAGCTTTGAAAAATAAGCATCTTGGTCAATTTGTCATAATGAATGGATACAAAAGCTTGTCCAGATTTATCAGTTGTAGACAGATTAGACAAAATACCAGAAGAGATACCTTTTATCTTGGGTGTATTGTTGTTGTGTTTCTATTGGGTAAGCATGAGGGTTTAATATTCTCTTTGACGAAGAAGATAAGAGTAGAGAGAGAGAGTGTGTGTGTGCGTGCCTGCGCGTGTGTATGAGAGAGAGAGAAATTGCACTCAAGTAACAGTTTCGTATCCCCCAATCCCATATCTGAAGAGCCCCTGTCAGTCAACCCACTCTCCTCTCAGAGCCAACCAGAGCTGCTTTCTGAACAGCCGTCTGAGCCAGTCCTTTGATCAGCCACTGTTAACCAATACACATGTACAGCCATGGAGCTGTGCTGTATCAGGCGTCTTCCAGACACCTTCTCTCAGACACTAAACAGTCTGATCCAATGGGATCTCAGACTGATTCAGACACAGCTGATGAAATCAAGGAAAACACTGCCTGGGTCACATATAATGTCCATGAATGGAAAATGTGTGTGTTCATGTGCTTGTTAATTATGAGTGTCTGTGCGTGTGCATGTGTCTGTGTGTGCATGTGTTGAGGGCTTTTGATACATAACAGTATGCTTGAAACTGACATTAAAACTGAAAAACATATTTTTTGATGGACAACTCCAGCTATAGCGCATTCTGAAAGTATTCAGACCCTTAGACATTTTCCACATTTTGTTACGTTACAGCCTTATTCTAAAATAGATTAAGTTGTTCTTTTTTTCTCATCAAACTACCCAAAATATCCCATAATGACAAAGCAAAGAAATTGTTGCAAATTTATAAAATAAAAAAACAGAATTATCACACAATTCAGACCCTTTACTCAGTTCATTGTTTGGTAGCGATTACAGCCTTGAGTCTTCTTGGGTATGACACTGCTGTATTTGGGGAGTTTCTCCCATTCTTCTCTGCAGATCCTCTCAAGCTCTGTCAGATTGGATGGGGAGCGTCACTGCACAGATATTTTGCACAGATATTTTCTGGTCTTGTTTTATTAAGCCACTCCTGCGTTGTCCTGGCTGTGTCCTTAGGGTCGTTGTCCTGGCTGTGTCCTTAGGGTCAGTGTCCTGTTGGAAGGTGAATTTACTTTCTGAGATCAGATCTCTGGAGCAGGTTTCCATCAAGGATCTCTCTTTACTTTGCTCCGTTCATCTTTCCCTCAATACTGACTAGTCTCCCAGTCCCTGCTGCTGAAAAACATCCCCACAGCATGATGCTGCCACCACCATGCTTCACTGTATGGATGGTGCCAGTTTTCCTCCAGATGTGATGCTTGGCATTCAGGCCAAATAGTTAAATCTTGGTTTCATCAGACCAGAGAATCAAGCTGACTGTCATGTGCCTTTTACCAAGGAGTGGCTTCCGTCTGGCCACTCTACCATACAGGCCTGATGGTGGAGTGCTGCAGAGATGGTTGTCCTTCTGTAAGGTTCTCCCATCTCCACAGAGGAACTCTGGAGCTCTGTCAGAGTGACAATTGGGTTCTTGGTTACCTCGCTGAAAAGGCCCTTCTCCCCCGATTTTTCAGTTTGGCCTGGCAGCCAGGAAAGGTCTTGGTGGTTCCAAACTTCTTTAATTTAAGAATGATGGACACCACTGTGTTCTTAGGGACCTTCAATGCTGCAAAAATGTTTTGGTACCCTTCCCTAGATCTGTGCCTTGACACAATCCTATCTCAGAGCTCTATGGACAATTATTTATTTCACTGTCAACTGTCGGACCTTATATAGACAGTTGTTTGCCTTTCCAAATCAGGTCCAATCAATTGAATTTACCACAGGTGGACTCCAATCCAGTTGTTGAAATATCTCAAGGAAAGTAAAGTCACTGAACAGGGATTTACATAATGTACCACTGGGAGGGGTACGGTCCAGAGGAGTGGTGCTGGGTTCCGGTGGATGACATTCTAGATCCCAGCATCATCCAAAAATTCCCCCTTCTACTCCCGCTCTCCCTCTACGGCATCACCGGTCTACGACCCACCAGTTCTGGCAACCCTCATTAGTCATTACGGACACCTGCACACCACCATGAGGCACACCTGGACTCCATCACTACCTTGATTACTTCCCCTATATATAGCACTAGCATCACTCTTCAGGCAGTATTGGTTTAGTTTTCATGTCCAGACGCTTCTCTTGTTTTGTAATTCTCCATGTTCGTTATTATTGAACTCACCATCTGCTCCAGTTTCCTGCGTTTACATTACACCCAGAAGCCAAATCTAGCGTATGCTTTGGCTAGCTATTATTTTTGGTTAACATTTAAATGTTAACATCTGTCACAAGACTGTTAAGAGAGTGATACTGCTGAAGAATCTGCTGGAATTCGAGAATGAGATTCGAGGAAAGTTCTTGGTCAGGGTTATTTAATTCACTGACCACCCGTGACCTCAATCTGCAACTGCAATTGCTGAAAGGTAAAAAGTTAACATCTGTTTATGCTGAATAACATGCTGAATAAAATACTGTCTCTACCTCTCTCTGCTTCAAAGAGCTATTCATCTTGATAGGATCAAATCCAACCACAGCCTCCTACTTTACTGAAACATGGACACAACGTGATTTCTTCAACTCACTGTATTGTATAAGTTTTTAAACATCAACTACAACTTGCTTCATTAAAATGATCACACTGGCTGGTCAAAATTCAATGCAAACTGGCTCCGGACACAATACAACATCCAAGACTCTATCCTATAATCACATGGACTAAACTGTATATTTTCATGAGACTGCCAATCTGTGAGGAATAGACTGGGACACGATGTTCCTTTCCTGTAATACTGCTGTGTTTTGTGTCACTTTATTGCTTTCTGGGAGCGTCTCGATGATGCATTGAGAAAACAGTCACCTCAAATCACATTGGGGAGGGACTGGGAGGCTGAGCGTAATGAGATGTGCCACTAACAAGACATTAAACTGGGAAAAAATAACTGCTCAGCACACCAGACCACAACCATGTCTTCATTAACATCCGAGGAACATAGGTTTTCTGGAGGAGGGATGTCCTGTTGAGAATCTAATAACCACCAGGGTTATTCGAGACGTATATCACACCAAACAGACTGTTTTCTAGTCACCAGCTATCAATATTTATTTACTCTGTCAAGGGACTACAGAGGAAAATGATCCTATAGGCTAACTTCTGATTCTGAGATGTTGGTCACTTGAATTGTCCTTGTAATCAAATCAAATCAAATCAAATTGTATTAGTCACAGTAGCAGACCTTACAGTGAAATGCTTACTTCCGAGCCCCTAACCAACAATGCAGTTTAAAAAAAATACAAAACAAGAATAAGAAATAAAAGTAACAAGTAATTAAAAGAGCGGCAGTAAAATGACAAAATAACAATAGCGAGACTATATAAAGGGGAGTACCGGTACAGAGTCAGTGTGCGGGGGCACCGGTTAGTTGAGGTAATATGTACATGTAGGTCGAGTTATTAAAGTGACCATGCATAGATTGACAGCAAAAGAAAGTAGCAGCGGTGTAATAAGAGGGAGGGGCGGGGGGACAATGCAAATAATCTGGGTAGCCATTGATTAGGTGTCCAGCAGTCTTATGTCTTGGGGGTAGAAGCTGTTTAGAAGCCTCTTTGATCTAGACCTGGCTTGCTGTGCGGTAGCAGAGTGAACAGTCTATGACTAGAGTGGCTGGAGTCTTTGACAATTTTTAGGGCCTTCCCCTGACACAACCTGGTACAGAGGTCTTGGATGGCAGGAGGTTTGGCCCCAGTGATGCACTGGGCCGTTCGCACTACCCTCTGTAGTGCCTTGCGGTCGGAGGCCGAGCAGTTGCCATACCAGGCAGTGAAGCAACCAGTCAGGATGCTCTCGATGGTGCAGCTGTAGAACCTTTTTTAGGATCTGAGGACCCATGCCAAATCTTTTCAGTCACCTGAGGGTGAATAGGTTTTGTCGTGCCCTCTTCACGACTGTCTTGGTGTGCTTGGACCATGTAAGTTTGTTGGTGATACTATACTGCAACCCTGTCGATGAGAATGGGGGCATGCTTGGTCCTCTTTTTCCTGTAGTCTACAATCAACTCCTTTGTCTTGATCATGTTGAGGGAGAGGTTGTTGTCCTGGCACCACACGGCCAGGTCTCATTGTTGTCGTGATCAGGCCTACCACTGTTGTGTCATGAGTGAACAGGGAGTACAGGAGTGGACAGAGCACACACTCTTGAGGGTCCCCGTGTTGAGGATCAGCGTGGCGGATGTGTTGTTACCTACCCTTGCCACCTGGGGGTGCCCCTTCAGGAAGTCCAGGATCCAGTTGCAGAGGGAGGTGTTTAGTCCCAGGGTCCTGAGCTTTTTGATGAGCTTTGAGGGGACAATGGTGTTGAACGCTGAGCTGTCGTCACTGAACAGCATTCTCACATAGCAGTTTCTAATGTTCAGGTAGGAAAGGGCAGTGTGGAGTGCAATAGAGATTGCATCATCTGTGCATCTGTTGGGGCAAATCGGAGTGGGTCTAGGGTTTCTGTGATAATTGTGTTGATATGAGCCATGACCAGCCTTTCAAAGCACTTCATGGCTGCAAACGTGAATGCTACGGGTCGATAGTCATTTAGGCAGGTTACCTAAGTGTTCTTGAGCACAGGCAATATGGTTGTCTGCTTCAAACATGTTGGTATTATAGACTCGGACAGGGAGAGGTTGAAAATGTCAGTGAAGACACTTGCCAGTTTTTCAGTGCATGCTCACAGTACACATCCTGGTAATCCTTTCTGGCCCTGCGGTCTTGTGAATGTTGACCTGTTTAAAGGTCTTACGCACATCGGCTGCGGAGAGCGTGATCACACAGTCTTCTGGAACAGCTGGTGCTCTCACGCATGCTTCGGTGTTATTTGCCTTGAAATGAGAATAGAAATAGGTGAGCTCATCTGGTAGGCTCGTGTCACTGGGCAGCTCGCGGCTGTGGTTCCTTTTGTGGTCTGAAATGGTTTGCAAGCCCTGCCACATCCGACGAGCATCAGAGCTGGTGTAGTACGATTCGATCTTAGTCCTGTATTGACTCTTTGCCTGTTTGATTGTTCGTCGCAGGGCATAGCGGGATTTCGCGTAAGCTTCCGGGTTAGAGTCCCGCTCCTTGAAAGCGGCAGCTCTAGCCTTTAGCTCAGTGAGGAAGTGACCTGTAATCCATGGCTTCTGTTTGGGGTATGTACTCTATGTATGGTCACTGTGGGGACGACGTCATCAATGCACTTATTGATGAAGCTAATGACTGATGTGGTGTACTCCTCAATGCCATCGGAGGAATCTCGGTTCATATTATAGTCTGTGTTAGCAAAACAATTCTGTAGCTTAGCATCTGCTTCATCTGACCACTTTTTTATTGATCTAGTCACTGGTGCTTCCTGCTTAATAGAATAATGGTCATATTTGCCAAATGGAGGGCGAGGGAGAGCTTTGTATGCGTCTCTATGTGTGGAGTAAAGGTGGTCCAGAGTTTTTTTCCCTCTGGTTGCACATTTAACATGCTGATAGAAATTTGGTAAAACGGATTTAAGTTTCCCTGCATTAAAGTCCCTGGCTACAAGGAGCGCCGCCTCTGGGTGAGCATTGTCATGTTTTCTTATGGCGGAATAAAGCTCATTTAATGCTGTCTTAGTGCCAGCCCCTGACTGTGGGGGTATGTAAACAGCTACAAAAAATACAGATGAAAACTCTCTAGGTAGATAGTGTGGTCTACAGCTTATCATGAGATACTCTACCTCAGGCGAGCAATAGCTTGAGACTTCCTTAGATATCGTGCACCAGCTGTTATTTACAAAAATACGTAGCCTGCGCCCCTTGTCTTACCAGACTCCGCTGTTCTATCCTGCCGGTAACAGTGTATAACCAGCCAGCTGTATGTTGATACTGTCGACGTTCAGCCACAACTCCATGAAGTTAAGACATTACAGTTTTGAATGTCCCGTTGGTAGTTTAATCTTGCGCGTAGGTCATCGATTTTATTCTTCAAAGATTGCACGTTTGCTAGCAGAATGGAAGGAAGTTGGGGTTTATTTGATCGCCTACGAATTCTCAGAAGGCAGCCTACTCTCCTGCCCCTTTTTCTCTGCTTCCTCTTCACGCAAATCACAGGGATCTGTTCCTGTTCCCAAGAAAGCAGTATATCAATCGCGTCGGGCTCGTTAAAGGAACAAAAGGATTCTGCCAGTTCGTGGTGAGTAATCGCAGTCCTGATGTCCAGAAGTTATTGTCGGTTATAAGAGATGGTAGCGGCAACATAATGAACATAATAAGTAAAAAAATAAGGCAAATAAACAAACAAAAAACCTCTATCGGTTGGGGACACTTAAAACGCCTGCCTTCTTCTCTGGCGCCATTTTCATATATCATATGCTATACAGTAAATGTAATAGATACTGTAAATAGTAGTAGAAGTACATTTGTATCTGGCGACCACCATTTCTCTTCTCTGCTTTCCTGTGTAGTTCCATGGGGCTCCCATTGCTACTGCAGAAGAGTATGTTAGGTGACTGGTCTCTAACCTAAATTAGAGGTCAGCCTCTCTCACCACTGAGGGTTTGAACAGCAAATGGCTTCCTCCTCTGCTCACCTGATAGACAATAAAGTATGTAAATAGTGGACTGGAGCAGCTGTAAATATCCAGCCATGAACCTGCCTCAGCTTTCCATTAGGTGAGACGCAAATCTCTATTGAAGTGGCAAAGGTAGGAAGAAGGGCACTATTAGTCCCCAATAATGGGATAGTGGATGTGGGTTTGTTTATAGGCTACTACATAAAAAAAAGAATTTTATATCTGAAATGGCACTCTAATTCCCTATATATTCCACTTCATTTGAGCAGGTTAAGATTTGAGCAGTATATGGGGAACAATCTGACATTTTAGATGCACACCCTGGCAAAATATTTCATTTCTAAGATACATTATGTGAAGTGAGAGGCAGAAGTGAATTGATTCATATTGGAGAAGTCATGGAGGCTTGTCTGTGTAATGCCCTTATAATCGTAGCATTTCTAAGTGAAAATTCCTGTATGATCTTGACAGTTCATAATAAGTCTACCATCTCCTATAATTATCACCTTGCACCATTCCTGGTTTGACATTAATGTGATTTATCATTTTAATTGAATGTTGCAGGAGACCTGAGAATGTCCCTGTAAATGTGTGGGATACACATGATTGGCTAAGATAATGAATGGGCTGGACCTGCCGAGATATGAGTTCGGATTGGTCTGCCATGTAGCATGCTGCTGTCTATAACATGAGCTGGTCAGTTGGTGTAATCCTTTCTAACGCAGCTTTTTTGACAGATATAACGTCGTAGAAATACATGTGTTCCTCTCCACTTTCTGGAGGAATCTGTGTTGAAATCAGTGGAATTAGGGTATGATAGCTAAGGAGATGGAGAAAATTCTGGTGTGTGATTGCAAATATGCAGACAGAGTTGAAAAGACAACACACAGAAGGCTATTGTATAAAACACCTGTCTCCAGATTACATCTTCAAACTATGAGCAACCATGGCGTCCATGACAGAGAGAGAGAAGCATCCAGCCATGTCTTGCTAGCTACATTTTCAGATATTACACGTTTTTAATTTTGTCAGAAAGACATTTAATTTCAAGTTTTAGTGTACTGTTACAGTGGCTTACGAAAGTATTCAACCCCCCTTGACATTTTTCCTATTTTGTTGCCTTACAACCTGGAATTAAAATAGATTGTTTGGGGGTTTGTATCATTTGATTTACACAACATGCCTACCACTTTGAAGATGCTAAATATTTTTCATTGTGAAACAAACAAGAAATAAGACAAAGTCAATACTTTGTAGAGGAACCTTTTGCAGCAATTACAGTGTCTCTATAAGCTTGGCACATCTAGCCACTGGGATTTTTGCCCATTCTTCAAGGCAAAACTGCTCCAGCTCCAGCCCCTTCGAGTCATACCACAGATTCTCAATTGGATTGAGGTCTGGGCTTTGACTAGGCCATTCCAAGACATTTAAATGTTTCCCCTTAAACCACTCGAGTGTTGCTTTAGCAGTATGCTTAGGGTCATTGTCCTACTGGAAGGTGAACTTCCGTCACATTCTCAAATCTCTAAAAGACTGAAAAATGTTTCCCTCAGAATATCTCTGTATTTAGCGCCATCCATCATTCCTTCAATTCTGACTAGTTTCCCAGTCCCTGCCGATACAAAACACCCCCTGAGCATATTTGTAAACAACAGCTGGTGCACGAAATCTAAGGAATTCTCTAGATTTTGCTTGACTGAAGTTGAGTATATTGTGATAAATTGCAGGACACACTACATGCCTAGAGAATTTTCAGCTATACTTTTCGTGGCTGTTTATTTACCACCACAGACAGATGCTGGCACTAAGACCACACTCAGTCAGCTGTATAAGTAAATAAGCTAACAGGAAACCACTCACCGCACCAGTGATTTGGTCTATAAAAATGTGCTCCGATGAAGCAGATGCTAAACAATCAGGACTGTTTTGCTATCAAAGACTGGAACATGTTCCGGGATTCTTCCGATGGCATTGAGGAGTACACCACATCAGTCACTGGCTTTATCAATAAGTGCATTGAGAATGTCGTCCCCACAGTGACTGTAAGTATTTACCCCAACCAGAAGCCATGGATTACAGGCAACATTCGCACTGAGCTAAAGGGTAGAGCTGCCGCTTTCAAGGTGCGGGACTCTAACCCGGAAGCTTACAAGAAATCCTGCTTTGCCCTGCGAAGAACCATCAAACAGGCAAAGTTACAATACAGGGCTAAAATTGAATCATGCCACACCGGCTCCAATGCTCGTCTTATGTGGTAGGGCTTGCAAACTCTTACAGACTACAAAGAAGCACAGCCGCGAGCTGCCCAGTGACATGAGCCTACCAGACGAGCTAAATCACTTCTATGCACGCTTCGAGGCAAGCAACACTGAAGCATGCATGAGAGCATCAGCTGTTCCAGATGACTGTGTGATCACTCTCTCCGGAGCCAAAGTGAGTAAGACCTTTAAACAGGTCAACATACACAAGGCTGCGGGGCCAGACGGATTACCAGGTCGTGTGCTCCGGGCATGTGCTGACCAACTGGCATGTGTCTTCACTGACATTTTCAACATGTCCCTGATTGAGTCTGTAATACCAACATGTTTCAAGCAGACCACCATAGTCCCTGTGCCCAAGAACACAAAGGCAACCTGCCTAAATAACTACAGGCCCATAGCACTCACGTCTGTAGCCATAAAGTGCTTTGAAATATTTGTAATGGCTCACATCAACACCATTATCCCAGAATCCCTAGACCCACTCCAATTTGCATACAGCCCAAACATATCCACAGATGATGCAATTTCTATTGCACTCCACACTGCCCTTTCCCACCTGGACAAAAGGAACACTTATGTGAGAATGCTATTCATTGACTATAGCTCAGCGTTCAACACCATAGTACCCTCAAAGCTCACCAATAAGCTAAGGATCCTGGGACTAAACACCTCCCTCTGCAACTGGATCCTGGACTTCCTGAAGGGCCGCCCCCAGGTAGTGAGGGTAGGTAGCAACACATCTGCCACGCTGATCCTCAACACTGGAGCTCCCCAGGGGTGCGTGCTCAGTCCCCTCCTGTACTCCTTGTTCACCCATGACTGCATGGCCAGCCACGACTCCAACAACATCATTAAGTTTGCAGTCTACACAATGGTGGTAGGCCTGATCACCGACAACGATTGATGGGGCTGTAGTGGAGCAGGTTAAGAGCTTCAAGTTCCTTGTTATCCACATCAACAACAAACTAGAATGGTCCAAACACACCAAGACAGTCGTGAAGAGGGCACGACAAAGCCTATTCCACCTCAGGAAACTAAAAAGATTTGGCATGGGTCCTGAGATCCTCAAAAGGTTTTACAGCTGCAACATCGAGAGCTGACTGGTTGCATCCCTGCCTGCTACGGCAATTGTTCGACCTCTGACCGCAAAGCACTACAGAGGGTAGTGCATATGGCCCAGTACATCACTGGGGCTAAGCTGCCTGCCATCTAGGACCTCTACACCAGGCGGTGTCAGAGGAAGGCCCTAAAAATTGTCAAAGACCCCAGCCACCCCAGTCATAGACTGTTCTCTCTACTACCGCATGGCAAGCGGTACCGGAGTGCCAAGTTTAGGACAAAAAGTTTTTATGCCCAAGCCAAAAGACTCCTGAACAGGTAATCAAATAGCTACCCGGGCTATTTGCATTGCGTGCCTCCCTCCCTAACCCCTCTTTTTACGCTGCTGCTAATCTCTGTTTATCATATATGCATAGTCACTTTAACTATACATTCATGTACATACTACCTCAATTGGGCCGACCAACCAGTGCTCCAGCACATTGGCTAACCGGGCTATCTGCATTGTGTCCCACCCACCAACCCGCTCTTTTACGCTACTGCTACTCTCTGTTCATCATATATGCATAGTCGCTTTAACCATATCTACATGTACATACCACCTCAATCAGCCTGACTAACCGGTGTCTGTATGTAGCCTCGCTACTGTATATAGCCTTTTTAGTCTGTATATAGCCTTTTCTTTTAGCCTTTTCTTGTTACTGTTGTTTTATTTCTTTACCTACCTATTGTTCACCTCATACCTTTTTTGCACTTTTGGATGGAGCCTCTAAGTAAGCATTTCACTGTAAGATCTACACCTGTTGTATTCGGCACACGTGACAAATAAACTTTGATTTGATTTGATTCAGAGTTATCTTTGTTGCCTCTGATTAATGCCCGCCTGGTCCGTGAGTTTTGGTTGGCTGCCTGGTCCGTGAGTCTTGGCAGGTTTGTTGTGGTGCCATATTCTTTCCATTCTTTAATAATGGATTTAATGGTGTTCAGTGGGATGTTCAAAGTTTCTGATATTTTTTTATATTTTTTATATTTTTTTTAACCCAACCCTGATCTGTACTTCTCCACAACTTTGTCCCTGACCTATTTGGAGAGCACCTTGGTCTTCATGGTGTCGCTTGCTTGGTGGTGTTGCAGACTCTGGGGCCTTTCAGAACCGGTGTATAATATACTGAGATCATGTGGCAGATCATGTGACACATAGATTGCACACAGGTGGACTTTATTTCAAATCAAATCAAATTTTATTTGTCACATACACATGGTTAGCAGATGTTAATGCGAGTGTAGCGAAATGCTTGTGCTTCTAGTTCCGACAACGCAGTAATAACCAACAAGTAATCTAACTAACAATTCCAAAACTACTGTCTTATACACAAGTGTAAGGGGATAAAGAATATGTACATAAAGATATATGAATGAGTGATGGTACAGAGCAGCATAGGCAAGATACAGTAGATGGTATCAAGTACATTATATATATATGAGATGAGTATGTAAACAAAGTGGCATAGTTAAAGTGGCTAGTGATACATGTATTACAAAAAGATGCAGTGGATGATATAGAGTACAGTATATACGTATACATATGAGATGAATAATGTAGGGTATGTAAACATTATATTAGGTAGCATTGTTTAAAGTGGCTAGTGATATATTTTACATCATTTCCCATCAATTCCCATTATTAAAGTGGCTGGAGTTGAGTCAGTGTGTTGGCAGCAGCCACACAATGTTAGTGGTTGCTGTTTAACAGTCTGATGGCCTTGAGATAGAAGCTGTTTTTCAGTCTCTCGGTCCCAGCTTTGATGCACCTGTACTGACCTCGCCTTCTGGATGATAGCGGGGTGAACAGGCAGTGGCTCGGGTGGTTGTTGTCCTTGATGATCTTTATGGCCTTCCTGTAACATCGGGTGGTGTAGGTGTCCTGGAGGGCAGGTAGTTTGCCCCCGGTGATGCGTTGTGCAGACCTCACTACCCTCTGGAGAGCCTTATGGTTGTGGGCGGAGCAGTTGCCGTACCAGGCGGTGATACAGCCGCCAGGATGCTCTCGATTGTGCATCTGTAGAAGTTTGTGAGTGCTTTTGGTGACAAGCCGAATTTCTTCAGCCTCCTGAGGTTGAAGAGGCGCTGCTGCGCCTTCTTCACGATGCTGTCTGTGTGGGTGGGCCAATTCAGTTTGTCTGTGATGTGTATGCCAAGGAACTTAAAACTTACTACCCTCTCCACTACTGTTCCATCGATGTGGATAGGGGGGTGTTCCCTCTGCTGTTTCCTGAAGTCCACAATCATCTCCTTGGTTTTATTGACGTTGAGTGTGATGTTATTTTCCTGACACCACACTCCGAGGACCCTCACCTCCTTCCTGTAGGCCGTCTCGTCGTTGGTGGTGATCAAGCCTACCACTGTTGTGTCGTCCGCAAACTTGATGATTGAGTTGGAGGCGTGCGTGGCCACGCAGTCGTGGGTGAACAGGGAGTACAGGAGAGGGCTCAGAACGCACCCTTGTGGGGCCCCAGTGTTGAGGATCAGCGGGGTGGAGATGTTGTTGCCTACCCTCACCACCTGGGGGCGGCCCGTCAGGAAGTCCAGTACCCAGTTGCACAGGGCGGGGTCGAGACCCAGGGTCTCGAGCTTCATGACGAGCTTGGAGGGTACTATGGTGTTAAATGCCGAGTTGTAGTCGATGAACACCATTCTCATATTTAACTCATTATGTGACTTCTGAAGGTAATTGCTTGCACCAGATCTAATTTAGGGGCTTCATAGTGTTAGGGTTGCGTCAATCGAATCTGGCATCAGGACCGAAGGTGACACAGTCACAGAGAATCTTCTATGTTTTTTATTATTAGTCAAGCAATAAATGGTAAATGCAATTTCCGTATATACGGGTTCACTGTAACACAACGCAGGGCAGAACAGAGAACTGACTAGTTCCTGACAAAGTTATTCTATTATACTCTGACAGAAGTAGTTCCCGCTTCTGAGCTGGCCTGTCAGAGTAGAGGCTGAGCATGGTTTAGCCTCACTAAGCCTATCGTTGGCGCACAGGCTGGTCCCAGCCCCCAGACGCTCCCGTGTGCAGGTGTAGTTGTTGCTGTGCAAATTATCTTCTGGGCCCACACTCTGGATACAGTTATCACACATCTGGCTCCTGTTATTGTCTAACAAAAGACAGTTTGTTTTCGCAACACTATGCTCTGTATGTGTCCCCCACAACTCATGATAACGGCCCACACCCAAGGATAGCCATAGTCTTTCCGCTAGTCACACCATATGTTGCAAAATGTTACTTCCAGCACACACAGACACCCTCATGATAGGCCAAGCACATTTTCAACCCTCACAATAGCAAAGGGGTGAATACATATGCACACACTAATTTTCTGTTTTTATTTTTTAGAATGTTTTGAAACAAGTTATTTTTTTCATTTCACTTCACCAATTTGGATTATTTGTGTATGTCCATTAGATGAAATCCAAATAAAAATCTAATTAAATTACAGGTTGTAATGCAACAAAATAGGAAAAACGCCAAGAGGGTGAATACTTTTGCAAGGCACTGTAGCTAGCTAGCTAACATTACCTGCATGATCTGTGCAGTAATATTATTCATATATTATTATTTGTTAGCTAGCTAACATTGAACCTGGTTAGTTATCTACCTGCAGTTTCATGCAGGGTAGTAACGTTATGAGTTGGGATTCTGGTTAGTTGTTTAGCTAGCTAGCTACATATCGAAACAAAAGATTATGTCTCTGCGACAACTGTCAATAGACAGTCAATTCCCTCTCTATTTTGATTTCAGAGCACTCCAGTCTGAGCGAATTTACCAGCTACGTCTATCGATAGTTGTCGCAGTGACATCGTGAACATTCTAATGAAATGGGTACTTGCATAGTGGAGTGCAGAATAACTGATGAATTTACTAATGCTCAACACCCGTTGAATTGGCCAGTAAACGTTTGCAAAAAAGCGTAATTAAATTGTTGCCAGCAGCACGTTTTCAGTCACCAACTCTCTAGACAACATAAAAACAGCCTAACCAGCTCTGTTAGGGCGAGTAAAATGGTCAGGGTAAGCTGTTCTCTCATTTGTGTCTGGAAATAGCTAGCAAGCTAACCAGTGTTAGCCAGTTTGTTTGTATGCTTGACTGCCGTTGTGAGGTCAGAATGCTCGGATCAACTCTACTCCTTGGCCAGAGAGTCGAGTGTGCTGTCTGAACGCTCCGAGATCAAAACGCTCTGAATTTACAAACAGACAATCTGACAATGCTCTGAGTTTACGAATGCCCAGAGCACACTCTCGCACTCCAGATTAAATGTACGAACACACCCGTGGTATAAACCAGCTGTCAGGATTTGGCCAGGGTTGTTCCGGGTTTTGGTCACTAGATGCCCCCATTGTGCTTTTTGACCTTATGTTTTTTCCCTTGTTCCCCATTATTATTTGCACCTGTACCTCGTTTCCCCTGATTGTATTTAAACCCTTAGTTTCCCTTAGTTCTGTGCTCTGTGTTTGTATGTTAGCACCCAGCCCTAGTGTTCTGTGTTTTCTTGTCGATTCCGGTGGATGCTCTTGTGGAATTCTGTTTTTGTTTTTGAGTATCTCTTGAGGCTTTTTTGTGCTATTCCTACCACCTTTTGGATTTGCCATTTTTGTATTTAAGGACTTCTCCTTTTTACTTTATTAAATACACCGTCTTAAGTACTGCTGTGTCTGCCTCATCTTCTGGGTTCTGCTGACTATTCGTGGCTCAGTTGGTTAAGTGACTGTTTCTCACTCCGGAGACCCAGGTTCGTAACCGGGTCCTGACAGAAACACAGAGCCAAAAATGAACCCAGAGGCAGCCAGTTCCCAGGACCTTTTTGCCATGCTGTCCCACCACCAGGAGACTGTCCAACGCCACGAAGCCGCCCTGGTTCAGCAAGAGGCCTTAATGGCTAGACATTCTCATCTTCTGTCGGAGATGCTGACTTCCATTAAGCAAATATCTGATCGTCTTACCCCGGCAACAGTTCCCGTCCCAGTACCTCAGATTCACGTACCCATGGCAGTTAACCCCCTGGCTGAACCTCGTCTTCCACCTCCCCAACGGTTCTCAGGTGATCCAAGTGCTTGTAAAGGGTTTCTCACCCAATGTTCTCTCTCCTTTGAGCTACAACCCTCGTCGTTTCCCACCGACCGGTCTAAGATCGCTTATATCATCACCCTGCTGTCGGAAAAAGCCCTGGCCTGGGCTACTGCTGTGTGGGATGCCCATAGTTCCTGCTGTGCCAGCTACTCTGCCTTTGCTGAGGAATTCAAACGAGTGTTTCAAGGCCCAAGCAGTGGTTCTGACTCAGCCAAACAGCTCCTGACTCTCCACCAAGGTTGGCGCAGCGTGACGGACTATGCCATCCAGTTCCGCACGGTGGCAGCAGCAAGTGGCTGGAACAACGAGGCGCTCACGGTGTGCTTTCTGAAAGGCCTTTCCGACACTATCCAAGATGAACTGGCCACTCGGGAACCACCAGACAATCTCGAGTCCCTGATCAAGTTGGCCTCACGCATTGACCAGCGTCTGAGAGAGAGAGAACTCAACCGTAGACCTCTAGCCCCTATCAGTCCCAGCTCCGAGTCCCCACCTTTATCCTCGCTGGCTCCATCGGAACCCATGCAGATTGCACGCATCTCCCAGGCTGAGAGAGACCGCCGGATGAGGGAGCGACGCTGTCTATATTGTGGCAAACCGGGCCATTTCCGTTCCACGTGTCCCGGGCTCCAGGGAAACGCTCTGTCCCGTACAGACCGGGGGGAACTGTAACGGGAAACATAACCTCCTCCCATCCGTCCAACTCCCGTCTGCTCATTCCAGTCACCCTCTCCTGGGACAACCACAAGCTTCACCTTCAAGCCTTGGTAGACTCTGGAGCCGCAGGTAACTTCATGGATGGTGTCTGGGCGAAGGAGAATGGCGTTCCCTCTGAACCTCTAAGTGAACCCATGAGGGTCACTACATTGGATGGAAGCCCTTTGGGATCTGGACTTGTCACTCATGTCACTACCTCCTTGCGACTTTCAGTTTCACAACACCAGGAATTGATGAACTTTCATTTGATCTCCTGTTCCGAGTTCCCTCTCGTCCTTGGATACCCCTGGCTTCACAGCCATAACCCTCACATCGACTGGTCTGTGGGCACTATCAAGCAGTGGGGTCCTACGTGCCAAGCTACTTGTATTTTCCAGAATTCCCCGAGTTCTACTCCCGAGTCTTTAGAATCCATCGACCTGACCCGAGTTCCCGAGTGTTACCATGACCTCAAACTGGTGTTTAGCAAACAGAGGGCCACCATGCTACCACCCCATAGACCTTACGATTGCCCCATCGACCTGTTTCCGGGCACTTGCCCCCAGGGGTCGGATCTTTTCCCTATCTCCACCCAAACGAGCTGCTATGGATACCTACATCAAGGACGCTCTGGAAGCAGGCCTCATGCGTCCATCCACCTCCCCGGCGGGAGCAGGGTTTTTCTTTGTGGCCAAGAAAGACGGTGGATTACGTCCTTGCATCGACTACCGGGGACTCAATGCCATAACCGTCCGTAACCATTACCCGCTACCCCTTATGGCCACAGCCTTCGAGCTGCTCCAGGAAGCAGTTGTTTTCACTAAGCTTGACCTGCGGAACGCATACCATCTTGTGCGGATCAGACCTGGTGACGAGTGGAAGACCGCTTTCAACACGCCTACTGGTCACTATGAATACTTGGTGATGCCCTTCGGCCTGACCAACGCCCCAGCGGTGTTCCAAGCGCTCATAAACGATGTGCTTAGGGATATGCTTAACATATTTGTGTTCGTTTACTTGGATGACATCCTCATCTTTTCGAGCTCCCTTCAAGAACACACTAAGCATGTCAGACAAGTACTCAAACGCCTCCTGGACAGCCATCTGTACGTTAAGCCGGAAAAATGTGAATTCCATTCATCCCGAGTACAATTCCTGGGATTTGTAGTGGAACCCGGTCGAGTCCAAATGGACCCCAGGAAGGTAGGGGCGGTAGCGGATTGGCCCACCCCCAAATCCGTTAAGGAAGTTCAGCGTTTCCTGGGCTTCACAAACTTTTACCGCAAGTTCATCAAGAACTTCAGCTTGGTGGCAGCCCCTCTCTCAGCTTTAACCAAGGGTGGCAATGCAAGGTTTTTGTGGGGAAGAGAAGCTGAGACGGCCTTTCAAGGACTCAAGCAGCGCGTTCTCTCTGCTCCCATCCTGATACTACCGACTACGGATGAACCATTTGTGGTGGAGGTAGACGCATCAGAGGTAGGTGTTGGAGCTGTCCTGTCTCAGAGGGGTGAAGACAAGAAGCTTCATCCGTGCGCTTTCTTCTCACACCGGCTTACCCCGACTGAGAGGAACTACGATGTGGGGGATCGTGAACTCCTAGCGGTTAAGATGGCATTGAAGGAATGGAGACACTGGCTCGAGGGGGCTTCTCACCCGTTTCAAGTGCTTACGGACCACAAAAATCTGGAGTATATCCAGCAGGCGAAGCGGTTGAACTCTAGACAAGCTAGATGGTCTCTTTTCTTCAATCGATTCCAGTTTATCCTCACCTATCGGCCCGGGTCGAAGAATCTCAAACCGGATGCCCTGTCCCGAGTCTACGCTCCTGCCATTCGAGATGACACGGACATGCCTGTCCTTCCTGCTGCTAAGATTGTGGCTCCGATCTCGTGGCAAGTTGAGGATACCGTGAGACGTGCTCAAGCTAGCGAACCGGACCCGAAAGGAGGTCCTGCCAATCGGTTGTTTGTCCCCAAGGCAGTGAGGACTCAGGTCCTTCTGTGGGGGCACTCCTCTCGCCTCACCTGTCATCCGGGCGTAGGTCGCACCTTGGAGTTCATCCAGCGTAAGTTCTGGTGGCCTACCATAAGAGAAGACGTTGCCACTTTCGTCAATGCCTGTCCCGTGTGCTGCCAGGGCAAATCTTCTCACCTCCGCCCTCAAGGACTCCTTCACCCTTTACCTGTTCCCCACAGACCCTGGTCCCATATCTCATTGGACTTTATTACTGGACTTCCTCCATCCCATGGCAATACTACTATCCTAGTCATAATCGACAGGTTTTCAAAGGCGGCCAGGTTCGTCCCTCTGACTAAGTTACCTTCTGCCAAGGAAACGGCTGAGTTGGTAATTAATCATGTGTTCCGAGTCTTCGGCATTCCTCAAGATATGGTTTCTGACAGAGGTCCCCAGTTCGCCTCAAGGTTTTGGAAGGCCTTCTGCCAACTCATGGGGGCTTCTGCCAGTCTATCTTCAGGGTACCATCCGGAGTCCAACGGCCAAACAGAGAGGATGAATCAAGAGCTGGAAACCACCCTCCGATGTATGACTCGTGACAACCCGTCCACATGGTCATCCTTTATTGTTTGGGCCGAATACGCGCACAACACCTTGCGCTCCTCCTCCACTGGTATGTCCCCGCACGAGTGTCAATTTGGCTATGCTCCTCCATTGTTCCCGGACCAGGAGGCAGAAGTCAGAGTGCCTTCAGCCTTGAAGTTCGTCAGACGCTGTCGGCTTATGTGGAGGAAGACCCGTCTTAATCTTATGCGTTCCTCACAGAGGTACCAACAACAAGCCAACAGACGTCGCCGTCCCGGGCCTACCCTGCGCCCCGGCCAGAGAGTCTGGCTCTCCACAAGAGACTTACCTCTACGGGTGGAGTCTCGCAAGCTGTCCCAAAAATACATCGGTCCCTTCAAGGTTGCCAGGAGAGTTAACCCAGTTTCTTATCGCCTACACTTACCCAGATCCCTTAAGATTAATCCCACATTTCACATTTCATTGTTAAAACCTGTTGTTTTTCTCCCCTTGTCCCGGCAGACAGACCTCCCCCTCCGCCTCGTGTCATTGGAGGCCAGCCGGCTTATACCGTCCATCGGATACTGGATTCCCGCCGGGTGCAGCGGTCCTGGCAGTATCTGGTGGACTGGGAAGGCTACGGTCCCGAGGAGCGCTCCTGGGTTCCTGCCAAAGACATCCTGGATCCTGACCTCATTCGTCAGTTCAGGGCGCTCCACCCTGAGAGAGCTGGTAGGAACGTCAGGAGCCGTTCCTAGGGGGGGGATTCTGTCAGGATTTGGCCAGGGTTGTTCCGGGTTTTGGTCACTAGATGCCCCCATTGTGCTTTTTGACCTTGTGTTTTTTCCCTTGTTCCCCATTATTATTTGCACCTGTACCTCGTTTCCCCTGATTGTATTTAAACCCTTAGTTTCCCTCAGTTCTGTGCTCTGTGTTTGTATGTTAGCACCCAGCCCTAGTGTTCTGTGTTTTCTTGTCGATTCCGGTGGATGCTCTTGTGGAATTCTGTTTTTGTTTTTGAGTATCTCTTGAGGCTTTTTTGTGCTATTCCTACCACCTTTTGGATTTGCCATTTTTGTATTTAAGGACTTCTCCTTTTTACTTTATTAAATACACCGTCTTAAGTACTGCTGTGTCTGCCTCATCTTCTGGGTTCTGCTGACTATTCGTGGCTCAGTTGGTTAAGTGACTGTTTCTCACTCCGGAGACCCAGGTTAGTAACCGGGTCCTGACACCAGCCTTAGGCTTGAAATCTTTGGGTGTTGTTGTACATGGCCGCCTAGATGTAGCAACATTTGAAATTGTTTTTTTTTCTGTAAAAGTACAGACGCAGAGTTATGAAATGTTATATCATACACTTCAGTTGAGGAATAATGGGAAAGTAATTATTCTTTAAAAGTTGATACATTTGTCACCCCACTTTTGAGAAAATGGCACTTGAATGTTTTGGTACACCTACTGGAGGGCTGTTTATTGTCTACACCAATTCAGCATAATTCACACCCTCTTGAGACCCACCCATCACTTTAAGGATTCACATGTAAGGCCATGTGCTAACCAGAGTGTAGTAAACAACCAAATATTTCAAGACTAAAAGTGACGAAAGTAGTAGCCTACAATAAGGAAAAACGGCAGGTAAAAATACACTTTATCTAGTCCTTGGCCTATATCCTGATTTGGCTTTGGTGCAGGTCATGTTCTTCTTCACAATACTGTCTCTGGTAAACACACACTATATAAAATAAAATCACTGTTTATTCGTCACATGCACAGGATACAGAAGTAATCGGTACAGTGAAATGGTTCCTTGCATATTTGCATAATAGCAATATCAAAAATAGTGTCCAGATGCAAATATTTTATAAATGTTAAAAATTATTAGATGATGCTTACCTGACACACTTGTCTAACTTGATGGATCATGTGAAAGAAATGCTATAACCACCCCCCAGCCTCATCTACCTAAGTGGATGGGTCAATATTGTTTAGACATGTACGCATGTTCATGAAATACAATAGATGGCTGTAATCACCCCCAGACACATCTGGTCTAACTTTATGGGTCATGTAATCATTTGGCAAAGTGGAGTCTTTTGTTTAGACATAGCTAGCTAGCTAAACAATGAACTGGGATAATTCCAACTCATACTACTACCAAAACAAACACTGTCTTAGCGGTAGTATGAATATGCAGGTAGCTAAAGCTAACCAAATAGGTTCAATGTTAACTAGTTAACATTAGGCCATAACTAGCCATGCAAATGGCTTTCTGATTGTAATAATCTTACTACACAGATCATGTACGTAACTTTAGCTAGCGAGCCAGCAAGCTAACGTTCGCTAGCTAGTGAAAACTATGCTTTAACTTGCAATGAAACAACCTTTTGACCAAATTAGAAACTTATAATATCTGAAAATGTAGCTAGACTCTTACTAGTACACATGGATGAACACTTCCTGGCAGCGTGTCTTTTCCATTTTGTTTGTAGCTAGCTGGAGCTAGTTTGGCCGTTGTGTCAAATCACTCCAGTTCACCGACCGTCTGTGGAAAGTAGTCCATCACCACATTTTCCCACTGATCTTTGTCAATAGCGCCTTCTTAATTCAGGGCGGCAATGTTGTTGAGAGCAGTAGCAACACTTTTTCAGTTTTTAAAAAAAGCCGCTGTAGCAAGGTTTATCTACACATATTGAGTAGCTCATGTTATAGACAGAAGTGTTCTACATGGCAGGCCAATCCAAACTCATCTCTCAGCATGTCCAGCCCATCCAGTATCTCAGCCAATCATGGCTAGTGGGAATGTTCCTGGCTTTTTCTATGGCTAAACTAACTAGGCTCGAAATTGAACAATTGTATTCATATTTACAGATGGCATACACGTTTGTTATATTAAAACCTGTTTGGGATAGGGGGTGGTATTTTCACGTCCGGATAAAAAGTGTGCCCAAAGCAAACTGCCTGCTACTCAGGCCCAGAAGCTAGGATATGCATATAATTGGGAGATTTGGATAGAAAACACTCAAGTTTCTAAAATGATGTCTTTGAGTATAACATAACTTATTTGGCAGGCAAAACCCTGAGGACAAACCATCCAGGAAAATGTTTTTTTGAGGTGACTGTTTTCAATTGCTTTTCTATGGGATTTTAGATTTCTGAGGCATCTGGTTGCATTTCCTAGGGCTTCCACTAGATGTCAACAGTCTTTAGAAATTGGTTGATGTTTTTCTTTTGAGTAATGAAGAAGTATGGCTGTTCAGACTGAGTGTCAAGTCTAGTGTACTGTGGTGTTTGGGGCGCGCGACCTGGCGCTTGCGGCACTTTCTTATCCGCTATTGAATAGTTTATTCCGTCTTAAATTGAATCAATTATTCATGTTTTAAAATACATAATGTTGGATTAGGAAAGTTGTTTGAAATGTTTGGACCAAGATTACAGGTAATTTATTAGATAATGTGTAGTCATGTTGGGCGAGTTGGAACCGGTGTTTTTCTGAATCAAACGCGCCAAATAACGACGGAATTAATCAAACAAAAGGACCATTTGTGATGTCTATGGGACATATTGGAGTGCCAACAGAAGAAGATCTTCAAAGGTAAGGCATCATTTATATCATTATTTCTGAGTTTTGTGTCGCGCCTGGCGGGTTGAAATATGATTGGCATGTGTTAGTTTGATGGGGTGCTGTCCTCAGATAATTGCATGGTTTGCTTTCGCTGTAAAGCCTTTTTGAAATCTGACATGGTGTCTGGACTAACAAGAAGTTAAGCTGTATGTTGTTGTATTGCACTTGTGATGGTATGAAAGTTAAATATTTCTAATAATTTATTTTGAATTTAGCGCTCTGCAATTTCACCGGATGTTGTCGAAACGTTCCGCTAGCGGAACCCCTCGCCGTAAAAGGTTTTAAGACACATGAAAGTTAACATGTTCCAGAAGGCATTTCCACCCCAAAAAACTTTTTGATACAAATAAAAAAATATTTTAAAGTGCCTCTCCTGTGAAGCAGTGACGTGCAACATACGCCTCGCTTCTTGAAACGGGTCACATATAAATTCTATTCTCAGTGTCAACAAAGCTCTCTCTGTCCTCTAACAAGTGTTTGCATGATTAATGCCTAAGAAAATGCATTTCCATATGTCCTGTCTATGCTTGGAGTTCAAAACAGCAAGTGTTATTAAAGTCTTATTGAAACATTTTCTCAGGGCGTTATTTCATTACCTTCAAGTAATCTATAAAACCTCTCATGGGAAACTTTCAGGGAACCACAGTAAATCTTCTCTGAATTACCCCAGAATAGGAATGTTTCAGAATGTTTAAAAAGCTTTCAGTTTTACCAGTCAGGAAGCTTATGGCTTCGTTCCCAGAACCAATGGAAAACCAAAAACGTACGTTCCCGCAACTTCCAAGGAGCCAAATGTACTAGCTGGGAAGTCAGTCCTGAGCCAAAGAAATTGAAAACAATGGGATTTACAGCACACCTGATTGCATGTTCCTTAGTGTAACGAGAGCCTTTTAAAAATGTGATTGCTTAGTGAAGGTTCATCACCAGAGGGCCTTCACCTCTGCTGCCACCCTTCTCTGGTTTAACAGTGGTGTAGACCTCAATGGGAGGAAACTTTCTCTGATATAAAAGTGGTGCAGACCTTCACAATAGGGACTAAATGATATTTCCCTGCGTGATATTCCCTCTGCTCTGCTGGTATAAACAGACCTGTCTGAAGTCCAAGAACCTGTCCCAGGAGAGACAGACAGACGCAAGCCCACTTCAATTCAGTTCAGCCCACAGGCACAGGCTCCCACTTCAGGCTCAGCCTCTACCCCACCTGCTGTAAATCCATCCAGCAACTAATATCACAGCCTCACAGCAGTTATGGCTGGGGTAATCTCATGGGGCTTTAAACAATGTGGTTGTCAAGGGCCAGTCTGCACTGCCAAGCGTTTAGAGCCATGACCACTCTCACACAGCTCACGGAGGCAGAATGATCCCCCCCCAAACTCAGGCCAGATTTGCTCTGTTCTGCTCTGTTCAGCCCCTGCTCTCCTCTAGGACCGATTGGAGTGTCTGAGAGGCATCTGGGTATTGGGTCTTCATTAGCTTCGCCCCAGACATTCAGGCATATCACCTCAAGCTATCCTTGAACAGAAATCATGTCATGGTCTGGTCCCAGGATAATAGGTCTCCATAGAAGTGAACGTTTGACCTACAAAGATCAACGTTGGACCTAGAAATATCTGATCTGACAGTTCTGTGAGAACAACGCTAGAGCCTGGTGACGCAGAACAAAATAGTTAATACGTGCTGTGACTAATTTATTATCCAATAAAAAATTACAAAAGGGGTATTAAATTAGATGTCCAAGACAACAGGATAAATCACAAGGCACTGTATTTTTTTACAATACCTTGTCGTAAAAGGCACAGCATAGTGTAGATTTCCCACACACGCTATGGCTTTCCTCCCTCCTTCCCTCACTTGACGCAGTTCATCATTCATCTCTCATTGAAACCAATTCAAATTCTGATACATTCAGATTGGGACTTCACTTGCCAACAATATAAACGGGTTAGACATAGCTCTGTTCTAGAATTAGGTTATTTACGGTTCTGGTTGTGTTCTAGAATGAGGTCACACAGTGGAGTGAATGCAGACCTTATCTATTCCATTTATTAGGCCACCAGAGAATTACACTGCATTCACCTGCAGAGAGTGAGACCACAGACAGAACTATTTGACCTCTCAAAGGATGTGAGGCGGTGTTCTAGTTCCACAGTCCTCTGGGAGTCGTAGCACTGGCCAATGCTAATCAAATCATGCCATTTCTTCGCAGACACTGTTTCTGATATTTCTCCACACTGTATCGAGTGGCAGTTCCGTAATTCTGTTTTTTGGCTGCCTGAGAACAAGATTATTTTTAATATTGCATGCTGGCCACTCCATGCAGTTGTAGAACTCCTAAAATATAAGTTCCCTTTTCTCTGATAATATGTATTGGCAGACACCTGCTGGGCCTACACCTTAGCACTAATGAGACTTCTGAGCAGAGGGAACGTCAGCACTTAGAGGTAAGTAACCAAGGAGAGTTTATGGGAAGTGTCTGTTCAAAGGGCACTTAATGATGGTCTGTCAGACTCCAAGCTAAAAACAAATAGTCCAGACAGAAATTGTCTCTGCCTTCCTCCCAAAGCATTCATATATAACCTATCAAACAAGACAACAGAGAAATTATACAGAGCTGGGATTGTTTCTTTTTTCATTCTCAGCTCGAGATACTTCCCCATTAGTATGCTTGTAACTCAGCAGCCTCACTGGGGTTTGCTCATGATGAAAACCCCTAATGAAAAATGATAATGAAATGAATGAACTCATTCTCATTTCCTGTACAGATAGACAATGATTGCAATTATTGTTATTATATTTTGTGCCTCCAAACATGAATGCACCATTACCAATATCTTCACGTCTGGCGTCTCCCAAGTTTCTGTAATTGCCAACCCATTCTCATTAGGTTGGATCTAAATGTCTATATTACTGTATATTGCGAATCAATATTGAATATTGAAGAAGTTACAAGACCATCTCAATCAGATCTCCCATATAAACCAGAAAATCAACCATAAAATAGAAAAGATGAGAGAGGAATTGAGCATATGTGATATTTCTACGTAAATGGACTGGAACAAGGAGAAACCGCTAGCTCTTTAGTGTCTTGTACATGAATAAGGCAACACTAGAGATGCTTCCCAAAGCAGAATTATAGATTTATGAACCTTGGCTTGTTGACAAAGCTGAATAAACGACTTTCAGAGAGTAGCTGTTCTTGATTGTCTGACTCTCATCGTCTCCTGGCTGTGACTAAATAATGTAATTTACACAGCCGATATATGTGTGCATAACAACAGCACAGCTGGAAGCTAGCTGAGAACAATCCCTTTAATCGCATAAAATATTCAGATGGAGCCGCATCAACAGTCTTTGGTTTCTTCACCCAAAGTAACCCATTTTAGGCTGGGTATTTCCTGCCAATTGAATACTGCATACTGACTCACCTCATTGGTGAGATGTGTGTACAGCATTGTTATGGTTTTTGGAGCCGACAGCAGAGTTGATATACTGTTGACATACTGCGGTGCAGAGTATGGTGATTTATGACATTCCTGCAACGGCTGCCATTTTTATTGATACTTGACATTCAAATTCATGCGGATGTGTTTGTGTTTGAATAAGGCTTTGGCCTCCATCAAATTGTATTGGCCACAAATAAATTCAGCAGATGTTATTGTGGGTGTAGCGAAATGCTTGTCGGTTCCAAAATTACTGACACCCTTGATAAAGATGAGCAAAAAATATGAATACTGAGCTATATGGTATGCTCAAAGAGATTGGAAAATAAAATATAAAATATAAAATATATAATATATATATATATATATATATATATATTATTTTATAGTAATACAATTCTAATACAATTGCTAATACAGATTTAGTTTAAAAAGTTTTTTTTTTTAATTGTCAAAAAGATATGGGTCGAAAATAATTGGCACCCCTGTTTTCAAAACCTTTCATTACCTCACCTTGAGAGAAGAATGGCAGTGAACCTTTGTCTAAAATATTTGCTGAGGTTGAAGAACACATTGGGAGGGATCTTAGATCATTCCTCCATACAGAATCCTTCCAGATCCTCGATATCCTTCAGTCTGTACTTATAGACAGCCCTCTTCAATTCAAACCACAGGTTTTCAGGAGGTATGGGATTCTTTTGTACATATGAGTCTTTCTTTTGATGCAAAAACCCACAACTGGTGTGCGTGGCCAAAGAGCACTATTTTCATGTCATCTGATCAAGAGCTGGTTCCAATCCAAGTGCCGTTTAGCAAACTCCAGGCGTTTACATTTGTTGGAGGACATGAAAATAGAGCTCTTTGGCCATCACACCAGCGGTGGGTTTTTTGCATCAAAAGAAAGATGCATATGCACAAAAGAACCCCATACCTACTGTAAAGTATGGTGGTGGATCTTTTAGCTTTACAGCTGAATTATGTAGGCTATATCAACATAAGCTGAACAAGGGTACGGTATATGAAAACAACATACCAATTTGTAAATACAAAGAATAGAGCACAACGGTACAGCACAACGGATCAAATTGTAAATTATAAACTTTTTTTGTTTTTTTGTTCCACTGTGAGAACTGCATAAATGTGTCTAAAAATGTGCTAGACTGATCAAATATATTTGTTGTGCTGCTTTGCTAAAAAAACAAAACACAGGAGTACCACTGTATGCTACGCTCTTTCACTTTTGTGATCTACTAGACCAAATAGAGTAATGGCACTCTATGGCATTTCAACAATTACCTCAGAGGATGGCCTTCCACATTAAAAGGCACCAGGTGGAAAATGAGCAATCAGAGTGGAGGAACCCAAGTGAGACATTACTGTACCACATGGAGGGAAAGGAGAAATTGTTTGCAATTCTCTTCTCCCACGTACACACACACACACATGCACACGCTTGTGCAAACACATGCGCATACACGGTGCACGCACACACATACACATGTTTATGTGCACACACACACTACCCTTGTCTCTCTCTCTCTCAAACAAACATATTTAATGTGTGTTTCAGTTTAATTGACCTACAGAGACACAATATAAACACCCACGAAACACAATCCAGGAAAGTCCATCACGATATTGCCCACTTTACTGTAAACAGTACAGTTTTTCCCCCCTCACATTTTACTATCCATTCCACCAAAGACTATTGGGGAATGTCAGCAGAGAGGTTAGATGCTCCCTTCAGGGTCTAGGTTTGTCCCTTGACAAACAGTATCTAAAGATATTGGCACAAACAAGAGTTTTCTGGGAAATACGGCTACCTTTATCTCTATTGTAATAGGTTGTTTCCTCTACATAGCAAACAGCTAGCAGGCCAGTTCATTTACCAATAGAAAGATGATCAAATCAAATCCAGCGTGAGTAAAGTTATTTAACCATGAATCCCGTGACAGGATGTCACTGTCCTTCTGTTGTTTGATATGCAGTGCATTCAGAAAGTATTCAGACCCCTTCCCTTTATCTACATTGTGTTACATTACAGCCTTATTCTAAAATGGATTCAATTGATTTTTTTCCTCGTCAATCTACACACAATACCCCATAATGAAAAAAGCAAAACCAGGTTTTTACCCATTTTAGCCCATTTATAAAAATATAAAAACAGAAACACCTTATTTACATAAATATTCAGACCCTTTGCTATGAGACTCGAAATTGAGCTCAGGTGCATCCTGCTTCCATTGATAATCCTTGTTTGTTTCTCCAACTTGATTGGAGTCCACCGGTGGTAAATTCAATTGATTGGACATGATTTGGAAAGGCACACAACGGTCTATATAAGGTCCCACAGTTGACAGTGCATGTTAGAGCAAAAACCAAACCCTGAGGTAGAAAGAATTGTCCGTAGAGATCCGAGACAGGAATGTGTCGAGACACAGATCTGGGGAAGGGTCCCAAAACATTTCTATAGCATTTTAGGTCCCCATCATTCTTAAATGAAAGACGTTTGGAACTACTAAGGCTCATCCTAGAGCTGGCCGCCTGGGCCAAACTGAGCAATTGGGGGAGAAGGGCCTTTTCAGGGAGGTGACCAAGAACCCGGTGGTCAATCTAACAGAGCTCCAGAGTTCCTCTGTGGAGATGGGAGAAGCACTCAGAAAGACAAACATCCTGGAGTGGCCCAGCCTGAGCCAAGACTTGAACCCGATCGAACATCTCTGGAGAAACCTGAAAATAGCTGTGCAGCGACGCTCCCATCCAACCTGATAGAGCTTGATCTGCAGAGAAGAATGGAAGAAACCTCCCAAATACAGGTGTGCCAAGCTTGTAGCATCACCAAGAAGCCTCGAGGCTGTAATCACTGCCAAGGAGCTTCAACAAAGTACTTAGTAAATAGTCTAAATACTTACAGTATTTAAATGTGATATTTCAGTTTAATTTTTTTATAAATGTGCAAAAATGTCTAAAAACCTGTTTTTTCTCTGTCATTATGGGGTATTGTGTGTAGAATGTTGAGGGGAACAAAACAATTTAATACATTTTAGAATAAGGCTGTAACGTAACAAAATGTGGAAAAAGTCAAGGGGTTCGAATACTTTCTGAATGAACTGTATGTCTATTTTTTTCTAATGAAATGGGGGCAAACGGCCCATCATTCCACCTGAAGTTACTGTAAGGCCAAGTATATAGAAGTTGGAATAAAGTTTTAAGTTGTGCCTTTGAAATTGACTTTGTCTTGTTGTGCTGATGTATGGTCTTTCTCGTCCAGATGATAAACCCTATTTATAATATGGAATGGGTACCAGGCCAGAACAGTATTGATGTTTTATCTTTCTAAGAGTAATGTTTCTGGAGAATTCTGTCTAAAATAAAGGTCATAAAGAAAAAAGGAAAGGCAGTGAGAGACAGAGAATGAGAAGGAAAGAGAGAGAGACAGAGAAGGAAAGGGAGAGAGAGAGAGAGAGAGAGAGAAAGGGAGAGAGAGAAAGAATAGGAAAGAGAGAGAGAGAGAAGAAGGAAAGAGAGAAAGAGAAGGAAAGAGAGAGCAATAGAGAAGGAAAAAGAGAGAGAGAAAGAGAGAGAGAGAAAGAGTAGGAAATAGAGAGAGAGAGAAGGACAGAGAGAAAGAGAAGGAAAGAGAGAAAGAGAAGGAAAGAGAGAGAGATATAGAGAAGGAAAGACAGAGAGAAAGAGAAGGAAAGAGAGAGAGAGAAAGAAAGAGAAGGAAAGAGAGAGAGAGAAAGAGAAGGAACAAGAGAGAGAGAAGGAAAGAGAGAGAGAGAGAGAAAAGGGGAAAGAGAGAGTAAGTGGGAAAGAGAGAGAGAGAAACCGAAACAGAGAGAGTGTGAGATTATTTTAAATAATAGAGAGAAAAGCAAGCCATCTTCAATTGGCTCTGAGAAGATGGGGAATGGGGGATTCTACCCTGTGAGATAACATGCACAGGATTGCTTGCAACATATCGATCCAGTGCCAAAGGACATCACAATCAAGCTCATTTAAGTCTGACACAATACGCCCTTTTCATTAATAATTATCTGTTAATATGGGTTCTGGTGTACAGAGAAGTGTGGGTAGAATATAAAACATTCAGAAAGCAGAGTCTACAACTGGGAATTGTATGAGAGAATAGTGTCTGCTCTCACCATATTAAATTATTGTGAATATGCATTACAATGGCCTTGAAGTTGAATTAAAAGGCTTGGCAAAATGCAGTTATGACCTTCGCATTTTGCCTCAAACTCAGAAAAAAAAGGGTTTTCTTTTGACAGATACTGTGAATCAGTTGTAGAGTACGATACTTATAGGAGGGTGCACCCCATCCCTGTGTTAAGGTGCACAGTATAAGCAATATTGTACAGTATTTGGGCATTTGCCTTGCTTTCAAGTGTATTAACACAGGACTCTTAGCTGAACCAGCGGAATTCAACCTAGTGTACAATGTGCCATTTAAAAAGCCTCTCTGTGGCCTACTAACAGCTTTTCAGATAAAACAATTAGAGAGGGAGAGAGGTGCCTTCGGTTGCCAGGGGCCTGGATAAATCAACCGATCATTGGTCACACTGGATGATTCAATGGTCTCCTGATCACTTGTTGGTTCTCAGAAAAGCCATATTTTCAAGTTGTGAGAGACTGTAATACCTAACACTGCCTCTTTCAGGGCAGGTCCATGAGTATATGAGAGATTTCACTTTATTGAACTGGTGTTTCACACAACATTGATCAGCAAAAATGATTGACGATCCAGGATCAACACAGCTAAATGACGATCCAGGATCAACACAGTTTAATGACGATCCAGGATCAACAGCTAAATGACGATCCAGGATTAACACAGCTTAATGACGATCCAGGATCAACACAGCTTAATGACGATCTAGGATCAACACAGCTTAATGACGATCCAAGATCAACACAGCTAAATGATGATCCAGGATCAACACAGCTTAATGACGATCCAGGATCAACACAGCTTAATGAAGATCCAGGATCAACACAGCTTAATGATGATCCAGGATCAACACAGCTTAATGACGATCCAGGATCAACACAGCTTAATGACGATCTAGGATCAACACAGCTAAATGATGATCCAGGATCAACACAGCTTAATGACGATCCAAGATCAACACAGCTAAATGACGATCCAGGATCAACACAGCTAAATGGCGATCCATGATCAACACAGCTAAATGACAATCCAGGATCAACACAGCTAAATGACAATCTAGGTTCAACACAGCTAAATGACAATCCAGGATCAGCACAGTTAAATGACGATCCCAGCTAGTTTGTCAACAGTCCTCTGTATCATATTCTGTATTGTGTGAGTGGAGAGACTGAGATTAAAGAGAAGGGTAATTCTGTCTTCCTAAAAGGACTCATAATTCCAGGGTAGCCTAGTGGTTAGAGTGTTGGTCTAGTAACTGGAAGGTTGCAAGTTCAAACCCCTGAGCTGACAAGGTACAAATCTGTTGTTCTGCCCCTGAACAGGCAGTTAACCCACTGTTCCTAGGCTGTCATTGAAAATAAGAATTTGTTCTTAACTGACTTGCCTAGTTAAATAAATTTAAAACAATTAAATTCCTAACTAGTGGCTGACAATAATGGTATCATTATACTGCAGTTTGAGAGGAGGCAGTTCTGGCCATGCTGCTACTCTAGTGCACTTGTTGTCAAACTTATCAGGTCCCTTTTAATTACAAGAATTGTTTATGATTGATAACATTTCAATATCAAACTATTATATATTCTTTTTAATTACTGTATATGAGCGTTGATTGTCAACAGTTTTGACCCTTCCGGTACTGATTGTCAACAGTTTTGACCCTTCCGGTACTGATTGTCAACAGTTTTGACCCTTCCGGTACTGATTTTCAACAGTTTTGACCCTTCCGGTACTGATTGTCAACAGTTTTGACCCTTCCGGTACTGATTGTCAACAGTTTTGACCCTTCCGGTACTGATTGTCAACAGTTTTGACCCTTCCGGTACTGATTGACTGAATTGCACTACTGCATTGCCTTGAGAACTAACACGCAGAAAACACATCAATGTTGTTATAGAGATGAAATTCCATCCATTGTCAGTCAAAGTTATTTTTCAGAATGGTCTAATGGTCTCTTGTTTGAACTAGCTAAGTGAATCTGCATAGCAACATTTTGTTTGGTTGTGTGCCAGGACATAGGCTGGTAGGAACTAGAGGCAGTTGGTGACAGTTGGTCTGAGCTTTGAGTTATTTAATAATCTATGAAGCCCCAAACCACTAATGAATAAAACTGGGTATTGCTTACATGGCAATGGATAGGTCCATACCCCATGTTGTTAGATGATGAAATGGATAAAAATCATTCAAGAGGATATTGGCCAAACAGGCTTTAATATGATGTGCTACTAAGCATAACATGTTAACTAACATACAACAAACGGGCCACCAAGAAAAACTAGTTCTGCCTCAAATTAGTCATTTTGTTCGTTTTTCTTGATAAACCCATTTGTTGGATTTTCATCATTGCTGTCAAACACCCCTCCTATTTGTGTTTGGTGCTGTAGCGCAGAGGCCTACATGAACTCCCATATTAACTACTAGATTTGATTTGTTAATTGTATCCTCACTATCTTCCCATCTTGTTGAACCATCTGGTACTAGAACAAAGTCTAAATGTTGTAATCATTTTGCCAGTGCAAGCCATAGGTTGGATAACTCCAAAGTAGCAGTAGACGGCTACAGTGGTAAGTGACTTGCCATCAGTGTTGACATATAAAATAAACAGTCTATATTTCAGATTCTTCCCCAGGGCCCCTTTGACAGTAGACGTCCTCTGTCTAAGTGCTCGGGTCCCACAAGGTGCACGTCGACACGTTTACATTGCCTCGCAATAAGATCACTTTCTTCCTGTTCCCTCTCTAACATAACATAAACTCCATTAAACAGCGGCTCTGCACCACCCCAGGGCCTTCCAGGCTCGTAGCTCCCCTCCCGTCCTGCCCCACCTCCGGGCTCGTAGCTCCCTTCCCACCCCCAGCCGTTCCCCTCCCACCCCCCGCCCCTCCCTCTGTGTTGAATTGGATGGGAGGTGGTTTGGATCACGATGGCTGGTGTACTCCAATATCCCATCCGGTATTCTCTATCCTATTGATCGCAGTGATAAGTGACAGACAGAGAGCAGCATCCTGCACCGAGGTTGGCCTTGTGCATACTGATGAGATGTGATCTATCTGTCACACATCTTTAGCTGGAAGTGCTCTCTCTCTGTTGGCTGAGGGGCACTGAGGAAGAAATATCTCTGTTCTTTTGGATCACTACACACCAGACCTGGTTTTTAAATACTTTAAAAATATATTCAAATACATCTGTGTGCAAGTATTTGAACCCAGTTCTGAAACTTACCTGTTGTAGAAATGTCAGAGGAACAGTTGTTGAGCTGTAAATCTTACTGGATTTACAAGGATTATGTCTCTTTATATGCATAGTCCTAGTTTTAAAGTCGTGGATTTTGGAGCTTACTGTGTTTGCACTGTTGCCTGACAATGTCGCAGAAGCTTTGCAGTTTTTTTCATGCCTGGATAAAAGAACAATGTCATCATAATTCCTAACAATTCAAATGTTCCTCTAACATCCTTTGTTTTGTTGCAACAAGTTAGAATGCAAAGGTCATACTCTGAGTGTGATCCAAGCCAGGGCAAGAGGAGCACACGTTTGTATTATCTCACCAGGCTTTTATCCATTGGGACTTAAAGAGCGTTTAAAGTTGATTTCCTTTGGGTGTTGCCTGCATTGAACATTCAGGCTGTTTGCCCTGTCTATTTAAGATTCTGTCTGAGTGACTCATCTTCAAACAGGAAGTTCAGAGCCAATTCACCACACACTCACCAGCCGGTGTCAAAACCTCTCACACTCCCCTATTCGTGACTGCTTTAGAGTTATTCAGTTCTGTTCTTTTTTCTTTATTCCTCCCTGGAAGTGTGATTATGGTCTATTTTGAGTGACGACAATGTTAAACAGAGAATGGAGAAAGACTAACTGCAAAAATAATTCTCATGCAAGTGTCTTTCTATCCTCTTCCTATCCTCACACAATTTCAGCTCCATCAGTCACATCACAATGGGTGATGTAGGAATATTTTAGGTCAGTTTGTTGATCACAACATTTTCACATTTTGAAAATCATTCATTTCAATCATTTGCCAGAATTGGTGCCCTAGAACTTGCTTGCTGCTGTTATAACAGAATGATCTTCTCAGTACTTCCGGCAATGCCGTGACATCGACGTTGAAGTCATCATATCAAAAGCTTCATTAAAAGTCTTTGCACTAATTAACTGTATTTTTAGGGTCATGATGTTGCCCCAGTCCACCGTCATCATGCATCACACATGACTGGATCGCACACATTCCCCAAATCTCAATTTACGTAGACAGGAGACTGTTGAGGCGTGTTAATTGAGGCATTGAAATGACAGCTATCCACATTCAAACATGACAAGCCTGTCATCAGTAGTTAACACCATCATGTGGGCTTGTTTTTAGTGTTAATCACTCTCGCTTTTCCTCTCTCTCTCTCTCTCTCTCTCCATCTCTCGCTCTCTCTCTCTCTCTCTCTCTCTCTCTCTCTCTCTCTCTCTCTCTCTCTCTCTCTCTCTCTCTCACTCACTCTCACTCTCCCGCTCTCTTTCTCTCTGTCTCTCATATTTTTCAGAGTTCTCTCTCTTCTCACTCTCTCCCCCTATCTCCCATCATCCATCTGACTGTCGCCCATCACACTGTGAGATTCAAGTGGCACGCATTCATATTCATAATCAAGTTGTAAATTAGCATCAACACTCCTAATTAGTCACTGCACTCTATTCCAGACGAGATGAGACCAACACATGACACAAAAATCAAACTTTACGCATTACAGCAGATATTAGCAAATGCGTACATACGCCTGCAACATCAGATGTGTATTGAAGCATTCGAGGCCGTTAGGTGAGAACAAAGTTGCTGTCAAACATTTGTGACATGAGTTTTCAGCAGGGCGTGTTGCTGCTGGCTGTGGGGGTGGGGAGTGTGTCAGTGTGTGTTAGTTAGCCTCCAATCAGATGTGCACCAAGAAGGGCTGTTGTGAGCAATTTCTCCACTGAGAACAAAGCCGCCCACCACTTTGATGGCAGCAGCTCTAAGTTAAGTTACTGTAGGAACCGTGAATAAAGTGCTCCAGTTTCTCCCTAATCCGCTAAAAAGGACAAGACGAGAGGCGAAAAAAAATTAAAGGAACGGCCAATGTGCCTGAAAGCATATTGTCCCATTGCTGCTTACAGTCTCTATAAAATCAAGATATATGGCTAACATGGGTAACATGTTCCTATACCTGTGTAGTACAATGGTATTACAACAGTAGCAGCATTGGGCACAGGTAAAAGAGCATCTTAATGTAAAGAAGTGTTATGATGCAGTCTGAAAATATGGAACTGGAGGATGAGTGATCTCAGTAGACTGATTCATCAGCTCATCTGAATCACCTCAATCAGTTCCTGATCGTCACCCTGTCAGAGAGAGAGAGAGAGAGAGAGAGAGAGAGAGAGAGAGAGAGCCAGAGAGAGAGAAAGAGAGCCAGAGAGAGAGAGAGAGAAAGAGAGAGAGAGAGAGGGAGAGAGAGAGAGACAGAGAGAGAGAGAGACAGAGAGAGAGACAGAGACAGAGAGAGAGCCAGAGAGAGAGAGAGAGAGAGAGAGAGAGAGAGAGAGAGACAGAGACAGAGACAGAGAGAGAGCCAGAGAGAGAGAGAGAGAGAGAGAGAGAGAGAGAGAGAGAGAGAGAGAGAGAGAGAGAGAGAGAAAGAGAGAGAGAGAGAGAGAGGGAGAGAGAGAGACAGAGAGAGAGAGAGAGACAGAGAGAGAGACAGAGACAGAGACAGAGAGAGAGCCAGAGAGAGAGAGAGAGAGAGAGAGAGACAGAGAGAGAGAGAGAAAGAGAGAGAGAGAGAGAGGGAGAGAGAGAGACAGAGAGAGAGAGAGACAGAGAGAGAGAGAGAGAGAGAGAGAGAGAGAGAGAGAGAGAGAGAGAGAGAGAGAGAGAGAGAGAAGCATAGGGAGGAAATGATCCACCACGTTGTGTCTACTGGCTGTGCCTCATCTGTATCGACTATGGTACTTTTGGATACTGAAACACTGCACTCTGGCCGCTTCAGGAAAACAGACATTGTGGAGTAGGGCCTAATTACCCTTTCGTCTTTCTCCCCCTCACTGTATTCATGCTCATCATTTCCCTCAACAGGGACAACTGAACATATTACTTTACATCCAGTCTGAACCCATCTACAATCGTATAGAATTCATTTTCTTTAAGCCTCCCTTAGTTATTACTGTTGCAACCTCGGACAACATTTTCCTGAGAAGCCCAATTTCCCCTTCTAACCACTGGCGAAACCCCTCGCAATGATCTTAACCTTTCCTCGAGCATCCCATTGGTTCTTGCATTAACACCCCCCCCCCCTTGAGCAACCCATTGGTTCCTGCATGAACGTCTCCCTTCGAGCGCCCCCCGGGCAAACTTAAAAATGTACCAATTGAAGTATGAAGAGTGGTTCCTGCAGAAGCAGCAATGCCCACATGCAAGAACGCCCAGAATTGCAGGCCGCAATTGCACCCTTCCCTGTTAATCAGGAGAGTCTCGGGTTTGTTGTGGTGGACTGACTACAACAAGATGGCGCCATACTGTATGTTTTTTGAGCTCCGACACAACTTTTCTATTTTGTGATTCTTTTTGTGTTCATTTTTAAATTGATTTTCACGAAATGTATCGTCTTATTTCTTGTTTTTATGTCTTGTGTGTTTTTGTTCTATCTGATATTATTTTTAGTTCTACACTGATATTGATTACGTCATTGTTGGGTTTAGAGCTTGCAAGAAAGGCATTTCACTGTACTTGTGCACGTGACATTAAAAACTTGAAACCGTCATTAACGTAAGTAATTAACCACTTTTGTGGCAAACTAGTGCAGTTAAATCGTATCCTGATGTCGACAGCATTGAAGAGTTGTATTCATAACATGGCTAACTAACCTAGCTAACATATATTTCGAAAAAACAAGTTAGCGTTAGCAACATTGGTTGGTCAATAAGACTGAGAGCTAGCTAACCAGCTGAGCTAGCAAACAATGTAACAAAAGTATCATTTCGGATTCGAAAAATACTCCATCAACAGGCTTTGCATTTCAGTAATCACAGTGGCAAGTACCCCTGGTGCACTGTAGAATTATTTAACCATTTAAACCACATATGTCAGAGTCAAGGCCCGCGGGCCACATCCGGCCCGCGAGAAGGTTTTTTACGGCCCCTGGGATGATCTTGATTTATTATTAGAACCGGCCCGCAGACCGCAGCAAGCCGGCAGCCCGCAGATCTTTTACACGCACCAATACTACATTTCCCACAATGCAACGGTGACGCACCGAGCAGTAGGCTGCTTCATTTCAATATTTATTGGCACAGCAGTCGTCAGCATCACAGTAAAATTAACTTTCAGATACCCATCAAAAATGGCAAAACGGATGGTGGACACTGAGAACCGGGGTTTCAAACAAGGTGGGAGTCGGAGTATATGTTCACGGAGGTAGCTGGAAAACCTGTGTGTCTTCTGTGTGGAGAAAGTGTGGCGGTACTGAAAGAGTATAATCTGAGACGACATTATGAAACGAAACACGCGGACAAAAACAAGAATATGGACATGGAACAAAGGCTACAAAAGGCAGAGGAATTAAAACGAGGCCTCAAATCTCGACAGGCTCTGTTCAAAAAAGCCAAATCACAAGGCCAGGCTGCTGTCAAGGCCAGTTTTATTTTGGCAGAAGAGATCGCTAAATCAGCCCGGCCATTTACGGAGGGGATTTCATCAAAAACTGCATGATTAAAGTTTGTGACGAAGTTTGCCCAGAAAAAAGGCAACTCTTTTTAAATGTGAGTCTGAGCAGAAACACCATTGCCGAGAGAGTAGACCAGTTGTCCATCAATCTAAAAGAGCAGCTTGTGAAAAAGGGAAAAGATTTCATTGCATATTCCTTGGCTGTGGATGAGAGCACCGACATTTCTGACATTGCCCAGTTGTCAATTTTCATCCGCGGAGTGGACTCCAGCCTAAGCGTGACAGAGGAGTTTTTGGCTTTACGTCCTATGCATGGCACAACTACGGGGCATGATTTGTATGAAGAGGTGTCAAGATGTGTAAATGAGATGGAGCTGCCTTGGGAAAAACTCGTGGGTTTGACAACCGACGGAGCACCTGCGATGTGTGGACACAGGAGCGGACTGGTGGCGAAGATACGGGAAAAGATGCAAGAGGAAAACGCGACAGGTGAGCTGACAGCTTATCATTGTATCATACACCAGGAAGCGTTGTGCGGTAAAGCCTTGAAAATGGAGCATGTAATGAGCATCATCACGCGCACAGTTAACTTTATCAGAGCCAAAGGTTTGAATCACCGCCAGTTCAAGGCATTTCTGACGGAGTTAGAAACGGAGCATGGTGATTTGCCTTATCACACAGAGGTGCGATGGCTAAGCCAGGGAAAGGTGCTTCAAAGATGTTTCGAGCTTCGTGAGGAGATTTGTCTGTTCTTGGACAGCAAAGGGAAAGACACAACACAACTCCGAGACGAAATGTTTCTGTGTGAAATGGCTTTTCTGTGTGACATTACGAGTCATCTGATTGCAATGAACTTGCAGCTGCAGGGTCGGGATCATGTCATCTCTGATATGTACAGTACAGTGAAGGCATTTAAAACCAAACTGACTCTGTGGGAGACGCAGATGCGGAAAGAAAATTTGAGCCACTTTCCCAGCTGCCAGACCATGAAAGAGAAGCTCTCTACCAGTGCGTTCCCGAGCGCACAGTTGGCTGATAAAATAGGTATGCTTGCCGCTGACTTTCGACGCCGATTTGCTGACTTTGAAGCACAAAAAAGCAGGTTGGAACTGCTCGGTAACCCATTTGCTGTTGACGTGGAAAGCTCACCACCAAACCTCCAAATGGAGTTGATTGACCTCCAATGCAATGATGCACTGAGGGCAAAATATGCGGCAGTGGGTGCTGCGGAGTTCGCCCGTTTCCTCCCCGACACAATGCCCCAGCTGCGCATCCAGGCTGCTCAAACGTTGTCTATGTTTGGCAGCACATACCTGTGTGAACAACTTTTTCTTTGATGAACCTGAACAAAACATCACACAGAAGTCGACTTACTGCTGAACACCTCCACTCAATTCTGAGGATTTCCTCAGCTCAGAGCCTTACCCCGAACATTGATGAACTTGTGGAAAAGATGGGACACCACCAAGTATCACCCTCAACCTCAAACAAGTGAACATTACTGTGCAATCACATATTTAGAGTTTTTACTCAGTTCAAGTTTAAAAGTTAAAGTTTAATATTTGTTTTCACTGCATGTTACTTCTCCTTAAACAAAGTGTTGTTTTTGATTAATAGATTTTTGCACTTTATTTTATTGTATTTCAATCCAATTATATTTTAAAAATATTTCAGTTGAGTGGATGATAGAAAATTGCTATTATTGTTTTTTTCTTTGAAGTAAATTTAGCCCACTTTTGCTAAAATAGAAAATATAGGCTACTGATGGTGCCTTGAATACCGGTTTCTTTCATTTAATGTTCATGTTATGGGGATTTTTATATAAAGGAAATTTGTCTTTTGTGTCTGTTGAAAATTAAAGATTACTGACAGAGCCATAAGAAAATATTGCTTTATTTATCTGATCATATTGGAATATATTTGTTAGGTTTTCAGTAGGTTCAATTAGGTTCACTAGACTATATGCGTCATTTAAAAATTTTTCAATGAACATTCGAACAGTCCGGCCCTCGGCTTGTAGCTAAATTTTTTATTTGGCCCTCCGTCCATTTGACTTTGACACCCCTGATTTAAACAATCCAAACAGTTTTGGATTAAAACTCTTTGTTTTTGTAATGCCCTCAATGGATTTCATGTGTTTCAAATGTGAGCTTGTCCGAGGTGTTGGATTTGACAACATTTTGCTATCCATTTTAGCGCTACGATTGGTTGCCTACAATTCCGGGGCTTAGCGAGGGGTCAATTAGCTGTATTGTAGCTAAGCAGATGTCCTGGTTTTCCAGAATAGGAGATTGCATAATAAATTAAGAGATTATAATTTACAACGAAAAGGTATGAAATATGGTATGAAAATACACCGACACTCACTGCATACAACCAGTGGAACTCCTGAGGGGATGGCTGGAAGGGAGTAAATAAAATGGAATGAAACACATTTAGTTTCCACGTGTTTCATCCTATTCCATCTACTCCATTCCAGCCATTAATATGAGCAGTGCTCCCATCACCAGCCACCTCTGCGGTATACATGCATTTGCAATATGCTGTTGCCATTTAATGATGATTCGGTATTAACACAGGTAAACGACAATCCTGGATCAACATAGGACAGTTATGTTCCTTCACTCGAAATCCAAATCAATGTACAATATAATGCAATTACAATATGATGTTCCCTCCCTTCACAGTACTAGTCCATCTCAGATGGGAAGGTGAGGATGTGGCACATTCATTATGACTAGGCTCAAATACAGAGAGTAGGGAATGTGTTTCATCATCTGACAAATGCGTGTCCCTCCCTGCCCCTGGAAAGGACACATCATTTCCCCTCTCCTTGTCTTCAAGCAGTGTTTTACAGGCCTTATAAATGTCTCCGGGTTTTAACTATATCTGCGCTCTCCCGGGTGCACACTGCCAAAACTGACAGTACTCTGCATTTGAGCTATTCTTCTCAATTTAGCGACATTTTGCGACTGTAGCTTTTCTCCAGTTGTCTATTATCTATCCTCTTGCCTAGTCACTTTATCCCTACCTATATGTACACACAGTTGAAGTCAGACATTTACATACACCTAGGTTGGAGTCACAAATTTCTTGTGGACAAACTATAGTTTTGGCAAGTCGGTTAGGACATCTACTTTGTGCATGACACAAATACATTTTCCAACAATTGTTTACAGGCAGATTATTTCACTTTGTCATAATTCACTGTGTCACAATTCCAGTGGGTCAGAAGTTTACATACACTAAGTTAACTGTGCCTTTAAACAGCTTGGAAAATTCCAGAGAATGATGTCATGGCTTTAGAAACTTCTGTTATGCTAATTGACATATTTTGATTCAATTGGAGATGTACCTGTGGATGTATTTCAAGGCCTACCTTGAAACTGCCTCTTTGCTTGACATCATGGGAAAATCAAAAGAAATCAGCCAGGACATCAAAAAACAATGGTAGACCTCCACAAGTCTGGTTCATCCTTGGGAGCAATTTCCAAATGCCTGAAGGTACCACGTTCATCTGTACAAACAATAGTAACCATGTATAAACACCATGGGACCATGCAGCTGTCATACCTCTCAGGAAGGAGACACATTCTGTCTCCTAGAGATGAATGTACTTTGTTGCGAAAAGTGCAAATCGATCTGAGAACAACAGCAAAGGACCTTGTGAAGATGCTGGAGGAAACAGGTACAAAAGTATCTATATCCACAATAAAACCAGTCCTATATCGACATAACCTGAAAGGTCGCTTAGCAAGGAAGAAGCCACTGCGCCAAAACCGCCATAAAAAAGCCAGACTACGGTTTGCAACTGCACATGGGGTCAAAGATCGTACTTTTTGGAGAAATGTCCTCTGGCCTGATGAAACAAAAATAGAACTGTTTGGCCATAATGACCATCATAATGTTTGTAGGAAAAAGGGGGACGCTTGCAAGACGAAGAACACCATCCCAACCGTGAAGCACGGGGGTGGCAGCATCATGTTGTGAGGGTGCTTTGCTTCAGGAGCGACTGGTGCACTTCCCAAAATAGATGGCATCATGAGGCTGGAAAATTATGTGGACATATTGAAGCAGCATCCCAAGACATCAGTCAGGAAGTGAAAGCTTGGTCGCAAATGTGTCTACCAAATGGACAATGATACTTACAAAGTTGTGGCAAAATGGCTTAAGGACAACAAAGTCAATGTATTGAAGTGGCCATCACAAAGCCCTGACCTAAATCCTTTAGAAAATGTGTGGGCAGGACTGAAAAGGCGTGTGCGAGCAAGGAGGCCTACAAACCTGACTCAGTTACACTAGCTCTGTCAGGAGGAATTGGCCAACTTATTGTAGGAAACTTGTGGAAGGCTACCCGAAACATTTGACCCAAGTTAAACAATTTAAAGGCAATGCTACCGAATATTATTTGAGTGTATGTAAACTTCTGACCCACTGGGGACGTGCTGAAATCTGAAACCTGAAATAAATAATTCTCTCTATTATTATTCATGTCACATTCTTAAAATAAAGTGGTGATCCTAACTGATCTAAAACAGGGAATTTTTTATTATGATTAAATGTCAGGAATTGTGAAAAACTGAGTTTAAATATATTTGGCTAAGGTGTATGTAAACGTGCGACTTCAACTGTACCTCAATTTAACTAGGCAAGTAGGTTCAGAACAAATGTTTATTTTCAATGACGGCCGAGGAGCAGTGGATTAACTGCCTCGTTCAGGGGCAGAACGACAGATTTGTACTTTGTCAGCTCGGGGTAGCCAAGTCATCGCAAGGCTACCCATTGTGTATTTATTCCTCTGATATTATTTTTCTATTATTGATAATTTTTTTCTCTCTGCATTGTTGGGAAGAGCCCGTAAGTAAGCATTTCACTCTTAGTCTACACCTGTTGTTTACCAAGCATGCTATTTGATTTTGAGTCGATTCGATTTCTCTCTCAATCAGGGGGAAGAATACATGGGCCCCATTTGAGTGGTAATTGGTTTCAGTGCTGACTGGTTGTAAACGCTTGAGACTGTCTGTCAGACCAATTATGAGACAGGACAACTATTAACTGGAGGAATTTGTTCTGTTCTTTTCAACCATACAGGAGCTATGACTTATGTTTCTACATTAGCTAATGGATCGCTTTGTCTCTGTTTGTATCTTGGCAGGAGAATTGTCTCTGAGTGGTATGTTTCTGTATTAATGACAGTCTGAACTGTAGAGGATAATTTCATCAGTTAAAACGTTTGTTATCCATTAATGGTAACGTCATGACTGATTCAATTATCCTTTGAATTTAACCTCTCTGGACACCTGTGAGTAGCAGATAAAAGTGTCATCTGTTGTGGTGCTCAGTGGCATCTACTGCGGTCATCAATTAGGCTATGCTGCTTTAAATCAAACATCATTTTATTTACTACATGCTTCGTAGACATCGGGTGTAGACAAACAGTGGAATGCTGACTTATTCAAAGCAACAATGCAGAGTTAAAGATAAGATAAAACAATTGAATAACATACTGCTTTCTAAAAATCTAAATCTAAAAATCTATCCTCTAAGATATGAGGATATATATATATATGGAATCATGTAGTAACCAAAAAAGTGTTAAACAAATCAAAATATATTTTAGATTTTTAGATTCTTCAAAGTAGCCACCTTTTGCCTCGTTGAGAGCTTTGCACACTCTTGGCATTCTTTTCATTCCAAGATGGCATAGCAATCAGACGTACTTTGTCCTCGTCTTGTCGTGTCCCATGTATATACAGTAGTGCAAAAAAAGTATTTAGTCAGCCACCAATTGTGCAAGTTCTCCCACTTAAAAAGATCAGAGAGGCCTGTAATTTTCATCATAGGTACACTTCAACTATGACAGACAAAATGAGAAAAAAAAATCCAGAAAATCACATTGTAGGATTTTTTATGAATTTATTTGCAAATTATGGTGGAAAATAAGTATTTGGTCAATACCAAAAGTTTATCTCAATACTTTGTTATATACCCTTTATTGGCAATGACAGAGGTCAAACTTTTTCTGTAAGTCTTCACAAGGTTTTCACACACTTTTGCTGGTATTTTGGCCCATTCCTCCATGCAGATCTTCTCTAGAGCAGTGATGTTTTATCGCCACCAAAAACCTCCTTTTACTCTCTGTTCCAGACGTTCTAGACGACCAATTCTCATAGCTTTTAGCCGTGCCCTTATTGTTCTCCTCCACTGTTCTTCTGGTGATGTAGAGGTGAATCCAGGCCCTGCAGTGCCTGGCTCCACTCCTATTCCCCAGGCGCTCTCTTTTGATGATTTCTGTAACCGTAATAGCCTTGGTTTCATGCATGTTAACATTAGAAGCCTCCTCCCTAAGTTTGTTTTATTCACTGCTTTAGCACACTGTGCCAACCCAGATATTCTAGCCGTGTCTGAATCCTGGTTTAGGATGATAACCAAAAATTCTGAAATCTCCATCCCAAACTATAACATTTTCAGACAAGATAGAACGGCCAAAGGGGGTGGTGTTGCAATCTACTGCAAAGATAGCCTGCAGAGTTCTGTCCTACTATCCAGGTCTGTACCCAAACAATTTGAACTTCTACTTTTAAAAATCCACCTCTCTAAAAACAAGTCTCTCACCGTTGCCGCCTGCTATAGACCACCCTCTGCCCCCAGGTGTGCTCTGGACACCATTTGTGAACTGATTGCCCCCCATCTATCTTCAGAGCTTATGCTGCGAGGTGACCTAAACTGGAACAGGCTTAACACCCCAGCCATCCTACAATCTAAGCTTGATGCCCTCAATCTCACACAAATGATCAATGAACCTACCAGGTACCACCCAAAGCCGTAAACACGGGCACCCTCATAGATATCATCCTAACCAACTTGCCCTCTAAATACACCTCTGCTGTTTTCAACCAAGATCTCAGCAATCACTGCATCATTGCCTGCATCTGAAATGGGTCAGCGGTCAAACGACCCCCACTCATCACTGTCAAACACTCCCTGAAACACTTCAGCGAGCAGGCCTTTCTAATCGACCTGGCCGGGGTATCCTGGAAGGATATTGATCTCATCCCTTCAGTAGAGGATGCCTGGTTATTTTTTTAAATGCCTTCCTCACCATCTTAAATAAACATGCCCTGTTCAAGAAATTTAGAACCAGGAACAGATATAGCCCTTGGTTCTCTCCAGACCTGACTGCCCTTAACCAACACAAAAACATCCTATGGCGTTCTGCATTAGCATCGAACAGCCCCCGTGATATGCAACTTTTCAGGGAAGCTAGAAACCAATATACTCAGGCAGTTATAAAAGCCAAGGCTAGCTTTTTCAAGCAGAAATTTGCTTCCTGCAACACAAACTCAAAAAAGTTCTGGTACATTGTAAAGTCCATGGAGAATAAGAACACCTCCTCCTAGCTGCCCACTGCACTGAGGATAGGAAACACTGTCACCACCGATAAATCCACTATAATTGAGAATTTCAATATGCATTTTTCTATGGCTGGCCATGCTTTCCACCTGGCTACCCCTACCCCGGTCAATAGCACTGCACCCCCCACAGCAACTCGCCCAAGCCCTCCCCATTTCTCCTTCTCCCAAATCCAGTCAGCAGATGTTCTGAAAAAGCTGCAAAATCTGGACCCCTACAAATCAGCCGGACTAGACAATCTGGACCCTTTCTTTCTAAAAATTATCTGCCGAAATTGTTGCAACCCCTATTACTAACCTGTTCAACCTCTCTTTCGTGTCATCTGAGATTCCCAAAGATTGAAAAGCAGCTGCGGTCATCCCCCTCTTCAAAGTGGAGGACACTATTGACCCAAACTGCCACAGACCTATATATCTATCCTACCTTGCCTTTCTAAGGTCTTAGAAAGCCATGTCAACAAACAGATCACCGACCATTTTGAATCCCACAGCACCTTCTCCACTATGCAATCTGGTTTCAGAGCTGGTCATGGGTGCACCTCAGCCATGCTCAAGGTCCTAAGCGATATCTTAACCGCCATCGATAAGAAACAATACTGTGCAGCCATATTCATTGACCTGACTCTGTCAATCACCACATCCTCATCGGCAGACTCGATAGCCTTGGTTCCAACGGCCATGTCTTTTTGAGACACAGAGTATGTGAACGGATGATCTCTGCATGTGTGGTTCCCACCATGAAGCATGGAGGAGGTGGTGTGATGGAGTGGGGGTGCTTTGCTGGTGACACTGTCACGGACTTATTTCGAATTCAAGGCACACTTAACCAGCATGGCTCCCACAGCATTCTGCAGCAATACGCCATCCCATCTCGTTTGCGCTTAGTGGAACTATCATTTGTTTTTAAACAAGTAAATGACCCAAAACACACCTCCAGGCTATGTAAGGGCTATTTGACCAAGAAGGAGAGTGATGGAGTGCTGCCTCAGATGACCTGGCCTCCACAATCACTAAACCTCAAGCCAATTGAGATGGTTTTGGATGAGTTGGACCGATGAGTGAAGGAAAAGCAGCCAACACGTGCTCAGCCTCGGACTCGATAGCCTTGGTTTCTCAAATGATTGCCTCGCCTGGTTTTCCAACTACTTCTCTGATAGAGTTCAGTGTGTCAAATCGGAGGGCCTGTTGTCCGGGTCTCTGGCAGTCTCTATGGGGTGTCTCATGGTTCAATTCTTGGACCGACTCTTCTCTGTATACATCAATGATGTCGCTCTTGCTGCTGGTGAGTCTCTGATCCACGTCTACACAGACGAAACCATTCTGTATACTTCTGGCCCTTATTTGGACATTGTGTTAACAATCCTCCAGACGAGCTTCAATGCCATACAACTCTCCTTCTGTGGCCTCCAATTGCTCTTAAATACAAGTAAAACTAAATGCATGCTCTTCAACCGATCGCTGCCTGCACCTGTCCGCCCGTCCAACATCACTACTCTGGACGGTTCTGACTTAGAATATGTGGACAACAACAAATACCTAAGTGTCTGATTAGACTGTAAACTCTCCTTCCAGACTCATATCAAACATCTCCAATCCAAAGTTAAATCTAGAATTGGCTTCCAGTTTCGCAACAAAGCATCCTTCACTCATGCTGCCAAACATACCCTTGTAAAACTGACCATCCTACCGATCCTCGACTTCGACGATGTCATTTACAAAATAGCCTCCAATACCCTACTCAATAAATTGGATGCAGTCTATCACAGTGCCTTCCATTTTTTCACCAAAGCCCCATATACTACCCTTCACTGCGACCTGTACGCTCTCGTTGGCTGGCCCTCGCTTCATACTCGTCTCCAAACCCACTGGCTCCAGGTCATCTACAAGACCCTGCTAGGTAAAGCTCTGCCTTATCTCAGCTCTCTGGTCACCATAGCACCTGTAGCACGCGCTCCAGAAAGTATATCTCTCTGGTCACCCCCAAAACCAACTCTTCCTTTGGCTGCTTCTCCTTCCAGTTCTCTACTGCCAATGACTGGAACAAACTACAAAAATCTCTGAAACTGGAAACACTTAACTCCCTCACTAGCTTTAAGCACCAGCTGTCAGAGCAGCTCACAGATTACTGCACCTGTACATAGCCCATCTATGATGTAGCCCAAACAAGTACCTCTCCCCCTACTGTATTTATTTTGCTCCTTTGCACCCCATTATTTCTATCTCTACTTTGCACTTTCTTCCACTGCAAATCTACCATTCCAGTGTTTTACTTGCTATATTGTATTTACTTCTCTGAAACTGGAAACACTTAACTCCCTCACTAGCTTTAAGCACCAGCTGTCAGAGCAGCTCACAGATTACTGCACCTGTACATAGCCCATCTATGATGTAGCCCAAACAAGTACCTCTCCACCTACTGTATTTATTTTGCTCCTTTGCACCCCATTATTTCTATCTCTACTTTGCACTTTCTTCCACTGCAAATCTACCATTCCAGTGTTTTACTTGCTATATTGTATTTACTTCGCTATATTGTATTTACTACTTGTTAAAAGTTAAGTTGCGGATTTATTGCACTTGTTCTGGTGTGACAAGGTATGTGTCGTATACAGAAGATACCTCTATTTGGTAAAAGACCAAGTCCATATTATGGCAAGAACAGCTCAATTAGGTAAAGACAAATGACAGTCCATCACTTTGAAAGTTTCTTTAAGTGCAGTTGCAAAAACCATCAACCGCAATGATGAAACTGGCTCTCATGAGGACCACCACAGGAAAGGAATACCCAGAGTAACCTCTGCTGCAGAGGATAAGTTCATTAGAGTTACCAGCCTAAGAAATCAGCAATTAACTGCACCTCAGATTGCACCTCACAGAGTTCAAGTAACAGACACATCTCAACATCAACTGTTCAGAAGAGACTGCATGAATCAGGCATTAATTGTCGAATTGCTGCAAAGAAACCACTACTAAAGGACACAAATAAGAAGAATAGAGTTGCTTGGGCCAAGAAACATGAGCAATGGACATTAGACCGGTGGACATCTGTCCTTTGGTCTGATGAGTCCACATTTGAGATTTTTGGTTCCAACGGCCATGTCTTTTTGAGACGCAGAGTATGTGAACGGATGATCTCTGCATATGTGGTTCCCACCATGAAGCATGGAGGAGGTGGTGTGATGGAGTGGGGGTGCTTTGCTGGTGACACTGTCACGGACTTATTTCGAATTCAAGGCACACTTAACCAGCATGGCTCCCACAGCATTCTGCAGCAATACGCCATCCCATCTCGTTTGCGCTTAGTGGAACTATCATTTGTTTTTCAACAAGTAAAGGACCCAAAACACACCTCCAGGCTATGTAAGGGCTATTTGACCAAGAAGGAGAGTGATGGAGTGCTGCATCAGATAACCTGGCCTTCACAATCACTAAACCTCAAGCCAATTGAGATGGTTTTGGATGAGTTGGACCGATGAGTGAAGGAAAAGCAGCCAACATGTGCTCAGCATATGTGGGAACTCCTTCAAGACTGTTGGAAAAGCATTCCATGTGAAGATTTTATTTATTTTATTTTATTTATCCGTTATTTTACCAGGTAAGTTGACTGAGAACAAGTTCTCATTTACAGCAACGACCTGGGGAATAGTTACAGGGGAGAGGAGGGGGATGAATGAGCCAATTGTAAACTTGGGATTCTTCGGTGACCATCATGGTTTGAGGGCCAGATTGGGAATTTAGCCAGGACACCGGGATTAACACCCCTACTCTTACGATAAGTGCCATGGGATCTTTTAATGACCTCAGAGAGTCAGGACCCCTTTTAACGTCCCATCCGAAAGACAGAAATTGAGATGGTTTGGGATGAGTTGGACCGCAGAGTGAAGGAAAAGCAGCCAACAAGTGCTCAACATATGTGGGAACTCCTTCAAGACTGTTGGAAAAGCATTCCCCATGAAGCCGAATGCCAAGACAAAGAGTGGCTACTTTGAAGATTCTCAAATATAACATTTATTTTGATTTGTTTAACCATTTTTTGGGTTACTACATGATTCCATATATGTTATTTCATAGTTTAGATGTCTTCACTATTATTCTACATTCTATGTAGAAATTAGTAAAAAAATTAAGAAAAACCCTGATATGAGTAGGTGTGTCCAAACGTTTGACTGGTACTGTATATAATAATATATATACAGTACCGAAAGTATGTGGACATCTGCTCGTCTAACATCTGATTCCAAAATCATGGGCATGAATATGGAGTTTGTCTTCCCTTTGCTGCTTTAACAACCTCCACTACCTCCATTGACTACCTCCAATCTTTAACAACCTCCACTACCTCCATTGACTACCTCCAATCTTTAACAACCTCCACAACCTTCATTGACAACCTCCAACCTTTAACAACCTCCACAATCTCCATTGCTGCAGAGACTTGCTTCCATTCAGCCACAAGAGCATTAGTTTGGTCAGGCAGTGATGTTGGGCGATTAGGCCTGGCTCGGGGCCGGCTTTCCAAATCATCCCAAAGATGTTCGATGGGTTGAGGTCAGGACTCTGTGTAAGTTGTTCCACACCAATCTCGACAAGTTTTTTTTTGGAACTAAGGAGCATGAACCATGAATAACAGCCTCAGACCATTATTCCTCCTTTAAACTTTTTTGATGTTGTTTGTACTTTTACCCCTTTTTCTTCCCAATTAGAAGTTACAGTCTTTTCCCATCGCTGCAACCCTTGTACAGACTCAGAAGAGTCAAATGTCAGGACCATGCGTCCTCCGAAACATGACCTTGCCAAGCCGCACTGCTTGTTTAACCCGGATGCCAGCCACACCAATGTGTTGGAGGAAACACAGAACAACTGCATCAGCTTGCAGGCACCCAGCCTAACACAAGGAGTCACTAGAGAGTAATGGGACAAGAACATTCCGGCCAGCCAAACCCTCCCCTAACTAGGATGACGATGAGCCAATTGTGCACCGCCTCATCGGTCTCACGTCATGGCCGGATGTGACACAGCCTGGGATCGAACCCGGGGCTGATGTGAAGCCTCAAGCATTGCAATTCAGTGCCTTAGACCGCTGCACCACTCGGGAGGCTCTCCACCAAACTTTACAGTTGGCACTATGCGTTCTCCTGGCATCTGTCGAACCCAGATTTGTTAGTCTGACTACCAGATGGTGAAGTGGGGTTCATCACTCAAGAGAATGCATTTCCACTGCTGAGCTTTACACCACTCTAGGCATTGCGCAAAGTGATCTTAGGCTTGTGTGCGGCCGCTGGGCCATGGAAACCCATTTCATGAAGCCCCAAGAAACAGTTTTTGTACTGACGTTGCTTCCAGAGGCAGTTTGGAACTCGATAGTTAGTGTTGCAACGAAGGACAGACCATTTTACGAGCTACGTACTTCAGCATTCAGTTGTCCCATTCTGTGAGCTTGTGTGGCCTACCACTTCTCGGGTTGAGCCGTTGTTGTTCCTAGACATTTCCACTTCACAATAACAGCACTTACAGTTGACCGGGTAAGCTCTAGCATGGCAGAAATTTGACGAACTGACTTGTTGGAAAGGTGGCAACCCATAACAATGCCACATTCAATGTCACTGAGCTCTTCAGTAAGGCCTTTCTACTGCCAATGTTTGTCTATGAAGATTGCATGGCTGTGGGTGTGGGGTGTGGCTGAAATAGCCAAATCCACTAATTTGAAGGGGTGTCCACATACTTTTGTATATATAGTGTATGTCACAAATCTCTCCCATAGGATGTAATGTAAAAAAAAATCATCCAACACATCAGTTATGGAAATATGGATATTGCTGCCTGGCCTAGTTTATGGAAGTCCATTTTCATTCCCCAAACTATATAACAAGCTTTGTCTTCGCAGTCACGAAGCCCTTTCCCCTGGGATTGCTTGTTTGTCTGTGCCAGAATCGATAGCCTACAATACTCTTTATTCAACAAACAAACACAACAAAAACTTTTCCAAATTTATTTGAGGTTAATGTATGTATGGCAAACTAAAATAGTCAAATGTCAGATGACATTACAATGGTAACCACTCTTTATGTAACCACTTGCAAAGTTTTAAAAAGGCCAAGAAACATGTCAATCATATTATGACTCCTGGCCAACAGCAGTGAAACCAGAGAGGCCCGTTAAGCAGGTTATCAACTATTCATTCTGTTGTGATACGCCTAGCGCTATCAGGAGTGGCTCGATTCTGTACATATTCTCCAAGGTGTTAAGGCAGTCTCTAGGAGAGGCAGGTGGGTCCTTCCTGGAATCCCAGCTGTTTGGTTTAGTGTTTACACTTCCGCCAGGCAGGGTGAGGGAATCAATCAAAGTCTTAGTCATTACATTAGAAGAAATTGCAGAGCAGAGCCGGGCCTGACTCTATGCATACTTCATTAGGGTTCTACGCCAGTCTTGAGGTAATTCATCAAGCAAAGAGCACCGTCTACAACCATATTATTAAAGATGGTGACCTTAAGCAAACAGAGTGGCCGTGATATCCGGATGACGTATAGATGAGGGCTACTGTACAAGTGTTTGAGACAGAAATTAGTGCAGTCGTGCTGTTGAGCAAATGCAGACTTAATTTTGAATCACATGGTTAGCTACATAAGGACGCTGTTGTATCTCAGAAAACAAGTAATGAAGACTGATGCACATCCTTAATGAGCTGGGTAGCTATGTTCCACTGGATTTTATTTCTGTAATTAACCCACTCCCAGTGTATTACTGAATATACCACCCTGCGCCCCACTGCTGGTTTGCCCCTGAAGCTAAGCAGGGTTGGGCCTGGTCGGTCCCTGGGTGGGAGACCAGATGCTGCTGGAAGAGGAGGGCCAGTAGGAGGCATTCTTTCCTCTGGCCTAAAAGAAAATATCCCAATTCCCCAGGGCAGTGATTTGGGACATTGCCCTGTGTAAGGTGCTGTCTTTCAGATGGGATGTTAAACAGGTGTCCTGACTCGCTGTGGTCCTTAAAGATCCCATGGCAATTATCATAAGAGGAGGGGTTGGTTTCTTTTTTTGTAACAGTATTTGTATTGGAATATCACAATTTTCTCCCATATTAAGAGATACAGTAACAAAGATAAAACAAGAATAACAAAGAAAATAATGTATATATTAAATTAACATACAGACAGAAAGTAAACACAAAAGCTCAGTTTAAATAAAGGAATCAGGTCCAACACATGGAACGTACAGTGTAGTCCAGCGACAACTAAGCTATTATGCAAGCATACTAGCTGATAAATTAGGTTCTAGGTCATTTAAATAAGGTTCCCACACTTTGTAGAACTGATCTGTTTTAGAATTTAATGTACATGTCAGATAATCCAATGGCACCCATTCAAATAGTATCCTATGCCAATCCTTAATAGAATCTACTGTAAAAAGATGTTTTGCTATTTGGGGATATATGTAATCTGTGTATTATTCTTAAATGGATTGCTCTAGTACGACTACAGATAGATATTGTTTTTGCATACATGTATCTCCTCATGTCCTCCCACATCTCCTCGTCAATAGTAACAGACAATTCTTTCTCCCACACTTGCTTGACCCTCTGTGTGTCAATAGTAGAAAAGGACCTCAAAGCATCATAAAATAAACTTACAGACATTTCCCTTTGTGAGAAAAAAAGCATAATTTGAATGACAGACACATCAGGGTTGCCAATTAAGGTGGTGCTCTTCAAATGATAATGTTCTGCTTGTAGAAAGTGGAAAAAGTCCTGCTTTGGAAGTCAATATTTCTCAACCATCTGCTCAAATTAACTTACATTTTTATCAGCGAATAAAACATTTAGTCTGCCTATGCCCTTATTAAGCGAAATGTTAAAGCCAGCATCCAGCAATCCTGGTAGAAAATCTGTGTTGTTAAGAATTGGGGTAAGAGCAGGGGTAAGTTTGGACTTTCCCAAAAAACATTGAACTGACCTTCATGCTTTGAGTGTGTTAAGTGAAATGGGATTATTGCAGTGATCTTTTACAGGCTTTAACCTTCTGAAAAATAAAATATCCTGTATTTTGAAAAAGAAGTCTCAATATCTAACCAAATAGAGGAGTCATCATTTGTGATCCAGTCAGAAATATAACAGAAGTGGGCACACCACTGACAAAACCTAATATTGGGAAGATCCAAGCCACCCGTAGAACCTGGCAGCTGCAGTACTGTCAAGTCCTGGCTTGTGTTTACTCCATATGAAGGAACTTAACCAGCCACTTAAATAGTTTATTACCTTATTGGAAAGTAAGACTAGGATCGTTTGGATTGGGTAAAGTAGTCCAGGTCAAATGTTAATTTTCAAGCGGGATTTTCTATCCAACCATGAAATCGGAAGAGAGTTCCAATGCTCCAGATCCTGTCTTATTGTATCGAATAGGGGAACAAAATTGGCTTTGAACATTTGCTGGAATATAGGAGTTACAAATATACCCAGATATGTAAAACCTGAGGGGGGACATTTAAAAGGAAAGGGGGAGAGGCAATAGGTAAAGAGGGAAGACAACCAAGTGGCATAGCCTCTGATTTAGTTAAATTAATTTTGTAGCCTGAGAATTCACGGAGTAATTCAACAGTATTAACAAGAAGTCTCAGGGCTAGAGATGAATATCAAAACATCATCAGCATATAAGCAGATTTGATGATGAACGTCACCAATGAGCAGACAAGAGTAGGGGTGTTAACCCTGGTGTCCTGGCTACATTTCCAATCTGGCCCTCATATCATCATGGCCACCTAATCATCCCCAGCATCTAATTGGCTCATTCCTCTTCCCTGTAACTTTCCCCCAGTTTGTTGCTAAATGAGAATGTGTTCTCAGTCAATGTACCTGGTAAAATAAGGGTTACATAAATAAATACAATTATGGGTACAGCTGGGATATTTGTTCGGGAACTTTGGAAGTTGATAACATCTCTACTATTTTTTTTTTGTAAATATGCCTGTCCAGAATTTGATCCCTCAATTAATTCTGGATGACACACTTGTAATACAAATTGTGAAAATAAAACCAGTCCACCTTGAATTGGTAGTGATGCATTATATAAAACAAGGAAAACATACAGTTCACTTCGGTTTTTTATAACACACTTACAATTTCACAATTATTTAACTATTCTATGTAGTCTAAATATACATGCACTCACCTCTCAGACTTGAAGTTGCTTCATTCAAGTGTATGCTCTATGCATTAGTGTCTGGTTGATAACACTGGTGTTCATATAAACTAAACCATGTTAACTTGGCATTACATCTCTTGTTAAATAAATGTTTTATTGTTGACATGATTTATATTTTATCAGTTGTTTGTCATGTTGCTTTGTGGAATAGCATTGCTAGGGGACTACAAGTAGCAACATACTGTACTGCAAGAACATGTTGGGAACGGTCCATGTTTCTATCGATGTTTTATAAAAAATAAAAGTAATGAAAAGCTACATGACACTGGGAGACTTTTTATCCCCAATATTGGACGTGTTTCACATCAAGCTCTCTGAAATGTTTCAAGTTCAAGATAAGGTTAGTGTTTCAGACAGAAACACTTGATTCTAATACTTGCTGCAGCGTCCGTAGTAGCTGAACATGATCCGGTCTATCCACCTGCGATACTTTGACACAGCAGTGTAGACTCCTGGGTACTTGGCATCGGCACAGCCCATCCCCCAGGAAACCACACCATAGATCCGACCTTCACACACCAGTGGGCCCCCAGAATCTCCCTGAAACAACAGACAAACAAAAGCCTGGAGTTTAGAGACACAAACTATTCTGTACCGTGTGCAATGGCAATCAATATTTGGATGCCAAATTCGATTTTTCTAGATATCCTAAAGATTCAAGGCATGTTTGGCGGACCAAGCTTAAACCTACTCCCTCGACTAATAGCCATGCTTAATGGAAAATATGTATTAAACATGATTTTTAGTCTAGTATTAGGTATAATCCGACCCATAGCACTAGAAATGGTAAAACCCTATCCTAGTAACTATAGCGTGGGTCCTACCTTACACGCGTCCTGTCTGCCAGCGCTGTAGCCTGCACAGATCATGTTGGATGTGATGTTCCCATTGAAAGACTCACTGCTGTTGCATTTGGCTGTGGAGACGATGGGAAGTTTGACTGTGCGCAGGGAGGAGGGTATCTGTCCCCCACTAGAGCTGGTGAACCCCCAGCCTGACACCCTGCACAACCGCCCCTCTGCCACCGAGGCACTCTGGCGGGGCAGCGGAGCGATGGACACATAGCTATTCAGGTAAACTGGAGCTTTCAGCTGAAAAGAGATGGAGACAGACACAGGAAATGTGGGTCAGGTTAGGTTTGAAGAAAAAAACTTTCTGTCCTTTACCAAGGCCTTCAAAGAGTAATAAAACACCTAATGATGACATTTAACTAAGCCTTGAGTGAAAAAATACAGTACCAGTCAAAGGTTTGGACACACCTACTCATTCAAGTTATTATTTTTTTTTTTAGAATAATAGAATAATAGTGCAGACATCAAAGAATTGAAATAACACATATGGAATCATGCAGTATCCAAAAAAGTGTTAAACAAATCAAAATATATTTTAGATTCTTCAAAATAGCCACCCTTTGCCTTGATGGCAGCTTTGCACACTCTTGGCATTCTCTCAACCAGTTTCATGAGGTAGTAACCTGGAATACATTTCAATTAACAAGATGTGCCTTGTTAAAAGTTAATTTGTGGAATTTATTTCCTTCTTAATGCATTTGAACCAATCAGTTGTGTTATGACAAGGTAAGGGTGGAATACAGAAGATAGCCCTATTTGGTAAAAGAACAAATCCATATTATGCCAAGAACAGCTCAAATAAGCAAAGAGAAATGACAGTCCATCATTACCTTAATTAAAAGACATGAAGGTCAGTCAATCCAGAACATTTCAAGAAATGTGAATGTTTCTTAAAGTGCAGTTTCAAAAACCATCAAGCGCTATGATGAAACTGGCTCTCAGGAGGACCACCACAGGAAAGGAAGACCCAGAGTTACCTCTGCTGGAGGATAAGTTCATTAGAGTTACCAGCCCAAATAAATACTTCACAGAGTTCAAGTAACAGACACATCTCAACATAAACTGTTCAGAGGAGACTGCGTGAATCAGGTCTTCATGGTCGAATTGCTGCAAAGAAACCACTACTAAAGTGCACCAATAATAAGAAGAGACTTGCTTGGGCCAAGAAACACGAGCAATGGACATTAGACCGGTGGAAATCTGTCCTTTGGTATAATGAGTCCACATTTGAGATTTTTGGTTCCAACCATTGTGTGTTTGTGAGACGCGGAGTAGGTGAACAGATGATCTCTGCATGTGTGTTTCCCACCGTGAAGCATGGAGGAGGAGGTGTGATGGTGTGGGGGTGATTTTCTGGTGACACTGTCAATGATTTATTTAGAATTCAAGGCACACTTAACCAGCAAGGCTACCACAGCATTCTGCAATGATATGCCATCCCATCTGGTTTGTGCTTAGTGGGAATATCATTTGTTTTTAAACAGGACACTGACCCAACACACCTCCAGGCTGTGTAAGGTATATTTTACCAAAAAGGAGAATGATGGAGTGCTGCATCAGATGACCTGGCCTCCACAATCACCCGACCTCAACCCAATTTAGATGGTTTGGGATGAGTTGGACCGCAGAGTGAAGGAAAAGCAGCAAACACGTGCTCAGCATATGTGGGAACTCCTTCAAGACTGTTGGAAAAGCATTCCAGGTGAAGCTGGTTGAGAGAATGCCAAGCGTGTGCAAAGCTGTCATCAAGCCAAAGGGTGGTACAATTGGTATAGTATACTACATAGCCTACCTAGATACTACAGATATTACCAGTATTTCTTCCTCTCTTTTACCTTGATAAGCATAATATCTGCGTTGTTCGTAATCTTGTTGTACTGAGGATGGGGTATTAAGAGCTGGGGTATGAAGAACTGTTCAGTCCCTTCATACATGCTTATTGAATAGTCTCCTGCTACTATCATAATTTGTTCCACCCTTTAAAGGAAAGAGACATATTTGTATTACTTCCAAGTTAATGCAGAGCCAACCATGGAAACACACAGTAGGCCTTATTGTATGTGTTGACAAACTGGAGGGAATGACTGTTCAGCAGTCTAATTATTTTTCATTCACCAGAGCATAACTGTAGCTCAACCAACATAGTTAAAAACAAACTAGGGTAACACTTTGCCAATGACCATATATATGAATGGACAAAGCCATCAATCACATGACACCATAAATCCCATGTGAAGACTTCTTCTGGGTGCAATTTTATGAGTCACAGTATGAGATGTTATAAAACCGGTTATAATGGGTGTTAAAAATGACTGTTCATGTCCATTCAGGCTGTAAATGCATCAATTTCCTCCTTAACTCAATTTAATGGCGAGAAGGCGGGAAGAAAATGATGAAAATATGCATACTTTCTTTTTGAAACACCATTTTTCATCACCATGCTGGAGTAGCTAATGCTACTTCCTGATGTTGCGCTCCGCATTCAGCCAGGGGTAAACAGCAGACTGCTGCAGTGTGATTAGCTGAACGTGATACGCAACATCTAGCATTTCTAGGCATTAGCCACTCTAGCATGGTGGCTAACTCATTAAATTTCATGGTATCCAATTGTTTTTAGTAGCTACTATCTTGTCTCATCGCTACAACTCCTGTACGGGCTCGGGAGAGACGACGGTTGAAAGTCATGCGTCCTCCGATACACAACCCAACCAAGCCGCACTGCTTCTTAACACAGCGCGCATCCAACCCGGAAGCCAGCCGCACCAATGTGTCGGAGGAAACACCGTGCACCTGGCAACCTTGGTTAGCATGCACTGCGCCCGGCCCGCCACAGGAGTCACTGGTGCGCGATGAGACAAGGATATCCCTACCGGCCAAGCCCTCCGTAACCCGGACGACGCTAGTGCGTCCAAAATGTATCCAAAACCCTACAAATTGTGCGTCGCCCCATGGACCTCCCGGTCGCGGCCGGCTAACACAGAGCCTGGGCGGGAACCCAGGGTCTCTGGTGGCACAGCTGGCGCTGCAGCACAGCACCCTTGGCCACGGCGCCACCCGGGAGGCCCCTGCAACCCTTCTTTTGACCCTTCCGATTTCAGCAATATGATTATCTGACAGAAGGGCTCTTAATGACTTTTCATTGGATCTTCTTTGTGTCAGTAAATCACAATAACATAGCTGAAATTTCATGGACAGTTTGGAGATCCAATGACATGTTATTGAGAGCTCTCGTGCCAGGGAATCATATTGCTGAAATCAGAATAACAGGTGGGAAATAAGATGGGAGAAGAGATATTGGCACTAGCTACAGCAAATAACATGGATAACAATAATGTTAATTTGCTTGAGTTAAATAACGTGTATTAGCATGAAAAGGTAATTGTGTTTAATGTAAAAGAGAATGTTAATGTGCAATGTGCTACAGAGTTTTTTACTTCCACCTTTAGCTAGTAAAGTTAGCTATTTAGCGCTAGCAGATTGCTAGATAGCTAACGTTAGCCGTCAGTGGGTCAGCGAAATGCTGCAATATAGCTCACCAGCTAGTAGTCCTAAAAAAACTACATGAGTTAGCATTTTCTACCTCTGGTTCATTAGCCATTCCCGTGGTGGAAATTATTAGAGAAAATAATGGGGTTTTAAGATATACGTCGAAAATAATTTGATTTAGCTTTAGCTAGTTGTAGTTCCATTTCTCTGACAGTTAGTTTACCACAGACCTTATTTTCAGCATGTATCCAAAACCCTACAAAAAAAAATAATAATTCCCCATAATCTTTTCCCAACGAGCCATAGCGAGCGGAGTTAGCCTCCGTGAGTGCCTACAAAAAGACACCATTATTATCTCTCTCTATTGAAACATAAACCAACTAGTCAATTACCTGATTAGCAAGCCAATTTTTCATGATATAGCAGTCATTGTTACTGCAGCTTGCACATATTCATTTTTCACAGCTGTCACAAATCCTGTTGTGTCCCATGCAAAAGTTGGTTTTGTTATCCATTTCGTTTCAACATTTTTCTGTATTTTTTGGCAAGCTAAGTACATCTGTGCTCCCATTTGCACGTTTCTCTTGGAGATCCTTTGAATGGTCAAGGTTTGTGATATTCTCAACTCATCCTGTGTGTATAAGCCCACTTATCACTGTTTTATAACATCTCAAAATTAATGTAAATGTACTTGTCCTTGCACACCATATGACATGGTTGTGACGCCCATCATTACTTCAATGTAATACGGGTTGGTAAATTACATAACACCCTGTTACAAAATCTGGTATCTTGACTCTTATGCAGCATGAGTTGTCATGCTACATAAGAGTCATACAGACTATGTAATAGCAGTTTTTATTAGCAGTTGACAGAGCATAAGACAACAGGATGAACCGTCATCTTTAACAACTATTATAACCGGTTTCATAGCATCTCACACTGTGACTCATAACTATTTAAAAGTACTTATGACAGCTTATGACAAATATTAAAATGTGTTATATATCTGTTATAAAGGCTTAATGAATGCATGCATAACAACACCCACAGTCACATATTACCCCCCCCCCAAAAAGTGTCACAAAGGTCTCTCAGCCATAATTGCTTGCATCACAATATCTGTCCTAGATTCCATTCTTTAAAAAAAATGTAATATGCATAAAAATGTACAGACATAAATCTTGCCTTTTGGGTTAATGTGTAAATCCACTTTCCCGAACAAAAGCTTCTGTGTTTTGGTGACAGTATGTAAGTATGTCGATTAGCCTCTGGGCCCTGGGATGCTTGAGTCAGTTTGCTGTGCCACAGAATCACGGCACAAAACCTCTTATTGTGAGCTTGGTGCCCCTATCGCTTTCAGGCACTTGCTCTCAGCCTTGATACGTTTCAGCTGGGACAATCTGATACCTCTCCATGGACCTGCTAATGGACTTGACTTACACACACCCACAGACACACTCACGCCCGCCCGCACGCGCATGCATGCACACACACACCACACTCACACACCACATGCGCACATACAAACACACTCTTATGGATGTCAAGTCAAGCTGCCCTGTGTCAATGAGTCTATTATATTGTTTCCCAGTTCCTGTATAGTGTACTTTTGAGGCCACCGTAGCTACATTATTTCCCATCAATACTAAGTTACAGAGTGAGTAATGCTGTATACTATAGCTATATCATATCTGACCTGGTTAATTTTGTCATGTTAGATCAGGTTTGCGCTTGCGACATACATACTGTACGCGGGGGGGGGGCATGAAAATGAACTCACCCTATAGTACAATGTGCTGCTGTGAGCACCCAGTATGCATTTATCAAGGATCCTCCACAAAAGTGTTGTCCTCTAGTTGACTGTATTGATACAATGTATTTGATGGAATGTGGTGCAGGTGCATATCCTCCCACTATACGCCCTTGTATCAGCTCCTGGCCTGTGATATAAAAAAACAAAACATAAGGATATAGTACACAACACAATCACATACGGTTGTAACAGTTACTGTGGCAGCACACACCTCATAAAGACAACATCATAAGGTTTTATGGCACAGATGCTGTACAGATCAATAAAATCCAATCTCAGGCATGCACAGAGTCAATATCAATCACATTTCACTGTGGCCATTATAGAGTGTAGCCTCTCATGTTGGTAACATGTTTTGGGGGACAATATTGAATTTGACCTGGATTGGATCTTATTTTCCATGACATGCTTTGTTTTGCTTGTGCTGTTTCTGTGTATATCTATACATATAAAGCATCTTGCGAAGACTGTTTCTGAGTAATATCCCTCATTTTACTGTTGTCTGTTTACTCATCATGTATAGGAGAGGATAAGATAGAATAGGATAGATTACAATAAACTTTATTTTACCAGGGTGAACTAAAGTCTATGTACTACATTAACTAAAGTTTATCTGCATCATACTTGCCACATTTTGTCTTTTTTGTATTGTCCTAGAAGGGGAAATTGTCTAGGACACACAGTCTATGTACAGTATGTATTTAATAAAGTTAACACACAGAAAACCCAGGTTTGAGCACCACCCACTGGGCAAAAACTGGTTGAAACAACATTGTTTCCACGTCATTTCAACTAAAGAAATCAACGTGATGATGTTGAATCAACGTCAAAAAACGGATTGGATTTGAAAAAATCATCAACATAAGGGAGTTTCAACCTAAATCCAAGGACATGGTGACATTTGTTGTTGATTTCACGTTGAATTCACATGAGTTGACGACTCATCCTAATGTAAATCAAAACTAGAAGTTGAAATGACGTCTGTGACCAGTGGGTAGAGACCAGACAGGAACTGAGATCTCTCTATGGAATGAAAGCCAATGCTCCATTACGTTTCTGGATATTGATCCTGTCCCACTCTATAATTAGACAGTTCCGTGTAAGAAGCAGCAGGAAAGGTAACCCTATACAATATGACCCAGCACGAACTGCACGTTAACGTTCATTGTCACGAGTCTTGCCCTGGAGGCAGAACTGAGCGGTTTCCACTAGATGGTATGTGGTTGTCCCATCTAGCTATCTTAAGATGAATACTCTGGAGAAGAGCGTCTAATAAATTATTAAAACGTCAAATATAAATGCAATGGGCGAGCTGCAAAGTCAGAATTGGCTATTCATGGAAACAAAAATGTGCTTTTGGCCATCATTTAAGGTTAGGGTTAGGCATTAGGGATAGCAGTGTGGTTAAGGTCAGTGTTAAGGTTAGAGTTAAAAATCAGATTTGATGACTTTGTGGCTCTGCCAGCTAGTGAACACTCTGCAGAGCTGCCTCCAGTACAGGAGTCATCCCAGTAAATGCCAAGCTGCACAGACTGCACCCTTATTCTGGTACAGTATGTGCTTGAAATGGACAATGACTGTGTCCTGTCTAGCACAGTATGAGAACTAGCACGTTCATGACATACGTAAGTCTATGGAACTAAGACCTAGGGAACTAACACATAATGAACAAGAACTATAAGGCACAGAGAGCATGTGTTTGAAGATACTAATCTGAAACTACATTGATTTTAAGTTCCATGGCTTAATAAACATGCGTTGCTTCCATAGTTTTTCAATCCAACGGTATAACTGAAATGCATGTTTGAACTTGGATACATACAACGCCTCTTTCCTGTAATTGATGTGTGAAAACATTTGCTAGTGTACAAATGCATTATTGAGCATCTGTTAAAAAAGAAGTTAAAAATAGTACGAGAAGAAAATCACCTCATGAGTGTTTGGGTGGAAAAGTAGCTGGTCAATAATTGTTTGGTCAGACAAATAAGTCAGACATCATAACTTGCCTTTTCAGATGAGAGTGAGCCTGACATTTTCGATAAATGACTCTTCCCATTTTGGACCTCAGCCATAACTGTCAACGTGATTTCATTTCTAAATTAGGATTCCTAATTACAAACAAATCAACTGTAGCAATAATCATCTCTAGATAAAAAATGACAGTGACAAATAATTGGCAAAAAGATATACCCCTTGGGACTATGACATCAGAAACAAGAAATACAGAACATAGAAAAACTGTTAAAAGTTTACGATATTATGACCATAATGAGCAAATTCTACTATAATCCTTTCTACATTTTTTACCTTCGTCTTTTCACATTCAATCATAAAATCAGCATTCAATGGACTAGTCATCCAAGCACAGCCATGTACTACAACAGTAAATTAACCAGAAAATAGAAAATGAAACATTTGCTTACAGCTCACAGCAAGGAGTTCCAGAAGTATACATAGTAAAACTGAAGGCAGGTCCATGCTGAAACAAAGGAGAGGCCAGACCAGGCAGAGACGTTCACCTTGACCTGTGCTACACTAATCCAATCTTAAGGTGAAGGGATCTAGGAACTCAACAGTATTCTCAGGTTTCTTAGTTCCGATGTCCGTTTCCATGGCCACCCTGTCGTCCTGGAACAATATATACAGTGCATTCGCAAAGTATTCAGACCCCTTGACTTTTTCCACATTTTGTTACATTACAGCCTTATTCTAAAATGTATTAAATAGATTTTGTTTTTTTATCAAGCTACACACAATACCCCATAATGAAAGCAAAAATAGGTTTAATAAAGAAATGTTTGCACAAAAAAAATTCAAACGTAAATATCACATTTACATAAGTATTCAGACCCTTTAGTTAGTACTTTGTTGAAGTACCTTTGACAGCGATTACAGCCTCGAGACTTCTTGGGTATGACGCTAAAAGCTTGGCACACCTGTATTTGGGGAGATTCTACCATTCTTCTCTGCAGATCCTCTCAAGCTCTGTCAGGTTGGATGTGGAGCTTCACTACACAGCTATTGTCAGATCTCTCCAGAGATGTTCGATCAGGTTCAAGACTGGACTCTGGCTGGGCGACTCAAGGACCTTCAGAGACTGAAGCCACTCCTGTGTTGTCTTGTCTGTTTGCTTAGGATCGATGTCCTGTTGGAAGGTTCTCCCATCACCACAGAGGAACTGGAGCTCTGTCAGAGTGACCATCAGGTCCTTGGTCACCTCCTTAACCAAGGCCCTTCTCCCCCGATTGCTCAGTTTGGCCAGGCGGCCAGCTCTAGGAATGATGGATGCCACTGTGTTCTTGGGGACCTTCAAAGCTGCTGTAATGTTTTGGTACCCTTCCCCAGATCTGTGCCTCCACACAATCCTGTCTCGGAGCTCTACGGATAATTCCTTCAACCTCAATGGCTTGGTTTTTGCTCTGACATGCACTATCAACTGTGGGACCTTCTATAGACAGGTGTGCCTTTCCAAATCATGTCCAATTAATTGAATTTACCACAGGAGAAACATCTCAAGGATGATCAATGGAAATCGGAGCACAATTTCGAGTCTCATAGCAAAGGGTCTGAATACTTATAAGGTATTTCTGTTTTGTCATTATGGGGTATTGTGTGTAGATTGATGAGGAACACATTGAATTGCATCAATTTTCGAATAAGGCTGTAATATAACAACATTTGGAAAAAGTCAAGGGGTCTGAATACTTTCCGAATGCACTGTAACTGAAGCAGCAGCGTAAAGCCTACACCCCCTGGAATAACCTGTACTGTGACCTTTTCAGTCTTTTCTAATGATTAGAAAGGAAGAAATGTTAGGCGGCTGATTGCTGCTGGGCTCGGGAGATGTTTTTCTCTAGTTTCTCAGGGACAAAAGGGCAATTTCCACAGAAGCAGAGTGATGCTGAGACTCAAATTTTTCACTTTAAAATACATGCCAAACATAAAACCAATGATTGCAAAGTTAAACAAACCATACAATTCTATTCACAAAGACTAATTTGAACAATTTCCACTGAACATTTTTACAAAAATCCATTTACTTGAAGAACAGCGCAGCTGCGAAGTTTGGTAACAAAATGACGGTTTGTGCTGTCTGTGCCGTCATTCTGTTACCAGAATTTGCATCTGCACTGTTCTTCAAGTAAATGTGTTTTTGTAAAATGTTCAACACACTGGTGTAGGTGTAAACACTCTGAATGAATGCAACAACCTGCTATGCGTTTTGTCTTGACCTACAACTGATTGAATTGAGGCCTATATGCAATACACTGTCTTACCATAAGATCACCCCTGGTGAGCGTTTTACGGCTAAAGTACTACCAATGTGTATGAGAAATGGGCTGTACCACCAATGTGTATGTAAAATGGTCTGTACCACCAATGTGTATGAGAAATGGGTCAACTTCATGTCTTAATGAAAAAGAGAGGGAAGAGTGATGTTTTTCAGCTCCTCATCATTATTGTGCCTTATCTTATTGATCTCTACTGTCTGGAATGATTGACTACCGTTTGACTGCGCCGCAGCAGTGTACTGCCTCAGGCTTGGCCCAGTACATCTTCCCAACAGGCCTAGCTAGGGCATCATTAAAAATGGAGCACAGAGCATTGACAGGGCTCATCAGTGACATTTTACGCACCCTCTCTCTCTGCATTTCTCTCTCTCTCTTTGTCTCCCTCTCTCTGTCTCTCTCACCAGTGCCACCTTCCCCTGGTGGACCTCCTGACCTCAGCCAGCTAATGGCCCTCAGCCAGCAAATTTGCATCTGACACTGTCTGACACAGCATGCAACCTCCTCCCTCGCTCCCTCCCTCCGCTGCTCATCCTCTGGGTGCTGACCAAAGCTGTTTTTCCATGGTGCAAGGGCATTACCCCATCTTCATATCCCTGGGGTCATGGATAATTGGGGTCAATACCTTATTAATTCTGTCAATTCAAGAAGTAAAACGGAAATTCCAATGTTCCTTTTTGTAAAGAAAATTAACTGGAATTTCAGTGGAATTTACCCAAATCCTACCTGTCTGGATGACGGTGACCTCACTGTTTTGACCCCTGACCTGTAACAACATTTGATATCGAGATGAATTTACCTAACAGTCCAGCTCAGGTGTCTGTTATTTAAGTTTCTGTACCAGATAGATATCAGTGGACCATGCGCTCACTAAATTCCAGTTCCGGAATCTAAAAAGGTCAAACGTAAATGCTCTGTTAATTCCTTCTTACATATACTCTAATCGAGAAAGGTTTTGTGTTTATCTTGATCTACATTGGGACGAATTATATGAAATCTTAGAAAGTTGATTACACCCTAACATGTGCATAGAGTATTCTATATATATCCTTTATACTGTAACAGAACCTTCTGGAAAAATATATACAGAATCATGACTGTATATCATTATACACAACGTATCTATATAATAACGTGATATCACTAACACAGTGGCAATCAGGAAAGAACATCCTTGAGCATAATGTACTGCATAATGCTTTCTTCAAAATCTCTATTATTTCCTTTATGAATATGTGGAAAATATTGCAAACGTATGCTGTTGAATTGCAAACATTGTGATATATACAGTAATGTGACACGCTCTACTTTTCCTTTCAGGAAAAGAAGAACATGATCTCAATAAACCCAATTTACCGTAAGAGCATAATTGGAACAGGGTGCTACAAAGGCCCATATATAAAGCAGAGTCATGAGCCACTGTCTGCCCTTGGACCACCTCAACAGCCATTAGTAAATCACAGTCCTTGGTGTAAAGTACTTAAGTAAAAATACTTTAAAGTACTAAGTCATTTTGGGGGGTATGTACTTTACCTTACTATTTATATTTTGACAACTTTTACTTTTACTCCACTATATTCCTAAAGAAAATATGTACTTTTTACTCCATACATTTTCCCTGACACCAAAAAGTACTTGTTACATTTCGAATGCTCAGGCAAGACAGAATTATGATCCAATTCACGCACCTATCAATATAATGCGTTGTCATCATCACTACTGAATCCGATCTGATGGACACACTAAACACAAATACCATGTTTGTAATTGATGCCTGAGTGTGTTCGAAAAATTCAAATAATTGTGCCGTCTTGTGTGCTTAATATAAGAAATTTGATGTATAGCATTTACTTTTACTTTTTACTTTTACTCAAGTATGACAATTGAGTACTTTTTCCACCACCATACTTAAATACATTTAAAACAAGATAATTGTAGACTTAAGTAGTACTTTACTGGGCATATTTTACTTTTACTTGAGACATTTTCTATTAAGATATATTTACTTTTACTCAAGTATGACAATTGTATACTTTTTCCACCACTGGTCTTTGGTCACAACCATCAAGCAGAAGAGGGACTGATAGCGAGTGGCTTAATAACATACTTTATAGGGATGGAGAGGTTAGTCTGCGTTACTGTCACAGCAGTGATGAGCTCTATAGGGAACTGTCAGATGTTGTTTTGTCAATTTGTGTCAATAGGCTTGTTCATTCAGGAGCTCAGGCCTGGTTTGTAACAAGTATATTCACAGTACAACTCCTCAGTCCTCCGTGTATTTTTGAGTAACAAAAGAGTTGGCTTAGAATTGACCTACAAAACTGTTTCTGTCTGTTGGGAATTTTCCTATCAAGGTTTGGAGTATAGAATCAGAGATGGGATCAGACAACAATGTAAACGGTTATCACAATGACACTGTAACTATAGTGGATGAATATATAAATTCAATAATTCCCCATTTTTTCAAAAATCAGAAATAATATTTTGGTCTCCCATACCATTTTATTGGATTTTCAACATTGCACAAACTATTTTCCTTTTTGAAACTTAGGTTTACAATTCTCTTAATGTTTTATTTGGTTCCAAATGAAACATTCAAAGAAAAGAACACCCTTGGATCAAACATGTGGGAGGTTCAATGATGCTGTGGGGTTGCTGCCTCTGGTACTGGGGGCCTTAAACGTGTGCAAGGCATCATGAAATCAAGGTGTTTTGGACTCCAATGTTCGACCTAGTGTCCAAGAACTGGGTCTCCGTCGAAGAGTATGCATCTTTCAGCAGGACAATTACACCAAACCCATTAAAAACACCCAGGAATGGTTAAAGAAGAAATTACGATACTGTCTGTTCTGTAGTGGCTAGCGTTGAGTGCATGTCTGAATCACATTGAAAGCAGCAGTTGGTTGAAGTCACCCCTCAAACTTTGCAGAATTGGAGCAGTTTTCAGCACAGCAGATGGCCAAGCTTCCAGTAGAAAAGTGCAGCAAGCTCATTGATGGCTACAATAAGCATTTATGGGCAGTTATCTTGGCCCTGCGATAGACTAGCATCCTGTCCAGGTGGTGTACTTGTACATCCAGCTGCCTCACTCTTCAGAAATAGGATGTACTGTAGGCTCCTGCTCCTATGAGCCATTTCATCTGTCAAGGGTACCAATATAAACTGAACAAAAATATAACATGTAAAGTGTTGGTCCAATGTTTCATGAGCTGAAATAAAAGATCCCAGAAATGTTCCATACAAACAAAAAGCTTATTTCTCTCAAATGTTGTGCACAAATTTGTTAACATCTCTGTGAGTGAGCATTTTTCATTTGCCAAGACAACCATCCACTTAACAGGTATGGCATATCAAGAAGCTGATTAAACAGCATGATCATTACACAGGTGCACCTTGTACTGGGTACAATAACATGCCATTCTAAAATGTACGGCTGTCTCAAGTTTTGAGGGAGCGTGCAATGGGCATGCTGACTGCAGGAATGTCCACCAGAGCTGTTGCCAGAGAATGTAATGTTAATTTCTCTACCATAAGCCACCTCCAACATTGTTTAAGAGAATTTGGCAGTACGTCCAACTGGCTTCACAACCGCAGACCACATGCAGACCATATAAAAATGTCCCAGCTCTTCCATGGCCTGGATACTCACCGGACATGTCACCCATTGAGCATGTTTGGGATGCTCTGGATCAACATGTATGGCAGCGTTTTTCCAGGTTCACCCAATATCCAGCAACTTCGCACAGCCATTGAAGAGGAGTGGAACAATGTTCCATAGGCCACAATCAACAGCCTGATCAACTCCATTGTTTTGAGCAGAGAACAAATAACAAATATAGTACTCGGAAAGGTAAATACTTCTGAATGCGTGAGTGTGCCTGTTTGTGTGCAGGCTGTAGTAGGTTGACGTCCCGTCCCGTCCCCCCCCCCCTTGGGTTGCGCGTGGCGGAGATCTTTGTGGGCTATACTCGGCCTTGTCTCAGGATGGTAAGTTGGTGGTTGAAGATATCCCTCTTGTGGTGTGGGGGCTGTGTTTTGGCAAAGTGGGTGAGGTTATATCCTGCCTGTTTGGCCCTGTCCGGAGGTATCATCGGATGGGGCCACAGTGTCTCCTGACCCCTCCTGTATCAGCCTCCAGTATTTATGCTGCAGTAGTTTATGTGTCGGGGGGCTAGGGTCAGTGTCAGGATTTGGCCAGGGTTGTTCCGTGTTTTGGTCACTAGATGCCCCCATTGTGCTTTTTGACCTTATGTTTTTTCCCTTGATCCCCATTATTATTTGCACCTGTGCCTCGTTTCCCCTGATTGTATTTAAACCCTTTGTTTCCCTCAGTTCTGTGCTCTGTGTTTGTATGTTAGCACCCAGCCCTAGTGTTCTGTGTACGCTTGTCGATTCCGGTGGACGCTCTTGTGGAATTCTGTTTTTGAGTATCTCTTGAGGCTTTTTTGTGCTATACCTACCACCTTTTGGATTTGCCATTTTGTATTGAAGGACTTCTCTTTTTACTTTATTAAATACACCGTCTTAAGTACTGCTGTGTCTGCCTCATCTTCTGGGTTCTGCTGACTATTCGTGGCTCAGTTGGTTAAGTGACTGTTCCTCACTCCGGAGACCCAGGTTCGTAACTGGGTCCTGACAGGTCAGTCTGTTATATCTGGAGTACTTCTCCTGTCTTGTCCTGTATGAATTTTAAGTATGCTCTCTCTAATTCTCTCTTTCTCTCTTTCTTTCTCTCTCTCAAAGGACCTGAGCCCTAGGACCATGCCTCAGGACTACCTGGCATGATGACTCCTTGCTGTCTCCAGTCCACATGGCCGTGCTGCAGCTCCAGTTTCAACTGTTCTGCCTGCAGCTATGGAACCCTGACCTGCTCACCGGACGTGCTACCTGTCCCAGACCTGCTGTTTTCAACTTTCTAGAGACAGCAGGAGAAGTAGAGATACTCTTAATGATCGGTTATGAAAAGCCAACTGACATTTACTCCTGATGTGCTGACTTGCTGCATCCTCGACAACTACTGTGATTATTATTATTTGACCATGCTGGTCATTTATGAATATTTGAACATCTTGGCCATGTTCTGTTATAATCTCCACCCGGCACAGCCAGAAGAGGACTGGCCACCCCTCATAGCCTGGTTCCTCTTTAGGTTTCATCCTAGGTTTTGGACTTTCTAGGGAGATTTTCCTAGCCACTGTGCTTCTACACCTGCATTGCTTGCTGTTTGGGGTTTTAGGCTGGGTTTCTGTACAGCACTTTGAGATATCAGCTGATGTAAGAAGGGCTATATAAATACATTTGATTTGAAATCTAATGCAAAAAGAGCTGTGATTAGCCTAAGTCCATCCCTGAATAACTTTTGTATGTGACATCTTACCATCATCAACAAAGGTGTCAGGTCTTTTAGAAAAGGTTCTTATGACCTTTGAAGTCCCTGTAGTACATTTCCATTGAACAGTGTACAACACAACAACTTCCATTATCAGACTAACATTGTTAGTTTCAACGTTTTGTTTTGACATACATCAGGTGTAAAACAGTACAGTGAAATCAAATTGTATTTGTCACATGCGCCAAATACAACAGGTGTAGACCTTACCGTGAAATATTACTTACAAGCCCGTTTGATTAGTTTAGTTGTTCGGCATTCTTATGGCTTGGGGTAAAAGGTGTGAAGGAGCCTTTTGGACCTAGACTTGGCGCTCTGGTACCGCTTGCCGTGCGTCTATGAATTGGGTGACTGGAGTCTTTGACAAATGTTTGGGCCTTCCCTCTGACACCGCCTAGTATATAGGTCCAGGATGTCAGGAAGCTCGGCCTCTGCAGTGCCTTCCGATCAGATGCAGAGCAGTTGCCATTCCAGGCGGTAATGCAACCGGTCAGGATGCTCTCAATGGTGCAAATTAATGTAGGTGCAAATTAATGTAGGATAATGTAACACATTAGATCTGGTAAAAGATAATACAATGAAAAAAAACATGCATATTTAGTTTTTTTTGTACCATAATCTTTGAAATGAAAGAGAAAGGCCATAATGTATTATCCACCCCGGGCACAATTTAGTAGCATCATGTGCAGTGCATGTGAAAAGTTTTAGACTGATTGAATGACTGAGCCAATGATGTTTGTACATGTTGCATCAAGACTGCCCAAATGTGCCTAATTGGTTTATTAATACATTTTCAAGTTCATAATTGTGCACTCTCCTCGAACAATAGCATGGTATTCTTTCACTGTAACAGCTACTGTAAATTGGACAGTGCAGTCAGATTAACAAGAATTTAAGCTTTCTGCCCATATAAGACATGTCTATGTCCTGGGATTTTTTTTAAATGACTTACAACCTCATGCTAATCACATTATCCTATGTTAGCTCAACCGTCCCTTGGGGGGCACACCGATCCTGTAGAGGTTTTAAAGAAGTGTTTTTAAAGGGATACTTCAGGATTTCGGAAATGAGGCCCTTTATCTACTTCTCCGGCGTCAGATGAACTCTTGGATACCATTGTTATGTCTCGGGGGTCCAGTATGAAGGAGGTTTGAGATAGTTTTGTGAGCCAATGCTAACTAGCATTAGCACAAAGCAGATACCCATAGACCTCCAGTCATTGCGCTAACGCTGGTTAGCAACTTCCTTCAAACTGCACGCAGTATTCACGACTTCATCTGACTCTGGGGAAGTACATGGATAAAGGGCTTCATTGTCAAAATCCCAAAGTATCCCTTTAAGCCTTGAGACAATTGAGACATGGATTGTGTTGGTGTACCATTCAGAGGGTAAATGGGCAAGACAAAATATTTAAGTGCATTTGAACAGAGTATGGTAGTAGGTGCCAGGCGCACCATTTTGAGTGAGTCAAGAACTGCAACGCTGCTAGGTTTCATACTCAACATTTCCAGTGTGTATCAAGAATGGTCCACCACCCAATTTGACACAACTGTGGGAAGCATTGGAGTCGACATGAGCCAACCTCACTGTGGTACACTTTCGACACCTTGTCCATGCCCCGATGAATTGAGGAAGTTCTGAGGGCAAATAGGGGTGCAACTCAATAAAGCTGATCCTAATGTTTTGTATACTCCTTTTTATATACACAGCATAAGGTACGGTGTGAGTGAAAAACATGATGTTTGTACATTATAATAGTATGACAATTTAAAGTACAGTTGCTGCCAATATCCAGCTGGTTAGTGATTTTGTGTAATTAATGCAGTTTTCACCGGTTTCATAATTTACATGGTTTTTCTAATGAGAGCCACAGAACCTTGAACAGAATCATCAATCAGGCCTTGTGTATTTCTTTTTCAGCCTTCTGTTCAATTAGTGTATCCATATTGGTTTTTAACGTACGCCCGTGTAGGAATCTGTGTAAACCAGTTTACTAATTTAGACGAATAACTGTCCTCTCATTCTAATCCACAGAGACACTTACAAAGAGAATCATCAGAGGCCAGGAGGTCCAGCCATACTCTATCAAGTACCAGGCGTAACAGGGACCACTACCGTGGAGCCACACTCATCCGACCCAAGTAGGTGTGTGTCTGCTGCCCACTGCTGGAAACCGTGAGTACTGACTACAATTATGGGAGAGTGATGGATATCGGTGTACAGTGTACACAATAGCATATTTGGGTGGATTCATCTTATCTCGAACGGGTTTTGGACAATTCTATTGGTCCTAAATTGAAATGAAAGGGTTTTGTTTTTCCATCACTACAGCCGCAACAACATCATGCTCATCAAGGTAAGAGACTTTATTTTAACGTTTCACCACCATGAGGCTAGAGTCGTTTCAATACCCACACAGGCATACCACTTACAATGAAGCTTGGGCAAATGGTATGCTAGTGTAGATATCGGAACCTATCGATGGTGTTACGGTTGTTTGTACTTTATATTTCAGTTAGTCTGCTCACTGCGCATCTTCAGATGCTACTGCAGCCTAGACACTAAAACCCATACCTTCACGCCGTCCCTGTTGATCCCTGCTTCTGATTGGTCAGCATCTGATTGTGCGCCTTTGCTATGGTTGTGTGTGTTCTAGCTCAGTGAGCGAGCCGAGCTCAATGCCTACGTTCAGCCTGCCGCACTGCCAGAAGACAACACCCCTGGTCTCCAAGGGTACACCACCTGTACGGTGAGCGCCTGGGGCATCACCCCGTATCTACAGCTACTACCTGTCCCCTGTGCTGCGGATGTGTAGACCTTACTGCCGCTACTACTGCTGCTATTGCTACTACTGCTACTGCTGCTGCTACTGGAGGACCACAGACAACATGATGTGCGGTAGGACCCACTTTGGTGGCAAGGACTCCTGTCAGGTAAAGCCTAATCTCGGCACCCAGAACCAAATCCTTAACATCTGTCACAAGAGCCTAGGTATAAACTGGTATGAATAACAGGGTGTGGCCCTTAAAAACTGGGCCAGAGCCAATGGGGATATATACTGTTTGGATTAGGGAAATGTATGTGTTCAGACAAGGGAAATCAGATAGCGGTCTCCAAGTCATAGGATATGTATGCTATGATCTCTTAATAATAAAATCATCATATGAATGTGTTAAACTTCTATAGCGCTTTTCAGAATAGACATCTCAAAGCGCTTTATAAGCAAAAAACAAACAAACAATCATGACATGTCAGGTCAGCCAATAGAGGCCAAGTCGATGAATGCTGCATCCTTTGTGGATGGAGAGGGTCAGTTCTTGGCTCGAGTTTGAGCGGAGTGAGTTGGTCAGAAGTTACTAAGAGTAAATTTGTAGCACTAACAAAAGGACCATAGCTTTTGTTCACTATTGTGTCTTTTGTGTTATTGTTCTACAGGGTATGGTAGAAATTCTATAGGAAGAGAGACTGCAGATTCTTTCAAACAACAACTTTATTATAAGATTTGCAAAAATGTAGTATTTCAACAATTTCAACAAGATCAACAATTCCCGCATGTTTCCACACAGCTAAGTTCCTGTAGATTGTGGAAACAGGATGCCACATACTGCGGTCGCACCCAAACGGCTCTTATCTGTACACCCAGACTTATGACTAAGTCACAGAAGACAAGCCTGCATCAGCAAAAAATATTAACATGCAGTACCAGTCAAAAGTTTGGACACACCGACTAATTCAAGGGTGTCTACATTGTATAATAATAATAGTGAAGACATCAAAATGATGAAATAACACACCGGTTCCGGTTCCGGTTGGAGCGAGCGGCCGCATCTACACTTCGGTCCGCAGGTAGTATAACTTTTTATAACTTTTCATTACATTTCGTTATAGTACAACGGTTTGATTTGTCTAATCTTAGCAATTTCTTCTTAGCCAGCTACATAGCCGTCTTTGTATCAACGACAATTGCATAATTATCGTATTTCGTCGTCCTAACGTATCTGCCCAGCAGCTAGCTAAGCAGCTAGCTAACATCCACTGTCCACTAGCACTGTAGAAACTATTACACTCAACTGAACGACTCGATTAGTGTAGTGTCAGCTAGATACATAGTTGTCTTCGTATCCAAGATAATTGTGCAGTTTAGAGTGTGTAGACTTAGAGTGATTATCTTAATTTACCGAGGTTAGCTAGCCAGCGATTTGTCGTCCTTAACGTAGGTAATGCTGCTAGCTAGCTAGCCAACAGCTAGCCAACCTCTACCGAATTGAACTCCAACTACCCGGTCAACATTCCGCGTCGTTCCACAGGTAGTATCACATTTTCATTTCACTTCATTACAGTACAACGGTTTGATTTGTTTGATCGTAGCTAGCCAGCTACATAGCCGTCTTTGTATCTAAGACAATTGTGTAGCCTAGAGCGATTTTCTAGGTTAGCTGGCCAGCTATTGTCGTTCTTCTAACGTAGCTAGCCAGCTAGCCCCCGAATAGCAGCACTGTAGTAACTATTACAGTACAACGGTTTGTTTTGTTTGATCGTAGCTAGCTAGCTACATAGCCGTCTTTGTATCTAAGACAATTGTGTAGCCTAGAGCGATTTTCTAGGTTAGCCAGCCAGCTATTGTCGTTCTTTTAAAGTAACGGAACGCAATCAACCTTGCTAGCTAGCCAGCTAGCCCCCGAATAGCAGCACTGTAGAAACTATTACACTCGACGGAACGACTTGATTAGTGTAGTGTCAACATCGCAGCCACTACCAGCTAGCCTACTCCAGCAGTACTGTTTCATTTCAATCATTTTAGTCAATAAGATTCTTGCTACGTAAGCTTAACTTTCTGAACATTCGAGACGTGTAGTCCACTTGTCATTCCAATCTCCTTTGCATTAGCGTAGCCTCTTCTGTACCCTGTTAACTATGTGTCTATCTATCCCTGTTCTCTCCTCTCTGCACAGACCATACAAACGCTCCACACCGCGTGGCCGCGGCCACCCTAATCTGGTGGTCCCAGCGCGCACGACCCACGTGGAGTTCCTGGTCTCCGGTAGCCTCTGGAACTGCCGATCTGCGGCCAACAAGGCAGAGTTCATCTCAGCCTATGCCTCCCTCCAGTCCCTCGACTTCCTGGCACTGACGGAAACATGGATCACCACAGATAACACTGCTACTCCTACTGCTCTCTCTTCGTCCGCCCACGTGTTCTCGCACACCCCGAGAGCTTCTGGTCAGCGGGGTGGTGGCACCGGGATCCTCATCTCTCCCAAGTGGTCATTCTCTCTCTCTCCCCTTACCCATCTATCTATCGCCTCCTTTGAATTCCATGCTGTCACAGTTACCAGCCCTTTCAAGCTTAACATTCTTATCATTTATCGCCCTCCAGGTTCCCTCGGAGAGTTCATCAATGAGCTTGATGCCTTGATAAGCTCCTTTCCTGAGGACGGCTCACCTCTCACAGTCCTGGGCGACTTTAACCTCCCCACGTCTACCTTTGACTCATTCCTCTCTGCCTCCTTCTTTCCACTCCTCTCCTCTTTTGACCTCACCCTCTCACCTTCCCCCCTACTCACAAGGCAGGCAATACGCTCGACCTCATCTTTACTAGATGCTGTTCTTCCACTAACCTCACTGCAACTCCCCTCCAAGTCTCCGACCACTACCTTGTATCCTTTTCCCTCTCGCTCTCATCCAACACTTCCCACACTGCCCCTACTCGGATGGTATCGCGCCGTCCCAACCTTCGCTCTCTCTCCCCCGCTACTCTTTCCTCTTCCATCCTTTCATCTCTTCCCTCTGCTCATACCTTCTCCAACCTTTCTCCTGACTCTGCCTCCTCAACCCTCCTCTCTTCCCTTTCTGCATCCTTTGACTCTCTATGTCCCCTATCCTCCAGGCCGGCTCGGTCCTCCCCTCCCGCTCCGTGGCTCGATGACTCATTGCGAGCTCACAGAACAGAGCTCCGGGCAGCCGAGCGGAAATGGAGGAAAACTCGCCTCCCTGCGGACCTGGCATCCTTTCACTCCCTCCTCTCTACATTTTCCTCCTCTGTCTCTGCTGCTAAAGCCACTTTCTACCACTCTAAATTCCAAGCATCTGCCTCTAACCCTAGGAAGCTCTTTGCCACCTTCTCCTCCCTCCTGAATCCTCCCCCCTCCCCCCCCCCTCCTCCCTCTCTGCAGATGACTTCGTCAACCATTTTGAAAAGAAGGTCGACGACATCCGATCCTCGTTTGCTAAGTCAAACGACACCGCTGGTTCTGCTCACACTGCCCTACCCTGTGCTCTGACCTCTTTCTCCCCTCTCTCTCCAGATGAAATCTCGCTTCTTGTGACGGCCGGCCGCCCAACAACCTGCCCGCTCGACCCTATCCCCTCCTCTCTCCTCCAGACCATTTCCGGGGACCTTCTCCCTTACCTCACCTCGCTCATCAACTCATCCCTGACCGCTGGCTACGTCCCTTCCGTCTTCAAGAGAGCGAGAGTTGCACCCCTTCTGAAGAAACCTACACTCGATCCCTCCGATGTCAACAACTACAGACCAGTATCCCTTCTTTCTTTTCTCTCCAAAACTCTTGAACGTGCCGTCCTTGGCCAGCTCTCCCGCTATCTCTCTCAGAATGATCTTCTTGATCCAAATCAGTCAGGTTTCAAGACTAGTCATTCAACTGAGACTGCTCTTCTCTGCATCACGGAGGCGCTCCGCACTGCTAAAGCTAACTCTCTCTCCTCTGCTCTCATCCTTCTAGACCTATCGGCTGCCTTCGATACTGTGAACCATCAGATCCTCCTCTCCACCCTCTCCGAGTTGGGCATCTCCGGCGCGGCCCACGCTTGGATTGCGTCCTACCTGACAGGTCGCTCCTACCAGGTGGCGTGGCGAGAATCTGTCTCCTCGCCACGCGCTCTCACCACTGGTGTCCCCCAGGGCTCTGTTCTAGGCCCTCTCCTATTCTCGCTATACACCAAGTCACTTGGCTCTGTCATAACCTCACATGGTCTCTCCTATCATTGCTATGCAGACGACACACAATTAATCTTCTCCTTTCCCCCTTCTGATGACCAGGTGGCGAATCGCATCTCTGCATGTCTGGCAGACATATCAGTGTGGATGACGGATCACCACCTCAAGCTGAACCTCGGCAAGACGGAGCTGCTCTTCCTCCCGGGGAAGGACTGCCCGTTCCATGATCTCGCCATCACGGTTGACAACTCCATTGTGTCCTCCTCCCAGAGCGCTAAGAACCTTGGCGTGATCCTGGACAACACCCTGTCGTTCTCAACCAGCATCATGGCGGTGGCCCGTTCCTGTAGGTTCATGCTCTACAACATCCGCAGAGTACGACCCTGCCTCACACAGGAAGCGGCGCAGGTCCTAATCCAGGCACTTGTCATCTCCCGTCTGGATTACTGCAACTCGCTGTTGGCTGGGCTCCCTGCCTGTGCCATTAAACCCCTACAACTCATCCAGAACGCCGCAGCCCGTCTGGTGTTCAACCTTCCCAAGTTCTCTCACGTCACCCCGCTCCTCCGCTCTCTCCACTGGCTTCCAGTTGAAGCTCGCATCCGCTACAAGACCATGGTGCTTGCCTACGGAGCTGTGAGGGGAACGGCACCGCAGTACCTCCAGGCTCTGATCAGGCCCTACACCCAAGCAAGGGCACTGCGTTCATCCACCTCTGGCCTGCTCGCCTCCCTACCATTGAGGAAGTACAGTTCCCGCTCAGCCCAGTCAAAACTGTTCGCTGCTCTGGCCCCCCAATGGTGGAACAAACTCCCTCACGACGCCAGGACAGCGGAGTCAATCACCACCTTCCGGAGACACCTGAAACCCCACCTCTTCAAGGAATACCTAGGATAGGATAAGTAATCCTTCTCACCACCCCCCCTTAATGATTTAGATGCACTATTGTAAAGTGGCTGTTCCACTGGATGTCAGAAGGTGAATCCACCAATTTGTAAGTCGCTCTGGATAAGAGCGTCTGCTAAATGACTTAAATGTAAATGTAAATATGGAATCATGTAATAAATAAAAAAAGTGTTAAACAAATCAAAATATATTTTAGATTCTTCAAAGTAGCCACCCTTTACCTTGATGACAGCTTTGCACACTCTTGGCATTCTCTCAACCAGCTTCATGAGGAATGCTTTTCCACAGTCTTGAAGGAGTTCCCACATATGCTGGGCACTTGTTGGCTGCTTTTCATTCACTCATCGGTCCAACTCATCCCAAACCATTTCAATTGGGTTGAGGTCTGGTAATTGTGGAGGTCTGGTCATCTGATGCAGCACTCCATCACGCTCCTTCCTGGTCAAATAAACCTTACACAGCCTGGAGGTGTGTTTTGGGTCATTGCCCTGTTGAAAAACAAATGATAGTCCCACTAAGCACAAACCAGATGGGATGTGCAGAATGCTGTGGTAGCCATGCTGGTTAAGTGTGCCTTGAATCTAAATAAATCACTGACAGTGCCACCAGCAAAGCACCCCCACACCATCACACTATTAACACTTTTTGGATTACTACATGATTCCATGTGTTATTTCATAGTTTTGATGTCTTTACTATTATTCTACAATGAGAATATAGTATAATAAATAAAAACTATATTGTTAGATAATGGACAATTCTCTAAGTAAAAACAGCATAGTATGTCTAATTAAACTGCATAGCATGTAATTAATTAATTTCCTCCACAAGGGTGACTCGGGCAGACTCCTTATCTGCAATGGAAACTTAGAAGGCATTGTCTCATGGGAAGTCAGCCGTGCCAACCCTTACTTCCCAGGAGTCTACACTAAAGTGAGAAACAATGACAACCCCATCAACTGAATCAAGACCAACGTCCCAGAAAGATGCCTCGCACAGGGATGAGAGGGGTTCCTAAATTATTCCTATTCCACCCCTGCTTGCCACAGTTTGAAACCATATGAACAAGAGCAGTGGCTGTGACTCTGAGCAGAGTCATGTATTTATAGAGAGCTGGGCCATTGAGGTTTCTGCATTATGTTAGTTTACATGATGCTACAAACATTCTATGGCAATCATGTTAGCACCCCATTAACATTACATGGGAAATATTTCTATATAGCTATGTAACTGAATGTTTAAAAGTTGGTCCAACACTCTAAATATATGGTCCTGGCTCTGAGTAGAGGGCAAACACAGAAGCAATAGTATGGGATAACACAAATATCTCATGTAATTCTGTGTGGAACAGCCACATGCCAAACCACAACTTCTTCATTTTATTATTAATTTCTGATGAACCGCTTTGGACAATGATTCTTGCTTACAAGCAAAAACTAAAGCAGGAAGTACCAGTGGCTCGCTCAATACGGAAGTGGTCATGATGCGGATGCTACACTACAGGACTGTTTTGCTAGCACAGACTGGAATATGTTCCTGGCATTTATCCAATGGCATTGAGGAATACACCACCTCAGTCAACGGCTTCATCAATAAGTGCATCGATGACGTCGTCCCCACAGTGACTGTATGTACATATTCCAACCAGAAGCCATGGATTACAGGCAACATTCGCATCGAGCTTTAGGCTAGAGCTGCCGCTTTCAAGGAGCGGGAGACTAATCTGAACGCTTATAAGAAATCCTGCTATGCCCTCAGACAAACCATCAAACAAGCAAAGCGTCAATACAGGATTAAGATTGAATCCTACAACACCGGCTCTGACGCTCGTCGGATGTGGCAGGGCTTGACAACTATTACAGACTACAAAGGGAAACCCAGACGCGAGCTGCCCAGTGACGCGAGCCTACCAGACGAGCTAAATGCCTTTTTTATGCTCGCTTCAAAGCAAGCAACACTGAAGCATGCACGAGAGCACCAGCTGTTCTGGATGACTCTGTGATAACGCTCTCGGTAGCTGTTGTGAACTAAACCTTTAAACAGGTCAACATTCACAAAGCCGCTGGGCCAGACTGATTACCAAGACGTGTCCTCAAAGCAAGCACGGACCAACTGTCAAGTGTCTTCACTGACATTTTCAACCTCTCCCTGACTGAGTAGTAATACCTACATGTTTCAAGCAGACAACCACAGTCCCTTTGCCCAAAGAAGCAAAGGTAACCTACCTAAATGATTACCGCCCGTGGCACTCACATCGGTGGCCATGAAGTGCTTTGAAAGGCTGGTCATGGCTCACATCAACAGCATCCTCCCGGAAACCCTAGGCCTACTCCAATTCGCATAACGCCCCAATAGATCCACAGATGATGCAATCTCAATCGCACTCCACACCGCCCTTTCTCACTTGGACTAAAGGAACACCTACTGTATGTGAGAATTCCGTTCATCGACTACAGCTCAGCGTTCAACACCATAGTGCCCATGAAGCTCATCACTAAGATAAGGACTCTGGGACTAAACACCTCCCTCTGCAACTGGATCCTGGACCTTCTGACGGGCTGCCCCCAGGTGGTAAGAAGAGTAGGCAACAACACGTCTGCCTCGCTGATCCTTAACACTGGGGCCCCTCAGGATTGTTTACTTAGTCCCCTCCTATATTCCCTGTTCACCCACGACTGCGTGGCCAAACACGACTCCAACACCATCATTAAGTTTGCTGACTACACAACAGTGGTAGGCCTGATCACCGACAACGATGAGACGGCCTATTGGGAGGAGGTCAGAGAACTGGCAGTGTGGTTCCAGGATAACAACCTCTCCCTCAATGTGAGCAAGACAAAGGAGCTGATCGTGGACTACATGAAAAGGCGGGCCGAACAGGCCCCCGTTAACATCGACAGGGCTTTAGTGGAGCAGGTCGAGAGTTTCAAGTTCCTTGGTGTCCACATCACCAACGAACTATCATGGTCCAAACATACCAAGACAGTCGTGAAGAGGGCACGGGGAAAAAAAATCCCCCTCAGGAGACAACATTTGCATGGGCCCCCAGATCCTCAAAAGGTTCTACAACTGCACCATCAAGAGCATCCTGACTAGTTGCATCACCGCCTGGTATGGCAACTGCTCAGCATCTGACCGTAAGGCGCTACAGAGGGTAGTACCCAATATATCACTGGGGCCAAGCTTCCTGCCATCCAGGACCTATATAATAGGTGTGTCAGAGGAAAGCCCATAAAATTGTCAGACCCCAGTCACCCAAGTTATAGACTGTTTTCTCTGGCAAGCGGTACCCGAGCGCCAAGTCTAGGACCAAAAGGCTCCTCAACAGCTTCTACCCCCAAGCCATTAAACTCTACCCATGCACACTGACTTGGTAGCGGTGCCCCCTGTATATAGCCTTGTCATTGTTATTCTTATTGTGTTACTTTTTATTATTACTTTTTATTTTAGCCTACTTGGTAAATATTTTCATCTTGAAATGCACTGTTGGTTAAGGGCTTGTAAGTAAGCACTACACTTGTTGTACAAAGTCTACACTTGTTGTATTCGGCACATGTGGCAAATAAGGTTTGATTTGATTTTAAACTATGTCTTTACAGATATCGTAGGCACCAAACACACAGCACCACTTCACGTGGCTCTTAAAAACCTGCTTTTATCTCTACAGCTGTCAATCAATCCACTCTCTATTTCTACCTCTTAACTCTCTCTCAACACACTCTCACACGGACACAGATACAACACAGACACTGACAAAGAAAGTGTTGTTATGACAGACCTCAGGATCAATGACCTCAGGGTCGACGAAGCAGACACAGAAGCCAGCAATCACTCGAGTGAAAAAGAGAATGAGGATTGGATTAAAACTCTTATTTACCAGTCCCAGGGGGCCAAAGAGTTTTCCTACTGTCCCTACAGCAAGTTCCGGGTGGGGGCAGCCCTGTTGGCACATGATGGAACCGTTTTCACAGGTGAGGGGCTTACAAATAATATAATAATAATAATACATGGGTTGGGGGCTGATAAAATGGTTCCATTGATTTATTTGGTATAGTATGTTGCGTATTTAACTCTTCAGATTGCTTGAATAAAGCCCAACAGCACAGTCATGACTGCTTAGATCATTGTTATGAACAATGAATTAGAAGATGTGCCTTCTGTATAGGAATGGGATTACTAAAAGGAGAATAATAAGTTATAAAGTTTCTTGTTGTCAGAGTGGCTGGTCTGGCCACCATCAGTGGATACAAACAGCATTTTCCTGATTCAATATTGGTAAAACTCCTGTGCCTGTTGAACTACTGCACAGACAGAATATTTTTATTTTTAATGTTTGGCCTGGTCGAGACTAACTTGTTGTATAGTTTTCTGTTTCATTTTTACAAATATTTTTTGACACATCAGCGTTTAGATTGTTTAGTCGTTCCTACTTTTCGACCCCAAAAAAGTATTTAGGTGTTTCATTAGATTCATTTCTCACAATGTTGACTATTGCAGGTTGGTCAGTGGTGCCAATGTTTTGATTTCACTGTGCACTTAGTAATTATTAGTATTGATACTATGACATTGGTTGTTAAGACCAAGGCAATGTTACATTTGTTGCATTCATTGACACTGCAATGTTAAGTGATTGCAATGCAAGTCCTCAGTAGAGTAAAGGCTTGGTAAGTCAAACATCTTGTCCACTGTGGACACAGACTTTATTTTCTTTACTTAAAAGTAAAAATCCCTCCTCATGTATATTTTGCACTGAATACTTTCTACAGAACTAATTATTCTAATCTATTCCAAAAAAATGTTTTCAGTAGGTCTAAACCTTGTTTTAATACTGTTTTTTTTATCCTGTTTTGCTTTGAATGATATAACAATTGCCTGGTCGAGACTAACTTGTAATAAAATTTTCTGTTTCATTTAAAATATATATTTTTGACACATTAGCATTTTGATTGTTTATGGTTAATCCTGTCAGAGAGGGGTGGAGGGTGGGTCAGGTGAGGCAGGAAACCTAGCGGGTAACAGAAACGGGCCAGTAACCGAAAGGTCGAAAGGTGAAAATCTGTCTATGTGCCCTTGAGCACAGCACTTAACCCTAACTGCTCCTGTAAGTCACTTATTGCTGGACAAGAGCATATGCTAAATAACTAAAATGTCAAAGTAAAAAAATATATATATATATGCCTGTACGACTAGTCCAGAGATGTACAAATATACAGAATATCTACATTCCTGATTATTTACATTCCTGTTTAGTGCAGGTCATACAATATGGAAATGTCAATAACAATATATGACCGTCAGACTGCCCTCAGCAGCATCACATTTAACCCTCTAAGTGTTATCTGAATCAAGAATGATCATTGAGATTCATTAAAATACTTTTATAGTGTTGTTAAGGATGAAGACATGTGTTCTGTATTTGATTCGATAAAGCATCCTCCTTATTTCTTAACAGGATGCAATGTAGAAAATGCAAGCTACAACCTTGGTCTCTGTGCAGAGAGAACAACTATTGCAAAAGCTGTTTCCGAGGGATACAGACGTTTCAAGACTATTGCCATTGCCAGGTGCAGTATTCCTGAACTTTGCCTTGTTTCCGAGTAAACAACAGTTGATCCAAAATATTGATTGATTCAGTTATATTTCGTCCTGTTGAGTTCATCAGACGACATAACACTTTTACATGAAATTGTTTGAGTTCACTGGGTTCTGCTGCCCGTCAGAGTGTGTAGATGGTTAAAACATTCTACTCCTATCAAGTGATCTCCCTGAAGTGTTTAAATACTACTACACTGTATTATTGTCAACATAAAATATTGGTTAACAACACAGTACTGAAAATCACCACTGCGGGTAAATGTTGGCTGATGATATGATTGATTTTGTAGTGACCTGGAAGACCAGTTCATCTCACCATGTGGAGGTTGCAGACAGTTCATGCAAGAGGTAAGTCGATTATTTATTATACAACTTGGATTTGTCAATGATCTGTGAATGATCGCATGGTAATAACAATTTTATGCAATCACTTTTTGACAGCACCCCCTTTTGATTTGAACAAAACATTCCATAGATATTTGCTCGTTGTAGAAGTGCTCAGAAAGTGACTTTCTGGAGCTGAATGTCGAAACATTCAAGAGATGGAAGTACTAGAAGTTGACCTATTTTGCATACCCGCCATACCTTTTCCAGTGATGAAGACATGGATGTCTCATGGTATGGGTCAATGGGTCAACTTTAAGCCCATTTATTTTCTGAATGTTTTGACATTCAGGACCAAAACGTCACTTTCTGACCACTTCTTCCATGAGGAAACATGTATGAAAAGGTTTGTTAAAATCAAAAGGGGTGCTGTCAAAAAGTTATTGAATTCAAACAGAAAGGGAATGGGAAAGACTGCATTGATAATGGATCCAAGGTTTAATCCAGGAAACCTACATCTACTGTGGATTTAAAGTTAATGGAACATCACAAAGCCATCCAACTATAATGGAACAACCTCAAGTAATCCAACTAACTTTTCCCTTGTAGTTTGGTGATCAGTGGTCCGTATCCAAGCCTGATGGGTCTTATGTGGAAATGACTGTAGGAGAGCTGCTTCCTGTGTCATTTGGACCTGAAGACCTGAAGAAAAAGACCATGTTCACTACACAGAATGGGTCATAATAGTATTCACAAGACAAGAGGAAAAACAGGAATCATTCATAACAGCATTACAAGTCCATGAAATGTCAATAACCCCTACCCACATACATGAAGAATGTTAGACTTCCAACAAGACTACTAGACAATTTATTAGTATTAGATCATGCCAGTGGATATTGACTTGTGTCTCAGAAATTAGGAAAATGCCTCAATGTGTTTTCTAACAAGTGTTGGAAATACAGTCCATTACATCAAATTATATTTGGCTACACAGCTCACATTCACATTACTATTTGCATGTGTATGATTGGAAGTGATTGAAGTATCAATGTTAAAAATAGTTGATGTATTACTCAAAAATATTAAAGTGCTTTAGGACAATTGAGTAAAGTTTAAATCGTTTTCAGGCCTATTTGCATAATTTGCTGATGCCGGTAAAATTGTAATTGTCGCACTTTTAATTGTCTCTTTAATTCTAAAACAGGTCAAGTAACAAAATAACGTCCGGTGACTGTAACAAGGATGCCTCTGTATGTTCTAGTTTGTTTACATAACGATTTGTCCTTGTGGATCTTATGGACGACGAGGACTGATGGAGAAAGTATAAACTTGCTTTACTGGTAAAGCATGTCTGTAAAACATGACATCAGCAGTGGGGTGGAGTTGGAACGGTCAGTTTTCCAGTTAGGTTACTAACAGCAAAGTTCCAAGGTGAGTGTCTTTGTGTAGGACAACCAGTCCACACCGTTCAGCCTCAAACTTTCCTACCAGTTCGGTACCGATATTACCACACGTTGTTGAGTGATATTGCTACACAGCTGCAGTCCGGTGGATTCGGGAGGTTTGGGGAGCAACGGTTTGCCAAGAAATAAAGTGGTGCTTTTGGTCTGGGGCGGGTTTAATTCAACGACAAAAGTAGTGCTGTGACATGCCAGGAAATCCGGGTAAATAACAACATGGCTTTAGGCAGCAAATATATACAATAAAAATAGCTGTAGTTAGTTATAGCCTAGCTATAAGATCACTGCAATGGATCGAACACTGGAGTGAAGTCTTAGCTAGGCAGCCAGTTCATTCACTAGCAGATTTGAGGTCATACTAAATGTCATACTTCCTTTTGATAGTTCAGAAATTGTAGATATAACTTGTAGATCAACTTGTAGCTATAAAAAATATTGCCTAGTCATAACATAAATCTGTTCCAGGTATCTGAAAGGCGTTATTAGAAACTGTTTGGCGTATAAGAGAATTGTCGGCCAACATTATTAACTTGTCGATACTTCCTCAATTCCAGAAAATTCTCTTCTACGCCAAACAGTATCTAATAACGCCAATCAGATAGCTGGACAGAGTAATAGTCTGGCAATATTTTTAATAGCTACAAGTTGATCTACAAGCGGTGGAGACCCATCATTTGGGCTGCACCACCTGTCATGAAACCCACATTTATTTGGGCTTGCCTGTTTTGCATGTTATTTTGGCATTAATATGTGTCAAATATCAGTTTGCAAACAATGTAAAAAAATATATATAACATTGAGTTAATAAAGCCACATACAAACATGGTCTCTTTTTTTTGTTTTCTTGAGTAAGGCAGCTCCAAAATGCAGGTGTTTCAGCCTAGAACAGTGCTATCTGTGGTGGTGGGGAAAGCCAGCAGAAAATACGGAGTGTTGCGCCGTGATTGGCTCAGTGTTCTGTCACTCATGGGGATTACGTCACTGCCAAGTCGAAGGGTAGTGCTCTGAAATTCTAGCCCCTTTGGGTGCTGCCATAGAGTTACATTAGAAATGCCCATCCAAGAAGGTTCAAGGTCATTGGCGACAGAAAAAAGGATGTCTCCTATGGTGAACATAATAAACGGCTCTCCATCCATCAGATGTGTATCAAACTCACTAAAAGTGGCAGTAATAAAGCCTCTCTTGAAAAGCCAAACCTTGACCCAAAAAATATGAAAAACTATCGGCCTATATCGAATCTCCCATTTCTTAACATTTTTTTGGGGAAAAGCTGTTGCGTAGCAACTCACTTCATTCCTGAAGAGAAACAATGTACATGAAACGCTTCAGTCTGGTTTTAGACCCCATCATTGCACTGAGACTGCACTTGTGAAGGTGGTAAATGACCTTTTAATGGCGTCAGACCGAGGCTCTGCATCTGTCCTCGTGCTCCTAGACAGGGCTGCTTTTGATACCATCGATCACCACATTCTTTTGGAGAGATTGGAAACCCAAATTGGTTATTATTTGACCATGCTGGTCATCTATGAACATTTGAACATCTTGGCCATGTTCTGTTATAATCTCCACCCGGCACATCAAGAAGAGGACTGGCCACCCCTCATAGCCTGGTTCCTGGTTTCTTCCTTGGTTCTGGCCTTTCTAGGGAGTTTTTCCTAGCCACCGTGCTTCTACACCTGCATTGCTTGCTGTTTAGGGTTTTAGGCTGGGTTTCTGTACAGCACTTTGTGACATCAGCTGATGTAAGAAGGGCTTTATAAATCAATTTGATTGATTGATTGATGTCAAATCACGTTATATCTATAGTAGCTTAGATTGGACTGTCAGCATCATACCTTCAAAATCTTAGCTAGTAGTCATCATCATGAATCAAGTCGACAATCTACTGGCAAATCCTTTTTAATCATTGAAGAGAAATAATGCAGAGAAATAATAGATAAAATGTTTCGGTGCTCATCGGCCATTGGACATAAACATTACAAAACAAGTTGGAAGTCGCAAGTTCAGCAATGAGTGATTTGGAAGGAATCAGTGGCTAACTGCAAGCATTTCAAAGTAATCATTAGCCTGCTATTCAGTGGAGTGGCTATGGCTATTGTCCCAAGTCTAAGATTAAGGGTATTTTTTCCTAGTTTAAAATTATAAACATTCAACGTTGGATATGTTGTCAATGAAGCATGATTTGTGCAGCGCTCAAAACAACTGCTAACTCGGAACTGCAAAGTCTGACTAGTGAGTTCAAGACAACTGGGAACTCGGGAAAAACGAGCTACGACTGGGAAAATCCATTTTGAACTTTCATCCAACTCGGAATTGTAAGTTGTGAACTCGGGCATCTTTCTAGAGCTACGACCTGAACATCACTGAAGTCATCATGATTCAACCTTTTTTTTCCCTGAGTTCCCAGTTGTCTTGAGGCACCATAAATTCAGAAAATGCCAGACTTTGATGACAGAAGTTGCCCACGAAGGACCACCGCACCACCCTCCTGTTCAAGTGAGCACAGCACAACAAGGTCAGTCCAAAATGTATTGTATGCTGTTGCATAAATGATGTAATATGCCAGGGAGATATGTATACTGTAGCTGAGAAAGTAATACTAAGTGTATGGAAGCTGTTAGTAGACCATGTGCCTCACCCTAATAATTTGGTCTATTTTCACCTACTGATCTGACTTGTAGCCTATAGCCTGTTTTTGAGAAATGTATCCTACGGTTCTGACTTGGTGTACAAGGAGAATACTGTAAGAACCGCCCATGTTCTGAATTCTGTCGCCGTACATTTCAAAAGTGCTGATCAAATAGTTGCATTGACTACGTTCGTCCTAGTTCGCTCATTAATGTCTTAATCGAAATTGCGGATTGCCTCTTATCCGCTTGTCGTCCCCTTATGCCATAGTTTGTACATCTCACTTGTCAGTAGAAACCACATTTCTTTAAGCAAGTCAGCCATATCAGCTATGTTTTTTTAAAGGCAGTAAATGAGGCTGAATGAACTGTTTCACTGTCAGACAAGGCTCTGCTGAAAGCAAGGTGTGCAGTGGTATAGTCCAATTAATGTATTGTTCAGTGTTGTGTTGTGTAGTGGTTTTGATGGCATGCATCCCACTTTTTTTTTGCCCCACCAAGATTTACATGCTAAAATTGTCACTGTCTACAGGTTCTATCTACAATTTCCGAACTACCAAAAGGAAGTACGACATGTAGTACAATAAAATAATAAAATTGTCAAAATCATTTTTGTTTATTTAATTGCACAGCCATATTCAGATATCATGAACTTCATGGATTAAAAAAAAGGAGTGGTAGAAGAAATATGGGGGAAACTCTGTATAGCCTGTTCTTACAACAAGTAAGGACAGATTATTGGGGCACATGGAGTGTGTGTTACTTTTGGTTTTCAAATATTACTGTAGAATACTGGCTATATTCAGCATGCAATTGGCATAGTAATACGATTGTATTCCCTGTTCCCCTGCAGGCTGGTTCATCAAGCAAGGCTATTCTGAGACCCATGTCCCAGGAGCTGATCCCTGCAGGCCCTCTCACCAGGCAACAAGAAAAAGAGGAACAGATTGGATTAAACGGGTTAGTAACAACAATCAGTCACAGCATCAACTTACTTTCAATAGACACAGAATAGCCCAACATATTTTGAGATTGTCTCTCGAATGATTGATTGAACATAAAACTGAGTTTTGGCACGCAATCAAGAGTGCCTTTCAAGTTGATTTCTATTGACTGAACAGCTGTTGGTTAGTTTTGCAGGTATTTTGGGGACGTGTCTGCCCAACCCAATGTGATCAGGGTGTACCGGCCGTTCACAGCGGACGTACCCCTTCTACCTGGTGCCCAGGAGGAGTACCCTGATGTCCTGCCAGACTCAACCCTGAGAGCCTGGGCAACAACCGTACTCTGCTCTTGGTCATGAAGAAGTAAGGATCATTCTCCTCCATCCATCCTCCAGCTTTATCTCAATGTCTTGGGGTCTGTTTCCCAGCCCCAGATGAAGCCAACTTTTGGACTAAAAAGCATTTGTTTTTTTTAGTCCAGGATTAGGCTTAATCTGTGTCCGGGAAACCGGCCCATTATGTATTATGTCCAGATTCGTCCAACTCTATATTCACCCACCCCAGAGTATACTGATCTAACCTCTCCTCCCCCTGTTTCCATAGTTACGCCAGTGCCTGGAGGTGAACGTGCCCAGCAGGAGAGAGGGCTCTCTGATGGTGCTGCAGCTGCTGGACCTCTTCCTCATTTCAACCAACATTGAGTAATCGTATTGTTATTTAATATCTTTATTGTGCAGATGGTTGCCCCCAGCTGGTTATCACTGACTGTGGCTGCTGCTTGGCTCAGAAAGACTCTAGTCTACAGCTGCCCTTCAACTCTATATGGGTGAACAAATATGGCGACTCCTGCCTGATGGCACCTAAGGTAATCATCCTCAGAGAAATACAATAACACAACCTGAACATTGAAAAAAAACAAGCCCTTCTATTAGGGCTGTCCCTGACTAAATAAAATCTTGGTCGACCGAGATACATCTGTTCTTTTGACCAATCGATTGGTTGAAATTTTAAAAGGTGCATTTTTTCCTTATACAGACACACCCTATGTGTTTTATTAAAATCAACTATATGTAGGCTATTGAGCTTGTCTTATGCTTTAAGAACACTGTGATCAAATAATTAAGACAAACAAATGACTCAAAAGGGAGCCAGGAGGACCTCTCTAGTGGTGCAGCGGTCTAAGGCACTACATCGTAGTGCTTAAGGCATCACTACAGAACTGGGTTCAATCCCAGGCTGTATTACAGACGGCCGTGACCGAGAGACCTGTTTGACGGTGCACAATTGTCCCAGCGTCGTCTGGGTTAGAGAAGGGTTTGGCCAGCCGGGATGTCCTTGTTCCATCGCGTTCTAGCGACTCCTTGTGACAGGCTGGGCGCCTAAAAGCTGACTTCGGTTCCCCGTTGTACAGTTTTCCTCCGACACATTGGTCCAGGTGGCTTCCGTCTTGGTCCGGCCTGAAGCTGGCACTAGCAAACTTGCAACATTGTATAAACTATTCTTGGCCCCCCGAGTTTCCTGTGCCAGTGAGCTCCAGGCAGACACAGCTGTAAACTATTTGTGCAAATGATAAGAAGTAATCAGGTAGGCCTACTTTATTATGTTTCCACCGGATCAGAGCATGATATCCCCCCCCCCCCCTTTCACGCGAGGAGTTATCGAAAGAGAAACGTTGAGGAACTGTTGTCATTCTCAATATATGTAAAACCAGACTTTGTTTACCTGCTGTTTGAGGTGAAGAAAAAAATGACTTCATATTTCTCAATCAGATCCCCAAATGGGTACATTTATAGGCCTACATTTGCGTGCAGGCCAGTTAGCCTAGGCCTAATTCTATGCACAATCAGGTGTACTTCCAGACTCAACATTGACAGGAGCGCTACAAACAAAACTCGTAAATGGAATTAAATAAACCAAAACGCATTCCTCACAAGCGTAGCCTAGGTTGTACGGTCCGCAAACACCATGACCACTCTGACAATGACAATGGTAAAATACTGTAATAATAATATGTTGAATCCATTAACAGAAACTCTAGTACCCAAACAGACATTGTAGAACTGTAAACGTACTACTGGTGTGCCATCCCCGCGACCTTCGCAATGGATTAGTCCACTGAGACAGGCGTGAATCAGACAGGTGTCCGTGTGCCATAAAAATAAAATAAAAACATACTGTATATTTGCGACTGCTCGACTAAAAACATCTCAGTCGACCCACAGCCTATCGACCAGTCGACTAAATGGGTTCAGCCATACCTTCTATAAACCCTTTCTATCTATCAATTTTTGAATCAAACTTCGATTGTTCGACCAGGAGCCGCTGAACATCTTTTCATCTTTGCTCTCTCCAAAGGTGGCCACTGCAGTTCCAAGCCAGGGAGTGGTAATCAATTACAGCAAGACAGATGCCAGGGCTGTCAGTGCCATTTCCTATGAGATATTTGGCCAGGCCAACCTGTTCTATGGAACAGGGGGCCTGGCTAGCAGGTGTTTCCAGGAGAAGCAGCTCCCTGCCCTACCTGCCAGTGTGCTGACATGCAGCTTGGGGTGGCATGTAGCCTAGTGGTTAGAGCATTGGGTCAGTAACTGAAAGGTTGCTAGATCAAATCCCCGAGCTGTCAATTTAACAATCTGTCGTTCTGCCTCTAGTCAGTTCCCCGGTTGGCTGTCATTGTAAATAAGAATTAGTTCTTAACTGACTTGCCTAGATAAATAAAGAATAAAAAATAGTGGTCAGGCTGCTCATGCAAAGGAACCCCAATAAGGTAGGAGTCTAAATTAGGATTTTCAAACCTTTACTTCATTGAAGGGTATGCAAGGTATTAAAGACGAATTCAGTATTCCGTTCAGTAAATAAGGGTTTGGTGCTTAGTATGCAAATCCATTACATTATCAGAGATATGCCCTGAAGATTATGCTCATATCGTTGTTTCTCTGCAGTGCCAGAGTGGCTGCCAACATGCTGCATCTCAGCCTCTGGGGAAGGCGGGCCCTGGCCAATCAAGACAGCGCTGGTATGAAGATGTTAGCTGATTGGCTGCTGTGCCAGTCTGCCATGGTGCTCCTGAGAGGCTGCAGGCCCAGTGGGAGCTTGGAAGAGGCAGAGCTACAGTACAGACATGCTTCATGTCCAACGTGGACCTGGAAGACCTCAGATTGTGGTGGAAATAGAAAAGTCACTCTGTGAAGTTGTGGGAACCCACCAATATAAAATCATTTAATTTACCTGAAAAAGGAAAATAATAATAATGTCAAAATAGTTTCTCTCCCCATTTCCACCCATGTGTGTAGAGCTTTCAGAAAACAAATACAGTGAGCTCCAAAAGTATTGGGACAGTGACACATTTGTTGTTGTTTTAGCTCTGTACTCCAGCACTTTGGTTTTGAAATGATACAATGACTGTAAGGTTAAAGACTGTCAGCTTTAATTTGAGGGTATTTTCATGCATATCGGGTAAACTGTTTCGAAATTACAGCACGTTTTGTACATAGAACCCCCATTTTAGGGGAGCAAAAGTAAGACAATGCGTGGTCCTTTACAGATTTAGCCATCGTCAGATCAGAGCAGGGTCTGCCATGTTGAGGGCCTACAAAAGTGACACCCGGGCAGTGCCTTATGAGTCTCTGATGGTGGCTGATGTTGGAGACGTCAACGTGGATGAGGCCTACCGTACAATCCTGGCCACGGGCTTGATCCACCTTACTATTGGTGAGGAGGAGCCCCCTTTTCTGCACTATGCAATCTGAGATGTGAGGAAAGTGATTTTGGACATTAATAGCAAAGGCTTACTAAACTGCAGTTCGGCAGTGTTCAGTTTTACCTTTCAGATGTGCCTCAAAACAACACCTGCTCCGTCTTTCTCCTCGTCACACATTTAGGCTCGAATGAACCTTCCTGACAGATGCAGGACAAAGGTTACTGTTATAATGTTTTGACACGAAGCACTCAAGATACATTTGTTGTAATGTTTAACTGTATAGGCCACCTTTTTTTTAAACAGCTGGTGATCACACCGTAGCATACCGTATTCTCCAAGCATTTGCTGAGAAATAAGTATTGTACTTGTAAGCCTGCATTTTTCATATGCAAGAACAACTAGAATACTTTCAGGGCCGGTTTTCTGAACAAAGATTAAGCCTAGTCCTGGAATAAAGAGCACTTTCAATGGAGAATCTCTGATGAGCACATTTTTTTTGTTATGCAGGACTAGGCTGAATCTATTTCTGTAAAATAGTACATTTGTGTCCTGTGTTTGTCAGACACGGCCCTGTGGGTCTCATCCATGTGGATGTCAAAGATTGGCCCGGGATCCCCTTCAGACGTTGTGAGTAGAAGGGCCTGTTGGACTGCAAGAGGGTTGTCCAGATAGAGCTGTGTGGAACACGCTACTCACCTGAAGCCTACGAGTGGAGCCGAGGACAGGTACACACTTCATTGTGTGTAGTGGTCTTCCTCACCTAGGGCGACACAAACATTAACAATAGTTAAAAATACAGGTCCTTCAGAAAGTATTCCCACCCCTTGACCTCTTCTACATTTTCCTGTGTTACAGCCTGACTTTAAAATTGATTAAATTTAGATTTAAAAAAAATAATCATTGCCCTCCACACAATGCCCCATAATGTCATAGTGGAATTCTGTTTTTACAAATTAATAAAAAATTCATAGCTGAGATGTCTTGAGTCAATAAGTATTCAACCCCTTTGTTATGGGAAGCCTAAATAAGTTCAGGAGTAAAAATGTACTGAACAAGTCACATAATAGGTTGCATGGACTCACTCTGTGTGCAATAATAGTGTTTAAAATGATTTTTGAATAACTATCTCATCTCTATAACACACACATACAATTATCTGTAAGGTCCCTCAGTCGAGCAGTGAGGTTTTCCAACCCCTCGCAAAGAAGGGCACCTATTGTTAGATTGTCACGGATTCCCCCGGTACTGCTGCTCATTCCGTGCACCAGTTCCGGAGGCCTACGTCACCGGCCTCGAGGCGTCACTGAACTGTTTCATTATGCACACCTGGTTCCCATTCCCCCTGATTAGTAATTATATATATATATATGTGCCCTCTGTTCACCATTGTTTTGTCGGTTATTGTTCCCATGTCTGTTGGTCTTGTGAGTGCCTGTGCTTTGTGTATTGTGTGTTCGTTATTACGGGTCACGTCCCATGTATTGTTGTGCACTTATTATTACGGGTCTCATCCCATGTATTTATTAGAGGTTTATCTCGCTCTTTTGTTTGGGTTACAACCCTGTGTTTTTGTATACGTGTTTGTTTTGGGCTTCGTCCCCGTGTCTTTCATGGCATGTTGTATTTTTGGGTGGAGTATTAAAACCCCCTATTACATATCCCTGCGGCTGTCTCCAATCATTTATATGTGACGCAGCCAGCAGCATACCACCCTGCATACCACTGCTGGCTTGCTTCTGAAGATAAGCAGGGTTGGTCCTGGTCAGTCCCTGGATGGGACACCAGATGCTCCTGGAAGTGGTGTTGGAGGGCCAGTAGGAGGCACTCTTTCCTCTGGTCTAAAAAATATCCCATTGCCCCAGGCTGTCTTTCGGATGGGACATTAAACTGGTGTCCTGACTCTGAGGTCATAAAAGATCCCATGGCACTTATCGTAAGAGTAGGGGTGTTAACCGTGGTGTCCTGGCTAAATTCCCAATCTGGTTCTCAAACCATCATGGTCACCTAATGTTTACAATTGGCTCATTCATCCTTCTCCCTTGTAACTATTCCCCAGGTTGTTGCTGTAAATGAGAATGTGTTCTCAGTCAACTTACCTGGTAAAATAACAGATAGATAAATAGATGTGTAAACATAAAATTAAAAAAGCAGACATTGAATATTGCTTTGAGCATGATGAAGTTATTAATTAAAAACTTTGGATGGTAAATCACTACAAAGATAGTCGTCCTTCCTAACTCAGTTGCCGGAGTGGAAGGAACCAGCTCAGGGATTTCACATTGAGGCAAATAGTGACCTTAAAACATATACAGTTTAATGGCTGTAATAGGAGAAAACAGCATTGAAAAATAGAATTGTAGTTACACTACCAACCTAATTGACAGAGTGAAAAGAAAGAAGCCTGTGCAGAACAAAAACGTTCCAAAACATTATTCATTTTGGCAACACTCACTTACAGTGTAATTAAAAAGCAATGTATATCAGGTTTCAAGTATGACCCAGATGCAGATAGTGTCGAAGAAACAAAAGGTTATTTTTAGTACAGGGTCAGGCAGTCTCAGGGTCAGGGCAGGCAGGGGTCAGTAATCCAGTGAGGTGAGGAAAGGTATAGAACAACAGGCTCAGGGTCAGGGCAGGCAGAACGGTCAAAACTGAGAAGGACTAGAAAACAGGAGCAAGAACAGACAGGAGCAGGGGAACAAACACTGGACGGTTTCATGAAACACAACGAACTGGTAACAGACAAATAGAGAAGACAGGTATAAATATACTGGGGATAATGGGGAAGATTGAAACAGGAGACAACGGGCTGTGAGACATGGGTTTCCCTCTTGACACATGGAAGGTGGGATGTATACAGAGGGTACGGGGCAACAGAAGACAAACGGCAAAGGGGCTAATGACCTTGGAAATGGGAAAAGGACCGATAAACCAGGGGGAGAGTTTGCGGGATTCCTTCCGGACAGACAGATCCCGGATGGACAGTCATACCTTCTGCCCGAAACGATACAGGGGAGCCGGGGTCCGGTGACGATCCGCTTGTCGTCGATACCTGGAGGTGGGCTTGAGGAGGGCCGACCGGGCTCTCCTCCAGGTACGACGACAGCGGCGGACAAACATCTGGGCCGAAGGTATGCCGGGAAGAGCGGGTCTGTTCAGGGAAGAGCGGGTCTGATACCCCAGGAAACACTCAAAGGCTGATAGGCCCGTGGAAGAACAGGGAAGGGTGTTGCTGGCGTATTTGACCCACACAAGCTGCTGGCTCCAGGTGGCGGGGTTTGCGAAGACCAGGCAGCGCAGAGTAGTTTCTAGGTCCTGGTTGGCTCACTCCAACTGGCCGTTGGACTGGGGATGGTACCCGGAGGAGAGGCTGGCCGATGACCCAATGAAGGTGCAGAACACCTTCCAGAACAGGGACAAGAACTGAGGACCCCGCTCGGAGACCATTTCTACTGGCAGTCCATGGATCCGGAAGTGTTCCACCATGAGCTGGGCCGTCTGGCAGAGGGTAGCTTGGGGAGAGGAATGAAGTGGGCGGCTATGGAAAACCGATCCACTACAGTCAGGATAGCGATATTGCCATCAGACGGGGGGAGACCCATGACAAAGTCCAGGGAGATGTGAGACCAGGGATGGTGAGGGACAGGCAGAGGTTGGAAGAGACCAGCCGGAGCTTGACGAGGAGTCTTGTTCTGCGCACAGACCTTCCAAGCGGCAACGAATGCGGAGATGTCAGGACCGCCAAAAGCATTGTTGCACAAAAGCCAGTGTCCGATGAGAGCCCAGGTGGCAGGCAAGCTTGGAGGAGCAGACCAGGACCAAGGAGCAGACCGCGTCAGGAACAAACATCCGGGGTTCGGCTGGGAACGGTGCGCCTCACGAACCTGCTTCCCTATCCCCCAGCTGTGTGCCATCGCTAGGCACGAGGTGGGAAGGATGGTCTCAGGTTCCAGGGTAGTAGCCGTGGGACTATAGCGGTGTGAAAGTGCATCCGGCTTGACATTCTTGTAATTGGGCAGTATGGAAGGGAGAAGTAGAACCGGGTGAACAGTAGGGCTGACCTAGCTTGCCTGGAATTGAGGTGCTTGAGGTTGCAGAGATGTTCCAGGTTCTTGTGGTCGGTAAACACAATGAAAGGATGTTCCACCCCCTCCAGCCAGTGCCTTCACTCCTCCAATGCCATCTTCACCTCGAGAACTCACGATTCCCCACATTGTAGTTCCTCTCCATGGCATTGAGGCGGTGGGAGAAGAAGGCGCAGGGATGTAACTTGAGGTCCAGGGCAGACCGCTGGGAGAGAGCAGCCCCCACTTCAGCATCCGAAGCATCAGCCTCTACCACGAACTGGCGGGATGGGTCAGGATGAACCAAGATGGGAGCTGTGGTGAAGCGGTGTTTGAGATCCCGAAACGCCCGGTCAGCAGCTGGGAAGCACGTGAACGGAACCTTGGGAGAGGTGAGTGCAGACAGGGGGGAAGTCAGGGTGCTGTAGCCCTGGATAAAGCATCAATAAAAGTTGGCGAATCCCAGGAAATGTTGCAGCTTTACTCTGGATGTAGGGATAATCCACCACGCTCTCACTTTCCCAAAATCCATCTGTACACTCCCTGCAGCGATGATGTAACCCAGAAAGGGGATGGCGGAGCGATGGAATTCGCACTTCTTTGCTTTTACAAAAAGCTGGTTCTCCAGGAGGTGTTGGAGAACCTGTCGAACGTGGAGCACGTGTTCTTGGGTGGAGAGGGTGAAGAGGATATCATCGAGGTAGACGAAGACGAACCGGTTCAACATGTCGAGGGGAACATCATTAACCAGAGTCTGGAATACGGCATTGGTAAAGCCAAATGGCACAACCAGATACTCGTAGTGAACACTGGCTGTGTTGAAGGCAGTTTTCCACTCGTCCCGTTCCCATATCCGCATCAGGTGGTAGGTGTTCCGTAGGTCCGGCTTGGAGAACACGGTGGCCCCCTGTGATGTCGTGGAGACCCCGGTAGTCGATGCACGGGCGAAGGGTTTTGTCCTTCTTCTCCAGAAAGAGAAGCCTCTCTACCGAACAATGGAGAATCAAACACCTTCCAAACCTCCTCCACAAACTCCTGCAGACTGAGGCAGACAGCGAATTGTTGCTCCTACACCGCAGTGGCCCAGGCGAGTGCCCTCCCGGGCATCAGCATTATGGTGAACGCTATCCTCGAGCCGTCCGAGGGGAAAGAAGAAGGCTGCAGCTCGTAAATGAGGGAGCACTGGGAGAGAAAAGCCCAGCAGGTTCCGGAATCTCCAGCGTAGGTATACGGGGTTCTCGGGACACTGGGGTAGGCTGGGAGATCACCATTGTGGTAGGCTACCTAACAGACAACCCACGGAATTGCTCCAGCAATGTGTTAAACGCTCAGTCATGGCGTTCGGCCAAGGTCTGGTACCATTCCATCAGTCCACAAAGCAACTCCTTGTGCATTCCAATGGTGGCTCCTTAGGAGGAGAGGGCGTTGCGGAGCTGGTCCGAGTCTGCTGGGTCAGTCATGGCCAGTTCGTACTATCACGTTTCATGTATGACCCAGATGCAGACAGTGTCGAAGAAACAAGTTTATTTCTAGTACAGGGGCAGGCAAACAAACGCTGGTAGCTTTCGAGAAACAAAGCGAACTGGCAACATACAGAGAACACAGCTACAAATACACTGGGAATAATGGAGAAGATGGGCGACACCTTGAGGGGGGTGGAGACAATTAGAAAAACAGGTGAAACAGATCAGGGTGTAACAATGTACAGTAGTATAAATATTAGAATTAGCTGTCACGAGAATACAGTATTTAAAGTGTGAAACAGAAAGTGTCCAGTGGTTTACTTTCTCTATAACGGGGTGAATCAGCTTTAATATTGCAAATAGATTGTGGCTTCTATCAATGTAATTGTCTCCCCCCATATATTTTTTATAGATATTATTTTAAATATATTTTCCTTTATTATTTTCCCCTTACCCTACCACATCTCCACTAATTGGAGTAAACTAATGGGCAACAACACTTAGGCTTCTACTTCCAGCTCTGACGCACCTGTGCCGCCTCCATCTGTTGGACGGTAGCAGAGTTCGTCCGTGGCTTGGGGGGGAGCCAAGCTGAATTTCTTCAGCCGCCTGAGGTACAAACAACAATACAATCAAAGGTAAAATAATCACTTGGTGTGACCATATCATGCCAAACAAGGATACTGATAAAGCTGAGAAATACAACTTAATATAATTTGTCTTGGCAACATATGAACGTAAAGCATTTATTTCACACAGCAAGAGGATATGCACTGTAGCAGAACCTTTGAGACATGTGAAACATCAGATTAATTTATTTAGTCAACATTGTACTTTAGTAATTTTGTAACAAAAACATGTTTATAAATGGAACAAACAACAGTATTGGTGAATGATATGACCACATTATTATAATAAATCCATGTAAAAAACAACAAATATTTGATGTATTACAGTATGTTAATATATGTACAGATGACGTGGTAGAACATGTACAGCATTTCCAAATCCAACTAAACTATTGTCATGACAACAATATTAGTTTGTTTGTAAATTAATTTGAGTTAAGCACAATAAAGTTTAGTTTTTATTTCAAAATAGATCAGATAATGTCGCATGAAATGTTGTCCATTCTCCAACACACAGTGCCTTGCAAAAGTATTCATCCCCCTTGGCGTTTTTCCTATTTTGTTGCATTACAACCTGTAATTTAAATGTATTTATAATTCGATTTCATGTAATGGACATACACAAAATAGTCCAAATTGGTGAAGTGAAAAAAAAAAGAGAGACTCGTTTCAAAATTTCTAAAAAATAAATAAATAAAAAACAGAAAAGTGGTGTGTGCATTGGTATTCACCCTCTTTGCGATGAAGCCCCTAAATAAGATCTGGTGCAAACAATTACCTTCAGAAGTCACATAATTAGTTAAATAAAGTCCACCTGTGTGCAATCTAAGTGGCACATGATCTGTCACATGATCTCAGTATATACACACACACACCTGTTCTGAAAGGCCCCAGAGTTTGCAACACCACCAAGCAAGCGGCACCATGAAGACCAATGAGCTCTCCAAACAGGTCAGGGACAAAGTTGTGGAGAAATAGATCAGGGTTGGGTTATACATCCCACGGAGCACCATTAAATCCATTATTAAAAAATGGAAAGAATATGGCACCACAACAAACCTGCCAAGAGATGGCTTCCCACCAAACTCACAGACCAGGCAAGGAGGGCATTAATCAGAGAGGCAACAAAGAGACCAAAGATAACCCTGAAGGAGCTTCAAAGCTCCACAACAGAGATTGGAGTATCTGTCCATAGGACCACTTCAAGCCGCACACTCCACAGAGCTGGGTTTACGGAAAACTGGCCAGAAAAAAAGCCATTGCTTAAAGAAAAAAAATAAGCAAACACATTTAGTGTTCGCCAAAAGGCATGCGGGTGACTCTCTTACATATGGAAGAAGGTACTCTGGTCAGATGAGACTAAAATTGAGCTTTTTGGCCATCAAGGAAAATGTCTGGCGCAAACCCAACTCCCCAAGAACACTATCCCCACAGTGAAGCATGGTGGTGGCAGCATAATGCTGTGGGGATGTTTTTCATCGGCAGGGACTGAGAAACTGGTCAGAATTGAAGGAATGATGGATGATGCTAAATACAGGGAAATTCTTGAGGGAAACCTGTTTCAGTCTTCCAGAGATTTGAGACTGGGACGGAGATTCACCTTCCAGCAGGTCAATGTCCATAAGCACACTGCTAAAGCAACACTCGAGTGGTTTAACAGGAAAAATGTAAATGTCTTGGAATGGCCTAGTCAAAGCTCAGACCTCAATCCAATTGAGAATTTGTTGTATGACTTAAAGATTGCTATACACCAGCGGAACCAATCCAACTTGAAGGAGCTGGAGCAGTTTTGCCTTGAAGAATGGGCAAAAATCCCAGTGGCTCGATGTGCCAAGCTTATAGAGACATACCCCAAAAGACTTGCAGCAAAAGGTGCCTCTACAAAGTATTGACTTTGGGGTCTTGTTTGTTTCACAATAAAAAATATTTTGCATCTTCAAAGTGGTAGGCATGTAAATCAAATGACACAAAGCACCCCCCAAAAAACCTATTTTAATTCCAGGTCGTAAGGCAAGAAAATAGGAAAAATGCCAAGGGGGGTGAATATTCTCGCAAGCCACTGTACACTATATCATTGCTATATGAAGCCACTGGCCAAGTTCTGTTGTAAAACTAAAAAAGCTCTGACGAATGCCAAGAGGACGATATGTAAAGCCTAATAAAGAACAGTGACACTAGCAAGAGCAGTGTGCGGGTTTCTCTTGTCTTTCATGTAAAAAATAAAGGGAAATAGACTAATGCAAAAAACTTGGTCATGTAACAAAAAGCTAAAGTATAACGTTAGACTTTTTCTTTTAAATAGCCTATTTCTACATGAATAAGAATGAACATGAAATATTAGCAGCCAAGGATAAATGGAAGGCATTGTAGTTACAGTATATATTGCACAAGAATAAAATATATTTTTTGGGAGTGAGGTCAAAATGGTGAAGAAAATAGATCTAGTAGAGACATGCATCACTATTCACAGTACTGACCAATCACCATTGGGACAGTGAAGCTAATATCAAAGCACAATCTGATAGATTAGTTATTTGAATAATGATGGATGACGGTTCTAAAAAGGCAGGAGTCTACTTATGACCACAGTGATTCAGTTAGCTCATCTAGAGGTTGTAACAGCAGTCGATATTAGAACTAAGTAGCTAACTAATGACAGCATGCAGAGGAAGGGATCCGAAAGGGAACGCAATCTAGGAACTGTTCCAACGGTTGTTGCTTTGAGATCCACCATATTCTGTACCCTCCCTCTTTTACTGAACCTACTTTTCTAAGTACTTCCGTAACAAATAAATATTTCAAGTGCAAAAAAGGCAGCAGAACATGACGGCAGATAAATGTGGTACAGTTGTCGCAATGAGCCAAGCCAACCTCACTATTGAATGTAACTTCTTCAAACCATGTCCTAGTGCAATCACTCAAAACATACAGTAGCCTCTGAACACAGCCATGAGGATACCTCGGCTTCGTCGTGGCTTTTAAACACAGATAGCTTTGGAACGCGTCCATTTAGGCCTGTATCCTGACTTGGGATGTGTGCATGCAATGCATCTCAAACTTCCAAGCATATCTTGTTGGGGATATTTTTTCACAACGTACAGTATAAGTAATTGACACGATTTCTATTTGGGGCCTGTGATCTTGTCCAGGCCCGGCCAGCCAGGAATGTAGTACCGGGGCAGAGTTCCCTCCATAAGCCTCTCCATCCACAGCCCCAGGCGGTCCAGTTTGTGGTGGATCTGCAGTGTGGCGGTGGAGCGGGACCTGGGCGTAGACCTGCGTGGTGGGTGGTTGTCCCTGGACCCGGACCTAGACCTCTTCCCTCCCCCAGTGGCGCCCCCAGGCCCTTCCTCCTCGGAGGACCCGCCTTCCTCCCCGGTGTAGACAGGCTTGAAGAGGCAGAGGTACTTCTTATGGCCGTTGAGTGCCAGCACATAGCCTGTGTAGTCTATCTTGTGGATGGCACAGTCATCCTCTTCGGTGTCTATCTGCATGGCATCCTGGGCAAACTCCAACAGTGTTTCCATCCACGCACTGTGCTTGTCCATGTTCAGGAAGGAAAAGTGCAGAGTCAGGCTCCTGTCGTGGCAAGAGGAGAAGACATGATATGCTGGTGACCCTTTAAACATGTATAAGCATTTAGAATGTGAATATAGAAATGGCAGTTGTGTTCACCATACCACTCGCCTATAAATAGTCATGTTATAAGCACAAAACATACATCATTCAATGGATGTCTATTTCACCTCAAGCACCAGACCATGTGGGATCATATCCTGCCCTCACCCGGTGAAAGAGTAGACTTCTTTGGCGAACTTGCTGAGTAAGACATTCTTGGTGGCATCAGTGAGCACCAGTACCACGTTCATATGGCCTGGTCTCAGCTTCACCAGGTTACTGGTGTATGTGATGTCTGTCAGCTCCGTCACCTCCACAAAGTTCTTCTTAGGTGGGCGACTATAAAATAAAATAAATAAAAAGCAGAACCACTGAACCACTCATTTTCATTTATTGAAAGCGAAAGTCAAAATATAACCCCCAAAAATTTTTTCAGATAGTTCAAACAAAACATCATATTTTAGTCACAGCTTGAATATTTTCAATATAGCTTAAAATAAAAAACGCTGTCTTGCCTGGAGGTGCTGCTGCTACCCGGTGACCCATTTTCTGCCTTAGTTCCTTCTTTTGCCTTCGGTTTGGATTTGCCATCTTCACTGGAGTCACTGAAACCCCACAAAGCAGAACGGTAAGCCGAAACAGTTTCCCTCAAGGTGATGTGTTTGAGTAGCAGAATCACACTGTTCCTCCATTTTACCTGAAGGCCTGAACCACCACAGTGCCAAACAGGATGAACAAGGCAGAGAATATCAACGACAGGAGGGGCATCATCTCACGCCTGCAGAAACACATGACAGACATTGATTATGTCCTTTCCTCCTGATGTCGTCCGCTCCCAAATACAAACCTACAATTTTTAATAAAAGACAACTTACCAATTATTATGAAGAATATCATCAAGGATTTCAGAAATGTAATCGTACGCTGTGTAGATCCATCGAATAAGAAACATCTGGAAAATATAGATACATTTACTGCCTATAATTGTACTGTATTATCCATTATATTAAAAACCATTGCAGATTTGGAATGCCATAAAAGAACATTTGATCAAATACCTTATCTCTGGACACAGTACTAATTACTACATCATTACCATTGCTCTGCAGAGACTTAAGTAGGCCAGCCTTTCTAATGAGGATAATACTGTGGAACATAATTTACAGAGGCAAACTCATTGTTGAGCTCCGGCAGCATGGCGTCGTAGTTGAGGATGGAGGGGTCTTTCTGCAGCCTCTCCAGCTCATCCAACAGACGTTGTTTATCCTCATCAGTACCATTCCAACCGCCCGCCACCTCCTTGTACAGGACCTTCCCTGCTGGGTTACGACGCTCCAAGATGAACACCTGCCGAGCAAGCACACCCAGGCAGACACACACATCCACATGAGCTTATAGCATTAGGGAAAGGTGATTTCACCTTGTGATACATTATAACAGAGAGAGAGAGGATGAGTGGCTGTAGCTCATTATACAGACACTTCGACCATAAGCTCTCAAAAACTGAATTGCATTCCATATGGCTCTTAAGATGCATCCAAGTAGATCACATTAACAAAGTTAATCTCCACTACAGCTATGTTAGCATACACTTACCTGTGGTGGTGGAGGTGTGCTGTCCTTAGTCTTCAGCAGAATATCACACAGTGATTGTTGCAGTCTTTGGTAGACATAGGCAAACCTCACCACCTCCAGAGTGTTGGTAGAGGCAAATGTGAGGAAGGCCTGGTTTCCTATGGTATAGGAGTCCTCATCACCAGTGATCAGTAGAACACAGTACCTAAAAGACAGATGTTTGGGAATATGATGCAAAAGTGAAATCGTGTAAACTGGCTGTTCATAAATGGTATGTTTAGAAATAGACATAGACTTGAGCCAAAAAGGAAATGAAAAGCATCAGCTTACTTCCTGCGTCGGTGGAACTGCTTCACAGGGCAAAGTTCATCAAACAGTTTCTGGTTCACCAGTCGAGGGACGAGGAGAAACTTGTTGTTCGTTACAAATTCATCAATGATTTGTTTCTTCATCCCTTTAGCCTAGAGAACAACGGCACATAGGCATCAATGACATGAAATGCCATGTCTCGAATCAGCTTAATTAACAACAAACACCACATCTCTAAATATAATCAATGATATTTCAGTAATACAGATAATATGTCAGTAATACCTCAGATACCACTCAGGTATTCAAATGCTATTTAATTATTCAATCAAACTGTCTGGTGGGAAAGTAAGAGGATCCACAGTAGTCGAGTCTAGTAAAGCATCTAGTGTCCACCTGTATAATGTCTGCAGGCTTGTCTGTACTCTCCTTAAAGACCAGCATGGTGGGGGCGTAGGTGTTGATGTTGAACTGCTTCAGTAGGTTCGCAGTCTCTGACAGGCCCTGGTCCACGTATCCAAACTGAACATAATCCTTATAGGCGAAAGCAGTCAGCTAAAAAATATAAGGGAAAAAAACTCAACTGTAAGCAAGTATTAGAAAGCTGTCGTCAATGGTCTATGCTCCCCCGGAAGGAAGTACATAATAGATAGTCAGAACAGCGCTCTCAGTGGTGGTTAAAACTGATGCCAGACTGACTAATCTAGACCAGGGCAACTCCCGTCCTCGGGGGCCTGATTGGTGTCACACTTTTGCCCCCGCACCCCAGCTAACTCACCTGACTCCAATAATCAACTAATCATAATCTTCAGTTAAAAATGTAATTAGTTTAAATCAGCTGTGTTTGCTAAGGATGGAGGAGAAGTTGTGACACCAATCAGGACCCTGAGGACTGATCTAGACAATGGCTTACCTTGTACAAGAGTGGAACTACAGGCACTTGGTCAAACAGAAGCACGTGTGGCTTGTTCTGCTCATGCCAGCTGTTCAGGAATTGAAAGTCGTTCCTGTCTGTAACCTGAAACAGTTTGTTTTTTGTAAACATAATTGCTGAGATGCCTACAATGGTGAGTCAAAAAACAAATCTGCCAAAAACATATCATTTTACCTTCTCAACCAGTCTCTGAGGGAGCAGGTCCTCCACAAACTGCCTCAGGTGCTCCTTCACCACAGCGTAGTGGAAGAAGGTCACTTTCCCATTGATGACCCCCAGTATGGATGGGGTGCGGTGAGCACCGAGGTGATTGGCCAGACGTCTCTCATAACCAACGTCCACCACACCAATCCCCACACCTAAGACATAACACACCAGTTGAACACAATCAGCCAAATCAAGACTCCGTATGGTTATTTTACCTACTTTAGTTGAATGCACTGATTGTATGTCGCTCGGGATCAGAGTGTCTGCTAAATGGCTAGCATGTAATGTAAAACACTATCATGTGGAAGGTGATGTCGCTGAGTCATTTTCATTTGTGTAATGCATTTCATAACTTTCCTACCCAAGGCTTCCAGCTCCAACACAACCTCTTTCCAGACCGGTTCAATGTGGATGCAGCTGAAACACCAGTCGGATGTGATTTTGATCAGGTACGGTCTCTTATAGCTGTCAGGCACCACGTCATTCACATACTGGTTGAAGTGCAGAGCGTACTTGCTGTCGGCAAACTCCCGGTTGCCCTTATTGTTGAATGGGAAGTGGAAGAAGGACTCGTCGAAGTAGAAGTGGTCGTGGCGGTGACCATAGTGACCATGACCATACGGCTGGGTGTCATCAGTCTGGCCATACCGGTCATAGCTGGTTCTCTTCTCCTCATTGGATAATATCTTAGAGTTTGGGTAGAAAGCAGATGCATATGGTTACCAGAGGGTGGAGCCTTCCCTTCTGAATAACGCATTTACAGTAAACTGCTGAGGTTTTAATGTTGGCAAATATTGGATACTCTCTTACCTCATAAGATTTGGTAATCTTGATGAACATATCTTCAGCGCCTTCATTTTTGTTTTTGTCTGGATGCCTTAGAGAAATAAAGGAACCATGCATCACTGGCCATGCATTTTTGTCAACAGGGTCATTCGTCTTAATGCTAAATATATTCACTGAGTCCTGACACCCAGAAGGGAAAGGTTCAGTTAAAGATGTTCTTACCATTCCCTAACTAGGCGCTTGTACACTTTCTTGATTTCAGCTTGACTTGCACTTTTGGTCACTCCAAGAATCTTGTATGGGTCTACTTCATTGGCTGTCTCCATTGAGCCACCCAGAAGATGCAGACAGACAACCACTATACCAGGAAATGTCAAAAACATCCTTGTTCTTCTTGCCATGTGTTTTTGTCTGGAAAGCACCAACAAAGATAGTCAGATAGAACATATCTGCCTGATGGGATGTCTAGCTAAGGTTGGGCAAATGAGTCTGTATCGGTAAAAGGAAGATTTGAATGCCAATGGGAAACCTTTGAAATATACACAGACTAAAATAACCATCTAAACACAGCATTTAGAAGGTAAAGGCATTATAATTGCCAAATGTGAAGATTTAAAACAGAACACATGCATTACATTGCCATTGACTTGAATCACCACATTGCTATGCCATCAATTTATAACAGAGAGCTCGCTAGCTATCCAGGCTAGCTTGTTGAAAAACATACACGCACCTCAAGAATCTGGTTGGATCAACTGTTCTTCTGTCACATTCATCTAAAATGTCTATGTCACTGCTTTTCTACGAATGAAAAGCATGGAAAGGGTGTAATTTGAAGCATCATCCGAGCTCTCTAACGTTATCTCTCCTCCGTAAATGATAACCTGCTGGGACTGCATCCAGTGTGAAGGAGGGACCAGCTACACCGAGAAGCATTGTGGGAATTTGAGTCTATTGCAATCCATCAATCACGAAGATGTGCGATGTAAACAAGGAAGTCGGTGGTGAAATAGAAAGGGACATTTAAGTCTGTGAGGAGATCACACGGAGCTGGTAAATATATATTTATCACCACTGTTTGCCATTATATTCAGTGTGTTATTTGTATTCTAATGTACAACTGTATACTAGATGTATACAGCTAAATATGTATACATATACTGTATTGTAAAAGTCAGCTCAAGACTTCCGTGTAACATTACTTTAGCCCTGGTCAATGTCCTTTCATTATGTAGCTAGCTAACGTCAGCCTGTTTGCGAATGGTACAGAACGTTTAAATGGACTTATCTAATGAGTTTAATTGAGTAACAACTGCTAAAAATGTGCTCAAAGTCGGTGTTGGACCCATTAATATGTATATAAACATAACATGATTATGATACCATATTTAAAGGGTTATGGAAAGGCAGGTACTAACTAGTCCAATAATGGACTAAAGGACCTAACGGTATTCCTTAGTCCAAGGACCTTACATGTTCAGTTTAGAGGCGAATTGGCGCTGACGACCAAAACAGCCAAATACTCAATCTAAACATGAATCGATTCTCAATTGCGGGTACGGTTCTAGAAACATAAAACCCTTTACTTTCAAATCACATTAAAATATATCATTTCACAAATGCAAAATATAAACTTACTAGCACACTCACACTGTATGAACTGGTTTAAACACAGTTTTTTCAGTGACAACATTGTGGTGAACGTCTTCCATTTACACATAGGTGTTTGGAGACTCGATAGCTATTGGCACAGGTATGCCTCTGTCTTCCGTCTGTTTGAACAAGCGTTGTAACATAGAAATATGGCCATGTGGGAACCCTAACCCTAGAAAGCTTAAAAAAATATATATATATTCTTTATTTTTTTATATATTTTTTAAGATGTTTCCAAAACCATCCTGCAAGCGATGCATTTTAACATTCAGAACGAGCGTTGGGGCTCTTAATAAAACGACTTTGGCTAGAAGATACTCTCGTCAATAGGCGATAAAGATAGTTAGCGAATGTGAATGTCTTAGCCAGGTACATTTTCACAATTTTTCGCGAAGCTGCCAGTTCGAATCCTGGGTCTGCCGGGGAATAAATAAGTGAGAAGTGAGTTTGCACCCGCATTATAGAAATCCTAGATCCCATCTCCTGCCATTGTGCCCTTAAGCAAGGCCGTTAACCTCCACAACTGATCCACGGGCCCCACAGTATGGCTACCCTCTGCTCTAACCTCTCCAACGTATGTTTGTGTGTCTTTCGGAAGGGTTGGGATAACGCGGAAGTCGAAATTCCTTCAAACAGGCAAACAGCCCGTTTGCTGTTTGTATTGCTCATTAATATTTCGTAGTACTGGGATTGTCTTTGTACTACCATGTAAATACATACATTTTTAGGAACACTTATGGAAGTGGCACTGATTTGGTCATTTCTCTTCTCTGCCACATAATCATTGCAGAGTTCCTGTTTCATGCCTCATATAAGCCTACAGAATGGAGGAGAGACACAAAAGGATTCTCCAACGCAATAGGGTCAATCTCGTGAGAGAACTGAACCCATCAGATATGTATGATGGACTTCTGTCAAAAGGAATCTTTACTCAAGACATGATCGACGAGATAAAGGTAAGGTGTGACGCTATTCTTCTTGACTATTATTGTCTCTCTTGCAGGATTCCCAGGAATAGACATCATTATGATGAGGCTATCCTCATTTCCATGCTTTTGCACACAGCAAAGTCTGGAATTCTAACCAAGTATCATATGCTACTTTCAGTTCTCACAAGCCCATGCCTTGTTCTTCAATTTCAGAGATCAGGATCCAGACGAGACCAAGCCAGACAGTTGGTTCGAGACCTGGAGACTCGTGGGAGTCGGGCCTTCCCAGCTTTAATACAGTGCCTTCGTGAGAAAGGGCAGCATAGCCTGCCGGATCTCCTGTTGGCAGGGGAACCACAAAGCCAGCCTCTACCTCTGCCTGTCCGGCCAGTCGTTAGGCCTTTGCCAGTTTGTAAGTATTCCTATGTGGTTAAATATAATCTGTGATTCATTGCAATGTCAGTCCATACTACTGAAATGTTCATATTTGCTTTGGATGTTGCTCTATTTTGACAGACTCTCATGTGGACACAGTGGTAACCCCTGTCTATCCAAGTCAACCAGTTAGACCTTTGCCTATAACCCCTGTCTATCCAAGTCAACCAGTTAGGGCTTTGCCTACGCCTACCACTCCCAGTTTATGTAAGTGATCACAACAATTTTCTGTACGTACTTTGACATATGTCTCTGAATATTCAAGTATAAAAGTGGTGATGTTTATTACAGCCCCTGAAAGGGAGTTTGGAAAACCCAGGGCAACAGGAAGAGTTAGACGTGACAGTATTCAGGTAAGTTATCTTGCCTTTTGGCTCTATGTACTATAGGCTAAATGTAGCATCCGTTCCCTATTGTGGTTTTCGACAGTACTCTCCAGCGGAGTTGTTGTATCTCAGTTCTGTTGAATTTAACTTCACATATTATGCTATATAAATCCACATACTGTATCTTGCCTCGTCAAGATTACAACAAGTCTAAATTTGAGTCTAACCAGTTCCCTAATGTTATAGTTTGGATATACTGTGGAATCAATGCATGCTTTTCTTTCATGTTCTCTCAGAGTTATAAGATGGATGCCAGCCCCTGTGGACACTGCCTGATCATAAACAATGTCGATTTTGAGCCTCAGTCAGAGCTGAATAACCGCACAGGGTCCAACATAGACTGCGACAAACTGGAGAGAAGATTTCAATCCCTTAACTTTATTGTCCTTGTCAAGAGAAACCTGAAACAGAAGGTGAGTATTTCCTCAGCTACCCTCCTTTATATCTATTCATGTTTAACTTAGATACTGGCCTAATGATCTAATGCTTACAGTAATAACTATATTTCAGCAAATAAGGCAGGAGCTATCAGCTTTGTCCAAGAAGGATCATTCACACTGTGATTGTTGTGTGGTGATCATGTTATCACATGGGACGGAGGTAAGAGACTTCTTCTATCCTTTTACAAATGCATAGAAAGTAGAAAGGTTTGTCTTTCTGGAGATGAATAATGTTATTTCATTGCATATTTTTTTTAGGTAAGTCACAATCGCTTCCCTGGTGCAGTGCATGGAGTGGACGGGCCCAATGTCCCAGTTCAGCTCATCACAAACTACCTCAATGGTCAGAACTGCCCATCCCTACAGGGCAAGCCCAAGCTCTTCTTCATCCAGGCTTGTGGGGGAGGTAAGACAACTTCGCTGAAGGAGTTTCTTATGCTTAGTGATCCCTTAGTACTGCTTATGCAGCACTGTAACAATAGTGTTGTAAATGTGTTGTAGTACTAGTCTGTACACTGGGTTACATCTCCAACAGTGGAGGAAATATTTTGGGGAAACCAGTCTCTCTCTGTCAGTCACCACCCTGGATTCATGTTTGAGAAACCTAGAACTGCTGGAGTCCAGGCTAGGATACTAATATCTACAGTACCAGTCAAAGGTTTGGACATGCCTGCTCATTCAAGGGTTTTTCTTTATTTGTACTATTTTCTACATTGTAAAGACATCAAAACTATGAAATAACACACATGGAATTATGTAGTAACCAAAAAGTGTTAAATAAATCTAAATATATTTTATATTTGAGATTCTTCAAAGTAGCCACCCTTTGCCTTGATGAGAGCTTTGCACACTTGACATTTTGACATTCTCTCAACCACTTTTGACATTCTCTCAACCAGCTTCACCTGAAATGCTTTTCCAACAGTCTTGAAGTAGTTCTTTCATATGCTGAGCACTTGTTGGATGCTTTTCCTTCCATCTGCGGTCCAACTCATCCCAAACCATCTCAGTTGGGTTGAGGTCGGGTGATTGTGGAGGCCAGGTCATCTGACGCAGCACTCAATCACTCTCCTTCCTGGTCAAATAGCCCTTACACTGACAGTGTCACAAACAAATCACCCACACACCACCTCCTCCATGCTTAAAGGTGCAAACCACACATGCAGAGATCATCCGTTCACCTACTCTGCATCTCACAAAGACCTTATAAACGTATCCTCTGCAGCAGAGGTAACTCTGGGTCTTCCTTTCCTGTCCTCATGAGTGCCAGTTTCGTCATAGTGCTTGATGGTTTTGGGACTGCATTTGAAGAAACGTTGAAAATTCTTGAAATTTTCCTGGATTGACTGACCTTCATGCCGTTTCTCTTTGCTTATTTGAGCTGTTCTTGCCATAATATGGACTTGGTCTTTTACCAAATATGGCTATTTTCTGTTGGCTCAAACTGATTGGCTCAAAGCCATCAAAAAGGAAAGAAATTCCACAAATTAACTTTAAAAACACACACCTGTTATTTGAAATGTATTCCAGGTGACTACCTCATGAAGCTGGTTGAGAGATTGCCAAGAGTGTAAAGATGCCCTCAAGGGAAAGGGTGGCTATTTGAAGAATCTCAAATGTAAAATATATTTTGATTTGTTTAACACTTTTTTTATTGGTTACTACATGATTCCAAATGTGGTATTTCATAGTTTTGATGTCTTCACTATTATTGTACAATGTAGAAAATAGTAAAAATAAAGAAAAACTCTGGAAGGAGTAGCTGTGTCAACTTTGGACAGGTACTGTAGATGGGATGTTTCTATGTCTATTAGGTTCATGATCTATATCTCTAATAAAGATAATACATATGCGTTGTGGTCTGGCAGGTGAGAGAGACACCGGCTTTGAGGTGACTCCTGACGAGGATAGGCCTTGTATTGGAGGAACAGATGACCAGACGGACGCCATGCCCATGTCCTCCAGCAGTGACTCTCTGAGCACTCCGTCTGATGAGCCAGACGCTAGGGCCACACTGCCCACACCTAGTGACATACTGGTGTCCTACTCCACCTTCCCAGGTGTGTGTGTGTGTGTGTGTGGGGGGGGGGGTTGCTCTCAAATACAATAGTTATTTGTGGTGATCAATCACAAGAAAGTGTCATTCGTCGCCCTGATGGCTGTTTGTCTGGCTTGAACAGGTTACGTCTCCTGGAGAGATACACAAGCTGGCTCCTGGTATGTAGAAACACTGGATAACGTCTTAGAAGACAATGCTGCCGATAATGACCTGGTCACCATGTTAATGATGGTGAGTTTGTTGTTTTTAATATTGTAAAAAAATATATAAAAAAATGACTATACAGTTAATTTATAGTTTAAAAAAAAAATGGTGTTATAAAGCTGTATTTTTATTTTGAACGGCAGTAAGGATATTCTCTTATGAAGCTATTAATGTTTTTGTTTGTGGTCAGGTAAACCATGAAGTTTCACAAAACTCAGCCAAAGGCCTCTACAAACAGATGCCTGGTTCCTTTAACTTTCTACGCAAACTTCTCTACTTTCAAGTCCTGCCCTGCCAGAGACCAATCCAGGCATGACGGCACTCTCAGGAAACATTTGTCTCTTCATGTGCCATTAAAAACAATATCCTCTACCAATGTTTATTTGGATATGTGAACTATAGGACCAAGATTGGAATTGTATGTTTGTTCCTTTAAAATGTTCTTTATTTTCTTGTTTTTACACTCAATTTTTGCTCTTGCAAGATTGCAACATCTTTGTGACAATCAAAAACATTGTAATCAGTAAAAAACAATGGTTTTCCTTGAAGCGCTCTGCAAAAAATGAATCGGTACTGCACCCTCTATAACCACTGTGGTTATTATTTGACCCTGCTGGTCATCTATGAACATTTGAACAATGATTTGGCCTTAATGGCCATTACTCTAAATAATCTCCATCTGGCGCAGCCAGAAGAGGCCTGGCCTACCCCGCAGAGGCTGGTTCCTCTCTAGGTTTCTTCCTATGTTCCTTCCTTTCTAGGAAGTTTTTCCTAGCCTCCGTGCTTCTGAATTTCTTGCTGTTTGGGGTTTTAGGCTGGGGTTCTGTATAACCACTTTCTGCTGATATAAAAAGGGCTTTATAAATACATTTGATTTGATTTGACGACCTTTACTGTTAGCCAGAACTTCTAATGTTTATAATATGTTGTTTTCATCTTGAGTGATTTAGTTTAAGGTGAATGGGTGTTCAGTGCATGGGTATTAATGTACCGTCCATCTGCGGTCCAACTCATCCCAAACCATCATGAATGTTGTGATGTCCAAATATAATTGTGTAATGCTCTGTTCTGGTTGTCTTTCTATACAGTTTTTTTTTTTTTGAAGGTTACCGTTGCATTCACTCAATTTAATGAGAGACTGTAGAGTTGACTGACTCACTATGGCTGTCGCCTTAGTCAATTGTCATTTTTAACTCAGTTGTCCATGGCCTGAATCTAATGATGCAAACGCTAGAATCTATCATTGGAGTATCTCGGCTGGAAGCCATGCACATTTGGCTGCACTAGAGGAGAGAGCTTCTTGGGGAAAGAATTCACACCTAGATATAAATATAGTACTGCTTATGTCTCTATTACATTTGAATACTTCACACAGTAGAAGTTGATGGATGTAAAGGTAGGTGTCCAATAGATGGAGTCTGTGAGTCAGATGTTGAGGATTTGGTCTGTGTACATACCATACACAGACCAAATCCTCAACATCTGACTCTATGACGCCAAACAGTGTTTCCCGAACTGTGGTCCACAATACATAAAAATCCATCAAATGGTGGATGATTTTCATTTATATTCCAAATCACACCATTGTGGATTCAGAGTTCTGCAACACAAATAATCCTTTGTGATTCTTGAATCCAAGAGAATAATAATATATTTATTTTATATGGCGCTTTTCGATACAAACAATCTCATAGTCTCTTTAAAGAAAAAAACACACAACAACAGATGGCAGATGATTGGGTGTTTGTCTTCCGCAGTTTAAGATGATAAGACATCGAGGCAGGATGGAAAAGCGGTTGCTTGTGGCGGGGGAGCATAGATAGTAAAGCCTACAGACAGGAGAAATGTCAGTCAGGCCACAAGAACTCTTCATCAGGCACATTGACGTCTACGATGTTCAGCTCATCTCTCGGTAGGCTGGATCGTCAAGTTCCCAAAGTGTGTCACCCCACCTGGGTAAAATAAAATGCTTAATTGCATGTTCCTTCTTGACAATGCAACAACAAGAAATAAAGTCAAAGGCAGTAGAATATAATAAACAAAGGCAGTAGAATATAATAAACATTTGAACAGAATTATAATACAGGAAGGCACAATGTGTGGTCCAATATGTACACGTGCTTTGGGGAAGGGGTGGATTGGGGTGTTTAAATTGTGCATTATTAGCTATAGTAAATACACATCTGGTAGCAGCAAGCCTGTGTGAGTGAGTGAGTGCATGTGTGCTAAGGTATGGAGAATCAGAGCAGGTGGTCAGTCTAGTTCAATTGTTCAGCAGTCTGATGGCTAGTAGGTAGAAACGGTCTCTGAGCCTGTTAGTGTCAGTCCTCATGCTCCGATACCGTCTGCCCGACGGTAAGGGAGTGAACAGCTCGTGGCTGGGGTTTGAGGGGTCCTTGATGATGCTGTCCTCAGGCACCGTTTCGAGTAGATGTCCTGGATGGGTGGGAGCACGGTCCATCTTCATCACCGGCTGGAGGGCCTTGTGGTTGTGGACGCTGAGGAACTTAAGGCAAAGGGTGGCTACTTTGAAGAATCTCAAATATAACATATATTTGGACTTGTTTTGGTTACTACATGATTCCATATGTGTTATTTCATAGTTTTGATGTCTTCACTATTATTGTACAATGTAGAAAATATTAAAGATAAGAAAAACCCTTGAATTAGAAGGTGTGTCCAAATTTTTGACTGATGCTGTTGGCGTTACTCTTGTCCAGATGTCATGCCATGTGAATAGCGATGGAAATGGCATGTTCTGTGGAGCTGTTGGAGCGGTAGGAAAATTGGAGTGGGTCCAGTGTGCCTCGCATGCACTACGGACGAGCCTGTAGTCTCTCATCCTGCACACCGCTTTCATCGTCCTAGGAACTGGGGCAGGTGAAAAGCCAAGGAAGAGCAGAGGAGCCAGCTCTAACCCTGGAGCCGATCACAATTTACAGTATGTATATCTGTGTTCATATAACGGTGGCGTGCAATGCAACTTTGGCACCTGAATTCCATGTAACTTTGGTTCCATATTGCACTGTTTACTGCATATACATTACATGCAGGTATAATGTAATTATAGTGTAGTTACATCGTATTACACCGTACTTACACTGTACCATGCATGCCTATGTAACTACACATATCTCATCTGTTAATCAGTGTTGTTGCAGTGGAAACATAGTGCAACAATCTGCAGCTGAAATGCCAGCGTTAAACTCTTAATTGACAGCAGCTGCTCGGTGTGATCTCTTGAGATGGAGGCGTTCTTTGTACCAATTATGGATATGAATGAACACAAACATAAATCCACTGTCAGTAAATGCTCTCTCTGTAGGTGTTCAGGGGATGGGAGCATGGGGTTGAAAATAGCCAGACCTGGCCTACGTGCTTTAGGCCTAAAGGTTAGTAGGCTTAATAGTTCATCTGTAGGCTCGAACTGTTAGAGCAAGTCTCTTTTTGTTTGCAATGGAGTCCAGTTGCACAATTCTTTCAGTTATTATTAAATTGTTACTCTAGGCTTACATTATTATCATTTTAGAAAAGTACTTGCTTAATTATGGTTTTGTGTGCTGATTTCATGAAGAATAGTATGTCTGTAATGTACTGTTAATCACATAAATGATCTGACATAAAGTGGAGAAACGTCATCAAGCCTTCATGATTGGCCCACAAGGGCATTTGATTCCAGGGCAACGGATTTGAGATCAACAGAGGGAGCCTATGTGCAGACTTCCTCAGCTTCAAGGTAGGACTAAAACCACTGGTGCAAACTTTCCACATAGGCCTGCAGGCTACAGTAATTTCAACTGGGATCGTTAATGCTTTAAAGGTAAAGTGATCCACATCGTGTAGTATCAAAACATAGCTCTCTCCTCAAACCACTTTTGGTTTGGATTGTGGTTATGCATGACAAAAGCGAGCCACACTGTGGCGGGCATGAGAGTAGATCTAAAATACATGCCAAGAGGGCATCATTGTGTGACCAGTCAAGTGATTAGGAAAAAGTACAACATTTGCATCCGAGTGGATTTTAAATTGGTGAGACATTTAACGTAATTATGCATAAGTATTAATCTACACATCAAATCCAATTTATGATCCAATTCAATTTGTTCTTTTAACTTTATAACACATTTTGAACCAATGTGGGTTTTTTTTTTAAACTGTAACGCTAAATATGTCCTCTGTGGCGTCTCCTCACGGAGTGATTAAGACTGCCTATCAGCAGCACTCCCTGAATTCCATTCCGCCTTTTATGCAGGGAAGTGGCTCGTGTGTCTCAATAGCGTCAGACTTCCCAGTGACTCACTGACTTGCGCTCGCATTACAAGTCGAAGTTTTGAGTGCAAAAGACAGTGGGTCCGAAGTGACGCAAACCGATCTATCTATTTCACGGCACTTTTGATAAGTATTTTTGTTCTGCTTCCATAACAAAACGCACAAAGGGATAATTTTCTGTTGATGAAGTCCCACCGCGTGTGGGACGTAGAACGTGTTGAGGCGCACCTTTATATTACTTCAGTGGCCAGAAGTGAAAGACATTGATTTTCCTTTCCCCAGCATTTGCAGCCTGTGCTGGGTTGGTGGAACATGGGCACGCGGATCCACAAGGTCTCTGGACTTATCGTCTCGTTGATATTTACCTGTCATCTAGTGAATGTAAGTTATTTTTTTGCATACTTTTATTTTGAAGTTTCATTTATTTCTGGTGAACCAGCTTTTGTAGATCATCTGCTCTAGTGCAAATGTAAGATGCTGTTAAAAGTCATGTCTAGTGGAATAGAGTTGATCTAATTCTGTCCATAGAAACAGTCTATTCATAGTCTATCTGGCGTCTACATGCGTTAAACTTTTTCAAACTTATATCTGAATGACACTCACTTCACTTGAAACACTTCAGGAAAATTAGCTAAATTTGACCACATTTCCATTATTTGCAAAATGATGCAATGGTAGCTAATTTAACTCACTTGGTACACAGAAGGAACCGATTATTACGTTTATTCAGTTATAGGTGGTAGCTGCAGACAATAAAGGTAACCTAGGGCTACATAAAATAATGATGGACGGGTAGTGAAAGAGACTGCTCAGCATCTAGAATTGGTTGTTTTTTAGTGACTGTGCAATGAAATCAACGGTAACAGCTTTTTTTCTTGGGGGAAATACTGGTGTCTATAACATATCTTCATTGTGTCAATATACTTTGATCATGCCACGTGTTCTTGTATAAATATTCATCTGTGTACTTTTCAACTTGATACAGTCCTTGTGCTAGTGACATAATGTTTTCAATTCATTCAAAATGGTCTGTGAATACCTCTTCAGACAGAGCTTCACAGTCCTTGGATCATAAGGATCATGTATAAGATGTAGCCTGACCCTGCATTCAAGTGATGTGCATTGTAGGAGTTGCCACTTTATCAAACATTATGAGAATAATTACTAGACTATACCCGAGATCATGTCTGGTTTCTCGCCTATTTTTTCTCTAAGAGAAAAATTTGTCACGGTCTGTCTGCCTGTCTGTCTGCTACTACTCTGTTTTTAATTTGATCAAAAGTTAAGCCTTTTCAGAAGAGCCCACTGTAGTTCCTGTGGTTTACATGACGATAATGGAAAGTGTTGTTGTTGTCATGTCCAATTGGCTGAATGAAGTATGTGGTTTTTCTGTTTCGGGTGCATTTTCAAGCATATCATCAATCGCTATCGAAGATCAACTTATTTTGGGGTTTCTATTTGGCAGGAATCTTATACAGGTTGACTCAACTTCTTGTTGGTAATGACAGATGGCTCTCATAGTTTTACAAGTAACCTCGGTGACAATAGCAGCATAATTGAATTATCTGGGACAAGGAGCAGTATCTGTTTCCAGCGTTTTGACTCTGCACTGTGACAGGCTTGACACTTGATTCAATTAAGCATATGTACTGATGTTAGCATAGGGCCCCCTTCACTCGTCTGGAATGTGAGGGCCAGTTCTAGCAATCAACTCAAACAATCAATAGCTAGGTTTCCATCAAATTGGCTACAGATTTTCATGTGAATATTCTAAAATCGGATTAAAAACAATATGCGCAATTTCCCACGAGAGATGTGCTCCCATCAAATTGACTTGTTGCAGATAAAAGGCTGTGCTTGATGTCATAATATATTAAATTCCCATGTACCAAATTTAAAAAAAAAACAAGTTAAATGGGTTTCCATTGCATTTTCAACTCTACTGATGGTTTCTCACAAAAAAAATGTTGCTTTATATAGTGAGTGTGCCCACAATGGTATTGGCATGTGCGCGCTAGTCAACTGCTCGCAGATACAGTGCAGGTATAGCCTAGATACATGATGAGATTATTATGGACAAAAGCCAAGCATCAATGATCATGTCACCAGAATAAGACCGCTGATATTTTCTGTAAAGGATCCTCAAGATCATCAACTTTCACTTTCACAACCGTGTGAAGTTCATCATCATTTATTTAATCTGTAGCCTAATAAACTGCATCGTTTCCCGAAGGGTCACACTACATGTCATCGTGTGACTGCAAGTTTACTTTGATGTAATGGTTATTATTTAAATATTTGAGCGTAAAAGCGTTTCCACCGATATTTCTCTCATGGTCTGACGCCATTACAGACAAAAATATCCCGCATAGCATGTTTTGTTTTGTGAACATTTGGAAAGTTTACTGACAAATGTTCTGTTTCCATCAGGCAGTGTCATTACATTTTTCTATCTGACATGTACTTAACTCGCATGAAAAGGTTGGATGGAAACCTGGTTAATGTCAATACAACTCAATCAACTGCTCTCATCCTGCCTTTAACCATAAATATCTTATGTTGGGGATAATTTAAGTGAAAGGGTTTTATTGTTAACACACTGATGAAGCCACCAGCATCTGTCCAGGGTAGTTGACTCAGGGCCAGGGTTTCTAATCTTGTTCTCTGCCTGTCCTGACCATAGATATAGATCATGGTATATCTCTATGAACCTGACACCCTGTCCTTCTCGTGATAATACGAGCGGTTTGGAGTTTGGAGGCCACTTTGTTTTCTGGTTGTCTGACATCAGAACCGAGCACTGCTGACTATTTTGGCTCTGTGAGCCCTCCCTCCCGGTATAGAATACCACAGCCACAAGTGTCCCCTGACTTCATTGGTCGTTGTGTGTAAGAAAAGGTTGCCCTGGATTTCTGAGCTCATATACAGCCTGTGTGCCCATTGTCATAAACTTGTTATTTTTTAATCCTGTAAAACGATCCCCTTTTAACTCTTATGCAACATCTTGATATAGCTAGTGATAGAGTCCAGGGTGTCAGGCCATGCTTTGTGTCAGGCCATGTGGTATATTAAGTAAGCGATTTGTTCAAATCAAATTTCAAATCAAATGTATTTATATAGCCAATCTTACATCAGCTGATATCTCAAGGTGCTGTACAGAAACCCAGCCTAAAACCCCAAACAGCAAGCAATGCAGGTGTAGAAGCACGGTGGCTAGGAAAAACTCCCTAGAAAGGCCAAAACCTAGGAAGAAACCTAGAGAGGAACCAGGCTATGGTGGAGATTATAACAGAACATGGCCAAGATGTTCAAATATTTATAAATGACCAGCATGGTCAAATAATAGTAATCACAGTGAACAGGCCAGGGTTCCATAGCCGCAGGCAGAACAGTTGAAACTGGAGCAGCAGCACGGCCAGGTGGACTGGGGACAACAAGGAGTCATAATGCCAGGTAGTCCTGAGGCATGGTCCTAGGGCTCAGGTCTTCCAAGCGAGAGAAAGAAAGAGAAAAAGAGAGAATTAGAGAGAGCATACTTAAATTCACACAGGACAAGACAGGAGTAGTACTCCAGATATAACAGACTGGCTCTAGCCCCCCGACACATAAACTACTGCAGCATAAATACTAGTGGCTGAGACAGGAGGGGTCAGGAGACACTGTGGCACCATCCGATGATACCCCCGGACAGGGCCAAACAGGAAGGATATAACCCCACCCACTTTGCCAAAGCACAGCCCCCACACCACTAGAGGGATATCTTCAACCACCAAATTACCATCCTGAGACAAGGCCGAGTATAGCCCACAAAGATCTCCGCCACGGCACAACCCAAGGGGGGGCGCCAACCCAGACAGGAAGATCACTTCAGTGACTCAACCCACTCAAGTGACGCACCCCTCGGCATGAAAGAGCACCAGTAAGCCAGTGACTCAGCCCCTGTAATAGGGTTAGAGGCACAGAATCCCAGTGGTGAGAGGGCAACCGGCCAGGCAGAGACAGCATGGGCGGTTCGTTGCTCCAGAGCTTTTCCGTTCACCTTCACACTCCTGGGCCAGACTACACTCAATCATATGACCCACTGAAGAGATGAGTCTTCAGTAAAGACTTAAAGGTTGAGACCGAGTCTGCGTCTCTCACATGGGTAGGCAGACCATTCCATAAAAATGGAGCTCTATAGGAGAAAGCCCTGCCTCAAGCTGTTTGCTTAGAAATTCTAGGGTTAATTAGGAGGCCTGCGTCTTGTGACCGTAGCGTACGTGTAGGTATGTACGGCAGGACCAAATCAGAGAGTTAGGTAGGAGCAAGCCCATGTAATGCTTTGTAGGTTAGCAGTAAAACCTTGAAATCAGCCCTTGCCTTAACAGGAAGCCAGTGTAGGGAGGCTAGCCAGTGTAATGAGGCTAGCACTGGAGTAATATGATCAAATGTTTTAGTTCTAGTCATGATTCTAGCAGCCGTATTTAGCACTAACTGAAGTTTATTCAGTGCTTTATCCGGGTAGCCAGAAAGTAGAGCATTGCAGTAGTGTAACCTAGAAGTAACAAAAGCATGGATTAATTTTTCTGCATCATTTTTGGACAGAAAGTTTCTGATTTTTGCAATGTTACTTAGATGGAAAAAGGTTGTCCTTGAAACAGTCTTGATATGTTCATCAAAAGAGAGATCAGGGTCCAGAGTAACGCCAAGGTCCTTCACAGTTTTATTTGAGACGACTGTACAACCATCAAGATTAATTGTCAGATTCAACAGAAGATCTATTTGTTTCTTGGGACCTAGAACAAGCATCTCTGTTTTGTCCGAGTTTAAAAGTAGAAAGTTTGCAGCCATCCACTTCCTTATGTCTGAAACACACGCTTCTAGCGAGGGCAATTTTGGTGCTTCACCATGTTTCATTGAAATGTACAGCTGTGTGTCATCCACATAGCAGTGAAAGTTAACATTATGTTTTTCGAATGACATCCCCAAGAGGAAAAATATATAGTGAAAACACTAGTGGTCCTAAAACGGAACCTTGAGGAACACCAACATTTACAGTTGATTTGTCAGAGGACAAACCATTCACAGAGACAAAATTATATCTTTCCGACAGATAAGATCTAAACCAGGCCAGAACTTGTCCATGTAGACCAATTTGGGTTTCCAATCTCTCCAAAAGAATGTGGTGATCGATGGTATCAAAAGCAGCATTAAGGTCTAGGAGCACAAGGACAGATGCAGAGCCTCGGTCTGACGCAATTAAAAGGTAATTTACCACCTTCACAAGTGCAGTCAGTGCTATGATGGGGTCTAAAACCAGACTGAAGCATTTCGTATACATTTCGTATACATTGTTTGTCTTCAGAAGGCAGCTTTTTCTAAAATTCTTGAGAGGAATGGAAGATTCGATATCGGCCGATAGTTTTTAAAATATATTTTCTGGGTCAAGGTTTGGCTTTTTCAAGAGAGGCTTTATTACTGCCGCTTTTAGTGAGTTTGGTCCACATCCGGTGGATAGAGAGCCGTCTGTTACTGTGTGTGCTGCTACTTTGTCACCACAGATCTGTCTGTGTGTTGAGATTTAGATGCAGGGATCCAAAGCCAAAATGACCACATACAGTATTTCAGTGAGTGAATTGCAACGGTTCAGTGATTTACAGTGTTTCATCTTTTTGCCTGCACACCCAGTTTTTTATGTTCAATCAAAAATACAGACACTCTAAACCGATTAGCAACAATACGTTTTCTATTGACTAACTTACCTGTTGTTCACTGCACAGCAGTCAAGATTCACACAGTAAGGCCCCCACCCAGGGTCCCTGGTGCACTGCAGTGCAAACAGCAGTTTAGAAAGTTGGGCCTCAATAATTTGAGCTAATTGGGTGAAGACTTGGCTTGACAAACATTGCATTGTTGACTTAGTTCTCCCCCCAGGAGGCAAAGGAGGCCATCTTGTCTCTGAGGACAATGCTATCCTGAAGTGGCTGGCTTGCCCTGGCCTCCTCAAACATATTTAGGTGCACACGCACGCACACACACAAGCACGCACGCACACACACACACATGGCTGTGCACATATGGAGTGCAGCAGACACTATAGGTAGTGCAGGCAGCATTTATTTACATTGCAGTAGAAGTGAGGTGTGACAAATGGGGCCTGGGTGGACACAGGTCATAGAGGTTAGGACTCTTTTTTTCATAGTTCACAGTATGGGCCTCTTCATGATTTATTCACCCCAGAGATTGATTGCCCTGTGCCTTGGGGGTACACATTTCCATTCAGGGTTCCCATGCAAAATTGTACTCTTCATCTTGTTTCAAGTTGATTGTGAAGTCTCAAGCATCTAATTTTACAATGTATTCATTCTCTCCCACCATTCTTACTCATTTGTCGGAGAGCAAACATAGTGTTTGTGTGCAGAGTATTTGGCACTCACAGTTAATATAGCAGAAAATAATTTGTTTTGTCACTCCGCTCTACATACAAACCTCTTATATTTCTTCTCACAATGCAGTGGGCTTTGCGGTTGTGCTTGTTATGGGGAGCGTGTGCTTTGCTTTCATGTGTGTCGCGTCCGTGTCAGGCGGAAGGGCAGACTCCAAGCACAGCTGCACCTCAGCTGGTACAGCAGGACTGAGCATGTGCTGACATGAGCAGAAGCAGCATAGCCTGCTCCTCTCCTAGTGCCACCTTGCCTGATGCAACAGGAGACCCTGAGAAACCCTGTTTCCCTTTCTTTCTTTCTTCCTCCCTATTCTCTCTTCCCTAGATCTTTGCTAGCCTGTTTTTTGGAACACACATCATCCAAAACTACTAGAATGTTGCTGTGACATTCTGGCCAGAAATCTTGCTCTCTTCATCCCTCGTGGAATTATGCTAGATCTTGACTGACCCACGAGCTATGTTTTAAGTGTAGGACAAGGGCTACAATTATTTTGTCATTGTAGCCAATTTCAACATAGACAAACCTTGTATGAAACATGTTGAATTTTTGTACATTTGAAATATCTGATCTTTAATTAACGTTATGGCCACTATATAAAAATAAGCAAGGCTGGGCAGCACCTCCTACTGGAGAGTTGATCTATAGCTATTCATTTGGTCTCCCGTCCAGGGTTTTAACAAAGCTCCGCTTTTATATTTGTCACTGACAACTACCACTGTGCTATTGCGAGAATGATTATTTAGAGACCTCTTTATAACTAAATATATTCACTGTTGCTATTGAAGTCATTCTAAAGGGTAGGTTTAAAAGAGCAAATTGAATAGTATCGTCAACGATACTATTGAGGCCTATATAGTATTTGCAAAGTCATCAACAGCTGCTGGGTTTCAATTCAACCCAGGGTTCAACTAAAAATAGGCAATACATAGAGGCATAGGGTTTCAAGCTTTGGTTGATTTCAAATGTAATCTTCAAGTTAATCATTAATATGTCAGATTCACATCTCAAGCTCAACTCAACATCAAAGTTAAAGAATAGGACTACATCAAATCAGATGTTATTTATAGTGCATTACAAATTTGATTAGATTTAGTCCTATTCTTTAACCTGTTGCGTCGCGCAATCCCGGATCCGGGATTCTATTTATAGCCTCAAGCTCATTAGCATAACGCAACGTTAACTATTCATGAAAATCGCAAATGAAATGAAATAAATATATTTGCTCTCAAGCTTAGACTTTTGTTAACAACACTGTCATCTCAGATTTTCAAAATATGCTTTTCAAGAGTATTGTTTGCTAACATAGCTATAAGCCTAGAATTCAGCCAGCAACATTTTCACAAAAACAAGAAAATAATTCAAATAAAATCATTTACCTTTGAAGAACTTCAGATGTTTTCAATGAGGAGACTCTCAGTTAGATAGCAAATGTTCAGTTTTTCAAAAAAATATTATTTGTGTAGGACAAATCGCTCCGTTTTGTTCACGTTTGGCTATGAAAAAAACCTGTATACAGTTATAGCCTCAAGCTCATTAGCATAATGTAACGTTAACGATTTCTGAAAATCGCAAATAAAATGAAAATAATGCGCCTGCTCTAAAGCTTAGCCTTTTCTTAACAACACTGTCATCTCAGATTTTCAAAATATGCTTTTGAACCATCGCTATTCACTAATTTGTGTAAGAGTATGCTAAGCTAGCTTAGCATTTTGAGTAGCATTTAGCATGCAACATTTTCACAAAAACCAGATAACCAAATAAATAAAATCATTTACCTTTGAAGAGCTTCGAATGTTTTCAATGAGGAGACTCTCAGTTACATAGCAAATGTTCAGTTTTTCCTGACAGCATCTTTGTGTAGGAGAAATCGTTCCGTTTTGTACATCACATTTGGCTACCGAAACGAACCGAAAATTCAGTCACCAACAACGTCAAACTTTTTCCGAATTAACTCCATAATATCGATCGAAACATGGCAAACGTTGTTTGGAATCAATCCTCAAGGTGTTTTTTCACATATCTCTTCATTGATATATCGTTCGTGGAAGCCTGCTTTCTTCTCTGAATTCCATGGAAAAATACTTGCAGCTGAGGTTTGCGCACCAATTTCGGCGCAGGACACCGGGCGGACACCTGGTAAATGTGGTCTCTTATGGTCAATCTTCCAATGATATGCCTACAAATACGTCACAATGCTGCAGACACCTTGGGGAAACGACAGAAAGGGCAGACTCATTCCTCTCGCATTCACAGCCATATAAGGAGACAATGGAAAACGGAGCCTCAAAAATCCTGCTCATTTCCTGGATGCCGTTTCATCTTGGTTTTGCCTGTAGCTCACGTTCTAGGGCACGCACAGAACATATCTTTGCAGTTCTGGAAACGTCAGAGTGTTTTCTTTCCAAATCTACCAATTATATGCATAGTCGAGCATCTTTTTGTGACAAAATATTGCGCTTAAAACGGGCACGTCTTTTTATCCAAAAATGATATAGCGCCCCTAGAGTTTCAAGAGGTTAAGTTAGATGTTTTTGTTGAGCTGGAGACATGAATCCAACAAACTGCATGTTGAATTGTGTTTGGTTGTAAATGCCCCCACAATTGGCCCTCACAACACAGTAGAAGCATCAAACAAGGTTCTAAAGACTGTTGACATCTAGTGGAAGCCTTAGGAAGTGCAACATGACCCCATAGACACTGTGTATTCGATATGGGGTAAGAGTCGAAACACTACAAACCTCAGATTTCCCTCTTCCTGGTTGGATTTTTTCTCAGGCTTTTGCCTGCCATATGAGTTCTGTTATACTCACAGACATCATTCAAACAGTTTTAGAAACTTCAGAGTGTTTCCTATCCATATCTACTAATTATATTCATATTATAGCTTTTATGGCACAGTAGCAGGCAGTTTAATTTGGGCACACTTTTCATCCAAAACTCCCAATGCTGCCACCTACCTTAGAGAAGTTAATGAGTAAGACATAATCAAATCAAACTTTAAATGCACTTTAAATAAAGTTTTTTTAAATGTAGTCCAATTCTTTTTCTTTGATTCTTGGTAGAGATGGACACCTAAATCCAACATATAAATTATTCATTTGTAGACAAACTGGAATTTGTTGACAACCAAACACAACTCAATATCACTTTTGCAATACAGTTAATAGCCTATGAATTTGTTTGATAAATTAACAAATTATATGTTGAATTCACGTCTCCAACTAAACCAAAAAAAAAGTTAAACAATAGAATTAAGCCAGTTGCTCAGATGGAACTATCCAATAAATCGATATCCTTTAAATGTTATTTGGTTGTGTTGTCAACCAAACAAAATTTGATAATATTTTTGTAGTACAGTACATAGCCTTAGGCTATCTAACAAACTAATGTAACCGTATTTATTCAACATTCCATGGCCACATTTTGGGGTTAGCCTACTGTTGCAGGTCTGCGGAGATCTTCACAATTGCTGTAATAATCTGTGCAGAATCTTGAACATCATTGATCACTTGCATTACGTACTTTTAATGTAATCTCAACTGCAATCCAGGTCATTTGGTTCTGCTATTAAATATGAGAACACATTAAGTCATGTGTCAAACTCATTCCATGGTGGGCTGAGTGTCTGCGGGTTTTGGCTCCTTCCCTGTACTTGATTGATGAATTAAGGTCACTAATTTGTAAGGAACTCCCCTTACCTGGTTGTCTAGGTCTTAATTGAAAGGGGGAAACTAAAACCAGCAGACACCAGGCTCTCCGTGGAATGAGGTTGACACCCCTGCATTAGATTGTTGTATAAATACAAAATATCTGAAATTGTATTTCCATTTGAACTTTGTTGTGCTTTTAAATGGTTGAAAGTGCAGAGATAACACATTCAGATGACAACTCCATTGGAATTTGATTGTGCTTTTAGGTGGTTGAAAGCGTAGTGATGACCCATTGGGAATTCAACTCTTTTCAAGTGGGGGAATAAAGGTTGAAATCTCATTGATCAATCATCTCAACCAAATATTACCCACATTTCCACGTTAAAATGACCTGGTGTGACCAATGGGAATGGCCTCTAAGAAGTCCTTCCAGACATAAACAGTCCAATGTGAGGTCTAATATACCTGATGCCAGTAACTGTTTAGTGGGGTATTCAGCTTGAGTGAATAAGCTTTAGTCTGGGTGGACTCTTCCTCATACCTCTTTTATGGAACTATGTATGTCAGTCAGAGAGCCAGTTGAGTTCATGACAAGGTCACCCACTGGCCGGAGGCCTCAGCGAGGGAAACTATTCCCGTGTGTCCCAAATGGCACCCTATTCCCTAAAGTGCACTGCTTTTGACTAGAGCCCTATGGAAATACGGTGCCATTTAGGAAACATACTTCATATTTTGCTGGTAGACTTTCTCTCCCGGCTGCCTGTCTCTTGGCCTGCACTTATTGGAGATTCATTGAAATGCTAAGTTAACTGTATGACATTTTCTCCCGTCGATGGCTCTTTATCGTCGTCTGTGTTCTGTAGAATCTCCATAATTGTCTTTTCCCCTTGCATTAACGTTAAGACATTTGAATGCCCTCCTTCAGAGGAGTTAATGCATTGTTATGTCTGGTTCCTACTCCCTGGTTGTAGACTTCCCTGCTCTGCAACTTTGAAGCGGGTTAGTTACCCTATTTACCCAGGCTTCTTTGGCTAAATAAATGATGTGCTTGAAGCCTCTATTTTGTTGCCAAAAGTATATTATTAAGAAAGTATTGTTCTTTTTTAACCTAACTCTTTTTTTTAACTCCTAGTGATCCTGCCATCCTGTGGTTTGTTGATTACAAATCCGCTTCCTTATTTGGTGATTCCCAAACCACTGAACAGAGACTAGAAGGCCCATGCCATCCTTTCCTTCGATGTCAGACAAGCCCCTGCTTGTCCCGAGAAGAAAAGCTCTGTTTTATCAATACTTTTTTTCCTTCTTAACTCCAGTAAAATGCACATTCTCCCTGGGTGTTATTAAATCATTGATGTTTATTGAGGAAACCGGGCAACGGGAATTTCACTGCCCTTGGGTCATTTTGCCTCACTGCAAAAGGAAGATAATTAAGAGGGGAAAAGACTTGTAACTTCTGGTTATGTTTTACATTTTTTTACTGGGTTCGTGGGCCTCTGTTGATACTGTGAGTGACAACTTTGTCATTTTATCCTGTAAAAAGTGATACTTTATTCAAAAGTCTGTGTAGCCCTGTAGCCCTGTAGTCCTGTAGCCCTGTATTCCTGTAGCCCTGTAGCCCTATAGTCCTGTAGCCCTGTAGTACTGTATTCCCGTAGCCCTGTAGCCCTGTAGTCCTGTATTACCGTAGCCCTGTAGCCCTGTATTCCCGTAGCCCTGTAGTCCTGTATTCCCATAGCCCTGTAGCCCTGTAGTCCTGCAGCCCTGTAGTCCTGTACTCTTGTAGCCCTGTAGTCCTGTAGTCCTGTAGCTATGTAGCCCTGTACTCTTGTAGTCCTGTATTCCCATAGCCCTGTATTCCTGTAGCCCTGTAGTCCTGTAGTCCTGTATTCCTGTAGCCCTGTAGTCCTATAGTCCTGTAGCCCTGTAGTACTGTATTCCCGTAGCCCTGTAGCCCTGTAGTCCTGTATTACCGTAGCCCTGTAGCCCTGTATTCCCGTAGCCCTGTAGTCCTGTATTCCCATAGCCCTGTAGCCCTGTAGCCCTGTAGTCCTGCAGCCCTGTAGTCCTGTACTCTTGTAGCCCTGTAGTCCTGTAGTCCTGTAGCCCTGTAGCCCTGTACTCTTGTAGTCCTGTATTCCCATAGCCCTGTATTCCTGTAGCCCTGTAGTCCTGTAGCCCTGTAGTCCTATGGTCCTGTAGTCCTGCGCCTGGTAGTGTTCAGCTCTCTAGTCAGCACCCAGGGCCTCTGCTCTACACCCCTCTCATCCTCTCTCTCAGCCTACACAGCCCATTAGACTGGAGTGAGCAGCGAAGAGATAACCCCCTGAGAGGCCAGCAAGAGTCTGCCCGGAGTTAGCATGTCAACAGCCTTCCTATGAGAATGGACAATTCAACCACTCTCTCTCTCTCTCTCTCTTCCCTCTAGACTCTACAGAATATACCTTGTGTTATTTGTAAATTCAACTTTGCTTTCTATGTATATGCCTTGTGTTGGGGTACTAGTGGGGTAGAGGAGGCTGGTGGGAGGTGATATAGGAGGACAGGCTCATTGTAATTGCTGAAATTGAGTCAAACATGGCACAGAGTCAAACATGTGGTTTCCATGTGTTTGATACCGTTCCATTCCAGCCATTACAATGAGCCCGTCCTCCTATAGCCTCCCCCACCAGCCTCTGTAGTGGGAGTAGGGTTTTGGTTAAGCTAGGGGTTACCAAACTCTTTTGTGCCTCGACCCCATTTTTTTATTTTTTTAAATGTGCGACCTCATCATATAAAAAAAGTGATGTAATTGGGGCTATGACAATCTATTACAAATCAGTCTGACAGCACTTTTGGCAGTATTTCAATCGGGAAGGAAGCATGATGGTTTGAAATGACTGAAATGCATCAGAAAGTTTCACGTGACCCTCATTTTCAAATCAAGTGACTCCACATGGGGTCGTGACCCCTAGTTTGGAAAATGCTGGGTTAAGCCACAGTAGGATGTGCTGAGTAAATTACACTGTGCTCACTACAGCCTTTCTCGTCGGCTGCATCTCCAAACCACCTGAGCGCGAGTTTCATCCTGCGTGACTTAATTCACAGTAGCAACGGTCGTGAAAAGTGATAGAAGGTTAAAAAAAATACCGTTCCGATAAATGTAACAGCTGCAGAATGGAGTAAGATTCTCAACTTTTTATTTATAAAAAAGAATCCATCAAATATTGACTGTATTACAGCACATAAACAATTGTACAATAATGTATAATGAGAGACAGAAAATCTATGTAATCTAGGCTGAATGAATGTTAAATATAAAAAAAAATCTTCCTTGAAATTATACACGCCAAGGTTTTTAAACCCTATATGGACCTTTTTTATATGTTTTTGTTTTTATATTGATAGAATATATATTTAGAGGGGCCTCCCGAGTGGCGCAGCGGTCTAAGGCACTGCGTCGCAGTGTTTTGCGGCTTCACTACAGCCTGGGGTTTGATCCCAGGCTGTGTCACAACCGGGTCCCATAGGCGGCACACAATTGTCCCAACGTCGTCCGGGTTCGGGGACGGTTTGGCCGGGGGGGCTATATTTGGCTCATCACGCTCTAGATACTCCTTGTTGCGCCTGTAAGCTGACTTCATTTGTCAGTAGAATGGTGTTTCCTCCGACACATTGGTGCAGCTGGCTTCAAGATTAAGAGCGGGTGTTAAGAAGCGAAACGTGGCGGGTCATGTTTTCGGAGGATGCATGACTCGATGAGACAAGATTGTTATCACGAAATTGCGGAGTAAAAAGGGCTAATTGTGCAGCACCATATGGGACTCCCGGGATTGAACCCCAGGTTGTAGTGACACCGCAACACTGCGATGCAGTGCCTTGGACCGCTGCGCTACTCGGGAGGCCCTTACATTATAATCTAATCAAACATCAACTATTTTCTATCCAACCAAGGGGAACACGTACTGTAAGTCGACCATTTTTGCTTCTCTCTTGTCATGTAGTTGCCATGTCAGTGCGTTTGATCCCCGTCGATATGGAAACTTTGATAAACACACGGGTCAAAACAGTTTTGTCCCATGTCAACGATTTCTGACGATACCCCTTTGCGACAATGTTTCAGACGTTTCCCCGATAGTAACGTCCAGGAGAAAAGGTGGTTTGCGTGTGAATGAAGGTAATCGTGTGAATATTGTCCGTTTCTATTTTGAAAGTAATTGGTAAAGAGGCAATTAGATGACAAAATCTGCACTTCTCAAATACAGCCAAAATCTGGCAAAGAGATGTGTATTGCCAGGTGGGCGTGGCTTGAGCCTTGCTTCTCACAGCACTCTCTGGTGTATCCTGAGAAACCAGGGAGGAAATCTGGCGAAGTGATTGGTCTCATCACGAGGTATCTTTAGAGCAACAGGCGACAGAGGGTTGGGATTTAGGATTTTTTTTTCTTCCCTTCAACTAACAGACCATTGTTTGGTGTGGTGGTTAGTTGTTTGCGATTGTCTACAGAACAGAACGGGGCCACCCTGGTGCTGACACATCGTCCTGTTGGGGGAAATGACACCTGGATTTATCTGCAGGACAAGTCGAGCCCCACTTCCCCGGAGTAAAAGTTTATTCAGGCTTTCCTGTGCCATGCGGGGTGCGCATTGCAGTCAGACCATGTCCTGTCTGTCCTTTCCTATAGGGCCTAGGCTACATAGCCACAGCAGTAACCCTGTGTGTTGTTTTTCTTCTCTTCCCTGGAACTATCTGCTCTCTGAATTGTGTTTGGATTAGAAAATCCCCCAGATCTTCAATCATGCCTGTTTTTCCTCTCAGGCGTCCTTATCTGTGGACTCAAAACACGGTTTATATCCCCGCTTTCCCCATAATCCCCTTATGTAGAGTGAACATGCACAAACCCACCGCACCGTCATTCCAAGTATTCAATCTCGTTCTCAGAAGAAAAGTTGAAACTCAGTTGCTGTGATCTGTGGAAACGTGAAGCAAGCAGAACTGAACTGTCGACTGTTGAGAGATTTTCATATACTGTTTGGTCACAGTCAAAGCTGCATAGTGGGGCCGTGTAAGTCTTAACCTGGAAATGAATTAATTACCTAGGACCCCATAGCACCAAACCTCGCCAGAACTACATACTTTACTGTTAATAGTTCCCTCTGAAGGGCCGCATGTGATATTTTGATTTCCATCACATCTTCAATCGCGTCCAGTCAGGTAATATGTTCCATACAGGCTTGTTAGCCTAGCGTTCATTCAGCAGGTTCCGTTGGCATTAGCCAAATTATCTCGCCTTGGAAAAACCCTCAATTTGAACCAAATGATAACCACTCACTGTGTTAGCTAATGTAATGACAAGAGAATATCAGTGAGCGTGAATTCCAGAGTATCTGACTAGAATTTGGCCTGCATCTGTTGGCCAGAGATGAAGAAGTGTGGAGTAAGTGAATGAGAGAGACATTGTGCATCAGTTAAGACTGAGAGAGTACTGCTGCTGATGGCAATCAGCTGGATATTATTTTGTAGAGATTCAATATGAGAGGTCTACTCATACTTCTTGTGTCAATATACTTGAATTAAAAGGAGATTTTTTTTCCCTGGGCTACTGTACTTCAAAATGAGGCTTCCCACAGTATACCAGGAATGCTCTTCATAGCAAATGTTCTCTAGTAATGCAACAATTGTAATAAACTATAAACTATAGAAAAACAACTTATAGAATGACTCCCGATGCCCCACCTTTGTGTTACCCTCTACTGGTAGTCTTTTTCATGTTCTTTTCTTTGTTAGATCTGTGGACCATACTTTTGTAATGATTAGCTCAGAATATGAGATTTCCAAAAGTTGTCCTTTAGTAAGCCCAGATGATTTACACTGAACAAAAATATGAATGCAACATGTAAGGTGTTGGTCCCATGTTTCATGAGCTGAAGTAAAAGATCCCAGAAATGTTCCATATGCACAAGAAGCCCATTTGTTTTAAGGTATCTGTGAGCAACAGATGCACATCTGTATTCCCAGTCATGTGAAATCCATAGATAAGTGCCCAGTGAATCCATTTCAACTGACTGATTCCTACATATGAACTGTAACTCTGTCAAATCAATGAAATTGTTGCATTGTTGCGTGTATATTTATAAATCACATCATTGGACGGTTAGGTAGTTGCGTTTCCCAACGGACTCCATAGGCCTCCATAGGCCAGCATAGCCGATCTAAATTGTAAATCTAGAAAGAAGGAGTTTCCTGGTAATGTGTATGTGTCTTTCAAATCTTGGAATGTTCTCAAACCATTACTGTCCATGATATCGATAAGGGTCCACATTTAGACCATTAGGGGGATCCAAAAGGCGGCCCTCAAGATCACAATGCGTTATTGTGAAATATGTGAGTATGGGTATGTCATTTTGATTCCCAGTTACATTGTCTTTCAATTTTGCGGCAAATTGCGTGAGCAGTAATAGGACCAAAGCGTGGTTTACATTGTTTAAGGGACATATGAGTGAAGTCCACCTCATCCAGGGCAATAGGAGACACCATATTTCTCTCTATACTCAGCCAGGGGGCAGAAGAATCATGTCTAAACCAATTTAGGATGTGACGAAATGATAAAGCCTCGAAATACAATTTAAAGTTTGGTATGGATAGTCCTCCTACATCTTTCCCTCTTTGTAAAAGTATACAGTATACAGTATATAGTATACTTACCTTGCCATAAAATGAGCTGAACTACAGAAATTCAGCCGTGGCAATACATTCATTTTGACAATAGATATTCTGCCGGTTTAAGCAATTGGGTTTTTATTCCATCTACTGAGGTCGGATTGAAATGATTTTAGAGTTCTGTTCAAGTTTCTGGCAATGGTTTTATCTAAAGAAGGAGATATATCTAATCCCAAAATATTTAAAATGGGAAACGTGTGAAATTGTGATTCCATAAGTAGAGATGGAGTCCTCCATGGGGGTCTTGAGATGCAGTAGGGCTGATCTGGTTAGAGTCATTTTATAACTTGAGATGAAGCTGAACTTATCTATGATCTTCAATGCGTTTGGAGCGATTGAAATTCTTTGTCTAGATATAGTCACATTTTGTCTGCATTTAATGCAGCTCAGCCTTCAAGGGTGCGTGCTTAGCCCCCTCCTGTACTCCTTGTTCACCCATGACTGCGTGGCCACGCACGCCTCCAACTCAATCATCAAGTTTGCAGACTACACAATAGTAGTAGTCCTGATTACCGACAATGACGAGACAGCCGACAGGGAGGAGGTGAGGGCCCTGGCGGAGTGATGCCAGAAAAATAACCTCTCCCTCAACGTCAACAAAACAAAGGAGCTGATCATGGACTTCAGGAGACAGCAGAGGGAGCACGCCCCAATCCACATCGTCGGGACCGCAGTCGAGAAGGTGAAAGCTTCCAATTCCTTGGTGTACACATCACTGACAATCTGAAATGGTCCACCCACACAGACAGTGTGGTGAAGAAGGCGCAACAGCGCCTCTTCAACCTCAGGAGGCTGAAGAAATTCAGCTTGGACCCTAATACCCTCACAAACATTTACAGATGCACCATTGAAAGCATCCTGTCTGGCTGAATCCCCGCCTGGTACAGCAACTGCACCGCCCGCAACTGCTGAGCACTCCAGAGGGTGGTGCGGCCTCTGCAACGCATCCCTAGGGGCACACTGCCTGCCCTCCGGGATACCTACAGCACCCAATGTCACAGGAAGGCCAAAAAGATACAGTGCAGGTGCATCAAAGCTGGGACCGAAAGACTGAAAAAGAGCTTCTATTTCATGGCCATCCGACTGTTAAATAGCCGTCAATAGCCAGCCAGCCTCCATCCAGTACCCTGCACTGAACTTAGTCACTGTGACTAGCCGGCTACCACCCGGTTACTCAACCCTGCACCTTAGAGGATGCTGCCCTATGTTCATAGATATGGAATCACTGGTCACCTTTATAACGGAACACTGGTCACTTTAATAATATATATATATATTTTTAAATATTGTCATATGTATACACTGTATCCTGCTGTATTTAGTCTATGCCACTCCGACATTGCTCATCCTAATATTTCTGCATTTCTTAATTCCAGCCTTTTAATTTGAGATTTGTGTCTGCTAAATATGTGTATGTGACCAATAACATTTTATTTCCTCTTCCACTTGGCAAACATATGTGCCTACCTATTAGTAACGTCTCTGAGGTTCAGGCCAAAGTCAAGTTTTCCTTGTAAGGTGGGCTGTTATTGTTATTCAGACTGGATGGAGTGTGTCTCCCACAGGCTACTGGAGGAAGTTGTGGGCAAGGATGTAATGTGGATCCTGTGTGTGGCCGAGTGCTTCCTCTTCCTCTTGCCTAGTTAAATAAAGGTGAACTAAAAAAAGAGATCACAATCATGACCATTGCACCATGCTTGCTAGACATGTTCTACTCACTAGGTAGCCTGGTGGTTAGAGCGTTGGGCCAGTAACCGAAAGGTTGCTGGATTGAATCCCTGAGCTGACAAGGTAAATCTGTTGTTCTGCCCCTGAGCAAGGCAGTTAACCCAGTTAACGCCTTGGATGTCAATTAAGGCATCCCCCCCGCACCTCTCCGAGTCAGAGGGTTTGGGTTAAATGCAGAAGACATATTTCAGTTGAAGGCATTCAGTTGTACGACTGACTTTCCCTAATCTCAAATGTGTCCACTGGAGACTGTCTAGTCATGGGACTGAATTACTTCATACCTACGTTTTTCTTTATGTTCATGAAAATAGTATAGGCAATCACATCAGATGAAAATAATCATCAACATAAGCCCGAACTCGCATTACGTTTTTGGGACATTCTATCGTGTGCACAGAAGTTGGGCACAATTGGCTATATATTTAGGAACGGTTTACCCAGTACTGACTACCAGTCATGAGGGGAATTTCGGCGGCTTGCAGACTAAAGTGATTATATGTTATTTTCTCTACACCATCTGTTGATTCATGCTGGGACGAGGCTGGGTAGTATCACCCAAACACACTTTGCCTGCCTCTAGATAATCTATCTTAAAGGAATACTTTGGGATTTTGGCAATGAGGCCCTTGATCTACTTCCCCAGTGTCAGACAAATGGATACCAGTGCGGATACCATTTTTTTTGTCTCTGTGTCCAGTATAAAGGAAATTCAAGGTAGTTTTGCCAGACAATGCGATATGCATGGAACACAGGAGGTTGGTGGCACCTTAATTGGGGAGGACGGGCTCGTGGTAATGACTGGAGCGGAATCACTTGGTTTCCAGGTGTTTGATGCCATTCCATTTGCTCTTTTCCGGCCATTATTATGAGCCTTTCTCCCTTCAGCAGCCAACACTGGACTGGAAGTCTATGGTATCTGCTAACATGCGAGCACATACCATAGACTTCCAGTCATTGCGCATTCATCTGACTCGGGGGTAAGTAGATAAAGGGCCTCATTGCCAGAACCCCAAAGTATCCCTTTAAGATAGATTATCTATAGACAGGCAGAGTGTGTTTAGGTGATACCACCCAGCCTCGTCCCAGCATGAATCAACAGATGGTTAAGGTTCATTTTCACATCAGGAAAATAATCCTGCAGCAACATGAAATGTGAGTCACTATGTGGATTATAATGAATGGGACATTTTGTAGAGGTTGATACATTTTCCATTAGGGAAAATCAAGTCGGAAATGTTAAAGTGGAAATTTCAAACTTTTAGAAGCCTTTTTTAACCTTGGATACACTACAATTAGCATTTTCTCCTGCGCAGGAAAATTCTCTAGGACAACAGAGTGGTCCAATTAAGATAACAGATCTGGAGGTTAACTTTACACAGCTTTCAGAAGTTTTTTATCACGAGTTATGACTCTAAGGGCTTCATTGTTTCATATTTCAGTACTTGAGCAGATGTTCTCAGTAAATATATAGCTTACCTCTGCGAATCTTCCCAGAATGACACAACAGGCTAAAACGCTAAAGTTGTGCTTTACTCATTACAAGACTCAGTTGTACCTTAGCAGGTTAGTAATAATGATCTTTTGATGAGTCCCACCAGAAGTGTATTGGAAGCACATTGGCGGCGGGCCTGCTTGCCGTTCTCTGTCGAAGGGAACACAGTTGATGGTAGAATATCAGCTTTATTGCACATCTGTGGCGAAAAAGTGATCCCTGAAGTGTGGTTTGTGGTAAACACAATGAGAACCATGGGCTTGTGGGCACAACAGCTGCAACTCATTCTAACACGTGCTTTTTTTATTCCTAATTAACACCTATGATGTCATTGTTGTTACTACAGTTTTGAGTCTTGGGTCTTGGATTCCTTTGCTTGTTTATTAGAGAATGTAGTTGACACATGGATTTCTAGAAAGACCTGTTTTAATGTTTCATGTCTGAGTCTAATGTTTCAGTTCAGTGTCATCTATGTGTCCAGTCAGCTCTTGTTTATCAATTCTAAACTTCCCCACAACCATCTACCTTTAGAGGCTTCACAGTTCGAATTCACTCAGCTAACAGCACCTCTAGCCAAGTCAAGCAATTATTGCCTTTAAATGGGTAATTAAATGGTTCTTCCCTTAACTGTGAGAGTTTGTGATTTATGTCAACTTGCTGGAGAGCCTCTGGGGGAGGCTGTTCCAGTTGTACCGGGGAGGTGAGGGGCCCCAGACTTTCCCCAATCCCCACCAGAACTACTCCCGCTGGGCCTCTATTCTGGCCTTGTCTGCCCTTTCTGGCCCTGTCATTGGGCACAAGGGGTGGGAAGGTGGTAGCAATTTGGCACAGAGGCAAGACTGCAGTCAGATTCCCTGGCACAGACACAAGCCTTGCCCGCTGTGGGCACAGCGCTGTTATTTCGCCAGGCGTTAGGGATCCCTTGTGCAGAACTAATGGAAAAGATTGCACCAAGGGGAGATTTACAGACATAACAGAATAATGCAGGGCAAAGCTGTTTTTTTTCATGCATTTTTTTAAGGCCAGATGAGACAGACAGGGGGAGGGCAGGCTCAGAGTTTTCATAGTCTGATCAGCCCAGACCAGGGTGGGATGTCCCTTAAAACCAGTCAGCTCTGTTCTCTCTCCTCTCCTGCTGCCTCTCCTGGTCAAATCCCCAACCCTGCTAGAATCATGTCAAGAGAATGTTTGCTCATATATTTGGGTTGTGAGGAAATGATTGCTAGATAAATTACAGGGAAAATATTTAAAAAATGACACTTTTTATTAAAATAGTATTGTGAAAGTTTAGGCTGAAATATGACTCTTTTTAGTCATTTTCCTTTAAGAAAGATCACGAACTGGCTCATGATGAGGGCTTGTCTGGATGATAACAATGCCTGTGAGTCACATAAGAACAAACTGTCTGTAGTTAGTGTCACTGCTTTCTAGTCTACCTGACTTGTCTGTCTGATTGCAATCCAGAGCTCGGGAGACTTTTTCACGGACACCCAGATCCTCCCATTCCTGTAATTACATCGTATTATAGTAGGAAATGGAGGCTTCACATCTGCTCTCGATGAATAGGCCCAGCAATGGGCCCCCTGCTTTCTTGTATTGTTGCATAAACCTCTGGCAAACAGATGTCTAGGTAGGTGGCAAAGAAGCAGTCGGTGTTGGTGCGCAGTCTGCAACGCACCTTCTAAATTATACCAAGTGTTTGAATGAAAGGATGGGTGATGTGAAATGCATCTGTCAAATGGTGGAGGACCGAAGTGATGTTCCCGGGTATGTTTATTTCTTGGCAGTGAGATGGCAGCCTGTTGGTCTGCTGTGTAATCCCCGTAAACCCCATAATGTCGTTCACTGTTTCCAGTAAGGGGTACACTTCGCAGGGACATAACGTTATTAGTAATCTACCCAGGCTTTTTGAGTTTACCCCTACATGCTCCCTGTGAGTACTGTATGTACACGTTTCATCCTCTTGTAAATCCTTTTTAGATTGGATGAAAATATCCAAGGAGAGAGAGAACTGTTAGGTACACCACACGAGGTACATAATTATGATCTGCGTTGAATATGTGCCAACGTTGGGGGGTAGCGGTTAAGACATGGGATGTGGTTTCCTGCACTCTTTCATGTCCAGCTCCTATGTGGGCTAGCTAATTGTAATGAGCAGCACATTTACACCGGGGCAGAGCACAGAAGCAGACTTTCAGAGGCTTTGTTTACCAGCAGATCCCTCTCTTGGCTAGAATATCAGCTTTATTGCACATCTGTTTGTCGAAAAAGTGATCCCTAAAGTTCCCAGATCCCTGAAGTGTGGTTTGTGGTTCGAGTTTCTTAATGGTGGGATTATTGCTCATTAGTTTCACACACAATTATACTTAAATATTTTGGTAGGTTTCCGCTTCTGCCACCTTCAGTCAGACTCGGTTGCATCTGCAGCTTCTGAATAGGAGGAAAGCGACTTAAGCCTACCTGGATTTGAATAGGCCTAATCTTTGAGTTTTAGATGAATGCTTCCTGCCCTAATGCATAGTGCCAACTGTAAAGTTTAGTGGAGGAGGAATAATTGTCTGGGGCTGTTTTTCATGGTATGGGCTAGGCCTCTTAGTTCCAGTGAATGGAAATCTTTAACGCTACAGCATACAATGACTTTGTAGACGATTCTGTGCTTCCAATTTTGTGGCAACAGTTTGAGAAAGACCCTTTCTTGTTTAAGCATGTCAATGCCCTGTGCACTAAGCAAGGTCCCTGCAGAAATGGTTTGTCGAGATCGGTGTGGAAGAACTTGACTGGCCTGCACCAGAGCCCTGACCTCAACGCCATCGAACACCTATGGGATGAATTGGAATGCTGACTGCGAGCCAGGCCTAATTGCTCAACATCATTGCCCGACTTCATTAATGCTCTTGTGGCTGAATGGAAGCAAGTCCCTGCAGCAATGTTTCAACATCTAGTGGAAAGCCTTCCCAGAAGAGTGGAGGCTGTTATAGCAGCAGACGTGGGACCAACTCCATATTAATGGTGTGTATGTGTGTCCTCAATTGCAGCGGGCATCCAAGTTTGCTGTCACTCAGTCAGAAAGCGAATTAGCGTTTCATCTTTTTTTCCCTAACCTTGCCCAACTTGTTAGATATTATGCACATTGATAGCTTGATAGCAATTGTCCTCTTCATGTGATGTATTATTGTAGCAGGCAGCAGCAATCTAAATGATCAGACCAAAAACATGCGAGAAAGTGATCCGATGAAATTATGAAGCGAGTGGAAGGAGAAATACTGCTTCACTCTATCCAATCAGAGCAGCAGATAATAAAAAAAATAGTTGTATCATAATCGTATCCATAAAATTGCCCATATCCATTACGATACTTATTTTGTCCGACTACTCGGCACACACCTACCTACTACCATACCCCGTTCAAAGGCACTTACATTTTTCGTCTTACACTTTAGCCCTCTGATTGGCACACATAGTAATGTGGTTATACAGTCAATAGCCTGATGTGTTATCTTGGTGTTTGTGTTGTGTGTAATCCTGGAGGCCTTTGTCTGAGAGACTAGGACTATATCTGATAAGCAGGGAGGAAGAGACGGGAGAGAATGGAGATATTCTGTCAGAACACTGGCATCTTCACAAAAATGGCCTTTTAATGAATACAAACACACTCAAATTAGTATTGATATGAAAACTGTAAATTCAATGCAGTAAGTTGCATGTTTTAGCAAGGGGTATATAGCTGGAATGGTAATAAGTCAGATATTAAATCGGACTGCTGCCAAATAAAATAATATATGGCATAGTAGACATCCCATGTTGACCTTGGCTGGCCTGCTGTCCCCAGTCTAATCTGCAGTCTAACAGCTTTCCCCCCTAGCTCTCATTCATAACCATATCTCCATCCTGCACTCTCAGTCTCACAGGCAGCACAGCCTGCTTATCCACTGTCTGTCCGAGTCCCACGTGACACCCTCTTACCAATAGAGTGCACTACTTTTGATCAGAGCCCAATGGGTTCTGGTCAAAAGTAGTCCCACCATGTAGGGAATAAGTTGCTATTTCAAATCAAATCGAATCAAATTTTATTTGTCACATACACATGGTTAGCAGATGTTAATGCGAGTGTAGCGAAATGCTTGTGCTTCTAGTTCCGACAATGCAGTAATAACCAACAAGTAATCTAACTAACAATTCCTAAACTACTGTCTTATACACAGTGTAAGGGGATAAAGAATATGTACATAAGGATATATGAATGAGCGATGGTACAGAGCAGCATAGGCAAGATACAGTAGATGGTATCGAGTACAGTATATACATATGAGACGAGTATGTAAACAAAGTGGCATAGTTAAAGTGGCTAGTGATACATGTATTACATAAGGATGCAGTCGATGATATAGAGTACAGTATATACGTATGCATATGAGATGAATAATGTAGGGTAAGTAACATTATATAAGGTAGTATTGTTTAAAGTGGCTAGTGATATATTTACATCATTTCCCATCAATTCCCATTATTAAAGTGGCTGGAGTTGAGTCAGTGTCAGTGTGTTGGCAGCAGCCACTCAATGTTAGCGGTGGCTGTTTAACAGTCTGATGGCCTTGAGATAGAAGCTGTTTTTCAGTCTCTCGGTCCCAGCTTTGATGCACCTGTACTGACCTCGCCTTCTGGATGATAGCGGGGTGAACAGGCAGTGGCTCGGGTGGTTGATGTCCTTGATGATCTTTATGGCCTTCCTGTAACATCGGGTGGTGTAGGTGTCCTGGAGGGCAGGTAGTTTGCCCCCGGTGATGCGTTGTGCAGACCTCACTACCCTCTGGAGAGCCTTCCGGTTGAGGGCGGAGCAGTTGCCGTACCAGGCGGTGATACAGCCCGCCAGGATGCTCTCGATTGTGCATCTGTAGAAGTTTGTGAGTGCTTTTGGTGACAAGCCAAATTTCTTCAGCCTCCTGAGGTTGAAGAGGCGCTGCTGTGCCTTCTTCACGATGCTGTCTGTGTGAGTGGACCAATTCAGTTTGTCTGTGATGTATATGCCGAGGAACTTAAAACTTGCTACTCTCTCCACTACTGTTCCATCGATGTGGATAGGGGGGTGTTCCCTCTGCTGTTTCCTGAAGTCCACAATCATCTCCTTAGTTTTGTTGACGTTGAGTGTGAGGTTATTTTCCTGACACCACACTCCGAGGGCCCTCACCTCCTCCCTGTAGGCCGTCTCGTTGTTGTTGGTAATCAAGCCTACCACTGTTGTGTCGTCCGCAAACTTGATGATTGAGTTGGAGGCGTGCGTGGCCACGCAGTCGTGGGTGAACAGGGAGTACAGGAGAGGGCTCAGAACGCACCCTTGTGGGGCCCCAGTGTTGAGGATCAGCGGGGAGGAGATGTTGTTACCTACCCTCACCACCTGGGGCGGCCCGTCAGGAAGTCCAGTACCCAGTTGCACAGGGCGGGGTCGAGACCCAGGGTCTCGAGCTTGATGACGAGCTTGGAGGGTACTATGGTGTTGAATGCCGAGCTGTAGTCGATGAACAGCATTCTCACATAGGTATTCCTCTTGTCCAGATGGGTTAGGGCAGTGTGCAGTGTGGTTGAGATTGCATCGTCTGTGGACCTATTTGGGCGGTAAGCAAATTGGAGTGGGTCTAGGGAGTCAGGTAGGGTGGAGGTGATATGGTCCTTGACTAGTCTCTCAAAGCACTTCATGATGACGGAAGTGAGTGCTACAGGGCGGTAGTCGTTTAGCTCAGTTACCTTTCTTGGGAACAGGAACAATGGTGGCCCTCTTGAAGCATGTGGGAACAGCAGACTGGTATAGGGATTGATTGAATATGTCCGTAAAACGCTGTCTGCGTCTTCCACTCCAGCCCCACGCTGGCTTGGCCGGGAGTTCCAGAGTTGTTTCTGCACGGAGCTCTTGGAGGTATTACAACAGTGTTGAAACAACATCATAAGTCCCACAAGAGGAATGTGTCTTTTAGTGACTCAGCAAGAGGTGCCCATCATATCCTTGTGTGTACAGAACTATACTTTATGGACATGCAAAAGGTGCTATGATCATGTGTTATGATATGGAGGAGGGCCCATTTCAAATAGTACCCACAAAACACCAGTCTCAACGTCAACCGTAAAGAGGTGACTCTGGGATGCTGGCCTTCCAGGCAGAGTTCCTCTGTCCAGTGTCTGTGTTCTTTTGTCCATCTTAATATTTAATTTTTACTGGCCAGTTTGAGATATGGCTTTTTCTTTGCAACTCTGCCTAGAAGGCCAGCATCCTGGACTCGCATCTTCACTGTTGACGTTGAGACGGGTGTTTTGTGGGTACTATTTAATGAAGCTTCCAGTTGAAGACTTGTGAGGCGTCTCTTTCTCAAACTAGACACTCTAATGTACTTGTCCTTTTGCTCAGTTGTGCACCGGGGCCTCCCACTCCTCTTTCTATTCTAGTTAGAGCCAGTTTGCGCTGTTCTGTGCAGGGAGTAGTACACAGCATTGTACAAGATCTTCAGTTTCTTGGCAATTTGTCGCATGGAATAGCCTTCATTTCTCAGAACAAGAATAGACTGACGAGTTTCAGAAGAAAGGTCTTTGTTTCTGGCCATTTTGAGCCTGTAATCAAAGCCACAAATGCTGAATCTCCAGATACTCAACTAGTCTAAAGAAGGCCAATTGCTTCTTGAATCAGAACAACAGTTTTCAGCTGTGCTAACATAATTGAAAAAGGGTTTTCTAATGATCAAGTAGCCTTTTAAAATTATAAACTTGGAACACAGGATTGATGGTTGCTGATAATGGGTCTCTGTACGCCTACGTAGATATTCCATTAAGAATCAGCCGTTTCCAGCTACAATAGTCATTTACAACATTAAAAATGTCTACACTGTATTTCTGATCAATTTGATGTTATTTTAATGGACCAAAAATGTGCTTTTCTTTAAAAAACAAGGACATTTCTAAGTGACCCCAAACTTTTGAAGTGCAGTGTATGTTTATGTAAATCTACCATTGGCTTCAATATATTTATGCAGAAGTTCAAGTTATGCTGGACTCCAGCCTGGAATGTCAAGGTTTGATAGAATATAATGACCTGTATGGTCCTATTTGAGTAGAGTCAGACCTGTAGAAGACAGTCTTCCCTAACTGCCCCCGTCAAAGGGTGAAATCCAACCTTCATATCCCCAGGATTCTCATCCAGACAGACCCTTCTCCTCTCATCTCTGACCCAGCCTCTAGAAGAGATAATCCTGTGGTCCGTCGGTCCACGAGTGGCCAGCTCCTTGATCCTTTGTCAGTGGGTGACAGGGGTAGTCTAAATCCAAGGATTTAAACCAGAGAATAGAGCCGAGGAGAGCCAATCAGAGACAAAGCATTTCATGCAGACCAAGTGTGCACCTGATCCCTTCTCACATGCTGAACCCATATAATTGGCCTCAGGAATGTTCACATTTTTCCTGCTTTATGTTGGTTCATGGTTTTAAAGAGACTACTGGTGGTGTTTTTGGGCGCATAACTTCCTGGTTAACTAAAATATAAATAAAGAAGATTTGCCACCATTATTCTCAAATGATCACAAATCGGATCGAGGAAAGTAAACCACTTCTAGTAAAACACAGAAGGACCAAACCCTGGAAAGTTCTTGGTAGCCCCAAGCTTAGGGTCACACGGCTAGCATGGGTGGATGTGCGTCATGACACTAATGACTTGTTGAAAAGTTCTCTGTTGCAATTTTTTTATTACGTTTTATTTTTATAAATGATTCATGTTTTAATACAGACTTCTGAATTCTTATTACTGTACCCAATACCCATGCCTGCTCTAATGAACATCGGACAGAAAGCATGACCTATTTAAATATTCCTGGAGTCCCCTTTTGTGTGAACAGTATGGGAGTGGGTGTCCCGAAGTGCTGCGCAACCGTTGGCTGGTTTTGTGTCCCACTCTTTTGCGACTGGAGTTTTTGTAAAGCATGTTTCTTTAGTGTGGAATGACCTCAAATGGCAAGGTTTGAGGATTTCAGAGCAGCTGTGTGCTGCTTACTGTAGCCTACGGCAGGCTGCTATGTAAAGATGGCAATGTCTTTGGTTCTGGGAAATGGGGAAACGGTTTTGCAAAAATAGGCTGTAGAGAGGCTTTAAAAAAAGCATCTTTAAATAAACTTGGACTCAGGTGAATCTGTACACAGCATCATAGCCTCATACACTGGAATACTGTATAGCGAAGCTGTAGTTGCAACAAGGAGCCCGACTTTTACAGAATACACTGATTGTGTTGACTATTGTTCTGATGTAGCTGAGAAACATTTTCATGTTCAAAGCTTTTATTGTGTTCACTTTGTCCTAAGTCTGACGGAATCATTTTATGTGGGATCCTCCTTTCACAAATTGCTGGGTCTGCTGCTACTGCGTTGTGGACGCAGGACAGGTCAGGTTTTATGCATTGTACAGAGGCTGAAGCTAAACATATTTGAAATAGCGGAGTAAGCTATTTTGCTTACTGTTTAAGAATGATAAATAGCCAGAAGAGTGGTGTTTCATTGTGAAGCTATTATTACATTGCATTAGGACTGCTGGTGTTTTTTCTCTCTCCAATACATAGGCTTGCATTGTGATAAATTTGTACAAAAAGAACACCCATTCATGTTATTAAATGACACTGATGTTCAACGTAGCTTGCTTCCATGTTCACCTTATGCATTGATAACTAATATTGGTAGGCAATATGATGCAGTACAACTAGATTAGAAGGCTCCTTCATCCTAATGTAAGCTAAATGCATTGGATACAAACAAATACTGACAAATGATGAAGGAGAACATGTCCAATTTAATTATATGCATGCATCTCGAACAGGAATATATATATATATATATATATATAACATTTAATGAATACACCATTGCAATACTACAATGGTGTATTCATTAAATGTTATATATATTCCTGTTGGATATGCATGCGTGTAATTCAATTGGGCACGTTCTCCTTTATCGTACGTCAATGTTTGTTAATGCCTTTCTCTCTCCTTGTAGGGGATTAGACAGATGAACTGCAACCCCTAGATGCCTAATCCTCAAAACCAGAACAGTGGGGAGATCTCAACATGTGTCACTTTTTATAACTATAAACCCTTTTATTGGTTTTCCTGTATGTGTTCATGAATCCTTAGAACATTGCACCTGGTTCCCGAGGTCAAGTTTCAGGTTTTATTAATGTTATGTATAGTATACACACTAAATGCTTACATGCAGGTTCCGTCTCGACAATACGACAACAATACCAAATAATACAAGATAATACGAACGTAAAGTAAATGGCTCAGTCAAATAGAATAAAAACTATGTGCATCCCCAAGTGAGGGACATTAAGGTGATGAACGATCAAAAGCTTGTTCAGTACATAAGGACACATTTTTGTCATGATAGCCACAGGGTTTCTTTTATATACAGGACAGGACTTTGCAGGTTTTTGTTCCAGCCCTTCACTAACACCTCATTCAACTAATTGTGGTCGAAATTGTAGGCCATGAATAGTTGAACACGCGGTTTGTGCTGGCAGGAATAAAAAAATGTGCACACGTGCGGAACCCTGGGGCAGGTATCACCCACATCTGTATTTCAGAATGAGCTTTTATGTGTTAAAATGAGCTGACCATTCTGCATGATAGAGAATAACACATGTGGATCTACATCAAACATAGTGATGTTGCACACTGCTGAATAAGCTCCTGGGATAGGGGGATATTTCTGTTGGATGGGAGGCTCCCAAGATCTTTAAAACTGTCTGAAGCACATCCCACCCCATCACCCAATCTGTGGAGAACAGAGCAGAAACCTAAGGCCAAGAGGGAGAAATGAACCTCACTGCTCAAATGTCAGTGTTGGTTCAAGTTGCTGAGAACCACCGCTACCTTTGTGAATGAGCAATGGTTTTGTTAACAGTTTTGCGTATACAAAGCCTTGATCAAGTTGTCACCGATTTTACTTTTAATTGGTCATTTCATTATTCGAAACATTTTATCGATATGCAACACAGAGGGTAGGGGAAAGTGCCGAGAAGCAAGTTAGATTTTGAATGGAAAATGGATTGTGTAACTTGCTGGTTGTTCTGTATGAAACACTTTTGCTGCCTGGTGACGTGATTAATTAACTGGTGCCGTTACCTTAGTTCACTGATGTGGACTTGACTTATGATGTTCCTGCCAAAACCCACATTGTAATGTGGAAACAGCTGCAGACATTTATCGCTCATTGTTTGTCATGAGTCATGACTGTTGTTCCCTTAGGCTACAGTATGTGAAGGATAGCTCCTACCCTGAAGTCATTTTTTTGTCCTGTGTTGATTTAATAAGTGAATAACAATCTCAACAAAGGAGACTGGATTGCATTCAGAGTCGTTCCAGAATAGCTCCAGTCAGTTTCAATCAGATCTGTGTGTTGTGTGACGTTTTTGTCACTGGGCGAGATGACTTCTCTGTCCCCCGAGCCTGTTGAATGTGGCACCGCTTCTTGATGGCCTATCCAAAGGTTTTACCAAAGCCTTTTGAGACTTCTTCTTCTATGCATGACTCATTCTACCCTGCAGTCTACAGACAGTCACGTTCCTCTCCAAGGGATGGGATGCTTACTTTCTTACCTGCAGGGTTTTTGTAGTTTCCCATGGTGGTAACTCATATGGTCATCTAGAACAGGACGGTGGTTCAGTGACTCATCCTCTAACCCTCTAATACAACTACTGGACTGATATTTGAATAAATAACAGCAGCACTGCAAATGAACAGTGATGGGAACTAATGAGAGTGACAGACACATACAGGGAATGACAACCATGTGTACCGTAGGCCTGATGCCCAAGAGGCCCTATCATCAGAACCAACTCCAAGGTATCAGATGATCATCCACTGAGACCTCATCCATCAGAGATGTCCAGACTTTTCTGTCAAAAATCGCCTCTGGGAACTTTCCATAGACTGTAATTATTGATGAGCACTTGGCTAGGACATGTTCATTCTCATAAAACAGGGAAGGTTTTCTGAAAATGCAGACTCCTTTGACTTGTGGTCGTCATTTAGAAGTTACAAGACGTCCGTGTGTGAAGTCTCTCCGTACTGTTGTTCCTGGGGTTTGTAATGGAAGTTGATCTCATGCCCAAGGATATATTGCGTTGTGGTGTGTGTGTCGAGCCAGATCTTATTTCCCTCCCCAGTCGTCTTGTCTCCTCTCATCCCAGTGTTGCCTTTCCCAGAGAGCACAGGCTAAATAAAACAGCTGTTAGGTCATTTCCAGAGTAGAGGATGGAGCAGGCTTTTTAAAGCAGTGGATAACCTTTGAATACTTCTCCTTCTTCTCCCCTCTCTCCATCGCACAGGCCTTTGATGATATTGTCAGCATGAGTCTTCATAACCTCTTCTGTGTCATGCTCAATTTTGCTACATAAAACATCTGGACATTACTCTCGTCATCTTATGTACTGTTTATCGAATGATAATGCCTACTGTATATCCCTCAACAGAAAATAACTACTGACCATGTTTGTCAGTCTGTTGAAATATCTACTGCAAGGTCTCAAATAGAAAGAGCATTGCGTCTTTGAATTGCAGATGGGGCCCCCCCACAAAGCTCTGTGGCCTGTCCTGTTAGCAGGAGGTTTTTGTTGTGATCCTCGCTGAAAAGGAGCATATCAGATTACCAAACAAAGAGGTTGAACTCGTGGTCTGAGATGCTCGGCATCGGCATGTTGTCGTTGCTCACTGCTCGCTCGACATTCCAAAAGCTTCACCACGGTGGTGCACTGCCAATTCCCAGTTAATTATGAGATAGCCGTCCCAAATAGCATTACCTTGTGAAGTTGGGAACAGTCTGGAAGTGGCTTTGCAACGTGAAATTACCCCTGGCCGTGAGGATGTTCTTTCCCTAGGCTTTTACACGGACCAGTTTAGCAATGAAAAAGTTGATGTAGGACTGATAACTTCTAGTTTTAGACTTATCTTTTACCTCACAATCTCTCACAAAACTTTGTAAACAAGGTCATTTTTGAGAATGTTCTGATTTGCACTAAAATATGTCATTTGACTTTACAGTGTTTTCTTGACATTTCTTTGCTCGTCCTGCTTTGCAATGAATTTTTTATCTATGAGAATGAGACTTTTCCTATGGTAAGACTCAGAAGGCTGTGAGTTAACTCATTTCATTCCTTTTGACCTGGTGGTCCGTGGCACAGTGTGAGCTAGCTTGGCCGAGGCAACAGGTAGTGTCAGACTTTCGCTCCTGAGGCGAAAATGAGAGCCAGAGTGGAGGATGAATGTAAAGCTGCCACTGCTGCTGGTGCTGCTATTGGTGTGAGAAACCAGAGCTTTATCAGAGTCATCAAACAGCAACCGCTACTTCCTTCATAACTCCTCCTGGCCGGCAGAGCTTGAAATCAGATGAGCTTGACTTACTTGGCTTAAACACTCCATGAGAAGCGTAGATCATCCAGCAGAGAATTGTGGTGCTATTGCTATCTTCTGAAGATCTGTGATGAATTCAAATAGATCTTCAGGGGATATTTGAACAAAAGTGTTTTTTAACTTTGCTGCTTATTATTGTTGACAACCATGAACACAAATTGTAAGATACATCCTACATCCTTTGTATGATTCTAGAATGATGTACATCATCCTTGAATATAATATATTTGGCCTTTTCACTAGTATTCAGCACTAGGTACTTGGAGCCTAGCCAAGCTTCAATCGGTGAGTCCGTCCTTTTACATGGCGAAGCTATTGATCCCTTCTCTTGGTAGGCTGACAGAGCCTAGCAGTCAGGAGTTATCCAGGGGAAGGAAACGTTATCGGGGCTTCTTAAATGACACAGTGTGGCGTTCCTGGGGCGAGGGGCCCTTCCATCCCGTTATAAATAACCCTAGCTGCTCTTCCCCTGTGAGCTGCCAGACGACCACCTCAATCAGCACCTCGCTGTCCCAGCTGTCGTCTGAGGGAACTGGACACGGTCAGGGAGGATCAGTCTGCATCCCAAATGGCACCCTATTCCCTATGCGGTGGACTACTTTTGACCAGGGCCCATAGGGTTCTGTTCAAAAGAGGTACAACATGTAGGGAATAGGGTGCTCTTTGGGATGCTGCCGCTGTCTCTTGGAGGCCTGCTGGGTCACTCTCTAAAGCTCCTTACCGGAAATGGACCTCTATTTTTAGACGCATAAAAATGCTTTTCCGTGTTTATGTTTTTTTAAGTCAAGGTGATTCATTTTTTGAGTTTTGGGGTCAGCTCAGGTTGGCAACGTCAGTGGATTCTTTTTTGATAGTAGGCCGAAGCAGTAACGCATAACATTATGGTGGCCATTATCTGTGAATAATATCCCGAATAAGTCTGATCTTTACAGTGGACTGATAAGTGTGTCAATTTGTCTCACTAGGTTGTTTTGACAGTTGTGGGGTGTTGTCTCAGCCACCTCAGTCATTGACAGTGTGGGGTTTGGACTGAGGAGAGGCCTTGGTAGTCTGTGGAGAGAGGTACCCTGTTGGCACCCCTGCTGTGGTGATAATTGAAGGGGGGGGGGGGTCTGAAGGTGCCATCTGGGGGCCCTCTCTCACACTCACAGTCAAGGAAGGAAAGTTGTCTTGGAATGTGCTCCATCCCACTCAATCTATACACCCACAGATTACAGTTACTGTAAGGAACGACGCTGCAGAAGAGAAGCAGGTACATTCAATTTGGAACGGACATGCAACAGGACGGGAACAGCGTCAGAACTGGGAAACACAAAGATAAACGACAATCAATGCAACAGCGGAGGAACAGAGCTGGGGAACTGACAAATATCGGGGAAGTAATTAACAGGTGATTGTGTCCATGTGAGTCCAATATCGCTGAGGCGCGTGACGAGGGAAGGCAGGTGTGCGTACTGATGGTGGCAGGAGTGCGTAATGCAGGGCAGCCTGTCGCCCTCGAGCGCCAGGGGGGAAGAGCAGGAGCAGGCGTGACAGTTACAATCTACTGTTACTAGATGGAATATCTGCCTACCTTTGTAACATATACTTCACATGTTTTTCCATTCAGGGTGATTAGCCCAGGGGTGTCAAACTCAATCAGCGCAAGGGCCATATTGGAAAAACACAAGATGTACGTGGGCCAAACATAGCCTGTTACCAAAAAACGTCCATATTTGTTTAAATATGGCCCTTTATTGTCATGTCTTGTTATGTCTGTTCCTGTCCTTTCTCTTCACTCTGTCTCTCTCTGCTGGTCTTTTTAGGTTACCTTCTCTGTCTCTCATTCTTCAGCTGTTCTACATCTCCCCTAACTAGCTCATGCACTCTTTCCCACCTGTTCTCTCTTCCCCCTCTGATTAGGTCTCTATTTCTCTCTCTGTTCCTGCTACTTTCAGTGTCTGATTCTTGTTTGTGTTTTTGATGCCAGAAGCAAGCTGTCGTCTCGTTTGCTTCCACCTTGTCCTATCCTGTCGGAGTCTGCCTGGCAGGTGCATCCTGCATTATACTAACGTTCTTTTTGTTCCATTGACAACGTTGGAAGAGGATTTATGCCATTCCTGTTTTTTCATTAAAGAACTCTGTTTTCTGTTAAAACCGCTTTTGGGTCTTCACTCAAGTACATAACAGAAGAATCAGACCAGGAATGGACCCAGCGGCTCCGGACCCTTTTCACTCCGCCGTCGAGATCCAGGGAGCGATGCTAGGCAGACACGAGGAGGAATTGTCTGCTGCTCGACATGCCGTTGAGACCCTGGCCGTCCAAGTCTCCGACCTCACAAGACGGGTTCACCAACTCCACCTCGATCCACCGCCCACTTCCAGGGTTTCCGAGTCTCCGGAGCCCAGGATCAACAACCCGCCGTGTTACTCTGGGGAGCCCACTGAGTGCCGCTCATTCCTCACTCAGTGTGACGTGGTGTTCTCTCTCCAGCCCAACACTTACCCAGGAGCGCAGCCCGCATCGCCTACGTCATTTCTCTCCTTACCGGACGGGCGCGTGAGTGGGGCACGGCAATCTGGGAGGCGAGGGCTGAGTGTATTAACCAGTATCAGGACTTTAAGGAGGAGATGATACGGGTTTTTGACCGTTCTGTTTTTGGGGAGGAGGCTTCCAGGGCCCTGTCTTCCCTATGTCAGGGAATCGATCCATAACGGATTATTCTATTGAGTTTCGCACTCTCGCTGCCTCTAGTGACTGGAACGAGCCGGCTTTGCTCACTCGTTTTCTGGAGGGTCTCCTCGTCGAGGTTAAGGATGAGATCCTCTCCCGGGAGGTTCCTTCCAGTCTGGACTCCTTAATAGCTCTCGCTATTCGCATAGAGCGACGGTTTGATCTTCGTCGCCGAGCACGTGGAAAGGAGTTCGCGTTCTCCGTTGCTCCCCTCTCCACATCACTGCCACCTGCCGCATCACTGCCACCCTCCTCCGCCGGCTCGGATGCTGAGCCTATGCAGCTGGGGGGTATCCGCATCTCGGCCAAGGAGAAGGAACGGAGAATCACCAATCGCCTCTGTCTCTACTGCGGCTCCGCTGGTCATTTTGTCACCTCATGTCCAGTAAAAGCCAGAGCTCATCAGTAAGAGGAGGGCTACTGGTGAGCGCAACTACTCAGGCCTCTCCTTCTGGATCACGCACTACCTTTCCGGTCCATCTCCGCTGGCCCGGTTCATCTGCTTCCTGCAGTGCCTTGATAGACTCTGGGGCGGAGGGCTGTTTTATGGACGAGACCTGGGCTCGGGAACATGACATTCCTCTCAGACAGTTAGGGAGCCCACGGCCTTGTTCGCTTTAGATGGTAGTTCTCTCCCCAAGATTCAGCGTGAGACGCTGCCTTTAACCCTCACTGTCTCTGGTAATCATAGCGAAACCATTTCTTTTTTAATTTTTCGTTCACCTTTTACACCTGTTGTTTTGGGTCATCCCTGGCTAGTGCGCCATAACCCTTCTATTAATTGGTCTAGTAATACTATCCTATCCTGGAATGTTTCTTGTCATGTGACCTGTTTAATGTCTGCTATCCCTCCTGTTTCCTCTGTCCCTTCTTCACAGGAGGAGCCTGGCGATTTGACAGGGGTGCCGGAGGAGTATCACGATCTGCGCACGGTGTTCAGTCGTTCCAAGGCCACTTCTCTCCCTCCACACCGGTCGTATGACTGTAGTATTGATCTCCTTCCGGGAACTACTCCCCCGGGGTAGATTATACTCTCTGTCGGCTCCCGAACGTAAGGCTCTCGAGGATTATTTGTCTGTTTCGCTCGACGCTGGTACCATAGTCTCCTCCTCCTCTCCCGCCGGAGCGGGGTTTTTTTTGTTCAGAAGAAGGACGGGTCCCTGCGCCCATGCGTGGATTATCGAGGGCTGAATGACATAACAGTTAAGAATCGTTATCCGCTTCCTCTTATGTCTTCAGCCTTCGAGATCCTGCAGGGAGCCAGGTTTTTCACCAAATTGGACCTTCGTAACGCCTACCATCTCGTGCGCATCAGGGAGGGGGACGAGTGGAAGACGGCGTTTAACACTCCGTTAGGGCACTTTGAATACCGGGTTCTTCCTTTCGGCCTCGTTAACGCTCCAGCTGTCTTTCAGGCACTAGTTAACGACGTCCTGAGAGACATGCTGAACATTTTTGTTTTCGTTTACATGGACGATATCCTGATTTTTTCACCGTCTCTCCCGATTCATGTTCAGCACGTGCGACGCGTCCTCCAGCGCCTTTTGGAGAACTGTCTTTATGTGAAGGCTGAGAAGTGCACTTTTCATGCCGCCTCTGTCCCTTTTCTCGGTTCCGTTATTTCCGCTGAGGGCATTAAGATGGATCCCGCTAAGGTCCAGGCTGTCATTGATTGGCCCGTTCCTAAGTCACGCGTCGAGCTGCAGCGCTTTCTGGGCTTCGCTAATTTCTATCGTCGTTTCATCCGTAATTTCGGTCAGGTGGCAGCTCCCCTCACAGCCCTTACTTCTGTTAAGACGTGCTTTAAGTGGTCCGTTTCCGCCCAGGGAGCTTTTGATCTTCTTAAGAATCGTTTTACATCCGCACCTATTCTTGTTACACCTGACATCTCTAGACAGTTTGTTGTTGAGGTTGACGCGTCAGAGGTGGGCGTGGGAGCCATTCTTTCTCAGCGCTCTCTCTCTGACGGCAAGGTCCATCCTTGCGCGTTTTTCTCTCATCGCTTATCGCCGTCAGAACGTAACTATGATGTTGGTAATCGCGAACTGCTCGCCATCCGCTTAGCCCTAGGCGAATGGCGACAGTGGTTGGAGGGGGCGACCGTTCCTTTTGTCGTTTGGACTGACCATAGGAACCTTGAGTACATCCGTTCAGCCAAACGACTTAATGCGCGTCAGGCTCGTTGGGCTCTGTTTTTCGCTCGTTTCGAGTTTGTTATTTCTTATCGTCCGGGCTCAAAAACACCAAGCCTGATGCTTTATCTCGTCTCTTCAGTTCTTCTGAGGTCTCCACCGACCCCGAGGGGATTCTCCCTGGGGGCGTGTTGTCGGGTTGACTGTCTGGGGAATTGAGAGGCAGGTAAAGCAAGCACTCGCTCACACTCCGTCGCCGCGAGCTTGTCCTAGGAACCTTCTGTTCGTTCCCGTTCCTACTCGTCCGGCCGTTCTTCAGTGGGCCCACTCTGCCAAGTTAGCCGGCCACCCCGGCGTTCGGGGTACGCTCGCTTCCATTCGCCAGCGTTTCTGGTGGCCCACTCGGGAACGTGACGCGCGTCGATTTGTCGCCGCTTGTTCGGTCTGCGCGCAGACTAAATCTGGGAACTCTCCTCCTGCCGGCCGTCTCAGACCGCTTCCCATTCCCTCTCGACCGTGGTCTCACATCGCTTTAGATTTTATCACCGGACTGCCTTCATCAGCGGGGAAGACAGTTATTCTTACGGTTGTCGATAGATTCTCTAAGGCGGCTCATTTCATTCCTCTCGCTAAGCTCCCTTCTGCTAAGGAGACGGCTCAGATCATTATCGAGAATGTTTTCCGAATTCATGGCCTTCCGTCTGACGTCGTTTCCGACAGAGGCCCGCAGTTCACGTCTCAATTTTGGAGGGAGTTTTGCCGTTTGATTGGGGCTTCCGTCAGTCTCTCGTCCGGCTTTCATCCCCAGTCTAACGGTCAAGCCGAACGGGCCAATCAGACTGTTGGTCGCATTTTACGCAGTCTTTCTTTTCGTAACCCTGCGTCTTGGTCAGAACAGCTCCCTGGGCAGAGTACGCCCACAACTCGCTTCCTTCGTCTGCTACCGGTCTATCTCCTTTTCAGAGTAGCCTCGGGTACCAGCCTCCGCTGTTCTCATCTCAGCTCGCCGAGTCCTGCGTCCCCTCCGCTCAGGCTTTTGTCCAGCGTTGCGAGCGCACCTGGAAGGGGGGTCAGGTCGGCACTTTGCCGTAATAGGGCGCAGACTGTGAGGGCCGCTAATAAGCGTAGGACCAAGAGTCCTAGATATTGTTGCGGTCAGAGAGTATGGCTCTCCACTCAGAACCTTCCCCTTAAGACAGCTTCTCGCAAGTTGGCCCCGCGGTTCATTGGTCCGTTCCGTATTTCTCAGGTCATTAATCCTGTCGCAGTGCGACTTCTTCTCCCGCGCTATCTTCGTCGCGTTCACCCGGTCTTCCATGTCTCCTGTGTTAAGCCCGTTCTTCGCGCCCCGCTCGTCCCCCCCCCATCCTTGTCGAGGGCGCACCCATCTACAGGGTTCGTAAGATTTTGGACATGCGCCCTCGGGGCCGTGGTCATCAGTACCTAGTGGATTGGGAGGGGTACGGTCCTGAGGAGAGGAGTTGGGTTCCCTCTCGGGACGTGCTGGACCGTTCGCTGATCGATGATTTCCTCCGTTGCCGCCAGGTTTCCTCCTCGAGTGCGCCAGGAGGCGCTCGGTGAGTGGGGGGTACTGTCATGTCTTGTTATGTCTGTTCCTGTCCTTTCTCTTCACTCTGTCTCTCTCTGCTGCTCTTTTTAGGTTACCTTCTCTGTCTCTCATTCTTCAGCTGTTCTACATCTCCCCTAACTAGCTCATGCACTCTTTCCCACCTGTTCTCTCTTCCCCCTCTGATTAGGTCTCTATTTCTCTCTCTGTTCCTGCTACTTTCAGTGTCTGATTCTTGTTTGTGTTTTTGATGCCAGAAGCAAGCTGTCGTCTCGTTTGCTTCCACCTTGTCCTATCCTGTCGGAGTCTGCCTGGCAGGTGCATCCTGCATTATACTAACGTTCTTTTTGTTCCATTGACAACGTTGGAAGAGGATTTATGCCATTCCTGTTTTTTCATTAAAGAACTCTGTTTTCTGTTAAAACCGCTTTTGGGTCTTCACTCAAGTACATAACACTTTATAATGTCCACTTATGTACGTAGGATGCTTCATATTGGATTTTTTAACATATTAAAACAAAAGAAGAGATCAAAAATGTTTGTCCAGCCTTTGCTGGTATGCTTGCCGACTTGCATAATGTGCTGCGACCCTAATCAAAAATGATTTCATAACTCAAAATAACAAAACATAGCTAGGTTGTTATGATATTTTAACTTAAAACATGTTGACCTTTGTTTTGCACTGCATGGATCACTGGTGCGGTTGAATGCAACATTGCTGTATGTTGCACTCAAAATGTCTTGTAGTTGAGTAGCCAGCAAAGGCTCCTGCTTAAATGTTTGCTGTCATAGACCTACATGTTTCTCCTTTTCATGGTGTTTTGTTGCAGGTTTTGGTCTGGTAGAAGATTGGGTCAGTGCCATTAGTGATAATATGATACAGAGCACTGGCTGCCTCGTGTGTGGTTGTGTGTGTGGGTCTGGGACGAGGGGTTGTGTGTGTGTGGAAATGCACTGCCGTTTGGCGTGCAGCACGTTGGCAGTGCTTGCTGTGACTTGTAGTGCAACTCACGGCGGGCTTTATGGAAGCAGGCCAAAATGAATTCACAACCCAAATTATTGCTTGGACCGGATAGAAATGTGTCATGGGCTGATTTCGGCCCACGGGCCTTGTGTTTGTTTGACACATGGATTAACCAATACCAGGGGTCGGCAACAGGCAGCATGTGATTTTTTTTGGTGCCCCCCAGAGTTTTTAGGATTTTAGTTTTTGGTATAAATACTAAAATCACCAGGACTTTAGCAAAAAGAAACTTGGGCCTTAGTTGCGGTCAATTTGCAGTGTACAGTACAATGATTATAATTGTGTTCCGGAATCTAGTTGCCTACCCCTGGCCTATATTTTCTGTTACTGTAACTCTGTCCTGTCAACTATACTGAACAAAAATATAAACGCAACATGTAAAGTCTTGGTCCTATGTTTCATGAGCTGAAATAAAAAATCCTCAGAAATGTTCCATATGCACAAAAAGCTTATTTCTCTCAAATTTTGTGCACAAATTTGTTTACTTCCCTGTTAGTGAGCATTTCTCATTTGCCAAGATAATCCATCTACCTGACAGGTGTGACATATCAAGAATCCGATTCAAGAGTATGATCATTACACAGGTGCATCTTGTGCAGGGGACAATAAAAGTCCACTATAAAATATGTTTTTCACACAACACGATGATGCAGATGTCTCAAGTGTTGAGGGGGCGTTTAATTGGCATGCTGACTGCAGGAATGTCCACCAGAGCTGTTGCCAGAGAATTTAATGTTAATTTCTCTACCATAAACCGCCTCTAATGTCGTTTTAGAGAATTTGGCAGTACATCCAACCAGCCTCACAACCACAGACTACGTCTAACCACATAAGCCCAGGACCTCCACATCCGTCTTCTTCACCTGCGGGATGACCTGAGACCAGCCACCCGGACAGCTGATGAAACTGAGGAGTATTTCTGTCTGTAATAAAGCCCTTTTGTGAGGAAAAACTCATTCTGATTGGCTGGGCCTGGCTCCCCAGTGGGTGGGCCTATGCCCTCCCAGGCCCACCCATGGCTGCACCCCTGCCCAGTCATGTGAAATCCGAAGATTAGGGCCTAATGAATTTATTTAAATTGACTGGTTTCCTTATATGAACTGTATCTCAGTAAAATCGCTGAAATTATTGCTTGTTGTTATACTTTTGTTCAGTATAGTTCCAGGATCCTCCATTGCCTAATGCCTGTTACAAACCTCTTCCATAGGCCAACTCATCTCCTCATAGACAAGGAACGTCATGGGAGGAAAATAATACATATCAGCTTGGGTCTTTCCAATGCCTTTTTCACTATACATAATATGTTAATAATATGTACTCGGTGTTCAATGATTCTGCTATCATCAAGGTTGAAAATGGTTCTCCTGGTTTTAGATGTTTTATTTAGGGTGGTGTCTGACAGGGTTCTCTGGTTTCACAGCCCCACCTCTGGTCTCTGTGTCGCCAGCCACTTGTAACAGAGTAGGTCCTTTGCCTCCAAAAACACAATCAATTACGATATTGCAGCATGGCTGTTAGTGTTTTCATATACAGTAAAGGAAGGTGAGATGTGCTTCAAATTGTAGTGTTGCCAGTTAACCAATACGTATTTTAGGCTACATTTGTCACAGGAATAATTGCAAAAGCCTGCCTGCCAGTCCAGCATCTTTAATTTCACAAAGCCTCACTTCCCAGATAGTTTCTCTGTTTTCAAAAGTATTCCATACTAGGCTCTCTGTATATATGTTTCATCTACAAAATGTTTTTGTTTGAAATTGTCTGTCTCTTTGTACATGTGTGTACATGTGTGTTATCCTTTCCCCTCCTTTGGCTTACTCCACTGTTCCTTTTGTCCCTGGGGAAAAAGAGAAAAGCATCTCCCCAGCCCAGCAAGACACGGAGCAGCCAAACATTTCTTCATTTCTAATCACACCCTCCCTCTAATTGTGGTTTGGACATCTCCTTTCTCTCCTCACTTGCCTAGCTCTGCTGCTCCAGCAGTCTCACCTTGCAAGTCCATACAAGCCAGCCGCTTCTTTTGACATGCCTTCCTGAACAATAGCTCTGGTGTAAATAAAGAGGTGTGTGTGTGTGTGTGTGTGTGTGTGTGTGTGTGTGTGTGTGTGTGTGTGTGTGTGTGTGTGTGTGTGTGTGTGTGAGTGACACACTGTGGAGAGGAGCGCTGCCCTTGCAAGGCTCAAGTCTCTGCTTGGCAGGCTGAGGCAGAAGTCGTTTTTAACAGTGTTCCTCCCAGGGCCTTGTGTGGAAAAACGACAGGGAAACCCAATATAGGGCCATAGTTTCCCCTTGTTTTATCTGAAATCAGCCGCGGTGAAAGAACAATAAAGGGTTGCACACACCGAGCGTGAATGCTAAATGACTCATACTCTCAATAGTTACCATTTCAACGACAACTGTGTTCTTGTTTTGTTTTCCTTGATCATTTTTTGCAACACTTCCCATTTTATCAGCCTATTTCATGTTATTCAGGCATACAGTCAATATATGCAGCAAATATGAAAAATACAAGATTATACATTGAAGGTAAGAGGCAGCAGGTGCTACCCGCAATGACTTGTTCAGTAGATGTGTGATGTGAAACACATGGTGGACTTCAAACTAGGAGCTGTACGTTGGCTTTGAGTTTGGGTCGATAAACCAGAAATTGCCGACTCCAACCATACCAATCACTTGATCGCAGGCACATTGCTGATATAGTTCATTACGCTCAGTAGCCTATACCACAGAAATGTGAAGTTGGAAATTAAATAGGTTTGCAATATGGGTGATTGTTAATGGGACAATTGATGGCTACAACATCAAACTACTAGTAGTAGTTTAAAGGGTCATTAAAAAAAACTGTGGTGCGCATGATTGTTATCAATTCAGGCAATTTCTCGCAAAATATGGATTTTTGTCCAGCTCTACATAGGCTACAAAGCTCCTCCTCACACTACTAGAAGATTATAGGCTGTCTCCAACATGACGAGCAGCTAATCTGAGCCTGACTCTGGACCCTTCCAAGACGTTAGTCAAGGGTGTCTAGAGAGAAATACCGGGCCTGGTACACACTGGAATGCCTGTGGGAGTGGTGACTTATCGTAGCATGCAGGGCCGGCTCCAGGCAGAAGGAGGGGAGGAGTCAACTTAATGAGAATAGTAGAATACATAAGGTGCAATTTCAACATTCGGCTGTGCGTCAGCAGTTTTCTCTTGTTAAGATATAATTTTGTTAGTCACTTTCACTAAGTTAACATTTACATGAATTAGTACAATTGCATGACATTTCTTATAAAATGTGTGTGTGTGTGGGGGGGGGGGGGGGGCTGTTAGCATGCATGGCATCCTGTATGTAGGAGAGAATGAATGGCCTGGGGGAAGATTGCAGTCATTCTGAGTATTGCAGTCAGAATGTAATATTTCTAATATTTTTGTTCATTTTATCTCACAAACACACACACACTGCCCATACGCTAAAACATCCCACCGGTGACAGCTCACCATGCGGTCACACTCATTTACACATTATACATTTACATTTTCTCTCTCCCTATCCGTCTTTCCATTTCGAAATATTGTAACCCTGCATGTGTCAATGTCTGTATGGAACATTGAAAATAGATAACACTGTAGCTAGTTGTCAGAGAGTTGTTGTCTGTTGAAAGAGGCTCGTATGCTTCCTTCCTGTCCCAGCATCACTTTGTATTGGACTCTGTGTAGAGCTCTGTAGAGAGCAGAGGGGCTTCTCTCACCGTCCTCTTTATCCAAGAGGGTCTCAGCCTGAGGTTTAGTGGTACAAGTGGCAGTTTGTCAATCCCCCCACCACTTTGTTCAAGGGGCTAAGCGTACACAGGAAATTCACTTGCATTTACACAGACACACACACTCAGGCACAGAGTCATCATGTTGTCATACTCCCATTGTCAATAAAAAGCTGGAGCTAAAGCTCTGACTAGCGGAGAATAAACTGGACGCTAACAAAACAAAGAGAGTCGCACACTCTATTTAAGCTTCCAGTAATTTATTGGGTAAAACACCAATGTTTCAGTATCACTGTGCCTTCTTCCCATTTGGTGTTTTACCCAATAAATCACTGGCAGTTTATACAGTTGAAGTCAGAAGTTTACATACACCTTAGCCAAACACATTGAAACTCAGTTTTTCACAATTCCTGACATTTAATCCTAGTAAAAATGCCCTGTTTTAGGTCAGTTAGGATCACCACTTTATTTTAAGAATGTGAAATGTCAGAATAATAGTAGAAAGAATGATTTATTTAAGTTTTTATTTCTTTCATCACATCCCCAAAAGTTTACATACACTCAATTACTATTTGGTAGCATTGCCTTTAAATTGTTTAACTTGAGTCAAGCGTTTCGGGTAGCCTTCCACAAGCTTCCCACAATAAGTTGGGTGTCAGAGTCGTGTGTATAGGTAGCAGGGAAGTCAGGCGCAAGAGAATCCAACTGAGTGTAATGGAATTATTTAATAACAATAAACGAAACATACTCCAAACACTAAATGTAACAAATAAACATAGTGGGTGCGAGGACCCGTCGCTCACCAATACAAAACAACACTGAAATAACAAACAATCTCTGACAAAGACTTGAGGGGAAACAGAAGGTTAAATACACATCGGGTAATGAATGGGATTGAAACCAGGTGTGTGGGAAGACAAGACAAAACCAAAAGAAAATGATAAATGGATCAATGATGGCTAGAAGACCGGGGACGTCGACCGCCGAGCACCACCCGAACAAGGAGAGGCTTCGACTTCGGCAGAAGTCGTGACATTGGGTGAATTTTGGCCCATTCCTCCTGACAGAGCTGGTGTAACTGAATCAGTTTTGTAGGCCTCCTTGCTTGCACACGCTTTTTCAGTTCTGCTCACATATTTTCTATAGGTTTGAGGTCAGGGCTTTGTGATGGCCACTCCAATACCTTGACTTTGTTGTCCTTATGCCATTTTGCCACAACTTTGGAAGTATGCTTGGGGTCATTGTCCATTTGGAAGATCCATTTGTAACTAAGCTTTAACTTCCTAACTGATGTCTTTAGATGTTGCTTCAATATATCCACATAAATTCCCTTCCGCATGATGACATCTATTTTGTGAAGTGCACCAGTCCCTCCTGCACCAAAAGCACCCCCACAACTTGAAGCTGCCACTCCCGTGCATCACGATTGGGATGGTGTTCTTCAGCTTACAAGCCTCCCCCTTTTCCTCCAAACATAACAATGGTCATTATGGCCAAACAGTTATATTTTTGTTTCATCAGACCAGAAGACATTTCTCCAAAAAGTATGATCTTTGTCCCCATGTGCAGTTGCAAACTGTAGTCTGGCTTTTTTATGGCGGTTTTGGAGCAGTGGCTTCTTCCTTGCTGAGCGGCCTTTCAGGTTATGTCAATATAGGACTTGTTTTACTGTGGATATAGATACTTTTGTACCTGTTTCCTCCAGCATCTTCACAAGGTCCTTTGCTGTTGTTCTGGGATTGATTTGCACTTTTCTCACGTAAGTACATTAATCTCTAGGAGAGAACGCGTCTCCTTCCTGAGTGGTATGACAGCTGCGTGGTCCCATGGTGTTTATACTTGCGTACTATTGTTTGTACAGATGAACGTGGTACCTTCAGGCGTTTGGAAATTGCTCCTAAGGATGAACCACACTTGTGGAGGTCTACAAAGGTTTTCTAAGGTCTCGGCTGATTTCGTTTGATTTTCCCATGATATCAAGCAAAGGTGCACTGAGTTTGAAGGTAGGCCTTGAAATACATCCACAGGTAAACCTCCAATTGACTCAAATGATGTCAATTAGCCTATCAGAAGCTTCTAAAGCCATGGCATATTTTTCTGGAATTTTCCAAACTGTTTAAAGGCACAGTCAACTTAGTGTATGTAAACTTCAGACCCACTGGAATTGTGATTAATTGAAATCATCTATTTGTAAACAATTGTTGGAAAAATGACTTGTGTCATGCAAAGTAGATGTCCTAACAGACTTGCCAAAACTATAGTTTGTTAACAAGAAATGTGTGGAGTGGTTGATACACTTAGGTTGGAGTCATTAAACTTGTTTTTGTAAACTCCTGACTTCAACTGTAAATATACAGAGAGTGTGCGACTCTATTTATTTATTTTTATATCTTATTTTTATATAATTGTCAAACATCACCAGTGGACATCTCTCTCTCTCTCTCTGTCTGTCTCCTGTGCTGCTCCTGTTTGCCTCAGTCAGTGTAATAGGTGTGGAATAACAGTGTTTCTAAGTCAGTGTAATAGGTGTGGAATAACAGTGTTTCTCAGTCAGTGTAATAGGTGTGGAATAACAGTGTTTCTCAGTCAGTGTAATAGGTGTGGAATAACAGTGTTTCTCAGTCAGTGTAATAGGTGTGGAATAACAGTGTTTTTCAGTCAGTGTAATATGTGTAGAATAACAGTGTTTCTTAGTCAGTGTAATAGGTGTGGAATAACAGTGTTTCTCAGTCAGTGTAATAGGTGTGGAATAACAGTGTTTCTCAGTCAGTGTAATAGGTGTGGAATAACAGTGTTTCTCGGTCAGTGTAATAGGTGTGGAATAGCAGTGTTTCTCGGTCAGTGTAATAGGTGTGGAATAGCAGTGTTTCTCAGTCAGTGTAATAGGTGTGGAATAACAGTGTTTCTCAGTCAGTGTAATAGGTGTGGAATAACAGTGTTTCTCAGTCAGTGTAATAGGTGTGGAATAACAGTGTTTCTCAGTCAGTGTAATAGGTGTGGAATAACAGTGTTTCTCAGTCAGTGTAATAGGTGTGGAATAACAGTGTTTCTCAGTCAGTGTAATAGGTGTGGAATAACAGTGTTTCTCAGTCAGTGTAATAGGTGTGGAATAACAGTGTTTCTCAGTCAGTGTAATAGGTGTGGAATAACAGTGTTTCTCAGTCAGTGTAATAGGTGTGGAATAACAGTGTTTCTAAGTCAGTGTAAGAGGTGTGGAATAGCAGTGTTTCTCGGTCAGTGTAATAGGTGTGAATAACAGTGTTTCTAAGTCAGTGTAATAGGTGTGAATAACAGTGTTTCCCAGGGACTGACTTTCTCCCTCTTTCCCTAAAGCCTGTCATCACTCGTCCAAACGTTAAAAAAATGTCAGGCCATTTCTAAGAGGATGATAGACAGGACAAAAAGCGTGTCCTCAGCGTGTCTGTGTCTGTCTGTTTGCTTGTCCATGTGCCTGTGTGCGTACGTTTGAGCATGTGTGTGTGTGTGTGTGTGTGTGTGTGTGTGTCTCTACTCTACATATAGTCCCAAAGCTGGGGTCAGAGAGATAAAGCATTTGTCCCTGGTGCCATGAAGTGCTGTGCTCGGTGGGACTCTACACAGGGCAGCAGCCAGAAAGCTTTATAGTGTGTGTGCAGGCAGGCAGGGAAGAGCCTACCCGTGTCATGCCTTCGTCCACTTAATGCTGCTAGCTGAACTGTTTAGAGTTGTGTTCCTGTTTAAAGCCCAGGTAGCGTCGTCTCTCCTCCCTCCTCATGTCTGAGGAGATATTGTTAGGACGTAGCCGTGAAGGAAATAACATGAAGGGGTTTTCTGAATGTTGTGTTGTTCCCTGTGTTGCTGCTATCATACACCCACCACCATCTGGACTCTACAGAGATATGGAGTCTGAGCTCTTGCTTTGATCGGCATTCTCAGAAGAGGCTAGAAATGCAACCTTTTAGCACAATTAGGAAATACTGGCCCAAAGAGGAACTTTTTTACAAGATGTGTAATGCCGGAAAATTATATTGTAAGACATTTTTAATGAAGTAAACCAGTAGCTAGTTTCAGTGACAAGTTAGACCTTGCTGTATCTGTATCTGGAAGATGTCTGGTTTAGGTGGTGAAGTTGATCTCCTGGAACATTCTTCTCACGCTGTTCTCTCTTGACAGACATTGGCTGTTGGCTGTTACAGGGTCATGGTGGGGATGGGAATGCTGGACTGGTGTGTGTGTGTGTGTGTGTGTGTGTGTGTGTGTGTGTGTGTGTGTGTGTGTGTGTGTGTGTGTGTGTGTGTGTGTGTGTGTGTGTGTGTGTGTGTGTGTGTGTGTGTGTGTGTGTAAAAACAAGGTTATTTACACCATCTTATGGGCACACATCTGTCTGGCTCTGTGTCTCGCTATGATGACAGCAGATGTTTGACTCTCAAGACATGCAGGATAGCTGATGGTGCTCTACGCTACGATGGGATCTTGGAGGCGTTGTCCCAACTCCCCCTGTTCCTCCTGATCATTCTGCCCCTGCTGCTGGTCATTGATTGTTCACGGAGACAAAATGTTGGTATTCATCTCCTCTTGCACTGTAAACAGCAGCTGGGCAAACTTAGAGGGGATATCTTGTCTCGAGGCTTCACCATGTGGACTCACCTGTCCTTTGATACCCCACAGAATGTGTGCCTGTCCCTTTTTGTCTGTACCTCCTTTTACATTCTAGCAAGGCAAACGTTTGTCATTGTGAAAAGCCTAATTCAAAAGTAAACATTGGGATTCCAACAATGGGTGGAATGTGTTTTTCCCCCCCTCCCCCTCACCACTTTGCCTGGGTGTGTAGCTCCTTTACATTGACAAGGTTGGGTTGGGTGCAGAAAAATTGCAGAGCAGGTCGCAGGGTCTCAAATTATCTGTAGGGAATGATAACCACAAGACAGTGGACTTGTCCCAACTCTTAAGAGGGACACAAAGGTCACACTAGTTTTGATCTTTTTCCTGTTCTGGAAAAATCTAAAACATTTGGCGAGGGCTGGCACGGTAATGGTGTAACCGATGATTATGGATGAAAATCAAATCAAATAACCTGCTTAATAAATAGATACATAATCAATAAACAAATAATGCATTGAATATGATGATACAATTATAATAAAATACATGTTTTATACTGTATATACAGTACCAGTCAAAAGTTTGGACACACCTACTCATTCAAGAGTTTTTCTTTATTTTTTACTATTTTCTACATTGTAGAATAATAGTGAAGACATTAAAACTATGATATAACACATATGGAATTATGTAGTAGCCAAAGAAGCTTTGCACACTCTTGGCATTCTCTCAACCAGCTTCATGAGGAATGCTTTTCCAACGGTCTTGAAGGAGTTCCCAAAGATGCTGAGCACTTGTTGCCTGCTTTTCCTTCACTCTGCAGTCCAACTCATCCCAAACCATCTCAATTAGGTTGAGTGATTGTAGAGGCCAGGTCATTTGATGCAGCACCATCACTCTCCTTCTTGTTCAAATAGCCCTTACACAGCCTGGAGGTGTGATTTGGGTCATTGTCCTGTTGAATGCCTCCATGCCTCACGGTGGGAACCACAAATGCGCATATAATGCTACTCTGTGTCTCACAAAGACACAGCGATTGGAAACCTTTTACTCATCAGACCAAAGGACAGATTTCCACCGGTATAATGCCCATTGCTCGTGTTTCTTGGCCTAAGCAAGTCTCTTCTTATTATCGGTGTCCTTTAGTAGTGGTTACTTGCAGCAATTCGACCATGAAGGCCTGATTCACGCAAGACGCTGGGTCTTCCTTTCCTGTGGCGGTCCTCATGAGAGCCAGTTTCATCATAGCGCTTGATGGTTTTTGCGACTGCACTTGAAGAAACTTTCAATGTTCTTGAAATTTTCCGTGTTGACTAACCTTCATGTCTTAACGTAATGATGGACTGTTGTTTCTCTTTTGCTTATTTGAGCTGTTCTTGCCACAATATGGACTTGGTCTTTTACCAAATAGGGCTATCTTCTGTATACCACCCCTACCTTGTCACACACAACTGATTGGCTCAAATGCATTAAAAAGGAAAGAAATTCCACAAATTAACAAGGCACACCTGTTAATTGAAATACATTCCAGGTGACTACCTCATGAAGCTGGTTGAGAGAATGACAAGAGAGTGCAAAGCTGTCATCAAGGCAAAGGGTGGCTACTTTGAAGAATCTCAAATATAAAATATATTTTGATTACATGATTCCATGTGGTATTTCATAGTTTTGGTGTCTTCACTATTATTCTACAATGTAGAACATAGTAAAAAATAAAGATTAACCCTTGAATGAGTCGTTGTGTCCAAACTTTTGACTGGTAATGTATATTTATTTATCAACTTCATATTCAAGTCAGCAAACTTGACCCAAAAGCAGTAAAGTAAAAGTATGCTTAGTTTACATCTAACATCCGATATAAGGAGAGACGAGAGGAGGCAAAACTAGGACGTTTTAGAATTCTTTGTGGAATGAACAGCTGACTGAAGACGGGACTACTGGGCATTCATAAAGATGAAGCATGTGTTTGAGTCTGTTTCCACGGTAACATGGACTCTTTACAACTTGATGAAACTTTGTTGCTCCTTGTTTCAGCAAGGTGTTGTAGCAAATAATCGTTGGTTGCCTCGGTAACCCCCACCCCCCCAACCCCTTCCTACAACAGCAGCACATGCAGTCAGAAAACAAATAACCGTCATCCAAAATCCCATGACCTTCACAGCCCTATGTTTGACTGTCAGTGAAAATGTGATAACTGACACAGCATTGTTTCATGAGGAACATATCAGTTGATGAAGTTTGCCCCAAAAATGGCAATGTATCGCCCATCCAGAAAGAGAGAATAAGTGAGAGAGGGAGAGAGTGAAAGAGCGAGATATAGTGAGAGAGAGAGAGAGAGAGACAGAGAGAGAGAGAAGCCCATCGGACCCCATCCATCCCAAGGGAGTGGGACCGGGAAGCAGGAGATGATCACACCAACGGTTGGCTGGTTGGCTCCAGTGAAAAGAATTGGTGCAGTCAGCGGTTTCCTTTTGAAAAAGGCCCGGGATTGTTGTTGTAGGGTGTTCAGTCAGGGGAGAGAGGATTTGGGGGAGAGATAAAGTTATTTATTAGCCAGAGTCATTTAAACGGGAAACTCTGCCATGATGAGGGCGGATGAGAATGGGAACTGGCATGCCATGCTGACTGGTAATGCCAAGGGTGGCATGCTGCCAGGGAAGTAGTCAAACCTATAGCTCAGGTTTTGGACTGGTGGGGATGGTACTGACCCAGGGAGAGAGATTAGGGCTCTGTTTTTTTTAAGCTCATGTTTTGGAACTGAGCGAGTCGTCTGGAGACCTTGGGCAGTATCATCAAGACATTATCAAGATGATCAGGTATCAGTTAGATTTGTATGGGTTCTTTGGGTCAGTAATGTCCTTCCACAGAGATAGACTCGGGGCGGCAGGTAGCCTAATGGTTAGAGCGTTGGGCCACTAAGTGAAAGTTTGCTGGATCAAATCCCTGAGCTGACGAGGTAAAAATCTGCCGTTCTGCCCTTGAGCAAGGCAGTTAACCCACTGTTCTATGGGGGCTGAAGACGTGGCTGTTGATTTAAGGCAGTCCATGAACCTCTTTGGTTCAGAGGGGTTGGGTTCAATGTGGAAGACCCATTTCAGTTGAAAGCATTCAGTTGTACAACTTTCCCCCTTTCCCTCCCCCACTATTGAACTATTATCAAATTCTTATACCTTTGCCCTCTTCTCCAATTGCATTTAACAATATCTTCACACCTTGACTAAATCAAGGAACACCTTCTGATCACCCCCCTTTCAGTGATTTCTACTCCACTGTGAGGATGTTTTTACTAGCCCAAGAGGTGACAATCTTTCCATGACAAAGTGCTTTCTGATCCTCTGTTGAGGGCCCACTATAAAGCTCTCCTGCCTGCCTGTCCTGGGTGGATGGAGTTTAAAACATATTTAAAATATAAAAATATATCCCATTTAGCAGACGCTTTTGTCCAAAGCAACTTACAAGTCGGCTGGGGCCACTACTTTTACATATGGGTGGCCCCAGCGGGAATCAAACCCACGACGCTTGGCGTTGCAAGCGCCATGCTCTACCGACTGAGCCACACAGGACTGATTTGTGTCATCTAACTATTCTGATATCAACCTCAACTTGCCACTGGTTTCAAGACACAGTCACCTCCAAAATGATTGGCAAACTTATTGAGTATAAAAAATACTGTATAAAATAAATAATACACATGAGCAAAATGTTATGCTCAAAAATTTGAGAATTATATTATTTCATACTAATAAAATTGTTCAGAGAATAAGATTTTGCTTAACCAATTGTGAGCACTCGAGGGGTGTAAGGGTGGGAAAGGCCCACTTTTGGCCCCACCTGGTGGCCAAATGACTCGTTACAAGGTGTGACAGCTATCCCCAGAGGCTTAATAAACTGCAGCTGCACACCTTGCTGCAATTAGGGCTGCAGTAGCACAGAGGCCATGCAGGGGCATTCACATGGTAGACAGGTGCGAGGAGGATACACTGAAGCTGTGCCGCAATTGTTGGACCAGCCAGAAGAATTGAACCCCAATATGATTATGGTTTGAATCACTCTCTACCCTGGGGTAAAAGACGGTCTTCCCCAGTATTTAAGTTTACTTTAGTTATTGAATTAAATGGCCAGTGTTTGTTTTGTAGCATTTGCCATGTTTGAGTGAGAACTTTATTTTGGGACATGAAGATTCCCAAAGCTACATGTTAAGGCTTTTGAGTTAATAAATCTCCATTTGAGAACTGCATTTCCTTGTCTGACTCTTTGTTTTGCACTACAGTGCACGTGGCACACCTCTGCCTACAGAGTAATAAAAAAAAGATAGGTGTCAAAATATAAAAATAATGAATATACTTTGTGCACCCTCCCCGTGTGAGGATAATGGCACTCAGGCCTTTTCTACAATGTTTCATGAGATTGGACAACACCTTTTGGAGGGATCATTAGACCATTCCTCCATACAGAATCTATCCAGATCCTTGATGTCATTCAGTCTGCTTATGGACAGCCCTCGTCAATTAAAATCAACAGGGTTCAAGTCTGGAGACCGATGGCAATTGCAAAATGTTGTTTTTTGAGGTCACTTAACCATTTCTGTGTGCTTGGGGTCATTGTCTTGCTGGAAGATCCACTTGTGGGCAAGTTTCAGCCTCTTAGCAGAGGCAACCAGTTTTTTGCCAAAAAATGTCCTGGGACTTGGTAGAGTTCATTCTACCATTGACCTTAACCTCTTGAGACTAGGTGGCAGTGTTTGGATGAATAATGTACCCAAATGAAACTGCCTATTTCTCAGGCCCAGAAGCTAGAATATGCATATAATTAGCAGACTAGGATAGAAAACACTCTAAAGTTTCCAAAACTATCAAAATATTGTCTGTGAGTATAACAGAACTTATATTGCAGGAGAAAACCCTGAGGAAAATCCAATCAGGAAGTGCTGTTTTTTTTTAAACCTCTCTGTTCCATTGCTTTCCCTCCATTTAAAGGGATATCAACCAGATTCCTTTCCCTATGGCTTCCACATGGTGTGAACAGTCTTTAGACATAGTTTCAGGCTTTTATTCTGAAAAATGAGCAAAAATGATCACATTGTGTCAATGGATAGCTGTGTGTCCCCAGAGTTTTGCATTTAATTTTATTTTATTTAACTAGGCAAGTCTGTTAAGAACAAATTCTTATTTTCAATGACAGCCTAGGAACAGTGGGTTAACTGCCTGTTCAGGGGCAGAACGACAGATTTGTACATTGTCAGCTCGGGGGTTTGAACTTGGAACCTTCTGGTTACTAGTCCAATGCTCTAACCACTAGGGTACCCTGCCGCATGCTTGGGCAGCTTGGAGCAGACCTTTTCTCTCTCTCTCCTATTGAAAAGGCTACCGCCCGGTTGAAGTAATATTGTTTATTTATTTACTTTAACAAGGGCCCCAATATGACCAGTGGGAAGCAAAACCGCCTGATAACATCAAAGATCCACCACTATATTTTACAGTAGGAATGAGGTTATTTTCTGCATTTGTATCATCCTTTCAATGCTGAACCCACCACTGGTGTGTGTGTGGCCAAATAGCTCTATTTTAGTCTCATCTGACCATAGCACTCGGTTCCAATCAAAGTGCCAATACAGTTTCGCAAACTCCAGGCGTTTCCATTTGTTTGCTCTCAAAGGCTTTTTTTTATGGCAGCCCTTCCAAATAGCCTATTGGCATGGAGGTGGCATTTTAATTGTAGATATGGAGACTGTGACCTCCAAGATGTGACGAAGTTCTGCCAACTGTGGCCCTTGGACTCACTTTGCATTGAGGACAAAATACACTTGCGTCCTTTGCCAGTCATGTTTACCACTATTCCAGTGGTTTTAAACATGTTAATAGTGGTGATATTTTTGTTGTACCAATTGCCTGGTTTATGAAAGTAAACCATCATTTGTCTTTCATTTGAGTCTTTTGCCTTTCCCCATGGTGATGGATGAAAGGGATTGTATATGCTTGTTTCCTCATTTTTATATTCCAGTGAAACAGGAAAGCCATGGAAGGCCACAATAGTTAATTCTACTTTTTAAAAAGTAGAATGTTAATGGAGATTTTAATTTAGCTAGATTTTATTTATTGCAGTCTTTAGGATGCCAATTTTTAAATGAATATAATTAGCTACATTTTTGGGCAGAAATTGCTCTGTATTTGTATTGTGTTAAACGGTCTTTTTTGCTCATCAGTTTTTAATATATCTGAGCGTGACAATGGGTGCCCCCCTGTGGGTGCCCCCCTGTGGGTGCCCCCCTGTCGACCATGATTAGTACAAGTTTAGACAGCTGGCTAGACTAACTTACCAATCTAAAAAACAACAAAAAACAAATTGCTGACATGGGCTAACAAGAGCTGATGCACAACCAAACCAGTTATTTTTTGGGGAAGGGTTGAGCCATGGGTCTACAGGACTGCCAGTTACCCATCCCTGACCTAGATAATGAATGTTAAAGCTCCCAGCCTGTGTGAAGCTCCCAGCCTCACACCATCTCAGGTTTTGTTTTTCCTTCCACTCCAAGGCCCTGTATAATGGTCCTGCTGGGTGTAACCTAACTAACCTGGGCTTGCATCCCAAATAGCACCCTAGTGCTACTTTTGACCATAGTCCTATGAGTTATAGTGCCCCAAATAGGCAACCAGGGCTGCGTCCCAAATGGCACCCTATCTGGAGACATGAGACTAAATCTCTTAAGTAGTGTTGTGTGTTTTCTGTCTGCAGGTGGCTCAGAGCTCCAAGGTGTGGGGAGAAGTGCCGCTGCCCGAGGACCTGGATTCATCGAGGACTGTTGTCCAAAGATCTCAGCGCTTCCTGGACGATGACGAGGACTTTGCTGCCGATGAAGCATCAGGAGGTGGGGTCTAGGGTCAACACAGCTGGATCGCAAACCAGCTTTCTTTTCATAGGCAAACTTTTATTTATGATATTTTAAGATCACGATTACAATACTATACTGTACAGAACTTCATACTACCCCTGAACTGTTCCTTACAAAACTGCAAACAGTGTTAACAGTGGTCCCATCCATGGTGAACCTAACTGTTTACTGTAACTATTATCTCCACCATAATCCCCTGGGTGCACAAGGGTCTGTAATACCTACATGCTTCAAGCAGACCACCACAGTCTCTATTCCCACGAAGACCAAGGTAACCTGTCTAAATAACTATCGCCCAGTAGCACTCACATCTTTAGTCATGCAATGCTTTGAAAGGCTGGTCATGGCTCACATCGACACCATCAGCCCAGACACCCTGGACCAGCTCCCGTTGGCATACCGCCCCAACAGATCCACAGATGATGCAATCTCTATTTCCCTCTCCTACCTGGACTAGAGGAACACCTGTGTAAGAATGCTGTTCATTGACAATAGCTCGGCATTTAACACTATAGTGCCCTCCAAGCTCATCACTGAGCTCAGTACCTTGGGACTGAACACCTCCCTCTGCAACTTGGATCCCGGACTTCCGGACAGGACGCCCCCAGGTGGTGAGGGTAGGCAACAACACATCCGCCACACAGACCCTCAACATGGGCCCCTCGGGGTGCATGCTTAGACCCCTCCTGTACTCCCTATTCACCCACGATGGCCACACATGACTCCAACACCATAATTAAGTTTGCTGACGACACGACGGCGGTTGGCCTGATCACCGACCACGACGAAACAGCCTATATGAAGGGGGTCAGTGACCTGTAAGTGTCATGCCAGGACAAAAACCACTCCCTCAACTTCAGCAAGACAAAAGGAGGGCCGAGGACGCACTCATCCACATTGATGGGGCTGTAGTGGAGCTGGTCGAGAGCTTCAAGTTCGGTGTCCATGTCACTAAGGAATTATCATTGCCCACACACACCAACACCTCTTTCCCCTCAGAAGACTGAAAAGATTTGCAATGGACCCTCAGATACCCAAAAAGTTATACAGTTGCACCACTGAGAGCATCTTGACCAGCTTCATCACCGCTTGGTATGGCAACTGCTTGGTATCCGATCGCAGGGCGCTACAAAGGGTAGTGCGTATGGCCCAATACATCACTGGCATGGAGCCCCCTGCCATCCAGGACCTCTATATCAGGCGCTATCAGAGGAAGACCCTAAAAATTGTAAAGACTCCAGCCACCCAAGTCATACACTGTTCTCTCTGCTACCGCACGGCAAGCGGTACCGATGCAACAAGTCTGGAACCAGCAGGACCCTGAACAGCTTCTAACCCCAAGCCTTAAGACTGTAAATAGTTTGTTAAATTGTTAACCATCAGCTACCCGGACTATCTGCATTGACCCCTTTTGCACTAACTCTTGACTCATCGCAACTGCTACTGTTTATTATCTATCTTCTTACATAGTCACTTTATCTCTGCCTATGTGTACATACATATATGTACATCAATTACCTTGTACCCCTGCATATCAGCTCGGTACTGGTACCCCGTGTATATAGCCAAGTTATCGTTACTCATTGTGTATTTATTCTTTGTGTTATTATTTTTCTATTATTATTTTTTGTCTCTCTGCATTGTTGGGAAGGGCCCGTAACTAAGTGTTTAATTGTCAGTCTACACCGGTTGTTTGACCAAGCATGTGACAAATACAATTTGATTTGACCCTGCTGCACTTCAGACATATACATGTATGTTCCACCTGTTGAGTAAATGAATGAGTCCTCCCTCGTCCTCCCTGTGCTAACATTCTGACCACACCTCTTTTATCTTCCCCGTAGATCTGCCCAGTGGAGAGGAGGATGGAAGCACGCCAGAACCCACAGTGGTGACTGAGATCAGCACAAGTAAGAACCCTGAGCCCTCAGCCCTGAGCATAACACTCCCTGCACTCTTGGAAGAAAAACCACATGGTGGGCTAAAAATAGATTCTAATAAACAAACACACATCCCCCACCAGGGTTGCCTCATTTAAATGGCCACCTGTCCCATAGATGTGTACAAAACATTAAGATCACCTGCTCTTTCCATGACATAGACTGACCAGGTGAATCCAGGTGAAAGCTATGATCCCTTATTGATGTCACTTATTACATCCACGTCAATCAGTATAGATGAAGAAGTTTAAAGAATGATTTTTAAGCCTTGAGACAATTGAGACATGGATTGTGTATGTGCTGCCATTAAGAGGGTGAATGGGCAAGACAAAACATTTGCCTTTGAACTAGGTATGGTAGTAGGTGCCAGGCTCACCGGTTTGTGCCAAGAACTGCAATGCCGCTGTTCTTTTGTTCCGCTACGTTTCGCCTGTGTATAAAGAATGGTCCACAAAGCAAAGGATATGCAGCCAACTTGACAACTGTGGGAAGCATTGGAGTCAAAATGGGCCAGCATCCCTTTGGAACGCTTTTGACACCTTTCAGAGTCTATTCCTGGACAAATTGAGGCTGTTCTGAAGGCAAAGGGGGTGGGGGGGACTAGGGCTGTTACAGAAATCGTATTACTGCCACACTGGCAGTCACGAGTCATGAAGGCAGTCAAATTCCATGTGACCGTTTAGTCACGGTAATTAGGCTTCTCCTAGCTCTGATGCTGCTGATGGTCGTTAGTAGCCTACCAAACTTGCTAACTGCCTGGATCTCAGCACTCTATTCTCCCTCGAATCATGCAAATGTAATCGAAAATCAAATCAAACACTTCATGAGAGCCCATGAGCTCATGTTGCGCAACATTTCTATAGGCTATGCAATTGCGTGAGAAAACATTCATGGCCTCTTATTAAAAATAAGGGGCTCCATCAGCTTTCTATAGGCTAGGCAAAAAAATAAACCTCCTCTCACTGTCAACTGCGTTTATTTTCAGCAAACTTAACATGTGTAAATACTTGTATGAACATAAGTTTCAACAACTGATACATAAACTGAACAAGTTCCACAGACATGTGACTCACAGAAATTGAATAATATGTCCCTGAACAAAGGGGGGGGGGGTCAAAATCTAAAGTAACAGTCAGTATCTGGTGTGGCCACCAGCTGCATTAAGTACTGCAGTGCATCTCCTCCTCGTGGACTGCACCAGATTTGCCATTTCTTGCAGTGAGATGTTACCCCACTTTTCCACCAAGGCACCTGCAAGTTACCGGACATTTCTGGGGGAATGGCCCTAGTCCTCACCCTCCGATCCAACAGGTCCCAGATGTGCTCAATGGGTTTGAGATCCGGGCTCCTCGCTGGCCATGGCAGAACACGAGCAGTATGGCTGGTGGCATTTTCATGCTACAGGGTCATGTCAGGATGAGCCTGCAGGAAGGGTATCACGAGGAAGATGTCTTCCCTGTAACGCACAGCGTTGAGTTTGCCTGCAATGACAACAAGCTCAGTCCAATGATGCTGTGACACACCGCCCCAGCCCCAGACGGACCCTCCACCTCCAAATCTATCCCGCTCTAGAGTACAGGCCTCAGTGTAACGCTCATTCCTTCGACAATGAACACAAATCCGACCATCACCCTGGTGAGACAAAACCGTGACTCGTCAGTGAAGAGCACTTTTTGCCAGTCCTGTCTGGTCCAGCGACGGTGGGTTTGTGCCCATAGGCGACGTTGTTGCCGGTGATGTCTGGTGATGACCTGCTTTACAACAGGCCTACAAGCCTTCAGTCCAGCCTCTCTCAGCCTATTGCGGACAGTCTGAGCACTGATGGAGGGATTGTGCGTTCCTGGTGTAACTCGGGCATTTGTTGTTGCCATGCTGTACCTGTCCTGCAGGTGTGATGTACCGATCCCGTGCAGGAGTTGTTACACGTGGTCTGCCACTGCGAGGACGATCAGATGTCCGTCTTAGGCGTCTCACAATACGGACATCGCAATTTATTTCCCTGGCCACATCTGCAGTCCTCATGCCTCCTTGCAGCATGCCTAGCACGTTCACACAGATGAGCAGGGATCCTGGGCATCATTCTTTTGGTGTTTTTCAGAGTCAGTAGAAAGGCCTCTTTAGTGTCCTAAGACCTTAATTGCCTACTGTCTGTAAGCTGTTAGTGTCTTAACAACTGTTTTTTTGCAGAGTTTATATTTATTTCGCAACTTTCCAAATGTTAAGCACATTGCTTCTCTTTACAACAGGAGTATAGCCTACCTGGCTGGCATGACAATTAACCAAATCATAGTTGCACACCTCATGTTGTCGAGGCCTATATGTTTTGATAACGTTTGTATCACTAAAATGGCCAAATAACTTCAAATGAAGCACATTATTCCGCTTTACAACAGCTGTAGAGCCTAACTGGCATACATACCCAGCATTCGAGTTTCAAGCTTGGGGAAGATAATTTCCACCATAAAAATGACCTTTCATGAACGCCACAGCCCTACGGTCACACACTCAATATTAGGCAGGTATTCCTAATGGTTTTTTATACTCAGTGTACATGATTATCTACAGTATCCACACAATGGTGGGTCTTTTAGACGAAACTGATGATTTGTTAAACACCACCTCATTACATAGAGGGTCTTCCACAGCAAAATTTACTGGCAGTGGAATTTCACTCCTTGCTTGTTGAAACGTTTCTGTGAGGGCCTTATTTAGTCGATCTGTGGAAGAGATCACTCGTCTGTGGTGTCTTCCCCCATCTGTGATTGTGGGTTCCGCTGAGTGTGTGTGTGTGTGTGTGTGTACGTGCGTGCATGCGCTTGTTTGAATGCATCCAGGAGAAACTGTCTGTTAGTCTGTCTCTGGATGGTGTCCCCCTCACATCCGGCTGCGCCATCTTTCACAGGGCTGAGTCTCTGGTCATAACACAGGGAGGCAGATTTTTGCCCGAGATGTAAACATTCACATCTCTTCCTTTCGTCCAATGGCTGAGGTGAAAACACAAGCACATGAAAGAGAAGATAAACAATACAGAGCTGAAGCAAACATCACCAACACCTTTGTTTTGCATTCCTCAATAGATACGCACGGCGCAGCTTAATGTGACCATGCCCCTGAGTAGACTACAGTCATAGGGTACTCCCGTTACTCCCATGTAATTAGCTTAACTTTGGCGGGATCCTAAGCAAACCGCTGACACTTTTTCAGCAGCCTCACGTGTCGTTATGAACATACTTGGCTGTCACAACAACAAATGATTTTCATGATACTTATTCTGCCCCTCAAAAATGTGTTGCCCGACCTGCTAACACTGGCAGTAAAGATAGTATAGCTGTCCCATTAAACTTACATCACTGTTTGTTTACCTCTAGCATGTTTTGCCAGTTAGCTGGCAATATCCAAATGCAGATGAATATTATAGCTGTTACTTGGATGGATACAGCTCACTAGTCCTTACTACAAGTTAACTAGCAAACTTGAATTCACCCTCTCATCTGACACATGTAGGAATAAATCACGTGTGAAAATGTTCACTTGAAAAAAATATCGTGTGACGCGTGGTTTTCGGACACAAAGTTTTTTTTAGTTTTTTTTATACATGTACATTTTTTTGATTTGAACAAATCCCATGTGAAAACCAAAACTGAACATGAGTCAGATGCGTGGTTTTCGGACACGTGTGAAGTTTTACATAGATTTCTCACGTGTAAGTGTTTCACATGACACGTGGTTTCCCAACATTTCACGTGAGTCTAAGTTTCACCTGTGTGCTTTTGTATCTGGCAGGATTAAAACCTGGGTCTCCCAGGTCTCCTTGAGAACCCAATGTTTTGACCATTATGTTGATTGTTCAATTCAAAATAGGGCTGTCAAATGTAATAAAATAAAAAAAATCCAGTTAATAGCAAGGATTTGCTGTGATTTATCGCATATTCGGAATTTGCTCAAATTGAGCGGTAATTTGAGATGTCAATATTCTTGTAATTCTTTTTATATAGAACATCTTGATTTTTGTCCAAATTAATAGTTAGCAAAATGAGGTGAATTGATAAAGCACACTTTCTTTAACCTCAATGTCAACTTTTGACATCGCATTGTTGTTTTTAGCTGTATAGATGTTGTATTTTCGATTTAAGGCTTTCCTACAATGTGATTAATCAACAACAAAAAATAAGCGCACTAAAATTACAAAAGGTTAACTGATTAAAACTCAAAATCATCTCTTTGTAGAAATGTGTCTGTTCACATTAATTCCAAAAGCAAACGCAGTGAGCTTAAATTTAACGTTTAGAGTTCACATGTTAACACTACTCTTAAAAAAAATATATATATATATATTTTTATATACATGTGAGGAGAATAACATGTGATCACCTTACATGGACTAGTAACTGGAAGGTTGCAAGTTCAAACCCCCGAGCTGACAAGGTACAAATCTGTCGTTCTGCCCCTGAACAGGCAGTTAACCCATTGTTTCTAGGCCGTCATTGAAAATAAGAATTTGTTCTTAACTGACTTGCCTAGTTAAATAAAGGTAAAAAATAAATAAATAAATTGCAAGTTCCCATATGAAAATCACATTTGCAGTTTCACATGTAAGAACTCCAAATGTGTAAATCTCACTTTCACATGTGAAAAACAATGACATTGGAAGAAGCGAAAAGAACAGAGAAGTGGCTTATTTTTATTCTGTTTTCTGGTTTGTACGCATGGTTACGTTTTCAAAATCTATAGGTTACATGTTTAACTAAACTGTGATGAGTTTTCTGGTCATTTTTATGTATGTTTTAATTGTTTTGACCGAGTGAAAAACAAGAGAGATTTTCAGGAGTGTAGACAGGCTAAGTATATCTAGCTAGTTCACTTTTATATGCAAGTCAATGAGAACAAGATGGCGTTTCGGATTGATTTGTTTAAATATCCGTTATAAATGTTTTTGGCTCTTAAATGGTTTTATTTTTTACAAATGAGGGCTCATATTGAGTGTATTTGCATGTGTACATTTGAACCTTGCATATTGATATGTATTTTAGAAGGTTACTTTTTATGACATTTGTATCTAATGGTCGCATGCTAATTGTTAACCGCTAGCTAGCTTAGTGATAGGCGATAGCTAGCCTTTCATTTCACCCTAGCTAGCTAGCTTCTGTTATTGTTAGATGTCCAATGTTTTTTTTTCATTTAATCTAAAGGCCTAACAGGGATTTTTATGTATTTTAAAATGTGTACATGCATTTGCTTTTGGAAGGAATGTGAAGAGATACTGTTCTGCAAAGAGATGATTTTTGAAATAGGGCTGTCAGAGTTAATCCGTTAACTCAAATTCACTTTTTTTAATTTTAGTGCACTGTAAAAAAAAAGAAGTGATTAATCATATTGTCTGAAAGCGTTGAACATACACTGAAAACATCCAAAATACATAATCTATACAGTTAAAAACAACAATACGATGTCAAAGGTTGGCATTGAGGTTAAAGAAAAGTGTGCTTTATCAAAAAATAGGAATAATGAAAGTTGTTTCTGTGATCTATCCTTTTAAAAAAAGCATTATAGGGAAAACAGTTAACACATGTGAAATGGCTGTTTAAAAACAAAAAGTTGTAAGGGTTTCTTCACCGAAATGGCTCAGCACTGAGGCCTAGCAAGCTGGATATGTCCAGGTAAGGAGTACAAAAGTCCTTCAACTGTACACCTCCTTTATTGAAGCATCCAGAGTTAGCCATGACTAAGCAGGTGAGTTACGGGTTGCGCACAGCATTAGCAGATCACACTCGCAGTAGTAGATTTAAAGTCTCTAAGCCTCCAACAGTCAATTTGGAGCACATGAGTGGTTTGTTGACCCATTTGATGAATATAGATGTGAACACACCAGACACCACTTGGGGCGTGTTTGTAGTTCTCGGCCAAAATCCTGCTGGGAAGCTTGGATTAGTGGCCTCGGGGTCAAATGAGATTTGGCAGATATGCATTACACACTACACAAAAGTGTATTCAAATACAAAAGGAAGTGGGAAAGTCTGAAAATATCATTGAGAATATATGGGATTTCTGGGGTTTTCCACCGAATAATTGTCTGATAAACCATCAAGTCTAACTGTTCTACTGTACCGACATGCTTTTCCTACACTGGAGTCTTTTTTGCTACTGCTATCACGAAGAACTTGCTATTTCTGGCAGTAAAAATGTCTATTTTAACTTTCGCTCTTCAGTTCAGTTAGTGTTACAATTTGGACTTGTTGTTCGTAAATATCCATGACTAAGTACTGTATCCATTACTCAGACAGAATTTTCTGTTTCAGAATCGAAAATCTGCCTTGTCTGGCAGCGGTGAAGGCCGGGGCAACAGTGTGCTGTGCTCACTGTTCCATTATATGACAGCAGTTGGGAAGGAACATTACTGGTTTCCTGAGTTGGATTTGTCTGGTCAACGCGTTGGTGCAGAGTCTTCCTGTCCAGCGGGTTGTCCTTGTGGCATGTAGGCCCTCGGCTCTCCTTCCTCCCCCGAGTGATGGAAGTAGAGGTGCCACTTCTGCACCCATTATGATGCACATACTGTTGTGTTTGCTGTGTTGAAGATTCCGCCCTTTCCTAGTCTCTCAGGGACCTAACATTTGAACCGGTTGATCTGGCATTTGAAGCTGTGTGAGAAACAAATCCAGAGTCTTTAACCGTTATTTTCAACCTCTTGTCTATTGTCTTTTGGTCCACTGAAGGTTCTGAAGTTCAGTTCAGCATGGTCCCTCCCAACCTCCTCTCTTGACCTCTGCAGCAAATCTCGATACAGTTCTATGGGAGACATCTTCCAGCCTGTCTTTCATCTCTCGGTATTCCACTGGTTCACATGCACCCGCCTCCTTGCAGACATTCCTAGAGCAGCCAGAGAACATTGTTTAGAGCCATAGAAACAGAGGTTAGTTAGAGAGTTCTTCCCAATGCTAATTTTAAACCAGAGGCTTCAAAATTCACTCTCTCCAGTCTGACTAGGTCTGTCTTCCCTTGGTTTAAAGGCATTTCATCACAGACTACATTGACCTCGAGACTGTTTGGTTATTTATTGTTTTTTGTGATGTTTGAAATCACATCTGCAAACAGTAGGTGGAAATGTATATACAATGTGTCATGTAGTCTTACACTAATTTATTTTAAAACAATTCAAACATACATAATTAATCCCCTTTAATTAATATTTGAAATTATTTCCAGCAAAAACTTGTTTAAGATGGGTCAAAGGGCCTCCAGGAAGTTTGTTTTAACTTTGGGGTCATGGGAAGATTCTCACAATGCCCTCCCTGTATATACACAATTAAAAACATGACATTACATTTCACCACACATTAAGTGTGTGCCCTTAGGCCACTACTCTACTACCACATACACTACATTACCAAAAGTATGTGGACACCTACTCATCAAACATCTCATTCCAGAATCATGGGCATTAATATGGAGTTGGTCCCACGTCTGTTGCTATAACAGCCTCCACTCTTCTGGGAAGGCTTTCCACTAGATGTTGGAACATTGCTGCAGGAACTTACTTTCATTCAGCCACAAGAGCATTAGTGAGGTTGAGCAATGATGTCTGGTGATTCGGCCTGGCTCGCAGTCAGCGTTCTAATTCATCCCAAAGGTATTAGATGGGGTTGAGATCAGAGCTCTGTGCAGGCCAGTCAAGTTCTTCCACACTGATCTTGACAAACCATTTCTGTATGAACCTCACTTCGTGCACGGGCCATTGTCATGCTGAAACAGGAAAGGGCCTTCCCCAAACTGTTGCCACAAAGTTGGAAGCACAGAATCATCAACAATGTTGTTGTATGCTGTAGCATTAAGATTTCCCTACACTAGAACTAACCACTAACCACACCATGAAACACATCACCAGACCATTATTCCTCCTCCACCAAACTGTACAGTTGGCACTATGCATTTGAGCAGGTAGCATTCTCATGGCAATATCGTCCACTACTAAGTTGTCAGACCCAAATGGCTTGTCGTTTTTGATAGACAACAATCATTTTTTCACCTCTTCCACACTCACTTCACAGAATTCCAAATTACAACGTTGTCTTTCAAAATGTGGTCAGTTAGATTCTGAACTTGTTGCTGGCAGGTCATGCCCAAGTTTGCTAATCTTGCCAATGAAAAAAATCATTAAAATAATTGACAATATCAGTGGGTTTTGTGATGAATAAGCCATCTGATTCAATGAGTGATGGAGCTGAGTTAGCCTTTTTGCCAAAAATGTATTTAAGGTGGCCCGAAGCTTTTCACTATCATTATTTATCTAATTTATCTTTGTTTCATAGTACAGTGTGACGTGTGATGTGTGTGTCAGTCATTGGCGTTGTTTGTCAGACTGCCTGGGCTCTCAGATAGTCACACCGACACGGGGCAGAAGGACAAGCGGCGGAAGCTGCAGTTATGTTGGTGTGTTCTTTGTTGTTCTGCTCAGGCCTTCTCGGAGGGGGTCACTGGTCGCACTCAGACACACCTGACGTGAACAGGGGGCAGAAAGCTGAGCAGTACTTGCTACGGGAGGAAGGGATAGTGTGTGATAGGAGGACTACTCATGGGAGGATAAGAAAAATAAAACAACTGTAGTATTTTAGGACACTGTCTGATGGGGTTAAGCATTTCAATTTCATCCCTTAATCCTTGATTGTTTATTAGTTCACAGTGCCAAGGCATTGTCTTTGATTATTATTCAGTGTCAGTACGAATGGTTTTACTGAATGGTTCCCAAACTGTGGGACCCAAAGCATTATTTTAATATTATTTTTTTGAACAAATGCTTACATTTTCTTCAGGGGAATATTAGCCTGGAGTGTCGGTCACAATTAAAGCTGTTCCTTACGTTTTTCTTCAGATTCAAGCATAAATAATGGCGCAGCCCTTAATTGCTGCTCTTGACAACATAATTTGTGGCTCCCGATAATAATCTGTTATGAGTTCGAACTGGTGACTGTGGCTCTGCCTGCACTCTTCTCTTCTTTCTCCTGAACAAACCCTCACATCTCTGTGCTGGCTTAGAACACATAAAATAGGGCAGTCAAATTGAACATGGTAAATTCATACACACGGATAAGAATGATATCTTTCGAAATGTTTTCCAAATGGAGAAAGTTTATTTTTCTCAAAATGAGTGATAGTTGCTAATGGTTATATTGGGCTTAATTTTAAGAGTTGAAAGCCAACTTTGGCATTATTATTATTCTAAAATATATGGTGTCTAGTAGGCTATAGAATTAGAGGGCTGTTTCTCTGAATCTCAGGCAGTAGGCTCAAGAAAGTCAATTTGTCTCCCCAGAGGCAGCTTGCCTATCTTCCAGACTCTGACAAGCAGTAGCAGGTCTCTAGGCATAAGCAACATAAACACTTAGATTTTAGGAGGTCAGTCAGGGTCACAACTTACTTTCAGATAGGCTAGTACAATACACAATGTGAAACTTCTCAATTTGGTATCAGCAGTTTCCCTCTTATGTCAGTCACTGACACTCACTAAATTAGCCCATGTCAGCTAAAATGTTATAGATTGCTAGGTCTAGCCAGCTATCTAAACCTTGTAGTAATCATGGCCGAATTATTGATTGGGCATGCAGGGCCAAAACGTTAGCAACAGCCCTGAGTAGCAGCAATCTATCCCCTGAGAAGCAGCAATCTATCCCCTGAGAAGCAGCAATCTATCCCCTGAGAAGCAGCAATCTATCCGCTGAGAAGCAGCAATCTATCCCCTGAGAAGCAGCAATCTATCCCCTGAGAAGCAGCAATCTATCCCCTGAGAAGCAGCAGTCTGTCCCCTGAGAAGCAGCAATCTATCCCCTGAGAAGCAGCAATCTATCCCCTGAGAAGCAGCAATCTGTCCCCTGAGAAGCAGCAATCTATCCCCTGAGAAGCAGCAGTCTATCCCCTGAGAAGCAGCAATCTATCCCCTGAGAAGCAGCAATCTGTCCCCTGAGAAGCAGCAATCTATCCCCTGAGAAGCAGCAGTCTATCCCCTGAGAAGCAGCAATCTGTCCCCTGAGAAGCAGCAATCTGTCCCCTGAGAAGCAGCAATCTGTCCCCTGAGAAGCAGCAATCTGTCCCCTGAGAAGCAGCAGTCTATCCCCTGAGAAGCAGCAATCTGTCCCCTGAGAAGCAGCAATCTATCCCCTGAGAAGCAGCAATCTATCCGCTGAGAAGCAGCAATCTCCCCTGAGAAGCAGCAATCTATCCCCTGAGAAGCAGCAATCTATCCCCTGAGAAGCAGCAGTCTGTCCCCTGAGAAGCAGCAATCTATCCCCTGAGAAGCAGCAATCTATCCCCTGAGAAGCAGCAATCTATCCCCTGAGAAGCAGCAATCTATCCCCTGAGAAGCAGCAATCTGTCCCCTGAGAAGCAGCAATCTGTCCCCTGAGAAGCAGCAATCTATCCGCTGAGTAGCAGCAATCTATCCGCTGAGAAGCAGCAATCTCCCCTGAGAAGCAGCAATCTATCCCCTGAGAAGCAGCAATCTATCCCCTGAGAAGCAGCAGTCTGTCCCCTGAGAAGCAGCAATCTATCCCCTGAGAAGCAGCAATCTATCCCCTGAGAAGCAGCAATCTATCCCCTGAGAAGCAGCAATCTATCCCCTGAGAAGCAGCAATCTATCCCCTGAGAAGCAGCAATCTATCCCCTGAGAAGCAGCAATCTGTCCCCTGAGTAGCAGCAGTCTATCCCCTGAGTAGCAGCAGTCTGGCCCCTGAGTAGCAGCAATCTATCCCCTGAGAAGCAGCAATCTATCCCCTGAGAAGCAGCAATCTATCCCCTGAGAAGCAGCAATCTGTCCCCTGAGTAGCAGCAGTCTATCCCCTGAGTAGCAGCAGTCTGGCCCCTGAGTAGCAGCAATCTATCCCCTGAGTAGCAGCAATCTATCCCCTGAGAAGCAGCAATCTGTCCCCTGAGAAGCAGCAATCTGTCCTCTGAGAAGCAGCAATCTATCCCCTGAGAAGCAGCAATCTATCCCCTGAGAAGCAGCAATCTATCCCCTGAGAAGCAGCAATCTGTCCCCTGAGAAGCAGCAGTCTGTCCCCTGAGAAGCAGCAATCTATCCCCTGAGTAGCAGCAATCTGTCCCCTGAGTAGCAGCAATCTGTCCCCTGAGTAGCAGCAATCTATCCCCTGAGAAGCAGCAATCTGTCCCCTGAGTAGCAGCAATCTGTCCCCTGAGAAGCAGCAATCTATCCCCTGAGTAGCAGCAATCTATCCCCTGAGAAGCAGCAATCTATCCCCTGAGAAGCAGCAATCTGTCCCCTGAGAAGCAGCAATCTGTCCCCTGAGTAGCAGCAATCTATCCCCTGAGAAGCAGCAATCTGTCCCCTGAGTAGCAGCAATCTGTCCCCTGAGTAGCAGCAGTCTATCCCCTGAGTAGCAGCAATCTATCCCCTGAGTAGCAGCAGTCTATCCCCTGAGTAGCAGCAATCTATCCCCTGAGTAGCAGCAATCTATCCCCTGAGTAGCAGCAATCTATCCCCTGAGAAGCAGCAATCTGTCCCCTGAGTAGCAGCAGTCTATCCCCTGAGTAGCAGCAATCTATCCCCTGAGAAGCAGCAGTCTGTCCCCTGAGAAGCAGCAGTCTGTCCCCTGAGTAGCAGCAATCTATCCCCTGAGAAGCAGCAATCTGTCCCCTGAGTAGCAGCAATCTATCCCCTGAGAAGCAGCAATCTATCCGCTGAGAAGCAGCAGTCTATCTTCTGAGAAGCAGCAATCTGTCCGCTGAGAAGCAGCAATCTATCCCCTGAGAAGCAGCAATCTATCCCCTGAGAAGCAGCAATCTATCCGCTGAGAAGCAGCAGTCTATCTTCTGAGAAGCAGCAATCTGTCCCCTGAGTAGCAGCAATCTGTCCCCTGAGTAGCAGCAATCTATCCCCTGAGAAGCAGCAGTCTGTCCCCTGAGAAGCAGCAATCTATCCCCTGAGAAGCAGCAGTCTGTCCCCTGAGTAGCAGCAATCTATCCCCTGAGAAGCAGCAATCTATCCCCTGAGAAGCAGCAGTCTGTCCCCTGAGAAGCAGCAATCTATCCCCTGAGAAGCAGCAATCTATCCCCTGAGAAGCAGCAATCTATCCCCTGAGAAGCAGCAATCTATCCCCTGAGAAGCAGCAATCTGTCCCCTGAGAAGCAGCAATCTGTCCCCTGAGAAGCAGCAATCTATCCCCTGAGAAGCAGCAATCTAGGCCCCTGAGAAGCAGCAATCTGTCCCCTGAGAAGCAGCAATCTAGGCCATAATTCTGGGGGAAAGCACTAAACATGTTTATGCAACATAATAATCACCCTTAGAATCGTTCCCAAACCACTTTAATTTGTATTTAAAATGAAGAATATCTACAATACAAATTGCCCCCACCCTAGTCAAAAAAGGAATGTGACATTGCACAATAGTAAACTGGCTTATTTTCCTTCATTTTTTTCCCTTCTTGATTTCAATATGAACGAGGAACCAGGTACTGGTATTTGTAAGTACTCTTTCTTAGTCAGAAAAAGGCTAAATTTAAGAACTACATTTGAATAGTTAACATACTGTATATTAGTGTAACAATAGTAGCAGTTAATTTAATCGGGGGGGAGGGGATGTCCGTCATGATGAAAGGGGGCATGGGAAGCAGTTTACTCATCCACTCCAGCTCTGGGCCCTTGATGCTGCTACAGTCGGTTGTGCCAATAACAGTTCATGTTGCCTTGGAAAAGTGGACTTTTCCTCTCCTCTTTAGCAAACACTTCTTCAAGAGATTTAGTTTACACAGTTTGTTACGGTTTCAGATACAATTCTCAACTTATTTGTAGTAGTAGATGGTAACAAATACATCTGTCTAATTGACCTACATTACTGACAGGATGTCAGTGGGGGGTTATCGCTGATGTCAGTTGGATATCAACTAATCTCTGTCCCGCAAATCTAATCCTGCATGTGTTCTCATCAGGCCAGCAAGTCGATTTGGCTACTTGAGGGTAAATATTAAGATGTACTTTGGATATAAATACTACGGAACATCCCAATGAAAATATGTGAATAGGTAATGGTGGTTCACTTATCTAGCTGATTATTCAATAGTCTCAAGTTCCCTCCAGTGCAGAGTTTGTTTTCATTGTGTATTTCAGTTCGACATGGTTTCCTGCTCTACGTTTTGGGAGTAAACAACTGTCCATTATCATAGTGATAATCCTTCTCCTGGGATTCGCTAAACGGTTTACAGCTTTTCTTCCGGTAGTTTGAAAAAGCTAATTCACATTACCTGCTGAAATGACCAAAAGAATGGGAAACAAAACTACCCACAACTCTTTGATCTAGTAAAAACTCAGATAGTCACTGAAACAGTGTTTACCCTACGGAGTCGTCGACGGCAAACAGTAAGTAGCCCAGGACTTAACAGGAGAGTTTAGCCACGAACGCTCTGCTCTCTGCTCTTTTTTCTTTCTCTCATGGCAGCAATTCGACTGTGACAAGGATCGCAACATTTCCAGTAGCTCTTTGAAGTTGTGCAGATGCTTCATTAACACTAATTAGGTTGGGTCACCATGAACTGGACTACCGACAAACCCTTTAGCCTTTAGGGATGGGGCCGCCACCGCCACCCTTTTGACACGCACCACACTGTCATTGTTCTATGTATTTGACAGGAACATATAGGCACTTCTATGCTGTTTCTGGAGAATGTTACTGTGAAGCAGAGCTGGCTGAAGCCATCTGTCCTCTAGAGACGTGACTTCTGTTTTTAGAGCGTCAACTTACATCGATCCCTTCATTAAAATCGTACGAGCTTCCTCGCCAAGCAAGGGAGGGGCATGCATCATAGATTCTCTCTAGTCTATTCAATGATATTGTCTCAGCGAAGGCCCGTGTGTGTTTCTGTGTGCGCAGCAGGGGCACGGCTGGATCCAGCATACCTACTTGATTATATAGGCTTCACCAGCAGTTCAAGTTTATGACAGGGGACTTGCAACAGACTCTGGACTGGAGCCTTTTTAAGAGTTCCTCCAGCTCGGATCTCACTGTAAGAGTTAGCATTGCATAATGCTTATTATTGCACTGATATAAATGCAAATGAGATTTGTATTATTATTATGTTTTTCTTTGCAGAATAGTCTACTACAGTGATATAATGTTTATTATAAACTGGGTAGTTCGAGCCCTGAATGTTGATTGGTTGACAGCAGTGGTATATAAGACCGTATACCACGGGTATGAAAAAACATATATTTTTACTGCTGAAATTACATTGGTAACCAATAGCAATAAGGCACCTCAGGGGTTTGTGATATGTGGCCAAATTACCACGGCTAAGAGCTGTATCCAGACACTCCTCGTTGCGTCGTGCTTAAGAACAGCCCTTAGCTGCGGTATATTGACCATGTACCACACCCTATAGGCCCTTATTGCTTAAATGACCTAGTATAAATGTTTACACAATGAGAATTTCTTCTCAAACTCTTGCTCAATGTCTTTCAGAGCATGTCCTCTGGTCTAACCAAAGCAATGGAAGAATGATTGAGTCATCAGAAAATAGTCCCATTGTCTCTTCCAGTGTGATATGTATTGCACTGGTTCTTAGTGAGAAATCAGTCCAGTCTCCCAGCCTTTTCCATCCTAATGGGAACAACAGGAAGTGCCAACTCCTAGTTGACGCTCCGAGTCCGAAACCCCCTTTTTTTTTACAGAGTGGATCCAACCATCAGAGAAGCAGGCTGCTTTCCAAATATCTCCCTCTTCCCTAAATAGTGCACTACTTTTGACGAGAGCCCTGTGGTCAAAAGTAGTGCACTACTTTTAAGCTTTCATTTTGTGACGCACACGCAAATGCAGAGAGTGGAGGGAAGTGTGTTCAGTCTGAAGGATTTCCATTCAGCTCCCAGTGATATATTGACATAATTCCCTAAGAGATAACCTCTGACCTTCTTCCCTGGACTCTGTCATGCAACGGAGCTTTGTCATTGGTTTTTCCATTCAGTGCGTTGGTCATTTATCATCAAGCTCACACTGGAATGAGTGGGTGAATGGACACGCATGTCAAAGGAGCATTGCAGGTCGTATCACTCATTGCAGTGTGATCAGATACACTGCTGCTATACTCTTTAGATTCTACATATATTGAGGACTGTCATGTCAGATATTTTTTGAATGTACAGTATTTGTCATTTTATCATTACATTTGAAGTACTTTGCTCTGTGAATGGACATTAGCATTGAATGTATGGGTCATTACAGATGCACTGTAAATTATAGACAACTGTTTAGCATTTTTACATTTTATTGTTGTTAACATTGTAAGTTCCCTCTCTGTGACAAGTGGCAGTGATGTCAGAGGAATATCACATTGCAGATACACTGCTGCTATACGATATAGTGTACAACTCATGCAACTCAGACTCGTGTGTTCTGATATTCATTAAATGTGTGTCTCATTTATCATCTGGTTCACATATGTCTATGTGACGTGACGTTAAAGACAGTGGGATGTAACAAATCTACTGATAGACTGCAACCACATTTAATATGCTGTAGTTCCATTGGATTTACATTACACATCAGGATTCTATAGAGAGAGCTCAAAAAGTACTCGCACTCAAACCAACAGTCATTGGTTATCACAGACTTGTCCTTGTGCCCTACGAGTTATTTTCACACTGTTCACACGTCCCGATTTTCAATTTCCACAAAGCTCAGCCCTCCTCACAATTCATTCAGTCTGAATAGCCCAGGGACTTTCTCTTAGTTGTGCAACTGTTTCTGTTGAGAGAACTCTCTTGAGAAATGTTCTGTTCTTTCTAATCAACGCTTTCCATTTTTTCTTTCCCCTCACACTCCGTGCCACACTCACCTGCCTTGAGTAACTCTGTCCTTTTTCCTGATTCGTCTCACTTGTTCTTGTTTTCTCTTTTGACTCCTATTTTTTATTTTTTATTATTGAACCTTTATTTATCCAGGCAAGTCAGTTAAGAACAAATTCTTATTTACAATGACGGTCTACTCCAGCCAAACCCAGACGACGCTGGGCCGATTGTGAGCCGCCCTATGTGACTCCCAATCACGGCTGGATGTGATACAGCCTGGATTTGAACTAGGGACTATAGTAATGCCTCCTGCACTGAGATGCAGTGCCTTAGACTGCTGCGTCACTCGGGAACCCCCTATCTTCGACCCACCCTACTCCCCTTACCATAGCACTGCTGGTGGAACCTCCATTTATTGGGGAAATTCTAAGCCCAGACCAGGCAGACTTCAATAAGTCTATCTGATCTCTATGTCTATTGTTACTATTTCCCTTCTCCCTCTATTCAAATACCTTGACGAATCTTATCATCATCTGCTCTGTTAAGCTAAACACTCTCATTTCCACATTCACCCCAAGACACCATTCCTGGGATTCTTGGTCTTGTGAAGTTTGAGTCCAGTCTGAAGTTTTTTTTCCATTTCAGGCAGGCTGCAATGTTTTCTGTTGCCAATGGAAAATTATGGGGTTGTTGCATCTTGTCATAGCTTTCACTCCCTCCCATTGACACCAGCATTTCCAGCTCAAAACATCTAGGTTAAAATAGGTTTTCATTTCTTCTTTTGATGAGTCGCCGTGTGTCATTTTAGTCTTGAAAATCATGTTACATGTTTCACACTACAGTGACTTCCAATATTCCCTTATTTCATTTTCAGAGTTGTAGTTCAGTCATGCTTAGTGTTGGAACTAAACTGGATAATGGGTTGGTCCACCCCAATGATGCAAACAGATTGTGTGAAAGGATCACTGCCAGCCAGTAGGATTTTTGTATGTGTAGTGGAAAGCCAATATGAGTGTTTACACTAAAAAGGAAGGTGGCCGGGTGTGTAGAAGGAAAAATATAGAGAGAGCTCAAAAAGTACTCGCACTCAAACCATAAAAAGGAAGAACTCAAGGAGGCAGAGATGCTAAAATAATATACTCACGTACTCCATGCTCAAAACAATGCAAAGGATGACAGGGCAAGGTGGGGGGGGGGGAACAGAAACACGCATGCGTTTCAGCCTTATACATTCGTCAGTGCTGTACAAACATGGCACGACAGTGGACATAGAGTGGAAAATCAAACAGTCAATATAGTAGTGTTCTGCTGTTTCCCTGAAGGGTTTTTTGACATTCAGATTGTGTGCTTGGGGAGAGAGAGCACAAAGGGGTTCCAGTAATATTGGGGCCAGAAGTCATTCCCTTGAGCTCTGAAGCAGTCTATTCTGTAGAACAGGGCTATTTGGCTGACCACCAGCGGTGGGGGAGGGGACAGAGAGAGACCCTCGTACTTAGCCGATTCCCCGTGGGATGCCGTGGTGATACGACTTGGGCCTCTTTCTTGTAGGCTCATGGTCTCGTTCTTGTAGGCTCCTGGTCTCGTTCTTGTAGGCTCCTGGTCTCGTTCTTGTAGGCTCCTGGTCTCCCTGGTCTCGTTCTTGTAGGCTTATGGTCTCGTTCTTGTAGGCTCATGGTCTCGTTCTTGTAGGCTCCTGGTCTCGTTCTTGTAGGCTCCTGGTCTCGTTCTTGTAGGCTCCTGGTCTCCCTGGTCTCGTTCTTGTAGGCTTATGGTCTCGTTCTTGTAGGCTTATGGTCTCGTTCTTGTAGGCTTATGGTCTCGTTCTTGTAGGCTCCTGGTCTCGTTCTTGTAGGCTCCTGGTCTCCCTGGTCTCGTTCTTGTAGGCTTATGGTCTCGTTCTTCTAGGCTCCTGGTCTCGTTCTTGTAGGCTCCTGGTCTCGTTCTTGTAGGCTCCTGGTCTCGTTCTTGTAGGCTCCTGGTCTCCCTGGTCTCGTTCTTGTAGGCTTATGGTCTCGTTCTTGTAGGCTTATGGTCTCGTTCTTGTAGGCTCCTGGTCTCGTTCTTGTAGGCTCCTGGTCTCGTTCTTGTAGGCTCCTGGTCTCCCTGGTCTCGTTCTTGTAGGCTTATGGTCTCGTTCTTGTAGGCTTATGGTCTCGTTCTTGTAGGCTCCTGGTCTCGTTCTTGTAGGCTCCTGGTCTCCCTGGTCTCGTTCTTGTAGGCTTATGGTCTCGTTCTTGTAGGCTCATGGTCTCGTTCTCCCACACTCAATTTTTTCTTTCTCTATTTATCTCTCGTTCATTTTAACCCTCACGCTCTCTTCTCTTTCATTCTCTTACGCCTTCTCTTTCTTTCTTTCTTTCTCCCCCTCTCTCTCCTCCACTCCTCTGCCATAGGCACTGAATGGATAGGAGGGGGTTGAAGGTCAGGCTGAAAGCGTCTGGGCTTTAAAGGCCAGCCTGGGGCGCGTGCTCAATCAGCTCTTTGTCTTTTGCTACAGGCCTCTGTGTGTTCAGAGGGGGAGGGGGGGGGGGGGGCGTCTCGCCTCACAAAACCGCCACATTTCTGCTGCACAGCTTTAATAACTAAATGCGTTTATGAATTAATAGTTTGGAATGCTATTTTTCCAGGCTCATTTTTTTCCTCTCCCCCGCACTCTCTCACTCTCGGCAGGCAGTTTCATCACCCTTGGTGGTGCTTGACGGGGGATGTTCCCGTAACTGGCATTCGGCAGAATGCTCGTCAGAGAGAGGGATAGGAGGAGGAAGAGAGAGGGAGAGAGGGAGAGGACATAGAGAGAGCAGGCCAGGGAGCCCTCGTTAGCGTTAAGGGCACAGCCCAATGCTGTAATCAAAAACTCATGGGCACTGAGTGTGCTCACCAGGCCGTGACGTGTCATCAGAGCGGAGAGCTCAGAGGAGACAGGGCTAATGTCTGTTACTGGGTGTGTGTGTGTGTCTGTTCGCTGCAGGGCAAGTGCCAAGGGAAGTGATTAGATTATCTGTGGGTCAAATGAGGCCCTTTGGTCAGCCCTTTTGATGTTGCTTGTTTTCTGGTACTGTTTTCAAACCATACAATATATCCTTTTAGGCCCGGCTGACTGTATGGAACAGTCGACCATGTCCATGCCAGGCCATACAGCTGTACACTAGATAGTCAGCTCACTCTGTGGGTTTATTTTTTAGTCTTTTTTTAAAACCCCTTTTCTCCCCAATTTCGTCATATCCAATTGGTAGTTACAGTCTTGTCCCATCGTTGCAACTCCCGTACGGACTCGGGAGAGGCGACGGTCGAGAGCCATGCGTCCCCCGAAACACAACCCCGCCAAGCCGCACTGCTTCTCGACACGATGCCCACTTAACCCGAAAGCCAGCCACACCAATGTGTCGGAGGAAACACGGTACAGCTGGCCACCGTGTCAGTGTGCATGCGCCCGGCCGCCACAAGGAGTCCCTAGAGCACGATGGGACAAGGACATCCCGACCGGCCAAACCGTCCCTAAACCCGGACGACGCTGGGCTGATTGGGTGTCGCCTCGTGGGTCTCCCGGACGCGGCCGGCTGTGACACAGTCCGGTATCGAACCAGGATCTGTAGTAACGCAGCTAGCAATGCAATGCAGTGCCTTAGACCGCTGCCCCACTCGAGAGGTCTGTTCACTCTGCAACAAGAAGTGGCAGGTGTCATGGAGGAACCAGACCAGCTTGTGCCAATGTCCCGTTGTAATTAGAGCAAACTAAGATCTGCTTTGAAAGGCAGATTCTCACCACCAAACATAATAACACTGCTGCCGGCCAGTCTGCCCTGTCACTGGCACAATCATTATCAGACCCCTTAGGGCCTCAACGCAATGTGTGTGTGTGTGTGTGTGTGTGTGTGTGTGTGCGTGTGTGTGAGGTACTCTTAATCCAACTTTTAATTAAACAGCAGGGTTCCTAAAGCATGATGAACACACGCTGTCATTGTCATAAGGAACACAGCAACACGTCGTCTAGCAGTATGTAATTACTTCAACCGCAGAGAGGAAGGGAGGGGGGGGGGCTGAAAGAGAAAGACAGGAGGGAAGATGTGTGCATGTGTGTGTGTTCTGTTGACTTGAGGCCCCAGTCCAGGGTATACCCACAGAAAACACGACTCGTCAGTAGAGCCATGGCAAGTAGCAACTGACTGTAAGAAAGAACCCAAATATTGACTTCCTTCCCCCAACCTGGACCAGGCCAGGCAGAGACCAAGCTGAACAGAAGCTGGCAGACCCAGGCCAGCTCAACAAGGTTGGCAGGGTTGTGAAAATAGGTGAACCCTGAGGGTGAGCCGGCCTGGGCTATTTAAAGGAGGTGTATTTGTGAGTGGTATGGGAGAAGATGTGCGTCTTGGAAAGTAAAATAGATCTGCAATAAAAATAGACCCTTTAATAGACCATGTAATAATAAGACGAACCATTAGTTGTTGTTTCTTTAGTTGCTAGGAGACCAAGTAGAAAAGCAGTGACAGTTGCCTACAGTATGTCTACAGAAGGTGACACTTTATAAGTTGCATAAACCGACCATAGACCACCACTATGGATAGTACAGTATCTATAGTATGACCTACTTGAGTATGAACTGCATAGGGCCAGGTCAGCATAGCTTAGCTAGCCTCTGTTCTCCGTAGGCAGTAGAACCCCAGCCTCTCTGATGTGTTTGACTTCATGGATGGGAAGGGAATGTCGAGAATCACTCACTGGAGCTTTTTTTCACCTCAGCCATTGGTATAGTAGTGCTGCCGCCTGGGTTGGGGGCGTAGCTGGGCTGGGGGCTCCCTTCTCATTCAGTATCGAACTCCAACTGTGATGTCACCTGTTCACTGTGAGTAAAAGTGTAGCTCGCAAGGTAGTGAGTGACCCACCGTTGCTGACAGTGTGCTTGTACTTGTGTGTGCTTGTCCACACGTGTGGATGTGTGTGTATTTGTATGACAAGTGTTGACGTAAGTGTGTGTCTGACGTGCACGTTTTGTGTTATAGACAGAGTGTGTGTTTGTGTGTGTGAGTGTTGGTGCGGGCATGCGTGTGCATGTTTATGCCTGCTGTGCCTCTCGTTCGAGTGTAAATGCGGTCCAGTTGTTAGGTTTACTACAGACCACAATATGGAACTATGCCTCATCATTTGTAAATGGCTCTGAATTTAGCCACAGTTATGTTTCTCGAGTTTCTTTCTCCAAACATTGATCCAAGTTCTGCCAGAGGCACATTGTTCCCAAACAGTAGCCAAGCATAACTCTAAATGAATCTCAATTCCTTTTGAACAAGGCAACACCACCAAAGGAAAATCTCATGCAAATGTGGCCTTGTGTACATAATGTTGGCCTTTATGTGCGCTGTGGTCCCTGTATGTCATTATGTGGTTAAACTAACCGTTGTCTTTCTGTTCTAGCGTACTACAGAGCTCTGGTGAACTTCACAGACTCCATCGTGTACAGGCCTGACATGGAGGACATCTACTCGCTGTCTTTCCAGGAGATTTCGGATGCGGTGGTGGACACGGTAGGCCTATTCTAGAACCATATACTGTACACGGTAGGCCTATTCTAGAACCATACACTGTGTACTGTACACGGTAGGCCTATTCTAAAACCATATACTGTACACGGTAGGCCTATTCTAGAACCATATACTGTACACGGTAGGCCTATTCTAGAACCATACACTGTACACGGTAGGTCTATTCTAGAACCATACACTGTGTACTGTACACGGTAGGCCTATTCTAGAACCATATACTGTACACGGTAGGCCTATTCTAGAACCATACACTGTGTGCTGTACACGGTAGGCCTATTCTAAAACCATATACTGTACACGGCCTATTCTAGAACTATATACTGTACACGGTAGGCCTATTCTAGAACCATACACTGTGTACTGTACACGGTAGAACTATTCTAGAACTATACACTGTGTACTGTTCATGGTAGGCCTATTCTAAAGCCATATACTGTGTGCTGTACCTGGTAGGCCTATTCTAGAACCATATACTGTACATGGTAGGCCTATTCTAGAACCACACTGTGTACTGTACACGGTAGGCCTATTCTAGAACCATACACTGTGTACTGTACATGGTAGGCCTATTCTAGAACCATACACTGTGTACTGTACATGGTAGGCCTATTCTAGAACCATATACTGTGTACTGTACACGGTAGGCCTATTCTAGAACCATACACTGTGTACTGTACACGGTAGACCTATTCTAGAACCGTGTACTGTACATGGTAGGCCTATTCTAGAACCATATACTGTGTACTGTACACGGTAGGCCTATTCTAGAACCATACACTGTGTACTGTACACGGTAGGCCTATTCTAGAACCGTGTACTGTACATGGTAGGCCTATTCTAGAACCATATACTGTGTACTGTACACGGTAGGCCTATTCTAGAACCATACACTGTGTACTGTACACGGTAGGCCTATTCTAAAACCATATACTGTACACGGTAGGCCTATTCTAGAACCATATACTGTACACGGTAGGCCTATTCTAGAACCATACACTGTACACGGTAGGTCTATTCTAGAACCATACACTGTGTACTGTACACGGTAGGCCTATTCTAGAACCATATACTGTACACGGTAGGCCTATTCTAGAACCATACACTGTGTACTGTACACGGTAGGCCTATTCTAAAACCATATACTGTACACAGCCTATTCTAGAACTATATACTGTACACGGTAGGCCTATTCTAGAACCATACACTGTGTACTGTACACGGTAGGCCTATTCTAGAACCATACACTGTGTACTGTACACGGTAGGCCTATTCTAGAACCATATACTGTGTACTGTACACGGTAGGCCTATTCTAGAACCGTGTACTGTACACGGTAGGCCTATTCCAGATATAGTGCACAGTAGACCTATCCCAGAGCCAAATAGATTCTCTACACTGTGTATCCATCCCTCCCTCCCCACAGGGGCTGTATCGTTTACACAGGCCAGGGCAGGATTCTCACACCTTGCATTCCACTGCCAAGTCATGTCTGTCAGCAGGTCAAATACTGTAGATCATTTTAGTCAATATACTTTATTGTACAATGTACTACTGTACATCAATGTATGTAAGAGCACTTGTTCGGAACGTTTTTAAACTTAAAACATCTGTATGCTCGTTTGTACCCATCTAAGTATTATTTGCTCTCTTCCACAGTTGGAGTCAGAATACAACAAGATCTCAGGCATCCAGACTGTAAATGTGGTCCTCATCAAGTAAGATCGCTGTTCACCTCCAGCTGCTGTGACTCACTTTACTTGCTTAAGCCTGGGTGTAACAAAGGTGGTTCAGGGAACCATGATCACGTGACGAGTAGCCTTGTCTGAGATCTGAAGACTTGGTTCCCAGAGCTAATGCTGAGGCTTCATCTTAGACTCTCCTCTGGTTGATTCAGCAAACACAGTCTCCAAGCTGCGTGTAACAAATCAATGTTCTTAGCATGAGAAAATCATGATATGCCCCGAGCCAAACATAAATTCAAACGTGAGCACTGTACTGCAAAATATACATTTGGGTCATTTAACGGACGCTCTTATTCAGAGCGACTTACAGGAGCAATTAAGGTTAAGTGCCTTGCTCAAAGGCACGTCGACTGATTTTACACCTTCATTCGCAACCTTTCGGTTACTGGCCCAAAGCTCTAAACCGCTAAGCTACCTGCCGCCCCAAATCGTTATTGTCATCACGTCCGTCTCTAACAAACCCCCTTGGTTCTGTCCTGGTCTATTTAGGAAGATGCTCAGGCAGAATGGAGTGGATGTGTTTGTAGAGCTTGACGTGGGCTCTGACTACAACAACAACGAAAATCAGATCCGCAACGTGTTGTATGGAGTGGTGAAGGAGGGAACCATTGCCTCCTACATCACCTCTGTCCAGGGATTCCAGTTCAGACGCCTGGGAGAAGGTAAGGACTACAGGGGATAATGTTGACTCCGCATTATCAGGGCTGTCCAGTGTACGGAGCGGCTTCCATGTAAGGAAGTTGTCAAAGGTATGGCATCCATTTTATGAAGTTGTCAAAGGTATGGCATCCATTTTAGGAAGTTGTAACTGACATCTTCCTACTATAAATGCTGTACAAGTGAGAGAGAGAAAAAAAGGTCTAGTCTCATAGCTGTAGTATTCTTTATTTAATTCAGACATTGATCATATCTCATTACAATCTTTCAAATAAGCTAGGCTAGCCAGCCCAGGGCATCAAGCTAAAAAAGTGCTAGGTGGTGCCCTCTTTTCACTCTTCTTCACTATTTTGACTTCTCCTTTATAAGTCTCCCCAACATTCTGGCCTATTTCTGTCAATAAAACAGTACAATATAAAAATAAAGAAAAAGGAGGGCTAGGTGAACTCTAAGTAGTGTCCTTAACTTGTCTCTCTGGTTTCTAGCTCTGCCCCTTGTGAACCCCATGGCTGTCCCAGGTTTGTACTGTACCATGCCGACCTGGGTTCAATGCTATTGGAAATAATTTTAAATACTTTAGATGGGTTTGATTGAGCATGCATGGCTCAATGGAACCAGTAGAAAACTAGCAAAAGAGCCAACTCCAGGCAGACTGTCACTCCAGGTAGGCTGAAGCAAACGCTAAAAGTATTTGAAAGACGTAAAATAGTATTTGAACCCAGGTGTGGTACCATGCCTGCTGCACGGAGACTGCCAGAGCTGCTGTAGAAACGATATGACTGTTCTGTAGCTATTTCTGGATGAGGAGCATGGAGATGACAATTAGATCTCTGGAAATCTGTGAGAGTTCACGCAGGAACGTTCTGCATGTTTGCACCTAGAGTAGATGTCTGACAACGTTTTGGTTTTTGGATTGCCCAAGAGGACTGCGAAGATTTTTGCATGGCATGAGGATAGTTACAGATATTGCTTTTTGCAAAAAAATAGGTTTCAAAAAACCTTCAGAGTTTCTATAGTGTGTAAATTGTCAAGAGTTTCTTCAGAAGGATCTCAATTGCCTATCAAACCAGGCCATGTCCCACCTACGGTACACAAACGGTACAGTACAGTAAGCTGTTAGACCTTTGAGAAGCCCCAGGCCCGAGCGTGACCTGCAGTGGCCCAGGAGGGTCAGTGGAGGCTGGTGATAGAAGGACGGTTCATAGTAATGACTGGAATGGAATCATACACATGGCGTCTGTGATAACATTCCATTCCAGCCGTTGCAATGAGCCCATCTTCCGATTTTAAAGTGACGCCAGCCTCCACCGTGGAAGGTGTCCTTGTATTAAAAACCAGACTTTTGAACAGCAAGCGTTGTGTTGTGTGGTGGCCTTTTAGCCGTGCACGTCTGACCCTTGAACCCCACCCCCCTCCCCCGTCTCTCTCAGTGATCCCCAACCCTCTGCCCTGCATGAAGGATGAGCACACGTGTCAGGATGGGGGTTGTATCCCTCTGGAGTACCTGTGTGACAACAGACCTGATTGCAATGACATGAGTGATGAGCTGGATTGTGGTGAGTGGAAATGGCATTGGTGTGGTGGAGTGTGGTGGAAATGGCATTGGTGTGGTGTGGTGGAGTGTGGTGGAAATGGCATTAGTGTGGTGTAGTGGAAATGGCATTTGTGTGGTGTGGTGGAGTGTGGAGTAGTGGCAAAGGGTCTGAGGTTTGTTGTATCCTAAGAAGAGCATTATATCTGGTTATTGCCTTGCTGTGGCTTCTAACACCATGGAGTCTACAGCCATATCTCAGGGCAACTCTGGTTATGGCTGTGTGAACAGTATTTATAAACTCTTTTTGATTTTGATCTGATCAGATCAGATTCAGCCTGGACCAGTGACCCCCACCCCCACCCCTCCCACCACCACCCCCATCAAGAAGTCCACACGCCCCATTAGCCCCCTAGGACCCTGCAAAGTGGACCAGGCCACCTGCCAGAACGGGGAATGTGTCCCCAGAGACTACCTGTGCGATGGAGAGAGGGACTGCTCTGACGGCAGCGACGAGTTCAGATGTGGTGAGAATCAGGGACACACACGAAGACTTCAAAAGTGCAGTATACGCACAGGGAGGCACACAGAAGGAGGGCGAGAGGGGAGAGCAATAGTCTTCTGTGTGCCCTTTTCTATCTCTCCCTTTCATCATCCTTTCACACACACACACACACACACACACACGATCGTCAGTCACAAAGCTTTGCATCTGCTTCATGTCAACACACCAGATCAATGTGTCTGATTTGAAGTGCTCCTCTGATCACGCCCCTCTGTCTGGCTCCAGGCACTCCCTCTCCCTGTGAACCCAATGAGTTCAAGTGTAAGAACGGACGCTGTGCTCTCAAGCTGTGGCGCTGTGATGGAGACAACGACTGCGAGGACAACTCAGACGAGACCGACTGCCGTGAGTTTCACATCCCACGTTTATTGATTGAACATTAAAGGACCGCTTTTCTAGTCCTTAGACTAAAAAGCACTTTCAATTGTGAGTTTCGTTGTTTACATGAATGAAGATGAAGTCATGTTCTATCTCTTCTTGTGTTCCAGCCACCAGAGGTCCAGGTGACACGTGTGCCCCAGAGCAGTTTGTGTGTCTCAGTGACCGCACCTGCATCCCATCTAGCTACCAGTGTGATGAGGAGCCCGACTGCCCTGACCGCTCGGATGAGTTCGGCTGCAGTAAGTCCCTGACCATCATACCATCTCTCTGTCTTTGTCCCTGTCAGTCTTTCTCTGTCCTGTCTCTCTCTGACAATCTCGCTCTAGCTGCCTGTCTCTCTCAGCCTTCTCATTCTCTCTCTCTCTCTCCCTCAAACAGTTATATTTTACCGAACTTTCCATCATGTTTGTGCCTCACCAAAGAGATTGAGACCAAAAATAAACCACTGCCGTTTTTAAATTGGGGTTGGGTAGTGGGGACCAGTTTTGAAATGTGTGTGCGCCATCATGCGTCACACAGTGCATGCATCCTTGGCTTTATAGATGCTCATGTTGTTTTCTCATAACTTTCCCTTTAAGCTCCTCCCACAGTGACCAGTCCCCCGGAGGAATCTATTGAGGCGGAGCGGGGGGAGACGGTGACTTTCAACTGTGTGGCAGTTGGTGTTCCCACCCCCATCATCACCTGGAGGCTCAACTGGGGCCATATCCCCATCAGTGGCAGGTGAGTTGGTACAGTCCTCCTACTCTTTCAAACCTTGTCTGGTTCACCCCATAACAGCTCTTATCACAAACGTAGTTTGACATTTGGGCCAATGGCCCCATTCTGAATGACTCCTGAATCAATGGGATGTTATGTTGTGTTTGAAAATGTGTGTGTGAGTGTTGGCAAACATTCGACTCCAGAAGATGACATTAAAGTTGATATACATCATACAAGTATTTCATGTGGAGTTCTGAACCCCTCTGTTTGCGTGATTACAAGTGGCTTCTCGTCAAACTCTGTCTGTCTGATGCCATTATGGAAGAGAGTGTTGATCTGTGCGGCGATAGCTCTGGAAAGAAAGCCGGGATTAATTTGTGGGATTGTGTGAAATGAGTCTTGCGTATAATTGATTGGAAACAGACCATAACGATTTTAAAATGACTGAGGATTTGTCCGCCATCCAATCTCGTTAGGCCACAAAATGCAGCATTTCATGCATTGCTGATTAAGCACTGTCATATATCTACAGACAAGTCATGTTTGATTTGATTCAAAGAAGACTCATCTTTCAAACACTTCTGTCATTAAGTATTGAGTTATTCAATTATTGCTTTGTGGCCAATCATGTCCAAAAACAGAGCTTACTGTACATCCATTGAATGGCTGTTTTATACAGTAAAGTGCTATGTTATGCTATATTATCTGTCAAAATAAACTCCTACAGTTAACTCAATCACTATTAAATACCATTCTGAAAGCCTAAAGTTGCAGAGGGTAGGCTGTATGGCACTTCCTGTAGCAATATGTCAGTTCAGGAAAGAGATTTAGAGTCATAATATTCCTTGTCCTCTGAACGCCCTTTAGACACGCCGGTGTTAACTTTGAAGTGAATCGTCACTGTTTGGTTAGAGGTGAGTCGAACACAGGCTGCAGTGGTTGAAGCATCAGTGTAATGTAAGCAATGTATATGTATCGGTCTTCCCAGGATCTCAATGACCAGTGAGAATGGGCGTGGCAGCCTGACCATCCGTGACGTAAAGGAGGCGGACCAGGGGGCGTACACCTGTGAGGCCATCAATGCCAAAGGCCTTGTGTTTGGTATCCCTGACGGGGTGCTCAGCCTCACACAGAAACCAGGTATGTACTCTATTGCCTGAATCACACTATAGGGCCAAGCTAAGCTATGCCTAGCTGATCTGAGCTGGCCTGGTTATGCATGGATCCATCAAAGCTGCTGGGACCATGCTGTAAAGAACATCCAACATAGCTGCTGGAATCATGCTGCAAAGGATAGCTGCTGGGACCATGCTGGAGAGGACAACCACCATAGCTGCAGGGACCATGCTGGAGAGGACAACCACCATAGCTGATGGGACCATGCTGGAAAGGACAACCACCATAGCTGCTGGGACCATGCTGGAGAGGACAACCACCATAGCTGCTGGGACCATGCTGGAAAGGACAACCACCATAGCTGCTGGGACCATGCTGGAGAGGACAACCACCATAGCTGCAGGGACCATGCTGGAGAGGACAACCACCATAGCTGCTGGAACCATGCTGGAGAGTACAACCAATATAGCTGCTGGGACCATGCTGGAGAGGACAACCACCATAGCTGCTGGGACCATGCTGGAGAGGACAACCACCATAGCTGCTGGAACCATGCTGGAGAGGACAACCACCATAGCTGCTGGGACCATGCTGGAGAGGACAACCACCATAGCTGCTGGAACCATGCTGGAGAGTACAACCAATATAGCTGCTGGGACCATGCTGGAGAGGACAACCACCATAGCTGCTGGGACCATGCTGGAGAGGACAACCCCCATAGCTGCTGGAACCATGCTGGAGAGTACAACCAATATAGCTGCTGGGACCATGCTGGAGAGGACAACCACCATAGCTGCTGGAACCATGCTGGAGAGGACAACCACCATAGCTGCTGGGACCATGCTGGAGAGGACAACCACCATAGCTGCTGGAACCATGCTGGAGAGTACAACCAATATAGCTGCTGGGACCATGCTGGAGAGGACAACCATCATAGCTGCTGACCCCATGCTGGAGAGGACAACCACCATAGCTGCTGGAACCATGCTGGAAAGGACATCCACCATATCTGCTGGAACCATGCTGGAAAGCATAGCTGCTGGGACCATGCTGGAAAGGACATCCACCATAGCTGCTGGGACCATGCTGGAAAGGATAGCTGCTTGGACCATGCTGGAAAGGACAACCACCATAGCTGCTGGGACCATGCTGGAAAGGACATCCACCATAGCTGCTGGGACCATGCTGGAGAGGACAACCACCATAGCTGCTGGGACCATGCTGGAAAGGACATCCACCATATCTGCTGGAACCATGCTGGAAAGGACAATGTGAGAAGGAAAGATCAGAGCCAGCAGGGTATGGTTTGTGTTGGCTCTGTAGTGGGAATCAGGTATTGTGTACTACTCTTCCCTGCCACCACAACACTGTATAAAGACCATAAAATGAATTATTTCAATAATAAAATGGCTTTGTGAGTATATGAAATGCCTAACATGTTATGTCTGTCTGCATCTATTTGCCTGTTCTGTCTGTTTAATGTCTTCTATTTGCACCGTACTGTCCTTTCGTTCAGTTTTGTCATCCTCTCTCATCGTCACCAGGAAACTGTCCCGACGGTCACTTCAGTGTGGAGGGTCGTTGTATCTCCTGCTTCTGCTTCGGCATCACCAAGAACTGTGGGAACACTGGACGCTACCGAAACCAGATCAATCTGCGCTTCACTGACGAGGACGACTTCAAAGGTACTGGACTTCACCGAATACTAATGCTAATGATGTCATTTTCTCTGAACTAAACATTTTGCGAAAAACTCGAGACATTTGTAATTGATTTTACTGAACATAAACAAGGTCTTTAACCTCTTAAACGTAATGGCAAAGTGTAGATTTCCGCCTAAATAGACATGCCCAAAAGTAACTGCTATGTGTAATTACATGATTCTGGCATGCGGAAACGTGGTATATCTGAAAATAAGACATCTGGGAGATTATGAGGAAATGATCAGAAGATAGATAGGGGTTACATAGTTCAGAACACACAAGATCAAGCACACACTGTTTTTGTTGTTTTTGAAGTCATCTTTCATTGACAAAGCTATAAGTGAATTATTGATGACCAGAGCTGGAAACACACATCAGATGGCTTCCATAACATGTGAACAATATCAGAAGGGAAAGAAATGGGTTTGATAGACCTAACAACTAGAAATGGGCAGATGTTTTAGTAAGTGGTGTCGGGTGTGGTCACGGGACGCTTCCATGTGTCCCTAAACCTCTCCAAAGTGGTATATGTCTGTAAATTAGATAATTCTAGTGCTATTACATATTTGCAATCCCTAAATGCTATTTGTTCAGTATAAAAACAATTTCTACCATGTCAACCTCACTCAAACATTGTGTTGGTGTTAGAAAGCAGACTGTATTGCAATCAGCTCTGATAAATTCAAACTATAAAAAGCAGACAACTTACATATAGTGGATTAGCTATATAAAGACATGAATACAATCCTTAAAGTGGATCCAATCCTTCTAGAAGGCAATCTTCGTCAGCCGAGTCGAAATCCTCGTTGTCCAAATCGCTCCCCTGATCCGAGTCCGACCAGTATTAGATTCAAAGCTTCTATGACGGTATACTTATTCATAGCTGCCTTCTTTTTAGCCTCCTGTTCAATATTCTCCCCCCCCACCTTTTTTTCTCCCTTGAGAAGCCATCTTTTATGCTAAAGCAATGAAATTAAAGCCATAAAATCTGTTTACAATGTAATGTAGCGTGCTCTATGCAACTCATCTCTGAGCCGGGTAGCAATAGTTCACATCAAACTTTGTCACATGCGCCGAATACAAAAAGTATTCAATAGTACGCATTAAATGTTCTAGGCCGTGCTTTGTCCCACCCAGGTCAACTGCATATCCCTGGACAGCCTATCTCATTGTCTACAAGACTGCCAAGGTGGTGTAGTAGCCAATCCCCTGTGTAATGGATGCCTTCGGCTCGTAAGCAGGCAACATCATATTTTTCATGCGCCAAGATATAGTCACTCGGTGGACATTTGATGTTGCCATTAAGTCACACATATTAGATTCCTATCAACCGAAGGATTCATTTCATACCCCCCATGTAGCTATAGCTCAAACACAGACCAAATGGAAGCTTGCCTTGGAAGCTGTTTGGTGAAAACGTTGTGTAAAATAAGCATTTTGACTCTCTGGGCTGGAGATCAATAACGGTAGGTCACAGGCAGACAAATAAGACCACCTTCATGATCTGAGGAGTCCCGGCTTTCGGTGTCTTTCGGTGTGTATTCTGTGTTTATTTAGTTTATGCTTCACAACGCTAACCGGAATGTAGGTAGCAGGCATCTTGAAATGAGGTCATTGGCTCGGGCCTGCCCTTATAGATTTGTATGCCCATATATGGTAGTAAGTCACACCAAAGATTTTAAGGCACTGATCAATAACTAAGATAACCAAGCTTTCTGCAGACACCCTGCTTTTGCAGATAGAGGCTACCGTTCTCATACCAGACTGAATTAAATAAAACAAATCTAATGGGCTCCCCATTTAAGAGGTAATAAGCATGAAAATGTTTGTTTATAGAATGAATGTCATAACTGGTACGAGAAAACTCTCTTATTTAATTTTCCCTGCCTCCCTCCCTAACTCCAGGAGTGAACGTGACTTACCCCTCTCGGCCGGGCACCCCTCCTCTCTCCTCCACTCAGCTCCTCATCAACCCAGAGGAAGAGGAGTTCCAGCTCGTCGACCTATCACGGCGCTTCCTCATCCTCGATTCGTTTTGGACGCTGCCACGCCAGTTCCTGGGAAACAAGGTGCGGCGTCATCACGACATCAATTCCTGCTCTGCACTACTTTTGCCGTGTTCCCCTGTTTAGGCGTTGCATGCATCAACCAATGGTTGCATGCCACGTCAGGCACCATACTGCTATACCATAGGATGTGGCCTATCCAGGCGTTGGTATGGTTTGGCATGCATCAGTAACCTCTAAGCAGGAGAACACAACCCTTGTCTCTCCAATGACTCACCTTGACATCATGTTGAAATGATCTTACACCAGCAAGATAACTACTATATGAATTAGACATTTAAATGCACATCTAAAAGTGTCAGCACACAGAAAGTGTGTCAGAAGTGTTTAAGTTATATTCAAAGGAAGACGCTCCCCCACACTGCTTGTGTTACTCTTATTAATGGCTCGCGTTTCAGCCTCACAGCCTTCGTCTGAGCTTTGTCTGGCTTATATAACTATGAAATGAATACGGTGGCGGAATGTCTGTTTATTTAGATTGACTCCTATGGAGGGTCCCTGAAGTACAAGGTGCGCTACACGCTGGCCCGTGGCGAGACTGAGCCTGAGGAGAAACCAGACGTGGTCCTGACCGGGAACGGTCAGAGACTGGTCTACCGCAGGGGCAACCCCACCCCCTCCAGAGAGGTCAACCAGAAGGAGATCAAGTTTACTGAGGTGGGTCCATCTGCCAACAACCACCCCACTTTTAGCTTAGTTTGGTTCATATACACTTTGTCAAGCTGTTTATGAACAAAACAATGTAACTGTTTCTAGTCCTTATTTGTACAGTATAGCAGGGTTCCCCAACTGGCGGCCCACGGGCCAAATTTATCCCAAGGGCGATTTTATGTGGACCCTCCCCGAAACACACATTTGTTTTTTATTGTTAGACATAAAAGACTGTATAAATACCAGCAAATCAACTGCAAGTGATTTGAATTTTGGAAATGTGTTCCAAGGTATTCCCACACATAATAGAGATATACAATATGTGATCGTATACGAATGTAAGCAAGGTTTGAAATGATTATGTTTTAGTCAAATATGATCTATTTGGGCTTTCTTGCAGTCAAATTGCAGTCCACAAATGATTTGTAGAAAAAAAAGTCTGCTGAATCTAATTAATGATCCCAGCAGTATAAGATCAGTGGTTTAAGATCATTTGTCTACGTCTTATCTATGATCCTATACTGGCTGACATGTTGCTGTCTAAACCTTCCATGGTGCAGTTAATGACCATTGTTTTAAATGTAGCCTTCTGGGCCGTGTGTGATCATGATCAATGTCTGACCTCTGATGGTTTGTGTGTGTTCTTGTAGGACAACTGGCAGCACTCGTCGGGTCGCCAGGTGTCCCGTGAGGACCTGATGATGACGCTGGCCAGCCTGGAGAGCATTAGCATCCGCACCGTCTACGACAACCACATGGTGAGCGTGGCGCTCAGCGACATCGTCATGGACACCACCACTGTGGAGTACAACATCCATGACAATGCCAAAGATGTGGAGGAGTGCAGGTGAGATCCCATAGACTGACTTCAGCCGAGGTTAAGATTTGAATTAGATGTTGTTTATTATCGCTCCATAGAGTCACAGGCACTAAAAAGTGACTTAAACCGTGACAAAAAAGAGGAGGAGTGCTGAGAATCTTTTAGTTCTTGCAACTGTAGGTATACAGTAAATAAATTAGCATAGCGTTGTATTGTATTGTGTTTGAATTGTAGGATAGTTTCTGTGGACAGTAGTAATGGCTTCCATGGTGTGTGTTCCTCCCAGGTGTCCCCCTGGCTACTCAGGACTGTCCTGTGAACAGTGCTCCACTGGCTTTGAGCGTGTGTCTGGGGGGAACTTCCTGGGATCCTGTGCTGGATGTAACTGTCACGGACACGCCAGCGCCTGCGACCCCATCAGTGGACAATGTCTGGTGAGGACTCCTCACAACACAACGTTATCATTATACTAAAGCCTGGCTGTGAATGTCAAAGCTTTGAAGTTGTATTCGACCTCTATGTCATTCAACTGTAAATTGAATCTGTTGCAAGTGTCGCGAATGTCTAGCAAACGCATTGAGTTGGTGGCTCTCACAGTCAGTGGCTGAATTGTTAACCTGACTGTAGTAGCTGTTTTCAAAAGTACCAGTCATTTGCTGCATATTATTTGTTTAATGACCTGTGGACACGTGTACATAATATAGAGGCAGTAACTGAACTACCTTCCTCTCCCTCCATCAGAGCTGCCAGCACAACACTGAAGGTCCTCAGTGTGACAAGTGCAGACCAGGCTACTTCGGTGACCCCAGGCGAGGTCGCCCCGATGACTGCAAGCCCTGTCCCTGCCCATACACTGAGACATCCCGCAGGTGAGGGGTCACCATGAGGTGTCACACACACACACACACACACACACACACACACAGTACACCCGGAGTTGGGGAGTAGTGAACTACATGTGGTTCGAATAGTAATTTAACTACCTTTTCCAGTAGTTTGGCGGTAGTTGAACTGAATTCAAATCTAGGTAGTGTTTTCAGTAGTTAATCACTTTTTTGCCATGCTGCGGTGTAGCTAACTACTGGAACTACATACTACTTTTTTTGCAAGAAGTAGGCAATAATTTTTATTTTATTTTTTTTATTTTTTTCTCTCGGCATCAGACCTGCCTAATTCTCACTTGAAACAAAGTTTGTGTGTTTAATAGGCACGTTTCTACATTCTGTTAACATATCACCACATAGTGATCTGTTCTGGTGATTTGCAGTCTGACATTTCAGATTTACATATGATCATTTTGGGATGTAGTGAACTACTTTTTCAAAGTATCTTAAGTTAAGTAACTATACTTTTCTTAAGGGTAACTTTAGTGTAGCTTAACTTCTTCCAGTGTGACATAATTGGTAGCTTGGTTAGCTATATTTTCAGAGTAGCTTTCCTGTGTGAGCCTGTGTGACACATACTCACACAGACACACACACAAACACACCGTGGGAGAGAGACAGAGAGATGGAAAGAGCTTTTTCACACAGCGGGTTTACGTCCATATTGGGTAGATTCACTAAGCACTCCAGAAGAGCATTGGGCTTATTCATTCATTGCTGGTGTTGTCAACTTGTGACCCCTCTCGCTACCCATTAACTGGCAGCTGTAAATATTAATGTCCAAATCCTGTGACGTTTATTTGTGACTCCTCAGGTTCTCCGACACCTGTTTCCTGGACCATGACTCCCAGGCCACGTGCGACGCCTGCGCGCCAGGCTACACCGGCCGTCGCTGTGAAAAGTAAGGAAGTGACATTTTCCCCTTTCACCCCATTCTTTAAAGAAATGCTAGCTTCAGTATATATGGAATAGTTATAAAAGATGTTGATGGAAGTGTTTGTTTTGTCCCCATAGGTGTGCAGCTGGGTATCAGGGTAACCCATTGCAGCCCAATGGCAAATGTTTTACAACCCGTGAGTGTTTCTTGTTTTTTTTGGGTGGGAGTGGCGTACATTTTTAGGCTTTAAATGTGTTAGGAAAGTTATTCACCTGGGCAGTTTTACAGAGACATGTGTACATATAAATTATGCCTCTGTTTTATAGTGCATGCCATGCTTTATGTCCTACTTTACCTTTAAGAGCCCTGGTCTTGACCCAGTGTAATTATTAACATCAATCATACCTGCTGAGAAGGTGTGGTCATTGGCCTGGTATGTCGAGTGATTGTGAAAGGGTTAGAGTTGGTGGAGCACCCCCAGGTGTTGATCCATCTCCCCACCCTCTGTCTCTCCCTCCCTCCTTCAGCAAACTCAAAGTGTGATATTCGAGGAACAGTGAATTCCAACAGCAGACCATGCGCCTGCAAGGTAACATACTACGTTGCTATGGCCTACTGTACTTTATGGCCTACTGTACTTTATGGCCTACTGTACTTTATATTAGATGTAGAAGTTTTGATATGCCATAGTAGAAGAGTACACTCTCAATCACCGACACTTGAACACCATTGTCAGTTCATAGAGGCAGTCATAAACCTGAGCCCGTTTAGCTTAGCTGCCATTGTACAGTCATCCCTTACGATTACAGACAGTGACTGATGAGCCGGTCGGACAGCCAGGGTTTCATGGCAGATGTGCGTGGCTGATGTTTTCTGTGTGTTGCAGTCCAACGTGGCGGGGTCGCAGTGTGACGAGTGTAAGAGCGGCTCCTTCCACCTGACAGGGGACAACCCAGAGGGCTGTCTGCAGTGCTTCTGTATGGGCGTCACCAAGCAGTGTGTCAGCTCCACGTGGAGCCGAGACCAGGTCAGTGGCCCGGCCTTACTAGCACTCACACACACAACTTCTATAGGGCATGGGAGTTAGTGGACTGGGGGGGGGGCACATTTTGGGATCTGAAAATAAAAAGGAATGTACACGCAACAACAAGGGAGTAACCATACTATACTGACTCTTAACAGTCAGCCAACAGACAAACCGTTTTCTACTGCAAGCCGGGAGTTTCCAGCTCTGGTCCTGGAGATACACTGGGTGTGAAGGACCAGTGCACTTTGAAATAATCAGCTCATCATGGTGCTTGACGATTGGCTGAATCAAGTGTGTTAGCACTGTGAGTTGAAGAAGCATGCTCTGCAGCTCATGGGAGAAGTAGTGCAGACACTTTAGGGGTCAGGAAATACAAGGAATGTACAAGCACGTCCCAAACCACAGCAGTGCATTGAGCCTGTCTTAATGTACCCGCACCCTTTTAGCTTGTACTTTGAGGAGAGGTGTCATGGGTCTAAAGTGTGTTTGTGTCCCCCAGGTCCGTGGCGGTGTGAATGGTCAGCTCTTCTCCCTCTCCAACGGAGCCAATACCAGAACAATCACAGACGGCATCGCTCAGAGAGGCTCCTCGGAGGTGGTATACCGCTCCTTCTCTGACATCCCCAAGGACATCTACTACTGGGTCCTACCAGACAGCTTCAGAGGAGATAAGGTGAGAGAGGGGAGAGAGTGGAGATAAGTGGAGAGAGTGGAGATAAGGGGAGAGAGTGGAGACAAGGGGAGAGAGGGGAGAGCGAGTGGAGATAAGGGGAGACGGTGGAGAGAGGGAAGAGGAGGAAGACGGGGAGGGGTGAGAGGGAAGACGGGGAGATGAGAGAGAAGACGGGGAGATGAGAGACAAGGGGAGAGATGAGTGGTTGGAGGCTTTGACTCTTTCTTTTTTTTTACACTTGCATATATTTCTCCTCTTACCCTGAGAGTAGACTATAGGGACAGGAGAAACTGTCATCCACGTTTATTTTTGACTGAGTAGTCTTCCCTCTGGAAGCAAGGTGTGATTTAAATGAGTCTCATGGAGTGAAATACATTTCCACTGTCCAGTAGAGTTAAGAGAATGGTTGTTCTAGAATCTTGAACGTCTCTTTCTGACATGTTGTTGCCAGGTGACAGCCTACGGCGGGGAGCTGCGCTACACTGTGCACTACGAGCCCCGGCAACGCTCCCTGGTGATTGACAGACAGCCAGACGTGGTTCTCCAAGGCAACGGCATCTTCCTGGAACACTTCTCCCAGATTAAGCCCCTCCCCCCCACCACTGTCACTGTCACCTTCAGAGAAGTGGGTCACCGTGTGTGTGTGTGTGTGTGTGTGTGTGTGTGTGTGTGTGTGTGTGTGTGTGTGTGTGTGCACTCAGGTGCTCAAGTGTTTATTTTTTGACAGATTCTTAACTGTTTGTAATCTTAACATCAACATACAATACCATGTTGTCTTCGTTGATGATCTTGTTCAAATGACCTAATTAGATTACCATTACCTAATTATGGCTATAATCCCAACTCCAGTCCTGAGTTTGCCATGGCAGTGTTGCACTGAGCTTCATTTCTCTCTCCCTGTGTTTCCTCCAGTCTGCATGGAGGCGTGCTGATGGACAGCCCTGCACACGTGAGCACCTCCTCATGGCCTTGGCTGATACTACAGTCTTCATGATCAGAGCCACCTACGCTGTCAACATGGTTGAGACCAGGTAAAACCGAACCAGGTGCCTTGTTGAGATTCACTCCGAATGATTCCACATGATTAGGATTCTTAAGAATCGTTTAGGAAACAGCTCTCAGTAGGCTCTACTGTAAACACCCATGTGGCTGATGTTGTTATGGTTGTTGTTGTTGTTGTTGCCTCACCTGTGTCGCTGTCTGTTGTTCAGTCTCTCAGACATCCGGATGGACATTGCAGTGCCACATTCCACAGGCAACGAACGGGCCCTGGAAGTGGAGGAGTGTGCCTGTCCTCAGGGCTACAACGGTCCATCATGTCAGGTACAGCACACACATACCACAAAAATCAATGTACTGTACATCCCGATCTTATAGTTCCTCCTCTGTTACCTCTTCGAGTTGTAAAGTTCCAGTGTGCTCACTTTGTTCCGTGGTACTGCAGACGTCTCGGAAAGAAACACAGAGTGGGACTCTTAGAGCTGTAATGGAACGGCAAGACAGTCAACTGTGCTGCATGCGTTGTTTTCACTCCACGGGCCCGTGTTGTTTTCCCATGTCTTTCAATCTGTTTCTATACAGGAGTGTGATGTGGGCTACACCCGTACAGGCTCTGGGCTCTACCTGGGTACCTGTGAGAGGTGCGACTGTAATGGCCACGCCAGCGGCTGTGACCTGGAGACAGGCGCGTGCTTGGTAAGTCGCTCCACCCTCCGGTTGTACTGTATGCCAGTAGTACAGTGCTACAGCTGCACTTGGCTTTGAAGTCTGCTATAGAATGCGCTAATGGTTTCATGGCGAATCCCAACATGTGGAAACAGGTTCCGAACACACATGGGCTCATAATAGGATTTCACTGTTCCATGGATGGATCCGACACTCTCTCTATCTTCCCTCTCATGTGTCTCCCTTTTTTAGCAATGCCTTCACAACACGGCCGGCCCAAGGTGTGAGCACTGTTTGCCAGGTTTCTACGGCAACCCTGTGACGGACGGACCTCAGGCTTGTCAGTCCTGCCCCTGCCCTGGCACTTCCCCCAGCAACCAGTGAGTTCACTCCTCCTCATGTACTCTACAGCAGCAATTCTGGTTGGCCGCGACCTAAATTTGGGTCGAGTGTCTCTGAGTATTTATTTCAATGAAAAAGTACTACTCCGGTCTGAACTTATACTAGATGACTAAAAAACAGCTTGAAAGTGGTAGAAACTCATTAAATATTTTAATCTCTGTACAATTTTTCTTCAATCACAGTATTAAGAGATATTAGCAGCTCTATTCCGGTGGATTTGGCTGATTTTGTGGTCTCAAACTAGTGACCTTGTAAATTATTATTATTCATCAAGAATCTGCTTGAAGAATTGCTGCAATTACTTAAAAAATATAGTATTAAAAGTAGTTTTCGGCCCTTGCGCATCGCAGTGCTACAGGCGTCTCTACAGACTTGGGCTCGATCCCGGGCTGTATCACAACTGGCCGTGATCGGGAGTCCCATAGGTTGACGCACAATTGGCCCAGGATCGTCCGGCCAGGGGGACTTTACTTGGCTCATTGCTCTCTAGCGACTCCTTGTGGCTGGCAGGCGCCCAAAGACTGACCTCGGTTGTCAGTTGAATGGTGTTTCCTCCGACACATTGGTGCGGCTGGCTTCCGGGTTAAGCGGCCGGGTGTTAAGAAGCACGGTTTGGCGGGTCATGTTTCGGGGGACACATGACTCGACCTTCACTTCTAGAGCCCATTCGGGAGTTGCAGCGATGAGACAATATCGACATTGGGGGTAAAATACAAAAAATACAACAACAAAAAATGGCAATGTTAATATTGGATTGTGACTGAGACAACCGGGTTTAAATTGGGTCCCAAGGCAAAACCAGATGAGAACCAATGCTCTACAGTAGTGGTTCCCAAACTGTGGGGTGCGAGGTGCGGAATGGAAGGATTAGGTTTTCTAGCCCATAGATATTGTTGTAATTTTTTTTGTCACTCAAATATCACATGAATACACATTAAACATAGCAGAATGTATAGAATTACAAGAAAATGTGCTTTAAAACTGCAACATTTTCTTTGGACCAAATGACAAAATGTGTAGAGTTGTAGGAAATAAGCTTTAAACCTGCAAAATCCTCATGATTATTCGCAGGATTTTCCCCAATGCTGGAAGTGGGGCCCTGAGTGAAAAAAATTGGTAACCCCTCTTCAGAACAGAACTACACCTTTTAGATGGATCAATGTCTCTGGAACAACCTCCAGACTTATTGTCTTCAAAAAACATCTTTCATCTACTTATAAAACACTCCATTTAACTGATGGGTCAACCTCATAGAGATCAAAGTTCATTCTGTGGTCAACCTGCTCTTTGTGAAGACATTTGATCTGTCATTGACTGGCCATGCAGTTCGCACTGTTGTGTCAGCGATCACCTTGTTATTTACAATGCAGAGTAGGGTTGTCTACTGGTTTACACTGATGAAAGTATTGTCCTTGCCTGCAGGTATTCTCTGTCTTGCTACAAGGATGCGGACGGTCAGCCGACATGTGATAACTGTCCCCCTGGCTCCACCGGCCGGCGCTGCGAAAGGTAAGACTCGCTCCATCTCCACCTAACCCTTCCAGCCTTACTGGTCAGTGGTCTGGGGATGCTGGGCTGGCCAAAGCACGGGAAAGCAGAGTTGACTAGTCTGGCACCCATTTTGTTTCCTTTATTAAAACGGGTATAGTAGCATGTCTGTCCGATTTGCATCCCTCTTTCAAACCAGTCTCTCCCACCAGTCATGATTGATATGCGAGTGTTTCGTGGAGTGGTGTGGGAGAAGCGAATCTCAAACCAACGCCACCCATTCCAGTTAGTTAGTAAAGGATTCTCTGGGTCGGGTTTGGTCTCCGCAGTAGCACTGCTCTTCATGCTATTTGAGCGGTCAATATCTGGGTTGTGTTAATGCGCTTGGCAAACGGACATTGTGTTTATCAATGGGCATTTTTGTTTTAAAAATGGGTCTGGTGTTCCATGGGATTACATGTGTCATAATGAGTTGTGTTACTGGCTTTTACAACAAGAAAAGTAATAAGTGGTGAAACCAAGTCTTTTCGTGTCTGGACTTGTAGTTGTGTCCTGAGGAAACCTTATGTCACATGGCTTTTGCGTTCTCTCCTTTGCCTTAGCTTGATTGCTTTGCCAGAACTTTCTCTGAGTCTCCTGCTTTAGCTGCTTGTTAAAATGTTTAGAAGCTGTGGGCGACTACTGCCAGTGTTTATGCCTGGGCCATGTTGACATTATTCTCTCTACAAGGCATAAATCTATTTTCTAATGTCATGTCTGTTTGACGACTCTTTGCTACTCGATGTGCAAAGATGACGATGAGGTGACTGGGGTAGACAAACATTTGGTATGTTTTGATAAGTTGACCCTGCCCTGTGTCTCATTTTAATGTTTTGATCATTAAGAAAACAAGACAGTTGTGTGGACCCGTACCTGCAAGAGGACTATGAGGGTTTCCTCCCGCCCGGGTGTGGTGAGGCAGTGTTCAACTTTAGCCTGAGGAAACATGTGGTGCCAGAGGGCAGTGGAGATGAGGAGGAGAGGGAGGAGGATTATGATGCGGAGGAGGAGGAGGAGGACACACGCTTCAGCCCACAGCCAGACGAGGAGATGGACTACAGCCCACAGCCAGACGGGGAGAAGGAGGAGGAGATGGACTACAGCCCACAGCCAGACAAGGAGAAGGAGGAGGAGATGGACTACAGCCCACAGCCAGACAAGGAGAAGGAGGAGGAGATGGACTACAGCCCACAGCCAGACAAGGAGAAGGAGGAGGAGATGGACTACAGCCCACAGCCAGACGAGGAGAAGGAGGAGGAGATGGACTACAGCCCACAGCCAGACGAGGAGAAGGAGGAGGAGATGGACTACAGCCCACAGCCAGACGAGGAGAAGGAGGAGGAGATGGACTACAGCCCACAGCCAGACGAGGAGAAGGAGGAGGAGATAGACTATAGTCCGCAGCCAGATGATGATGATGATGAGGAGGACACTGAATACAGCCAACAGCCAGATGAGGAAAAAGAGGAGGACACTGAATACAGCCAACAGCCAGATGAGGAAAAAGGGGAGGACACAGATTATAGCCAAAGACCATACACCCCCACATGGAGCCTACTGTCCACTACCAGCCACCGTACCCAACCCTCTCACCCTACCATCCCTACTCACCCTACCACTCGCCCACCCGCTCCCACTCACCCTACGACTCCTACTCACCCAACCACAACCACCCCCATAGCTGACATGGTCCGAGTCCACCTGAATAGGACTCCACCCAGGGTTCCATCGCTGAACACGCCCAGCCCTGAGGTTAGAGAGCACAGCTTCCAGTTCCTAATGAGGCTCCACATGAACCGCTTCAACCAGCGCCTCAGCATGTTGGAGAGCAACACCCTGGACATCAGGGAGGGCATCCAGGCCATGAGGGGCCAGCAGAGCAATCTCAGCACCCAGCTGGAGATGCTGCAGTCACAGTCTGCCCTGGAGAAGAAGGAGAGGGTGGGCGAACTGGAGAGTAGCTACACAGACATGGAAACTCGTCTGACAAGGCTGGAGGGTCGTCTGGAGATTGTGATAGATGGGTTTACTGCTCTGGCTCAGGAGATGAACAAGGTGAAACGCGTCAGACACAGAGCACGGTCTGCTAAGGAGGCGATGGCTCTGCCACCAGTGTCCACAGCCTTGGTGCCAAGGGTTACCACAATTCGACACTCCTTCAGGACTTCTCAATTAACAACCATGACAACACTGAGATCCAATGTCGGGACTCAATCCACAACCAGCAGGTCACAAACTAGAGCCACAGTGCCCAATAGCTTACCCACGCCCCATCTCCCTGCTAAGAAAGCCACAATGGCCCATAAGTCCACCACCAAAACAGTCAAACAAACTACAAAACCTAAACCATTAACTAGATCCACCAAAAGAAATGTCAATTCAAAGTCCAGCCCAAGACAAAATACTACCATAAGTAAACCCAGGACTAGCTCTAGACCACGTAGTACGACAAAGCCTAGCACTAGACCACGTAGTACGACAAAGCCTGAAACAAAGGCTACGATGGCCAAGCTTCATGTGACCGCTAATAAGCGCTCAACACAGACACGTCAATCAAAACCAAGGGAAGCTGTAGAAGATCTGGAGAACACTAAATATCAGCTGGCACCACCATCCCATAAACGTAAGCCTCCAACACAGGTGTCCAAGTCACGTAATGAAGCTGCTAAAAAGGGAAAGGATGCTTCTCGTGCACGGAGCAACGATAAAAAAGACAGTGCCTTGAGATCAGTTGCACCTCATTCAAAGGTTCAACCCAATGTTAAACTCAAAGAAACAGTTGTCAAGAAACCAGCCGACTCAAACGATGGGAACTCGAGACCTAACTTGGAAACCACTGCTCCAGACTCATACCAGTTGGCTCCACCGTCCCACGAAGTTCAGGAAGTGTCAAAAGCTAAAACAAGTTACTCCGAGAAAGTTCTCACCACCACGTCGGCACCCACCAAAACGGCCTCTTCTTCAAAGCGTTCCAGGTTAACAACGAAGAGTAAAGTCAAAGCTACTAGTTCCAAGAGACGTCCACAGAAGAAGAAAGCCCAGCCCCAGTCCAATGTTCTGGACCTGCTCAAACTACTTCAAAGGAATGATCAAAAATCATCCCAGAAGAACAAGAAACAGAAGCAAGATGGTTCCGATGGTTCTTTTCACATTGTTTTAGGAAGGCTGGCCATTCCAATCAAAATTATCCCTGATTATTAGGTACATTTTATATATATTTTGAAACTTGAACAAATTTCAACATGTATCTAAAAGAATCTGTTTGTGGTCCTGATATTTATGCTTATTTTTAGTATGTATTTGTATCTATAGAATAAGTCTAATTATTTCTTTTTTTTATAAAGGACTGCGTGAGTTGAGAGTAACTTCTTCATGTAGAGGCAACATTGTTATTGTGTTTAAAGCTGCATCATGAAATAATATACAGTTACCATATTCAAAGGTGTGTATTTACAGGAGTTGTTATGTGCTATTTTCCTTTAGCCCAGTGGGTCAGACTACCTCAAGACGTACACATACAGTATTTAGAGAGTATTACATTTAAACTTTATAAATTACCCCTATTATATGGACAAATTGTACATGTAAAATTTGGTTTAGCCCAATCATGCAAGCACAGTGCATTCGGAAGGTATTCAGACCCCCTTGACTTTTTCCACATTTTGTTACGTTACAGCCTTATTCTAAAATGGATTCAAATTCTTTTCCCCTCATCAATCTACACACAATACCCCATAATGACAAAGCAAAAACAGGTTTTACAAAACTGAAATATTACATTTACATAAGTATTCAGACCCTTTACTCAGTATTTTGTTGAAGCACCTTTTGCCGCAGTTGTATTTGGGGAGTTTCTCCCATTCTTCTCTGCAGATTCTCTCAAGCTCTGTCAGGTTGGATTGGGAGCGTCGCTGTACAGCTATTTTCAGGTCTCTCCAGAGATGTTCGATCGGCTTCAAGTCCGGGCTCTGGCTAGAACACCCAATGACATTCACAGACATGTCCCGAAGCCACTCCTGTGTTTTTTGGCTGTGTGCTTAGGGTCGTTATCCTGTTGGAAGGTAAACCTTTACCCCAGTCTGAGGTACTGAGCGCTCTGGAACAGGTTTTCATCAAGGATCTTTCTGTAAATTGCTCCGTTCATCTTTCCCTCGATGGTGACTAGTCTCCCAGTCCCTGCTGCTGAAAAACATCCCCACAGCATGATGCTGCCACCACCATGTTTCACCATAGGGATGGTATTGGCCAGGTGAGAAGCGGTGCCTGGTTTCCTCCTGGCGTGACACTTTGCATTCAGGCCAAATAGTCCAATCTTGGTTTCATCAGACCAAATAATCTTGTTTCTCATGGTCTGAGAGTCCTTTAGGTGCCCTTTGGCAAACTCCAAGCGGGCTGTCATGTACCTTTTACTGAGGAGTGGCTTCCATCTGGCCACTCTATCATAAAGGCCTGATTGGTGGAGTGCTGCAGAGATGGTAGTCCTTCTGGAAGTTTCTCCCATCTCCACAGAGGAACTCTGGAGCTCTGTCAGAGTGACCAACGGGTTCTTGGTCACCTCGCTGACCAAGGTCCTTCTCCGCCGATTGCTAAGTTTGGCCGGGCAACCGGCTCAAGGGAGAGTCTTGGTGGTTCCAAACTACTTTCATTGAAAAAATGATGTAGGCCTCTGTGTTCTTGGGGACCTTAAATGCTGCAGAAATGTTTTGGTAACCTTCCCCAGATCTGTGCCTCGACACAGTCCTGTGTCAGAGCTCTATGGACAATTCCTTTGACCTCATGGCTTGGTTTTTACTCTGACATACACTGTCAACTGTGGGACATTATATTGACAGGTGTGTCTTACCAAATCATGTCCAATCAATTGAATGTACCACAGGTAGACTCCAATCAAGTTGTAGAAACATCTCAAGGATGATCAATGGAAACTGGATGCACCTGATCTCAATTTCAAGTCTCGTAGCAAAGGGTCTGAATACTTACGCAAATAAGGTGTTTCTATTTTTATTTTTTTATACATTTGCTAAGATGTTTTCACTTCATCATTATGGGGTATTGTGTGTAGGTTGATGAGGACAAAAATCTATGTAATCTATTGTAGAATAAGGCTGTAACGTATCAGAATGTGGGAAAAGTGAAAGGGTCTGAATACTTTCCGAATGCACTGTATATGTATACAAGTGGAGGCTGGTGGGAGCAGCTATAAGAGGATGGGCTCTGTGTAATGGCTGGAATAAATGGAACGGTATCAAACACATCACACAAACAGTAGGAAACCACATGTTTGATTCTGTTCCATGAATTCTATTCCAGCCATTACAATGAGCCCATCCTCCTATAGCTCCCCCCACCAGCATCCACTGATGTAAACTATACAGTACTGCCAGTTAAGTATTTGAAGTGAGTTTGCCCAAGCTTTCCGACGTCCCTATGTTCAGGTGTAAATCTGTTTTAATTCCATCTGCTATTGTGATTGGATGAGTATCGATATGATTGTGTATGTAAATGTGATTGTGGTGTATTAAGTATTTATAGCATTCATTCTGCCCTTGCTGCCTTGTGATTGTACTTCAAATTATTTATTTTTTTGCTTACTGTGCATAATAATAATATCCCAGATTTGGCTTCATCATGCATTGGTCAGATAGTTTCCAAAAACCATTTTAGCTTCTTACTGTAAAGTTAGACTGGACAGGTTTTTCCAAAGTCCCATTGAAGCTGTGCGTTTGTTGGCTGTTCAACCGTGGAGCTTCCAGTGACAAGGTAAGAACTGGAGCAGCTAGGGTAGCTCTCCCCTAGGGTGGCCTGGCCTATTGGGCTCTTTAGCTGGACAGAGCTTTGGTGGATGGACATAGTGCCTCAGCTTGCTTCTTCTTAGCTTCTCAGTGTTATATCATGATGTGATATGATGCCTCTTTCTGCACTTAGACTTCAATTCTCCGGTTCATTCTCTCTGCTCTGCTGTCTTTATCAAGGTTTGGTGACACATTATTTTAAAAATAGAAAATGAACTTCAACGCAACCTTCCTCAGTTCATCTTCTAGCAACCTAATGAGAAGAGAGATGGTTTCAACATTTGACCCATGTTGAGAGTTGTAGCATTGGCTGTGCTTTGTCTATCTCCAACATCGGCAATACATACATATCTTTTAGCCTTCTTTTGCATCTGGGATACTCAAAAGTCAGTGGATTTTCAAGTGGTGTAGCAAAGCTGTATGTGTCCCTATGTGATTGTGAGTAGTGTTTAAAAAATAACCCCCCCCCATAATGCAGGGGACCTGGGGAATGCCTAGTGCATGGACAATGGAAATCCACAATGAATAAATTGTTGCTGTTGGCTAATAATGTGACAGCTCTGTTGTGTAGCGTGTATACATCGTGCGTAGTATTTGACTAGCAGTGTATGTTCATGTGTCTACTCTGGGCCAAGAGTGTGCTGCGAGGACAAGCCTCATCACGTATCTCTTCACACGGCTCGCTCAGTTTCCTGCCCCCATTGCTCCTTCCCTGTGTGTGTCCTCTTTGACTGGAAATGTTTGCTTTAAAGTGTAAATGTTGGCTGTTCTCCTTTTCAGATGTGCTGCTGGGTACACAGGCAACCCCCAGCTTGGACAAACGTGTATTGTTGGCAACAATGATCTAAATGGTAGGTATAGATTATTCAATTAAATATAACTCTATCCCCTCAGGGGCGGTGTTAACCATGCTAACAGATTGCGACTGTGTACATTATAGTATTTGGTGGAATGAAGGCACACTGAGTGCAACGCTCAGCTATGGCATGTTTACAGGTAACTGCTACGACTGTGATCAGAGAGGAAGTGAAGGATGCAATGGAAATGGCGTGTGTCGCTGCAAGGTAAGCAAACCAAGGCTTCTCTATGTTTTTCATTAAAACCGCCAGCCACATTGACATCCTCCTATATCCTTATCCACTTGTTATCTCTCTAGGTTTGTCCCATATAAATATAATCCCTCGAATGGCATTCCCATTCAAGTCCATGTTCTATGTATGTGTAGGTTCACCTCTCACACTATATCATTGTGTCTCAGATGAACGTTGAGGGCCCTGATTGCTCCAACTGTAAGCAGGGAACCTTCCACCTCAGCACAGACAACAAAGATGGCTGCCTGTCCTGCTTCTGCATGGGAGTCACTCAGCAGTGCTCCAGCTCCTCCCACGACAGAGACCAGGTACCCAGACGACAAGAACTAGCAAACGTCTTCCTGAAAATAATATATGAGTAAATATGTGAAGAGAGCACTTTGAGAGTAGCCTGGCGCTGCTCTCATGTTTGTTTGAGTTTGACGTGACAATGACCAATTAAGGAATATAGGCAAGTCAACACACAAACATTGCCAGTAAAGTTCTACTGCCGCAATTGCCAGTAAAGTTCTAGTGAACTGAATAAATGGTTTTCCTGTCTCTCTGGGTGCGATTGGTTTCCCTTCATGTGTGTCCTGCAGGTGTCATCCACCTTTACCCCAGGCAACCTCCAGGGCTTTGCTTTGGTCAACCGTCAGCGCACCATCCGTATCTCCACCGGATTCACCGTGGAGGTGTCCACTGACGGCACCCAGCTCTCCTACAGCAACTTTGACTACCTGGGCCAGGAGCCCCACTATTGGCAGCTGCCCGAGGCTTTCCAAGGGGATAAGGTGAGTCCCAGATGAGGATCTGTCCACCGTGGCCATCAGAGACGATACAAACGCTGTCCCGACGTCTACTCCCACTCTCTCGTTATATGGTGCGAAGTGGCTTCTTCTCATTCGGGAATCCTCTAGCATTCCTGCTCCTAAACAGCGCTTAAATGCTCTCTCAATTTCTGCCTGAATGTCTGTGCTGGTCTTTGTTGTGAAAGGGTTTGCTAAATGAGTTATCGTAGAAAACACTAAGTTTGAGGGCCAATCTCATAGTGGGAAATTGTCGTTTGGTTGTATGCTCCATGAATTTACCATGTATTACATGCGTGAGAACCTCATCAGAAAGCATTGGCCATAGAAGTCAGTACTGTACTGTTTGTTGATGCATCTACTTTTAGAAAGCATCACATGGATGCATTTCATTATTTGTCTTGAGAAGATGTTGGTTCTTTATGCGTCATTCAAGTGTAATTGAGTTATTTTTACTCTTGGTTTGCCTGTCCACTCTATAGAAGGACGCTTTCTTTGCTCGTATGAGACGAGCGCACCAGGTAAACCAGAGCGGTGCTTGTTGTGTGGTGATGATTGTGGATTGACCCGTATCAAATCAAATTGTATTTGTTGCATGCGCCGTATACAACTGGTACAACCTTACAGTGAAAGGCTTACTTACCAACCCCTCACCAACGACAGTTTACACATAAAAATAAAAATAACACCTTTTTTTGTGAAGAATTGATGACTAAAATGTTTGCCTGTAATTCAAACAAAGGATTGGTGTGATTTGTCATTTGATCGTACTGATTTGATTTGATTTGTGTTTGAGATAAATGCGTCATACATTACCCTTGTTTTCTTGAGTGTAGAAGGTTTTGTGTGTTTGAGATGCATGGGTTTCCTGCATTTCCAATGGTCTCAAATTGTTCCTAGTTTCAGCTCCATTGTAGCAGCAATCGACATACAGTAATGGCCCTAATACACACATTTCTGTAATATAAGGAATATTTCAGGTGCACATGCCATCGCGGGTTACACTCTACGCGTATCGGTTACTTAGACGTCACTCTGTTGAATGGACCATTCACGCGGTGGATGACTCTGATGTACGGAAGCGACTGAGTCAGGAGGAGTTGTACAGACGTCCGATATTGATAGTCGTGAACAGCAGTTTAAGTTCTTCAAGTCCCCCGTTAGTTCTAAAGTCTTCCGCTGGCTCCCACGCTGGGAATTAGAAAGTGATCACGGGAGCCTTGTTTATTCACAACACTGGAGAGACTTCGCCTGGACAGAGGAGCAACGGAGGAAGGAATGCGTCCGTTTGGGACATGATGATGTCCTCGAAGGGTAATGGCACCTCCAGGTCCAAAAGAGCTAGCCAGGTATTCCTACTGTAGCCTAGCCACCCACTGCTATGTCCATACAACACATCTAATGACAACAGTACAACCCAGCCCCCCCCCCACACACACCCTGATATGGATGGCCTTTTGGGATGTCTATTGCCATGACATCCTTGAAAGATAATCCCACCACCCTTAAGACAGTATGTGACTGGATATTTACTGTAGCATGGTAGACATCAGCATGAAAGCAACTGCAGCACGTTGACAGTACATTTACCAGATGCGTGTCGTAAAAATGCATGTGTGCGTGTATTACAAACAGACCTGAATGGGATTGCGAGGCGCTCTGGAATTTGAAGAGCAGAGACATGTTGTGTCTAATAGCCCACGTGTTGGGATGTTTCGCGTCAAGACTTCCCTGTTTTAGGATTGTAGAAACTCTGAAGTTAAATGGCCCCAGTGAGTGAAGTTGTGTACATACCACAGGGTTGTAGATCTGGTTAAGAGCATGACACAGCATGTCCCCCTACCAACAACCCCAGACCCCAATGCTTGGTGTGTCTCTTACCTTGCATGGTGAGCGGTCTCCTTTGGGGAAACCCTCATGAGCACCCAACCTCCCCAACCTCTCCCCCAGGAACAAGTGAAGAAGCTGGATGATGAGATCTGGGCAATCCTCTCCAACTTTCCAGCCGGCTCTCCTCCCTTCCCTCCCTCCTCTTCCTCTGAGAGGAAGGTCCCCAGCGCCTCGTTTCGGGCCGGGTCTCGTACCTCCCTGAGGCCCCCCTCTCCCCCTTCCTCCCTCTCTGTTATCTCCTCCCTGGTACGGCCTACTAGTCCTCAGCCAGCCTCCCCAGGTCACTCTCCTCGACAGAAGGTACATCTGAAATAACCCCTATGAGAAACACTCAAGCCTTTAACTTTTAAGCTCATCCATTGTTGTTATTGTGGTTACTGACTGGTTTACTCTATTTTTGGGCCTGGTCCTGTTGACAGACTCAACAGCGGGGGACCAAGAACATAGTGGGTCCTCCCAGTGGCCCCGGGCCTGCAGGGGCCTCCAGCCAGGTAGACATGATGACCGGCTGGCTGACTGACGGGCGGACGGACAGACTGACTGATTGGCGAGCTGACTGATTGGCTGGCTGAGTGATGAACGGACGGACAGACAGACAACCAGACTGTCTGACTGCATGTCCCTGCTCTTGACAAACACAAGCAGAGGAAACTGCCTCCCTCCATGTGATAACATACAGTGTACTGTAGCCAGGAAGGTTAATCAACAACCGATCAGGTTGATCATAAAGTCATCCATTCACGAATCATGAGAGTGAATATTTCACAGGGTTATCCTGTACAGTTTTCCTTAGTATTGTCAAGGTGATCGCCGCCTGGGTCTTTTTCAAAAGAACAAGAAAGAGAAGATAGGGCTGAAAAGGGCAGTATGTACATAAATTCCATGACTAAGCAGGGTGGCATTTTCCTCTTTAAAGCACAGTACACAATTACTGTTAAAGTCGTACTCTGTAGTTCTTCACTTAAAGAGTAGCACTGGATCTGTAATCTATAATTATACTGTATAAGGGTCTAAACATGTCGCACAGTCACCTTTACAAGCTGTGATTTTCACATTATACACACTGGAAGCTGTTGTTTTGGTTGCCAGTTAACGCATGGTGTGAGTGTCACTTTGTCACCAAGTAGTAGTTAACTAGTAGGGGACCAAAATGTAAACCCTTTCTCTGCTCTCCTCTCTACTGTGCTTGCGATGCCTCTCTCTCTCTCCTTGCGTATCTTTTGAGCTCTGTCTCTGGCTTGCTCTCTCATGCTCTCCTTCCTCTGCCCCAGTACGCTTTGTTCTACAAAGGTTTCAGCTTACACCCGGATGACACCCTCTACTGGCAGCTCCCAGAGCAGTTCATAGGGGATAAGGTAACAGTACGAGCCAGGCCCAGCCTTCCTGCACCCTGACTGGGTGTTTACCCTTCGGTTAACCGTTTGGCCACAGAACCACCCCACCATTCCTCCACCTGAACTATCAGAGCTGTGGAAGGGAAATGAAGGGCAGGGCGGCACCGCCAGACAACCCTGTGTAGTGTACAGCACTTATTGATTCATGATCCCTGTTTAACTAAGACACTTCTCCAAGTGGTGGGAGGTCAAGCATGACTCCGTTTTTACTGGAGAAGATGAACGTCTGAGAGAAATGTAATACATCATGTGCTCTATGATCGCTTCACGTTTTTTTGCTCTTATAGAAAGACACATTTCTAATAGAAGAGGCCCTAAATGTATTTATCTCCACCTCTACAATAGGTGAACTCGTATGGTGGGAAGCTGAAGTATACCATCTCCTATGTAGCCGGCCAGCGAGGAACAGCCATCGAAGACGCTGATGTTCAGATTATTGTAAGTATGCACCAAAGTTAACATAGCTTTCAATCTCATTTACTGTTGTTGCATCTATTCCATAGCACATCCAGGACCCCACAAGTTATGAACGTGTACTGTTGTTGCATCCATTCCATAGCACACCCAGGACCCCACAAGTTATGAACGTGTACTGTTGTTGCATCCATTGCATAGCACATCCAGGACCCCACAAGTTATGAACGTGTACTGTTGTTGCATCCATTGCATAGCACACCCAGGACCCCACAAGTTATGAACGTGTACTGTTGTTGCATCTATTCCATAGCACACCCAGGACCCCACAAGTTATGAACATGTACTGTTGTTGCATCCATTCCATAGCACACCCAGGACCCCACAAGTTATGAACGTGTACTGTTGTTGCATCCATTCCATAGCACACCCAGGACCCCACAAGTTATGAACGTGTACTGTTGTTGCATCCATTCCATAGCACACCCAGGACCCCACAAGTTATGAACGTGTACTGCTGTTGCATCCATTCCATAGCACACCCAGGACCCCACAAGTTATGAACGTGTACTGCTGTTGCATCAATTCGTTGTACACTCACCTGCCACGGGTTGCCCTTGTCATTGTTGCCCACAGGGAAATGACATCACCCTGGTGTCTCGCCAGCTGTGGCAGAGGGGAAAGGGGACTAGAGAGTCCCGCCAGTTTGAGCTCGTCTTCAGAGAGGTCAGTGTTATACAGTAGCTGCGATCTTTACAGTCCTCAAATGGGGATTTGATTGCAACCTTTACCATCCGTTCCTCATTGACACAGGTCACACTAGCATCCTGGTGATACAATAGTAGTAACTCCCATCTCCCTGCCCTGTAGGAGAACTGGCGTCGCCCAGACGGCATGCCTGCCACTAGGGAGCACCTGATGATGGTGCTGGCTGACCTGGATGACATCCTGGTGCGGGCCTCCTACTACACAGAGATGAGGTCCTCCAGCATCTCCGAGGTCAGCATGGAGGTGGCCGTGCCCAACTACAGCGGCCTGGCTCAGGCTCTGGAGGTTGAGCAGTGCCGCTGCCCGCCCGCCTACCAGGGACTCTCCTGTCAGGTAAGAGGAGCTCTCTCTCTCTCTCACTCTGCCACAAGTGACAATGTTGACTAATTAACCTCAAACGTAAATGTATGTATGTTTGAACAGTCAGCAGACTTTAAAATTTTTTGCCTCCTGGAGAAAGCATGCTCGAAGGAGGACCAGGCTCCGTGTCCAGGAAACCCACCCTGAGAGTGTCAAGCCCACGGTGTGATGTGTGATGACAGTTGTAACTCTCTCTCTACCAGGACTGTGCCCCTGGCTACACTCGTACCGGAGGGGGCCTGTACCTGGGCCACTGTGAGCTGTGTGAGTGCAACGGGCACTCTGACTCCTGCCACCCCGAGAATGGCATCTGCACGGTATGCAGCCCAGAGAATCTCTTTAGGGCAGTTGTTTTGATGAATTTCTCATTTAGTTTATTTAACCTTCATTTAACCCAGGTTAATCTCGTTATGTAGGATCAGTTCAGCCTCTGAGATCACAATGATTCCTAGCTCACCACCCACATGGCCTCAGGTCCAAAATAGCAGTAGATTTGAAACAAGTACATTGAATAACAAGCGAGTGTCGTCTTCCCACATCTCCAGAGCTGTCTGCACAACACCCAGGGAGAGCTGTGTGAGCAGTGTGCCCCAGGTTTCTATGGGGATCCCACCGCTGGAACCCCAGAGGACTGCCAGCCCTGTGCCTGCCCTCACACCGACCCTGACAACCAGTGAGTAGTGAGCCGCTAACAGGATTAGGACACAGAACACAGTCTCAGTCCGGATGGGGGATAAAAAGGGGTCGTTGCTTTGCTTCTGTAACAACGATAAACAGTATCAATATGGTCCTCCATTGGAACAAGATGTAGTTCTCAGTCATTCATATCTGTCTTTGAAACTTTGCCCTACATCCCAACTTGGAACAGATCCCACTGGGTTAGTTATTACTGGAGTATACTGTACTTGCTTATCTGTGTGTGTTTGCCAGGTTCTCCCCCACCTGTGAGAGCCTTGGTAACGGTGGTTATCAGTGTACTGCTTGCCAGCCTGGATACACTGGCCAGTACTGTGAGCGGTAAGCTGACACAACTCTCTCTTCTAGCCCGGTCCCCTCTATTCTAGCCCGGTCCCAGATCTGTTTGTTCTGTCTTGTCGGTGTCCTGTGGTCATTGTCATGCCAATGGCTATACAACACAAACTGAGCTAGTACCAGGCTACTCTATTCAGACTGGCTTTTCAGTGTCCTTTGGCGTTCTACCACTGTCTTGTCTGGTGTCATGTTGACTCTATATGAATGCCTTTCTCTCTGTCCCCTACAGCTGTGCAACTGGATACGTTGGAAATCCACAAGACCGGATTAAGTGTCGTCCATTCAATAGTAAGGGAACCCAAAACGTCCAGTAGACTTGGATACATGTTGTATTGAGTGAACCAACTGAAAAGGAACTCAAAATCAATCTACTTTTTCTTCCTGCCAGACTGTAACCACCAAGAGAGCCTCTGTGATTGATCCTTGTGCCCTAACCTTTGACCCTTAACCTCTGACCCAGCAGCGGCAGCCTCCCTGGTGGTGAAAGTGTACCCTGAGAGGGTTTTGGTGGCCCAGGGCAGCCCAGTGACCCTGCGGTGCCAGGTGACCGGCCCTCCACCCCACTACTACTACTGGTCCAGGGAGGACGGACGTCAGGTGACCAACAGCGCCGTCAGACAAAGACAAGGTACAGTATACTGGACAGACCAGTTCTGGGTAATAGGGAGTATGACTTGGCCGAGCATAAGAGCCATACATACATTACTGTTGTTGTATATAGCGGCACAGTATCCACTCCTCACTAAAGACCAGTATTGTTGAATGTAGATACAATTGTCCCTGCGCCACTGTTAGAAGGTGTAGTAATGACCAGTAGGAGACAGATGTACAGAACACACTTTTTTTGCACACACACCAATGTAGCAAGCTGGGACTAGTAGAAGTGGTTGTATGGTCATAAATGCACTACACAGTAGGGAATGTCCAGAGAGGGAAGTGTCCATGGTCAGTCTTCTGTGGGTTGCTACAGCCAGGTGGTTGGTCACCTTGCTATTCACTCCTGGAGTTGCAGAGAAAGACTGAGGTACAGATGGTAGTGGGGCTCTGTTACCCCACCAGATAAGGCCTGTGATTGACTGACCCTGTCAGGTGACTGAGTTCCCTGGCAACTTGGTGTGAAATGGGAGCAGAGTGACCTAAGAACAATAGAAAGCCCATCTACCGAGTATCTCTACTCTTCTCCTTTCAAGTGGCATTCCAGTCTCCTTTTCACCTCATTTAACACCCGATTTACTTAACAAAAGGCACATCTCAATAGGTGGTCCAGGCCAGTCATGACTCGGCACATGTGTGTGTGTGTGTGTGTGTGTGTGTGTGGGGGGGGGGGGGGGCTGTCCTCTGTTGTTCACTATTGCTCCTCAATTTTTTCTCAAGCAAGAGAGGAGGTGATGACATCACACATCTTGTTGTTCAGTGTTGTAAAAAATATATTTTTGCCCAAAACATATTTTTGTACCCTGTAGTGTGTGTACTTTACTGTATTTATACTTTGGATAGCGCCTTTCAACAGTAAAATCGCTGGGTGCGACTCATGGGAAACTGTAAGGGTTTTCTACGCTATTGAAGTACTAGTCCATTCCCCTTGGTAATTTAATCTCATTCCGTGTTCCTACCTATTCTCTCAGGAGAGGAGCTGCATATCCCCAGTGTTCAGCCCAGTGACACAGGCATGTATGTCTGTACCTGCAGAGACCAACGCAACACCAACAGGAGCCGCGCTGAGATTGTCGTCACAAGTACGCATTTCTAATTGTCTGTTAAAATAGTGCATTTGGAATACCTTTGTGATTCCCCCCCCCCCCCACTGATCTTACAGGCGGCAGGGTAGCCTAGGGCGGCAGGGTAGCCTAGGGCGGCAGGGTAGCCTAGGGCGGCAGGGTAGCCTAGGGCGGCAGGGTAGCCTAGGGGTTGCAAGTTCAAATCCCCAAGCTGACAAGGTACAAATCTGTCGTTCTGCCCCTGAACAGGCAGTTAACCCACTGTTCCTAGGCCATCATTGAAAATAAGAATTTGTTCTTAACTAGCTGACTTGCCTGGTTAAATAAAGGTAAAAAAAAACAGATAGTTGTTGAATAGTTAAAACTGACTTGAACAAAAGATGGTCGAAGTTGAGACAGTAAAAACTTTTAAGAAATTGTAACTTGGAACATTTGAGTGTTTACTGAATGGTTTCTGTGCATGTCTTTCTCCAGCTGTCTCGTACAAACCCATTCAGGTGACCATCGAGGAGCCCAAAGCACGGAGTGTCACAGTTGGCGCAACAGTCAGCTTCATCTGCACAGCCAAGAGCCAGGTAAGACTAGCGACCGACATGGAGACATTAATACAATCAATTCGGCTTATTTTAATGTATCTTTGATGGTTGGCATTGTGCTTAAATCATTTCCCACCACCTGGATTTTGTCCTATGTAGCAAAATTTGAAATTCAGGTTTTTTTTTTTACAGTGGATAAAAGGAGAGACTCAAAGCTACAAAATTGTATATCATACACTGCAGTTGAGGAACAATGGGAAAGTAATTCTGCTTTGAAAGTTGATAAACTGTACAGTGAAATGGTTATTTGAATATCAAAAACCGAAAGTGTCCAGATAAAAAATATTGAATGATTATTAGATGATGCTTCCACCGACGCACTTGTGTAAATTGATGGGTTGTGTGAAAGAAAAGCTATATCCCCCCCCCCCCCCAGCCACATCTAGCTAAGTGGGTCACTATTGTCTAGACATGTACACATGTTCATAAAATACAATAGATTGCCGTAATCACCCTCAGACAGACACATCTGGCTCATTTGATGGGTCATGTAATAATCCGTCCGAGGTGGAGTCTTTTGTTTAGACATGTAGTTAGCTAGCTAGTTTAACAATGAACTGGCATAATCCCAACTCATACTACTACCAATACAAACATTGTCATGTAGTTTGAATCTGCAGGTACCTAAAGCTAACCAGCTAGATTCAGTGCTAACTAGTTAACATTAAGCTATAACCAGCAATGTATTTCCGATTCCTATAATATTACTACACAGATCATGAACGTAACGTTAGCTAGCGAGCCATCAATCTAACGTTCGCTAGCTAGCGAACAGTATGCTTTAACTTGCAATGAAAACGACTTTCTGACAAAATTAGAAATGTAGAATATCTGAAAATGTAGCTAGACTCTTACGTGTATACATGGATGAACACGGCTCCATTTTGTTTGGCGAATGTTGTGTCAAGTCACTCCGGTTCACACTGACTGTGGCGTGTGCAGAAAGTAGCCCATTACAACTTTTTCAACTGATCTGTCAATAGCACCTGCTAAATTCAGGGCATCAATGTTGTTAAGTAAAGTAGAAAAACGTTTGTAGGTCTCGATGGCTAACATTATATACATTTAAAACATGCAGCGGGAGAAGGACTATTAGCACACACTGTGCAGCTCATGTTATAGACAGAAGCATGCTACATGGCAGACCAATCCAAACTCATCTCCCAGCATGTCCAGCCCATCCATTATCTCAGCCAATCATAGCTAGCAGGAAGGTCTTTTTCTGTGGCTTAACCAACTAGGGTCGTAATTTAACAATTTTATTCGTATTTACAGATGGAATACATGTTTGTTTTTAAGGCACATGAAAGTTCATGTTCCAGGAGGCAATTCTTCCAAAAAGACGTTCAATTGCCTCTCCTGTGAAGTAGTGATGTGCGAAATACCACCTAGCATCCTGAAACAGGTTATAATTGACAACACCTTTGTTTACCATATACCTTATTATTAAACTATTTTTTATTTTATTTCACCTTTATTTAACCAGGTAGGCCAGTTGAGAACAAGTTCTCATTTAAACTGCGACCTGGCCAAGATAAAGCAAACAGTGCGACAAAAAAAAACAGAGTTACAAATAAACAAACGTACAGTCAATAACACAATAGAAAAATCTATGTACAGTGTGTGCAAATGTAGAAGAGTGGGGAGGTAAGGCAATAAATAGGCCATAGAGGCTAAATAATACAAATTTTGCATTAACACTGGATGTGCAGATGATGGGGTACAAAGGAGCAAGAGAAATATATCTGCTGGAGCGTGTGCTATGGGTGGGTGTTGCTATGGTGACCAGTGAGCTGAGATAAGGCAGGGCTTTGCCAAGCAAAGACTTATAGATGACCTAGAGCCAGTGGGCTTTTTCGACGAATATGTAGTGAGGGCCAGCCAACGAGAGCATACAGGTCACAGTGGTGGGTAGTATATGGGGCTTTGGTGACAAAACGGATGGCATTGGGATAGACTGCATCTAGTTTGCTGAGTAGAGTGTTGGAGGCTATTTTGTAAATTACATCGCCGAAGTCAAGGATCATTAGGATAGTCAGTTTTACAAGGGTATGTTTGGCAGCGTGACTGAAGGAGGCTTTACTGCGAAATAGGTTTCTAGATTTATTTTTGGATTGAAGATGCTTAATGTGAGTCTGGAAGGAGAGTTTACAGTCTAACCAGACACCTAGGTATTTGTAGTTGTCCACATATTCTAAGTCAGAACCGTCCAGAGTTGTGATGCTAGTCGGGCGGGCGGGTGGAGGCAGCAATTGGTTGAAGAGCATGCATTTAGTTTTACTAGCATTTAAAAGCAGTTGGAGGCCACAGAAATAGTGTTGTATGGCATTGAAGCTCATTTGGAAGTTTGTTCACACAGTGTCCAAAGAAGGGCCAGATGTATGCAGAATGGTGTCGTCTGCGTAGAGGTAGATCAGAGAATCACCAGCAGCAAGAGCGACATCATTGATATATACATAGAAGGGAGTCGGCCTGAGAATTGAACCCTGTGGAACCCCCATATAGACTGCCAGAGGTCCAGACAACAGGCCCTCCGATTTAACACATTGAACTCTATCAGAGAAGTTGTTGGTGAACCAGGCGAAGCAGTCATTTGAGAAGCCAAGGCTATTGAGTCTGCCGATAAGAATGCAGTGATTGACAGAGTCGAAAGCCTTGGCCAGGTCGATGCTGACGGCTGCACAGTACTGTCTTTTATCGCTGGTGGTTATGATATCGTTTAGGACCTTGAGCGTGGCTGAGGTACACCCATGACCAACTCGGAAAACAGATTGCATAGTGGAGAAGGTACGGTGGGATTCGAAATGGTCGGTGATCTGTTTGTTAACTTGGCTTTCAAAGATTTTAGAAAGGCAGGGCAGGATGGATATAAGTCTATAACAGTTTGGGTCTAGAGTGTCTCCCCCATTGAAGAGGGTTGTGTTGTGACCGCGGCAGCTTTCTAACTCTTGGGGATCGCAGACGAAACGAAAGAAATATCAACAATATCTGCGGATAATTTTAGAAAGTGAGGTTCCCGATCGATTTGGGTGAAGAGGAAGCGGGGGGGGGAGGGGGGGGGGGGGGTTGAGCATGTTGCTTCAAGGGGGGCTGATCTGTTGGCCAGGGTAGGGGTAGCCAGGTGGAAAGCATGGCCTGCTGTAGAAAAATGCTTATTGAAACGATCAATTATAGTAGATTTCCCAGACGTGCTCAATGGGCTTGAGATCCGGACTCTTCGCTGGCCATGGCAGAACAGACATTCCTGTCTTGCAGGAAATCACGCACAGAACGAGCAGTATGGCTGGTGGCAATGTCATGCTGGAGGGTCATGTCAGGCTGAGCCTGCAGGAAGGGTACCAAATGAGGGAGGAGGATGTCTTCCCTGTAACGCACAGTGTTGAGATTGCCTGCAATGACAACAAGCTCTGTCCGATGATGCTGTGTGACACACTGTCCCAGACCATGACGGACCCTCCACCTCCAAATCGATCCCGCTCCAGAGTACAGGCCTGGGTGTAACACTTATTCCTTCGACGATAAACGCAAATACGACCATCACCCCTGATGAGACAAAACTGCGACTCGTCAGTGAAGAGCACGTTTTTCCAGTCCTGACTGGTCCAGCGACAGTGGGTTTGTGCCCATAGGCAACGTTGTTGCTGGTGATGTCTGGTGAGGACATATTGAGGTGTATATTCATTAAGTGTTTATGGTTCATTGAAGAAGCATGGGAAACAGTGTTTAAACCCTTTACAACGAAGATCTGTGAAGTTATTTGGGTTTTTACAAATTATCTTTGAAAGACGGTTCCTGAAAAAGCGACGTTTATTTATTTGCCGAGTATATATCCACAGTAAAACAAGTCCTATATTCACATAACCTGAAAGGCCGCTCAGCAAGGAAGAAGCCACTGCTCCAAAACTGTCATAAAAAAGGTCTTCCCATACGTCTTCTATATGGACAATGACCACCAAACATACTTCCAAAGTTGTGGCAAAATGGTTTAAGGACAACAATGTCAAGGTATTGGAGTGGCCATCACAACGCCTTGACCTCAATCCTATAGAACATGTGTGGGCAGAACTGAAAAAGCATGTGTGAGCAAGGAAGCCTACAAGCCTGACTCAGTTACACCAGCTCTGTCAGGAGGAATGGGCCAAAATTGTGGAAGCTTGTGGAAGGCTACCCGAAATGTTTGACCCAAGATAAACAATTTAAAGCCAATGCTACCAAATACTAATTGAGTGTATGTAAACTTCTGATCCACTGGGAATGTGATAAACATACTTCCGGCGCTGACAGAGATGGCCGGCGCCGACAGAGATGGCCGCCTCGCTTCGCGTTCCTAGGAAACTATGCAGTATTGTTTTTGTGTGTTATTTCTTAAAATGTTACCCCAGAAAATCGTAGGTTTTATTACATACAGTCGGGAGGAACTATTGGATATAAGAGCAATGTCAACTCACCAACATTACGACCAGGAATACAACTTTCACAAAGCAGATCCTCTGTATGGCCTACCACCCAGGACAATGGATCGGATCCCAGCCGGCGACCCAAAACAACAGCGCCGTAGAAGGGGCAGACGGAGTGGTCTTCTGGTCAGGCTCCGTAGACATGGCACATCACGCACCACTCCCGAGCATACTACTCGCCAATGTCCAGTCTCTTGACAACAAGGTAGACTAAATCTGAGCAAGGGTAGCATTCCAGAGAGACATCAGAGACTGTAACCTTTGTTTCAGGGAAACATGGCTCACTCGAGACACGCTATCTGAGTCGGTACAGCCAACTGGTTTCTTCACGCATCGCGCCGACAGAAACAAGCATCTCTCTGGTAAAAAGAAGGGCGGGGGTGTATGCCTTATGATTAACGAGACGTGGTGTGATCATAACAATATACAGGAACTCAATTGCTTTTGTACACCTGACTTAGAATTTCTCCCAATCAAAAGCCGACCGCATTATCTACCATAAGAATTCTCTTTGATCATAATCACAGTCGTGTATATTCCCCCCAAGCAGACACATCGGCGGCCCTGAAAGAACTTAATTCGACACTATGTAAACTGGAAACCACCTTAGGCTGTAGTTATTGTAGCTGGCGATTTTAACAAGGCTAATCTGAAAACATGGATCCCCAAAGTCTATCAGCATATCGATTGTGCTACCAGGGCTGGCAAAACCCTAGAACAGTGTTATTCTAATATCCGTGATGCATATAAGGCCCCTCCCCGCCCTCCCTTTGGAAAAGCTGACCACCACTCCATTTTGTTGCTCCCAGCCTATAGACAGAAACTAAAACAGGAAGCTCCCGTGCTCAGGTCTGTTCAACGCTGGTCCGACCAATCGGATTCCACTCTTCAAGATTGCTTCGATCACGTGAACTGGGATATGTTCCGCATTGCGGTGAACAACAACATTGACGAATAAGCTGATTTGGGGAACGAGTTTATTAGCAAATGCATCAGTGATGTTGTACCCACAGCGTCTATTAAGACATTCCCCAACCAGAAAACGTGGATTGATGGCAGCATTTGCGCAAAACTGAAACCGCAAACCACTGCTTTTAATCAGGGCAAGGTGACCGGAAACATGACCGAATACAAACAGTGTAGCTATTCCCTCCGCAAGGCAATCAAACAATCTAAGCGTCAGTATAGAGACAAAGTGGAGTCGCAATTCAACGGCTCGGACATGAGAGGTATGTGGCAGGGTCTATCAATCACGGACTACACGGACTACTACGGACTACTACTGTTCCCAAGAAAGCTAAGGTAACTGAGCTAAATGGCTACTGCCCTGTAGCACTCACTTCCATCATCATGAAGTGCTTTGAGAGACTAATCAAGGACACCCTAGACCCACTCCAATTTGCTTACCACCCCAATAGGTCCACAGACGACGCAATCGCCATCACACTGCACACTGCACACTGCCCTATCCCATCTGGACAAGAGGAATACCTATGTAAGAATGATGTTCATCGATTACAGCTCAGCATTTAACACCATAGTACCCTCCAAACTCGCCGTTAAGCTCGAGACCCTGGGTCTCGACCCCGCCCCGTGCAACTGGGTCCTGGACTTCCTGACAGGCCGCCCCCAGGTGATGAGGGTAGGTAACAACATCTCCATCCCGCTGATCCTCAACACTGGGTCCCCACAAGGGTGCATTCTGAGCCCTCTCCTGTACTCCCTGTTCACCCACGACTGCGTGGCCATGCACGCCTCCAACTCAATCATCAAGTTTGCGGACGACACCACAGTGGTAGGCTTGATTACCAACAACGACGAGACGGCCTACAGGGAGGAGGTGAGGGCCCTCGGAGTGTGGTGTCAGGAAAATAACCTCACACTCAATGTCAACAAAACAATGGAGATGATTGTGGACTTCAGGAAACAGCAGAGGGAGCACCCCCCATCCACATCGACAGGACAGTAGTGGAGAGGGTGGAAAGGTTTAAGTTCCTCGGCGTACACATCACGGACAAACTGAAATGGTCCACCCACACAGACAACGTGGTGAAGAAGGCGCAGCAGCGCCTCTTCAACCTCAGGAGGCTGAAGAAATTTGGCTTGTCACCAAAAACACTCACAAACTTTTACAGATGCACAATCGAGAGCATCCTGTCAGGCTGTATCACCACCTTGTACGGCAACTGCTCCTCCCATAACTGTAAGGCTCTCCAGATGGTAGTGAGGTCTGCACAACGCATCACCGGGTGCAAACTACCTGCCCTCCAGGGCACCTACACCACCCGATGTCACAGGAAGGCCAAAAAGATCATCAAGGACAACAATCACCCGAGACACTGTCTGTTCACCCCACTATCATCCAGAAGACAAGGTCAGTACAGGTGCATCAAAGCGGGGACCAAGAGACTGAAAAACAGCTTCTATCTCAAGGCCATCAGACTATTAAACAGCCATCACTAACATTGAGTGGCTGCTGCTAATATACTGACTCAACTCCAGCCACTTTTATAATGGAAACATTTATGTAATCAATTTATCACTAGCCACTTTATATAATGCTTACATACCCTACATTACTCATCTCATATGTATATACTGTACTCTATACAATCTACTGCATCTTGCCATCTTGATGTAATGTATCACTAGCCACTTTAAACAATGCTACTTTATATAATGTTTTCATACCCTACATTACTCATCTCATATGTATATACTGTACTCTATACCATCTACTGCATCTTGCCTATGCCGTTCGGGTCATATATTTTTAAGTACATATTCATTCCTGTACACTTGTATAAGGTAGTTGTATAAGGTAGTTGTTGTGAAATTTTTAGGTTAGATTACTTGTTAGATATTACTGCATGGTCGGAACTAGAAGCACATGCATTTCCCTACACTCGCATTAATTATCTGCTAACCATGTGTATGTGACAAATACATTTGATTTGATGAAAGAAATAAAAGATGAAATAAATCATTATCTCTACTATTTTTCTGACATTTCACATTCTTGAAATAAAATGGTGATCTTAACTGACCAAAGACAGGGAATTCTTACTGGGATTAAATGTCAGGAATTGTAAAAAAAAAAAACGGAGTTGAAATGTATTTGACAACTGTGTTTGTACACTTCCGACTTCAACTGTATATACAAAGAAAACAATATATACAAGGGACAGGACGGGACAAGCCAAAACACACGTCCGACTGCTACGCCATCTTGGTCAGACACATTAAGCACAATTGTCCCCCTCTTACTGGCCACCCTGTTGCATTTCTTTCTCTCTTATTTGTGTTTACTTCACATCTTGTACCCATTTGTCCTCTCCCAGTCTCCAGCCTACACCCTGGTGTGGACTCGGCGGGGTAACGGCAAGCTGCCCAACAGAGCCATGGACTTCAACGGCATCCTGACCATCCAGAACGTCCAGCCTGAGGACGCTGGCATCTACGTGTGTACAGGCTCCAACATGTTTGCCATGGACGAGGGTACTGCCGTCCTCTACGTGCCAGGTTCGTGATCCCAGGCTCCATCATGCTGTTAGCCATCAGCCTCTATACCACCACCCTACAAGCTCTATTTCTTTGAGTTCCTCCCCTTAGCCCTCCTTGAATGGTGCATGACCCTCCTTCCTTTTGCTTTGCCTCGGTCTCCCTTATATCAGGCACTGTGTTGAATGTGTTTATCTGTCTGCGGCTTCTGGCAAACAGCATAACCCCTGTCACTACCGCTCCCCCCCCTGCCCCCCCCCCCCCCACTTCCTAAACTCCGATAACCTCTCACTTTAAACCTTTCCAATCTCTCTCTATGCTACCTGTCTCTGTCTTTCTAATAATGGCCCGACCTTCGTACTGTGTGTACAATCTTTACTAGTGTTAGGTTCTAAAAACTCACGGAGAATTAGTAAAGCTTAAACTAAGTTGAATCAATCAAAGGGTCAGACAGCTGGAACAGAGAAAAACATGTTCCCACCAGCACAAGTATATATACCCCAATTTGGGTGATGTCTCCTCATTCCCTATAAACATTACATTTGTATTGTTAGTCATAAAGTTAAGTGACGTGGGTAATAAACTGTTCCTTCTCCCTGAATTTGACCTGACCTGACCTGACCTCACAGCTCTCCACCCTTATCAGTGACCTCAACCATATACATTCCTTCTACAGATAACTATTAACTTCTGGTGTAGAAACCAGACTGTGGCCATTTCTCCTTTCCCTAGGGTACCTGATGATTAACAATATTTCAAGTTTAGAAGTCAGAACCAATCACTGGTCCATGAGCAGTATGCCGCTTGTGGATATACTAATTATAAAATAATCAAAAGGTCCATCAGTTTAAGATGCAATATGTGTGTGGTTTGTCTAAGACATGTCTAAGACATCATAGCACACAGTAGACCTCAATGCTACCAAAGTCCAAAGATATTGCCCACTCAAGAGTTTCAAGTAGTTTTAGTTACTATGAACTGTGGTCTTACCACCTCCAATGGATATACCAAATAAGGTCTTGCCCAGTGGCATATATTTGATTAATTTTCAAGTTGCGTCTTGGTTTAATACTCAGTGAGGACTTATCAATCCTTTGGTCTCTGTTGTCATCGGTGACAGTCCTTTGGTCTCTGTTGCCATCGGTGACATCTTCTCTCTGATCTTTAGCTGTTGCTGTCTTCACTGTGGGTTCGGTGGTGGTTTGGTAACTTTTTAGCCACTTGTACACTAGTTTGTGCCACTTCAATTCTCTTACTAGCAGGGTGTTGGTTATTCGGTGTCTTTTCTGAGCTCTGCAACCCTGGCTGGGAAGGTGGTGGTTTCTCCTTGAGCTGTAGTGGTTGATGAGGTATATGGATGACAAGATGGGTGCTTAGTGACTCTGACTGGGACTGACATTCAAAGAGGACTTCAGTCAATCACCCCGGGGACATACAGTACTGTATAGAAGCCCCATCACGATCCCAATCTCCATCCTCCCTCGAGTGTGACGTGATGATCATACAGGGAAAGAACCAGCACACACTGTATAAAAATCTGATCCTTTGTTACTTTCCTGATTTTTTTGATGAATGTTAATTTTGAAAATGGTGCTATCAACCTTGCAGCAGGTAAAGAACCTGTGGTTGAACTTTATGTTTGTAGTATATCTATCGCTGCTTTCACTATCTGTTCTATGGATCTGATTATTAAGAGGGTCCAAGGCATTGCATTGTCAATAGTAAGTAAGGCTTCTTGTTTTGCATCATACTATCCAGTATGTGTAAATCTGGCTCCAAGAAAATGTGTTCAAGATTTGACTTTTGAAAGGTTATTGAGGCTAGTTTGATTTCAATGCTGTCACAAGTCAACTTACTTGCTTGCGTATGTCACACTTTGTTGCGTTTAATTTGTGTTGAGGTTTAACATCTTATTCAACATTTATAAATCAGGGGCACAGTAAAAAGAAATATATATATATAATTGAATTTTTTATACCAATATGTTATCCAAGCATACAATTTTTTGACTATACAATCAAATTTGAGAAATGTTAGAGAAATGTTACATAAACTGCAAGATACATAGATAGGGAAAGATGATTGGTTAGTACTTGATTTTACGCTGTATTCATGCATTTACTTGCATGATAAAAACACAGTTTACGTTTATTTTGACAACAGATAAAAAGTTTGTAAAAGTGTTTTGTCAGTGCATTCATTTTTTTATGTTTCAAATGTGTCTTGTCAAAAACATAAATTAATAATATATATATATATATATATATATATATATATATATATATATATATATATATATATATATATATATATATATATTTACACAGTATCTTACTATGAGACACATTGATTGATTCGGTGTCTGAAATATGCCAATTCAAATCTCGCTGGTGTGCCAATAGACAGAATCTGCCAGGATAACCAAAGGTGCCGTTTCAAACATGTTTTACTGTACAGTATACTATGTACTGATTTAAATTGATTTGTAATACCTAACGGATACTGACGCAATATACAAATATCACAATGTGTTGAAAAAAATGAATAATCTTAACTGAAAATGTTTGTGAAAAATATCAAGTTGATTAAAGTAATGATCATAGACTTGAAGATATGATACTGAGTCATGCAGAGTGAGACTTCAATGGATCAGAAGATATTACCACCCTCATTGGACAAGGCTCCAGATATGACTTCTTAACTACTAACATGCATGTTTCGTAAATGTGTCTCTCTACTATCTGTATTCTTGTTTTTTTGTGTTCTGCCATACCTTATTGTTGTGCTCTTGTCCCATGTGTTTGTGAAGTATACCTGAAACTAGTTGATTTTGAATCTTTCTGAGTAGACATTATTCACTGTTACACCAGCAAATGACCATAGTTCATAGCAGCAATGTTTTATATAGCATAGGGGGAAGACACATTTCGGTTGAATGCATTCAGTTGTGCAACTGACTAGGTATCCCCCTTTCCCCATTCCTGTATGTAATATGAATGCAACAACACAATCTCCAAGGTGATATGGTTTCTATCCTACCCAACATTCACAGAACCTCAGAAATATCTCAGAAAGCATACAATTACTCACCTAAATTCATTGAAAGGTAAGTGTGTGTGTTGATTGTGAATACATACAACTACAGCGATCTCTGATCATCATGAAAAAGCTACCTTACTCCTTGGTCTGTATGTGTCGTACTGGCTGAATCAGATTAGTTTTTGCATGTGTCTAAATGGACAATCCTCGAAAATGCACATTTTTCTTTGAAGAAAGGGGCTAGTGTCCTCAATACGTAGTTGTTGTTCCTCATTCAGTTCTCAATCTGAATTGGAGAACCTGTTTGAATACTTAAAATGCATGATGGGGATTTGGTGCCTATTGCATTCAAGTTCTGGTATGTTCCTTGCAGATCATTCTACTGTTGTATTGTTTTGTCTTGTGCTTTTTGGAAAATCACTGGCACAAGAAATACCAGGCAGTACTTGGACGGACCACGGTATTCTGGGGAATAATTGGGCCACAGGCTCAGTGGGAGGAGCATTGGACGATGATTCCAATGCCAGTGTTCCACCGTTGACCTGGAGACTCACCTGTCAGTTTCCCTTCCTCCTCCCTCCCCCCATTTCCAGAGGCCTCACAGACTCAGATGTTTTACACGACCTATGAAATGTTGGAAGGACATGGAAAGCGTAAGTGGGCATGGCATGGCTACACGTCTCCACCTCCACCCCACCTCACCCCCTGGAGGGCTTCTCACTCTCTCGGTCACGCATGCATTCATCTACCGCCGTCGTCAGCATGAAAATGGTGGTCTGGTAATGCCCATGTACAATCAACCACAGGGATTACATACAGTTTGCACTTCACATAAGGAAAAACGGTTACATGGTTATACGGTTAACTGGACTATCATAGGGAGGCATGCATCTTCAAAGGTCTTAATTGAAATGCCGAAATGCAAGTCGAAGCTGGCTCTGCATTTCGTCTCCTCAAACGTATAGCCTTTGAACAGACAATATTCCTGAAAACATACATATATATAATCTTTTTGATAACATATGTTGGTAATACTCTTGACATCATATACTTTAGTTATTACAGTACATAGTAGGTTGTACATTAGCATTACTAGACCATGTCTGGCTCCTATGGTATGGGTTCATAGGTGCAGGTGCATGGTCATTTATGTTGGAAGCTCCTCTCAAAGGTTGAGTCCACAAAAGGTTGAGTCCACCCACAAAGTTCCTCATGCACTTAATCTCAGGTCCCCTCAAGTTTTCCATTTGCACAGTAATTCACACTCGCATTTTGCACATTTTAGTACATTCATCTGACTGAGATCAGATCTGTATCTTTACCAAATAGTATTCAAGTATCTGAACTATTTAGAGGGAACGTTACATACTCAAAAAGATTCTAGAATGTTCTTATTTCCCCATTCTATGTAGATGCACTTAGCTTGTTGTCTTTCAATCAACACTCAACACAGAGGAGACCCCACCCACACTCACCCTATCTGCAGTCTGCTTGCCATTCCCATACAGGGACACACACTGGTCTGGAAAGCTTTCATAATGTGCTTCAAACATCATGCTGTGCCTAGTACACCGCATCATATCCACCATCATGGCTGTTAGCTCACTGGAGGGTGGAGAATTCCTCTCATCTTCATTGTTCACCTCATCTCCCTCTGGAAGCTAACAACAGACAGCCTCCTTCAACTGTCACAGTGAATGTTTCAATGAGATAGAATACTCATGGCCTGATGTCACCTCAACACCCATTTACAGAAGTGATATTGTAAGGAAACGGCAGGTTTGGAAAAGCTTTTAGTAATCTGTAGAATAGACTAGAGAACTTTGCAAAGTTCACACGCAGGTCACTCAACTGTATAAGTCTTCATCAAAGTCAAGCCCTAATATTCAATCATCACACTGTAACTTTATTATATATCATTGTATACTTTGTTCCTCCAGTATTCCCATGTCTCATTGTTGAGGCTCACCACATTCAGTGCCCATCCTCTTAGAAAACAAAGATGATGAAATATTGGCCCTTTTAGTGTCTGTTTCTGTCAGATCAGTAAGTCCCAGACCCAGACAGACCCATTTCCATGTCTCATTGTTGAGGCTCACCACAGTCAGTGCCCATCCTCTTAGAAAACAAAGATGACGAAATATTGGCCTTTTTAGTGTCTGTTTCTGTCAGATCAGTAAGTCCCAGACCCAGACCAGGGCTTATCTCAGAGCTTAAATAGCCTGATGGTCCTCCCTGGCTGCTGAAAGGGGGATTTATTTTGCTCTGACGCCCTGGGATCAGATGGGATTGAATGTGGCTGGGGCTCAGTGTCCAGTCAAGCTGGCACAGAGAGCTGTGCCCAGAGAACCGTGTGCCCTGCCAAGGCCAGCCTGCCACCTCTCATCTGCATCGGCTGCACAGAGGCCCTGGCTGTCAAGGGGCACGGGCGTAGACCACGTACTTAGGCTTCGTCCTGCCACCCTCTCTCTGCCTTCCATCATAAGCATTTGCACACAGACACAGTCTTGGCCTGAGTGAGTCAGGACCCAGCTTCAATGAAATTCGTTACAGCCAAAAAAGCACTCTGACTAAAGTCTCTTCAAGTTCCAGTCTGGTAGCCATGAATATATTCTTTATTGCTACCATTTATTATACAAATGGATGAGGTAAGTGTTTGTTGATCAAGTGTGACATAATTTCCAAGCTCATGCAGTAGCTGTAAAGTGTTGACGGTAAACAAAGCTCCTTCCTACAGAAAAGCCCCTTCCTGCCCCTTTTTGAACACGAATGTCCCGTATTTTGCGGGTTATGTATTTCTGAATCATGCTGAACTGTTCTCTGTCTTATTGTAGCTCGCGAGGGGGCCCAGCCAGTGGCTACTGTCACTCCCTCTGTCCTGACCATCCAGCAAGGAAGCCATGCAGAGTTCCACTGTACTGTGACTGGCAACCCTACCCCTGCCATCGAATGGATAGGTAAGGAAGGCCTGGCTATAGCCAGTGAAAAATGTATAGCATTAACTAAGCCAGCACGAACTGCATTGTCTTGTTCTTTATCAATGGAGTTTATGCTGGCTTAGTCTTGAAGTTTTGGAAGTATACACTGAGGGTATGAAACATTAAGAACACCTGGTATAGACTGACCAGGCGAAATCTATGATCCCTTATCGATGTCGCGTGTTAAATCCAGCATCTCAATATTAGGAAGGTGTTGTTAATGTTTATTCACACTGTATAATTTCATTACTTACAGAAGGGAAACATGAAATCTGTGTTTTTAGGTCCCGGTAATAGGATGAGTCCCAATGCTGTGGTCCGTGGAGGGGTCCTGACCATCCCTGCTGTGGAGAGGGAGAATGGGGGGGAGTATGTCTGCAAGGCCCTCAACACCCACGGAGAACACTCATCACGGGCTGTCCTCCACGTCAGTGGTTCCCAAACTGTGGGTCGGGATCCACTCGTGGGTCACAGCAGGGATCCAGGTGGGTCGCTGGAAGCCAAAATATAAAATATAAAACGCAACATGCAACAATTTCAAAGATTTTACTGAGTTAGAGTTTATATACGGAAATCAGTCTGTTGAAATAAATACATTAGGCACTAATCTATGGATTTCATGACTGGGAATATAGATTAGTTTTTGTTTTTAAGTAGGGACGTGGATCAGAAGACCAGTCAGTATCTGGTCTGACCACCATTTGCCTCTTGCAGTGTGAAACATCTCCTTCACATAGAGTTGATCAGGCTGTTGATTGTGGCCTGTTGAATGTTGTCCCACTCGTGTTAAATGGCTGTGCAAAGTTGCTGGATAATGGCGGGAACTGGAACACGCTGTCTTACACGCCATACACGCTGTCTACCATCTGAAGTAGGTTATGCCAGTGACAATCGAAGGTGAGCATTTGCCCACTGAAGTAGGTTACAACGCCCAACTGCAGTCAGGTCAAGATGTGGTGAGGACTGTGGTGGCATATTTCTGCTTTACTAAATGAGGAGAGAGTTACAAACTTCACACACCAGTCAGAGTTATACTTAAACTACATATTTTTTAATAATAAGCTTTGCAATAGCCTTTTTGACTTTCAATGATGCACTATCTCTAATGAACCATTGAAAAGTACCAACAAAAAGTACAAAGATCTTTTATAACCAAGATACACCCCTCTCAACTTACACTGACGAACCACAGATTTTAGGAACAGTTCAAAGGTTAAGATTTGTATGGAAGATATCTATAAAACATAGCAGACAGTTACTGCTGTGTCAACAGTTTTCATTGTAAAGACCAGTGTCTGGCCCTCTCTACTCCAAACTAGAACCCGTCTCACCTTGGTACGGTAGAGCACAAAAACATTACCTCATGTTATCTGGAATGCTCTTTAGGCTTTATTACCCAAAGACGTCATAAATCTGGTATGCTCTTTAGGCTTTATTACCTAAAGACATCATAAATTGATATGCCACACCTGTCAGGTGAATGGATTATCTTGTAAAGGAGTAATGCTCACTAACAGGGATGTAAACAAAATAGTAAACAAATTTAGAAAAATATGTTTTTGTGCGTATGAAACATATCTGGGATCTTTTATTTCAGCTCATGAAACATGGGACCAACACTTTACATGTTGCATTTATATTTTTGCCCAGTATATATAAAAATATATATACTTTTTTGGGATGGAAAGCACTTACAGTTTAAACTTAAATGACTTAAACCAAATAGAAAGTGTGTAGAATATACAATACCAGTCAAAGGTTTGGACATACCTACTCATTCCAAGGTTTTTCTTTATTTTTACTATATTCTACATTGTAGAATAATGGTGAAGACATCGAAAATAACACATATGGAATCATGTAGTAACCAAAAACGTGTTAAACAATTCATTGTTAAAAGTTTAACAAGGCACACTTCCATTAGCAGGTGGGGCTTGTTAAAAGTTAATTTGTGGAATTTCTTTCCTTCTTAATGCGTTTGAGCTAATCAGTTGTGTTGTGAAAAGGTAGGGGTGGTATACAAAATAGTACCCTATTTGGTAAAAGACCAAGTCCATATTATGGCAAGAACAGCTCAAATAAGCAAAGAGAAACGACAGTCCGTGATTACTTTAAGACATGATGGGCATTCAATCTGGAAAATGTCAAGAACTTTGAAAGTTTCTTCAAGTGCAGTCGCAAAAACCATCAAGCGCTATGATGAAACTGGCTCTCATGAGGACCATCCCATGAAAGGAAGACCCAGAGTTACCTCTGCTGCAGAGGATAAGTTCATTAGAGTTACCGGCCTAAGAAATTGCAGCCAAAATAAATGCTTCACAGAGTTCATGGAACAGACACATGCCAACATCAACTGTTCAGAGGAGACTGCGTGAATCAGGCCTTCGTGGTCGAATTGCTGCAAAGAAACCACTACTAGAGGACAAGAAGATAAGAAGATAAGAAGAGACTTGCTTGGGCCAAGAAACTCGAGCAATAGACATTAGATTGGTGGAAATCTGTCCTTTGGTCTGGAGTCCAATTTGAGATGTATGGTTCCAACCGCCGTGTTTTTGTGAGATGCATAGTAGGGGAACGGATGGTCTCCCACCGTGAAGTATGAAGGAGGAGCTGTGATGGTGTAGTGGTGATTTAGTTAGAATTCATGGCACACTTATCCAGCATGGCTACCACAGCATTCTGCAGCGATACGCCATCCCATCTGGTTTGCGCTTAGTGGGACTATAATTTGTTTTTTAACAGGATAATGACCCAACAAACCTCCAGGCTGTGTAAGGGCTATTTGACCAAGAAGGAGAGTGATGGAGTGCTGCATCAAATGCCCTGGCCTCCACAATTGCCCAGACCTGAAATCAAATCAAATTGTATTTGTCACATGCGCCAAATACTACAGTGAAATGCTTACTTACAAGCTCTTAACCACAATGCAGTTTTAAGAAAATAAAAAATATATATATACACTACCCTTCAAAAGTTTTGGGTCACTTAGAAATGTCCTTGTTTTTTTTTTTAAGAAAAGCAACATTTTTGTCCATAAAAATAACATCAAATTGATCAGAAATACAGTGTAGACATTGTTAAGGTTGTAAATGAGGTTGTAAATGACTATTGTACGTAGGCATACAAAGGCCCATTATCAGAAACCATCACTCCTGTGTTCCAATGGCACGTTGTGTTAGCTAATCCAAGTTTATCATTTTAAAAGGCTAATTGATCATTAGAAAACCCTTTTGCGATTATGATAGCACAGCTGTAAACTGTTGTGCTGATTAAAGAAGCAATTAAAACTGTTCTTCTTTAGACTAGTTGAGTATCTGGAGCATCAGCATTTGTGGGTTCGATTACAGGCTCAAAATGGCCAGAAACAAATACCTTTCTTCTGAAACTCGTCAGTCTATTCTTGTTCTGAGAAATTAAGGCTATTCCAAGCGAGAAATTGTCAAGAAACTGAAGATCTCTTACAACGCTGTGTACTACTCCCTTCACAGAACAGTGCAAACTGGCTCCAACCAGAATAGAAAGAGGAGTGGGAGGACCCGGTGCACAACTGAGCAAGAAGATAAGTACATTAGTGTCTAGTTTGAGAAACAGATGCGTCACAAGTCCTCAACTGGCAGCTTCATTAAATCATCTTGACCTGACTGCAAATCGTCTCAACGTCAGCAGTGAAGAGGTGACTCCGGGATGCTGGCCTTCTAGGCAGAGTTGCAAAGAAAAAGCCATATCTCAGACTGGCCAATAAAAAGAAAAGATAAAGATGGTCAAAATAACACAGACACTGGACAGAGGACAGAGGAAGATTGGAAAATAGTGTTATGGACAGACGAATCTAAGTTTGAGGTGTTCGAATCGCAAAGAAGAACATTCATAAGACGCTGAAAAAATTCAAAGATGCTGAAGGAGGGCTTGACTCCATCTGTCAAGCATGGTGGAGGCAATGTGATGGTCTGGGGTGCTTTGGTGGTGGTAAAGTGGGAGATTTGTACATAGTAAAAGGTATCTTGAAGAAGGAAGGCTATCACACCATTTTGCAACGCCATGCCATACCCTGTGGACGGCACGTAATGGAGCCTATTTCCTCCTACAACAGGACAAAGACCCAGAGCACAGCTCCAAACTATGCAATAACTATTTAGGGAAGAAGCAGTCTGCTGGTATTCTGTCTATAATGGAGTGACCAGCACAGTCACCAGATCCCAACCCTACTGAGCTGTTGTGGGAGCAGCTTGACCGTTTGGTACTTATGTGCCCATCATGCCAATCGAACTTGTAGGAGGTACTTCAGGAAGCATGGGGTGAAATCTCTTCAGATTACCTCAACAAATTGACAACCTGAATGCCAAAGGTCTGCAAGTCTGTAATTGCTGCAAATGGAGGATTCTTTGACGAAAGAAAAGTTTGAAGGACACAATTATTATTTCAATTGAAAATCTTTAATTATAACCATGTCAATGTCTTGACTATATTTCCTATTCATTTTGCAACTCATTTCATGTATGTTTTCATGGAAAACAAGGACATTGTCACGTTCTGACCTTTATTTCCTTTGTTTTGTCATTATTTAGTATGGTCAGGGCGTAAGTTGGGGTGGGCAGTCTATGTTTGTTTTTCTATGATTTGGGTATTTCTATGTTTCGGCCTAGTATGGTTCTCAATCAGAGACATTAGTTGTCTCTGATTGAGAATCATACTTCGATAGCCTGGGTTTCACTGTGTGTTTGTGGGTGATTGTTCCTGTCTCTGTGTTTGCACCAGATAGGGATGTTTTTGGTTTTCCACGTTTCTTGTTTTTGTAGTGTTCGTGTTTATCTCTTTTTTTAAATTAAACATGAATAACCACCACGCTGCGTTTTGGTCCGCCTCTCCTTCAACTAAAGAAAACCGTTACAGACATTTCTAAGTGGCGCCAAACTTTTGAATGGTAGTGTATATAGAAAAAAATAAAATATAAACAAAATCTATAAAAACTGTAAAAAAAAATCTGTATTTAAAAAAAGAGATGATAAATAGATAAAAAATAATAATAAATATTTACATGCAGCAGTAAAATAACAATAGCGAGGCTATATACAGGGGGTACCGGTACAGAGTCAATGTGCAGGGGGCACCGTCTGGAACTAGACTTGGCCCTCTGGTACCGCTTGCCGTGCGGTAACAGAGAACAGTCTATGACTAGGGTGGCTGGAGTCTTTGACAATTTTTAGGGCCTGCCTCTTACACAGCCTGGTATAGAGGTAGCTTGGCCCCAGTGATGTATTGGGCCGTACGCACTACCCTCTATTGCGGTTGGAGGCCGAACAGTTGCCATACCAGGCAGTGATGCAACTAGTCAGGATGCTCTTGAGGGTGCGGCTGTAGAACCTTTTGAGGATCAGAGGACCTATGCCAAATTCTTTCAGTCTCCTGAGGGGGGAATAGGTTTTGTCGTGCCCTCTTCAAGACTGTCTTGGTATGCTTGGACCATGTTTGTTTGTTCGTGATGTGGACACCAAGCTCTCAACCTGCTCCACTACAGCCCTGTCGATGAGAATGGGGGCATGTTTGGTCCTCTTTTTCCTGTTAATCATCTCCTTTGTCTTGATCACGTTGAGGGAGAGGTTGTCCTTGCACCACACGGCCAGGTCTCTTACCTCCTCTCTATAGGCTGTCTCATCGTTGTCGGTGATCAGGCCTACCACTGTTGTGTCATTGGCAAACGTAATGATGGTGTTGGAGTCGTGCTTTTACACCTGCATCGCTTGCTGTTTAGGGTTTTAGGCTGGGTTGCTGTACAGCACTTTGCGACATCAGCTGATGTAAGAAGGGCTTTATAAATCTGTTAGATTGATTAAATTTGATTGACTGAAAAGGGACTGAGGGGACTGAGCAGGCACCCCTGAGAGTCACTGGTGCCTCCTGCTTTAGTTGTTGTTTGTGAGCAGGATTCAGGAGGATAGAATTTTGTTGAGATTTGCCAAATGAGAGCTTTGTACACATCTCTGTGTGTGGAGTAAAGGTGGTCTAGAGTTGTTTTCCCTCTGGTTGCACATTTAACATGCTACTAGAAATTTGGTAAAACGGATTTCAGTATTCCTGCATTAAAGTCCCCATTTAAAGTCCTGTTGACTTATGGCCATATACAGCTCATTGAGTGCGGTCTTAGTGCCAGCATCAGTTTGTGGCGGTATGTAGACAACTATGAAAAATACAAATGAAAACTCTCTTGGTAAATAGTGTGGTCTACAGCTTATCGTTATTGTACCTCAGGAGAGCAAAACCTTGAGACTTTCTTAGATTTCCTGCAACAGCCGTTGTTTACAAATATACATAGACCGCCACCCCTTGTCTTACCAGAGGCCGCGGTTCAATCCTCCCGAAAAAGCATAAAACCCGCCCTCTGTATGTTTATTAATGGTGTCGTTCAGCCACGACTCGGAGAAACATAAGATATTACAGTTTAGAATGTCCCGTTGGAAGGATCTACGTGATCTTAGTTTGTCTATTTCATTAGGACCGATGGTAAAGGTTACTACATGACTCCAGATGCGCTATTTCATAGTTTTGATGTCTTCTCTATTATTCTACAATGTAGAAAATAGTAAAACATAAAGAAAAACCCTTGAATGAGTCGGTGTCCAAACTTTTGACAGGTACTGTGTATATTTTTTAATAACAGCCAACAATCTTTCAGAATTTACAGTCACCAAAATAAAAGCTCGACAATCAGGCCCCCCATTGAATTTGTTATGTTTGAGCATTACAACGCAGCATTAGTCATGCCAGAATGTGTAGAATTGCAGGAAATTAAGCATAAAACTGAAAGATTCTCTCCTAGCTCCATGGCAAAATGTATAGAACTGCAGGAAATTGGCTTTAAAATTGCAAAATGTTCTTTCAGCTCCATGGCAAAATGTGTAGATTGTCTCTTCGCTGCCAAGATGAGCGCCTCAAATGTTCTTGCCCAGGGCCCAAACAGAATTCAGCCCGTTTCTTCGCCATATCTCACGCTCACCATCTAAGCCCCATTTTGATCCCCAAAAAACCCCTGCACAACTAATTTCATAATTATACAGTCAGTTTCTTAAAATTGGTCACTAAAGACCATACTCAAATCTATATTCAGTTGAATATTTTGAAGAAGAGATGATGAATCTACTTTTGACTTTGTCTTTGTGTGTATGTTTTTTCACTTATGGTGGGTCGCGACTCAAAACACACCTCAATTGGGTCAGGAAGCCAAAAAGTTTGGGAACCCCTGCCCTACGTACACAGTGGGTCTCAACATCAACAGCAGGCCAATGTCACAGGTTCATAGGGTGGTATTGTTACTTGAGAATACTCTGAATCCGGCCCATATTGTCGACCAGTCTTGTTGGGTACTCATTTGGTCATCTCCTGTTTCCTTCCTGTGTGCTTGAAAGCTTCAGGTGCCAGCCTGCCCCACGTGCAGGTGAGCCCCCAGAGGGTGGACATCTATGAGGGTGAGACTCTGAGGCTGTACTGCAGGGCTGGAGGCAGGCCCAGCCCCGGACTCACCTGGAAGAAACAGGAAGGACAACTCCCCCCGCAGGTAAACACAGGTCCTTTCTATCTGTCTGGGACTGTGGTTGGGATATATCCTGACCTGAAGAGTAACTATTATGTATTGTATATAATATTTGGCGCTGGTATCTCACCGTGGGTTGTGTTGGTGAAAAAGTGAATTCTGGTGTATAGTATTTTGACATACCGTTGTTTTTTTCCTTCTTGTGTTTCCTTCTCCTCTTTTTTTATTCCCACCCTTTTTCCTTGCCGTTTTGCTCAGGCCATTCCTTCTCACGGTTTCCAACAGTTTAAAAGCAACAGTCTCGATGTGTTACTGAGACGTATTGAGGAGCTGCAGGTCTGTCCATCTGTCCTCTGTCTCGATGTCTGTCTGTCCCGTCTCTTACTTCCCACCTGTTGTTCTCTACTGACCCACCTGTTGATCTCTACTCACCTCTACTGACCCTTCAACACACTCTACTAAAAGCATGATCAAACGTTCCTTTGATTCATCATCACACACGGTAACCACCATTCATTCACTATAAGCAAATAGCTTCTCACAAAGCCTCCATGATGCGTATGGCATGGTTTAGTTGTTGTTTTTGTCTTATAAGTGTCACATCCATCCATCGTCCTCCATTTTCAAAATTGTCCACATGATCATATCATCCCTGACATTTGTTTGTCCTAAAAAAAATATTGATCCCCTCCATTCTGTTTACATTATTAGTAGTATTCCTCTATGTACACACCCAGGCCCCAGGGCATAGCTAGGTATTTGGGACATTGCTTCCTCGTGCCAGGTCTTGGTCCCCCCCCCCAAGGGGCTTTGGGTTATTCCCTCCGTACCTCGTGTCTCCTCTGCCACCCGAGGCCCTGGGCTTTGTTCTGCCTCAGAGAGCTTCAGCGTTGTGTCAGCTTTTCCCAGGGGGACTCGGGCTCTGCCGTGCGGCCACGCAGAAATTCTGTGTGCTCTCGCAAATGGATTGCTTTGAAATCTTGTGAATGGGTTCAGACACACATTGAGCCGGGCCCGCCACGGCTTCTGCTCACTTTAGCCTGGCCCTCACGGTTGACTAGGCCGGACCTAAGCAGCTTTATCCACGGATGGATGCCACACCACCACCACCTCCCAGATACTGTAATCCACCCAGCCCAGCCCTGACACACCCCTTTAAATACTCTACCTAGACACACCCCATTAAATTTTCCATCTAGAAACACCCCTTTAAATTCTCTCTAGACACACCCCTTTAAATTGTCTTTAGGTATACTACTGTGTATTCTCAGCCATAACACTGGTCCATTTTACACACTGATGTTTTATAAGGTTTGAAATATTGACAAGGTCCACCCCACTGTCCATTATAGTTAAGTGTGAAGTAGTTGCTTCGGGACTCGATTTGACATTACCATACACAGGCTGATTATTTCCCCATTGGAAAAGAGGATCACGCTGTCTTACTATTGTGTTTGGTTGTTGAACATTGGGATTCATTTAGAGATGAAGACATAGGGTTGATGATGTTGTAAGTATTAGGAAACATCTGTAATGCATTTCCAGTGATTTCATACATGGATAGAGAAGATTTGTATTGCCTGTGATGAAACCATTGGCTCAAAGACCTATGTCATATATCTTAATTCCCTAACAGTTTCCCATTCCTGTCAACATTGTACTGAATCAGTTCAACAACGATTATTTTAAGTGTACAAAAGTGTCCAAAAACATACTACTATGGACGGCAAAACATACTACTATACCTACTGTAGTCTACTACTAACTAGTGTCAAAGATATCTACTGTATGTCATTGGTAACTATTTCAATAGTGATCATTATTTGTTGTCAATTCAACAGTTGTAACTGTAAAGTCATCATAGTAATGTTGATGAAACTAAACTATTCTCAACAGCCAACCAACGGGTTTGATTTTTTTGTTTTCTTTCGTGCAAAGCACAGCTGAAAAGACTTTTTAATGATTATCATAACACAAACATTGTCACAAATCACAAACGTATAACAATGGTGTGATTTTGTTGGTGTTACCTCCTCATGGATTAAAAATCATGTAAAGTATGTCTGTTGTTTGCACCATGGTCTGTGAAATCCAATGTTTATAGAGTAGGCGTTTCTCCAAAGGTAAGTCATCTCATGTGTCTGTATGGTGTTCTTCTATTGGATTTGGGTAGAGATGTGATCATTGTCAGGTAGTTCATACCACAGTAGTCCGTGTCTTAAGGCAATTGTGACATAGTCTTCATCCCTCTTCATGATCGTTGCCTTGTCCTCTCTAGGCCAGTATGGAGCGCACAGACATTGGCACCCTGCTAATCCCTAACATCAAGTCGTCTGACTCTGGCACCTACTTGTGTGTGGGCACCAACTCCATCGGATCCTCAGAGGCTCGCATCGAGGTCACCGTCAATAGAGGTGAGAGGTCGCACTTGGATCGTTTTCAGTAGGATACACATTTTAAAATGCTGTGCAACAATATATAAAAACTGCTGTATTGTAGTGGACAAGTTCAGATAGTACTGATTTGTTCTGTTTCAAAACGTTTTCGCCCTACTGAACACGACCTAGGTCAACCTACCCCAGAGGAGTACTGCTGGGTGTTGACAGTAATATAACGTTTGTAAATGTCTGTATCCTGCGTTTGTTGCTGTGTAGCAATAGGAGGAGACACCATCTCGTCAGCCATCACCATCCAGCCCTCCATAGCTGACGTCCAGGAGGGACAGAGCCTGGACCTCAACTGTTTTGTCCCTGGTAACCCCCCACCTGCTGTCACCTGGAGGAGGGAAAGTGGACGCCTGTCCACCAATCACCAGGTTGGAATACACACACACATACACGCACAGCTAGTAAAGGCTAATTGGTAATGTCATGAAGATTTGTTCTGTTTATTTCAGCTGAATAGTCACTCATATGTACTGTGTGTGTGTGTGTGTGCGTGTGTAGGTTCTGGGCACCAAGCTGCGTATCCTCTCTGCCAGTCCAGATGACTCTGGGAAGTATATCTGTCTTGTGGAGGGAGGGCCTGGTACTCCTGTCCGTCAGGCCTCAGTCTCTGTCTCAGTCACTGCCACCTCCTCTCGTAAGTCACTAAGCCATTCTCTCTGTGACAGTACAATGAAACTATCCTCCCCACTCATATCACCAGGGATAATGGTGAAAAAGCCAGAGGCATATACAGTAGGAACATCTGTTTTTTTAGAGAACTTTATTTAGTGGCCTTTCGTCAGGTACGGTGGTACTTTTCCAGTTGTTTGTTTTCCAACCCTCCCTAAAGTGACCTCTGAGAGTATGTTTTTCTATTCCACACTGTGATCTTATCCTGGTTCAAACCTTCCTGGGTTCCTAGTTTCTCGTGTTCTGTATTTGCTTCCCATGGAGGCTCTAGACCTATAGTATCATGATCTTGATCTGGTACTTACAGTACACCGTCTGGTAAATGTTGTAGGATTAGAACCACTGGAGTGAGGAGAGGAAATGTTGTCCTGTTGTAATGGTGTGTGTTTCCTGGAGTAGGTCTGCAGACCCCCATCATCTCCATTGAGCCCCAAAGTGCAGCGTTGCGACAGGGAGAGTCAGCCAGCTTCAAGTGCAGAGTCTATGGTGGAGCAGAGCCCATACGGCTGGAGTGGAAACTGTCCAACAACCAGCCCCTTCCTGGTGAGGCCCCTCCCATTCAGTTCAATAAGTCTTAACTTTTAATTTTTTTTACTATTACCCCTTTTCTCCCCAATTGGTAGATAGTCTTGTCCAATCGCTGCAATTCCCGTATGGACTCAGGCGTCCTCCGAAACACGACCCTGCCAAGCCACACTGCTTCTTGACACACTGCTCGCTTAACCCAGTAGCCAGCCACACCAATGTGTCGGAGGAAACACCGTACTGTCGTACAGCTGGCGACCGAAGTCAGAGTGCGTGTGTCCAGCCTGCCACAAGGAGTCACTAGAGCGTGATGGGACAAGGACATCCCGGCTGGCCAAACCCTCCCCTGTGCCTTCTCATGGGTCTCCCGGACGCGGCCGGCTGCAGCACAGCCTGGGATCGAACCTGGGTCCTTAGACTGTTGCGCCACTCCGGAGGCTCCAATTCCATACGTCTTTTGCAGAAAGGCATTTAGTCAGTGGTGGAAAAAGTACCCAATTTTCATACTTGGGTAAAAATAAAGATACCTTAGTAGAAAAGGATTCAAGTAAAAGTGAAAGTCATCCAGAAAATACTACTTGAGTAAAAGTCTAAAAGTATTTTAAATATACTTAAGTATCAAAAAATATACTTACATACGTATCAAAATTGCTCATATTAAGCAAACCAGACTGCGCAATTTTCATGTTTTTATTTTATTTACGGATAGCAACCCTAATTAGACCCTCAGACTACAACCCTCAGACATAATTTTCAAACGAAGCATGTGGCCTAGTGGTTAGAGCATTGGGCCAGTAACCCGAAAGTTTGCTGGATCGAATCCCTGAGCTTTTTACAAGGTAAAAATCTGTTGTTCTGCCCTTGAGCAAGCCAGTTAACCCACTGTTCCACGGCGCCGAACCGAAGACGTGGATGTCGATTATGGCAGCTCCCCGCACCTCTCTGATTCAGAGGGGTCGGATTAAATGCGGAAGACACATTTCAGTTGAAAGCATTCAGTTGTATAACTGACTAGGTATCCCTCTTTCCCTTTAGTGTGTCCGCAAGATCAGAGGCAGTAGAGATGACCAGGGATGTACTGGACAATTTTCCTGTCCTGCTAAGCATTCAAAATACTGTATAACGAATACTTTTGGGTGTCAGGGACAATGCATGGAGTAAAAAGTACATTATTTTCTTTAGGAATGTAGTGAAGTAAAAGTTGTAACTTATAATTAGTCAAGTAAAGTACAGATACCCCAAAAAACTACTTAAGTGGTACTTTAATGTATTTTTACTTAAGTACCTTACACCACTGCATTTAGTAATATTAATTTCAGATGTCAGAATCATGTCATTATCCACACAAGCAAACTACCTGCAATATCTACAGTAATATATAGTACTATAATATAGTCTGTATCCTGTTACATTTCCTTCATATTTAGCTATGTTTTTAATCAAACACACAAAGTTGCTGCTTGTCAGAGATGTACTTGACAGACTAAAAGATTCCACATGAAACCTTTAATTCTGTAGACAATGTGAAGGTTGGCCATTACGGCACTGTCCTCACCATCGCTGACGCCCGCCCTAGCAACCAGGGCACCTACAACTGTGTGGCTACCAACCTGTTTGGAATCACCCAGAGTATCGTCTCTCTGATCATCAGAGGTATGGCACACACAGACACACACACACACACACACACACATACGGTGTTGATGTTTCTGATGTGGTTCACCGTGAGCATCTGCCCTCTGTTACAACCCCCTTAGTAATTGCCGTGGCAACAGAGTGACCAAATCGTTGTTCGTCCTGATGATGTCAACCTTCCTTCTAGAGTCTCCTGTAGCGACCGTCACCCCTCAGGGGCCCGTGCGAGTCAAGATGGGTGAACCCATTAACCTGGAGTGCCAGGCTTCCGGGGAGCCACGCCCATCTGTCACATGGCACAGACTGGACAGAGCCCGCAACACCATGCTTAGCAGCCCTGTGCCCATGGAGTCCAACGCCGTCATGCAGGTAGGCATTTGTGTTCCTGATCCTCAACTTCCTATGAAACCTCCAAGTCATTGTTACTGAGCTTTTATTCTTTCCTAAACCCTGATTAAGTTGAATCCTAGGTTCTCAATTCAAAGGGCTTCTTGGTGTAAGACTAGGCTTAATCTGTGTCTGGGTAACCTGCCCTAGTATTTGGATATAATTCATTTTCACGCTAAACTAAATGACAGGGTGTGTTATTTATTCTACACTTGGCAGACCAGGTAATGCTGTTCCCCTTCCGCAGGTCCTAGTGGCCCGTCCAGAGGACAGTGGTACCTACGTGTGCACAGCCCGCAACGATGAGGGCACCACAGAGACCAGGGTGGAGGTGATCGTGGAGGGGGCTGCCCAGGTGCCCGTCACACCCCGTGCCTCTGTGCCCGACCCCCTCATGGTGGTGGTGGAGGGACAGAGCACCACACTGAGATGTGACGCTCACGGTAACTAATCCACCTTTAAATTACACAAAGGAGTACTATAGCAAAGATAACTGAGAAGAGAATAATTGTTGTATTGTTTGTACTGATACTTGTTAGTACAGAGAATACTTTTAAGTAAAGTTATATTATGCAAATGAGAGCTGAGAGGAAATGGATGTTATAGTCACCTCATCTTTGCTAAGATCATAGAATTGGCATGACAAATAATTGACTGTACAAGTCCTTTTCACACACGGATATTCATTGTGTTTTCAAAATCAACTCTTCAGGCTTCCCTGCCCCTAAGATCACGTGGTCTAAGCTGCGTGCCCCTCTCCCCTGGAGACATAAGGTAGTGGACAACACGCTGATCCTGCCCAATGTTGGCCGGGCAGACTCTGGCGAGTACATCTGCAACGCCACCAACAGCATGGGCACCACCGAAGTCACCATCATGCTGGACGTGGAGAGTGAGTCTCAAAATTTGTGCACGCTGGTCTGGCCAGCTAGTCATGAGCGATAGATTGGTTTCATCATTGAAAGCAAGTTCCCAGTCTGTACAGAAACACTATGGAGATAGATATGGGTACACATACACTACCTTTCAAAAGCTTTGGGTCACTTAGAAATGTCCTTGTTTAATGTCCAGTTTTTGTCCATTAAAATAACATCAAATTGATCATAAATACAGTGTAGACATTGGTAAGGTTGTAAATTACTAATGTAGATGGAAACGGCTAATTTTTAATGGAATATCTACATAGGCGTACAGGAGCCCATTATCAGCAACCATCACTCCTGTGTTCCAATGGCACGTTGTATTAGCTAATCCAAGATTATCATTTTAAAAGGCTAATTGATCATTAGAAAACCCTTTTGCAATAATGTTGTTCTGTTGTTCTGATTTAAAGAAGCAATAAAATGGTCCTTCTTTAGACTAGTTGAGTATCTGGAGCATCAGCATTTGTGGGTTTACTTACTCCTCTTTCTCTTCTGGTTAGAGCCAGTTTCCACTGTTCTGTGAATGGAGTAGTACACAGCGTTGTACAAGATCTTCCGTTTTTTGGCAATTTCTCGCATGGAATAACCTTCATTTCAGTTTTCAGCTGTGCTAACATAATTGCAAAAGGGTTTTCTAATGATCAATTAGCCTTTTAAAATGACCAATTTGGATTAGCTAACACAACTTGCCATTGGAACACATGAGTGATGGTTGCTGATAATGGGCCTCTGTACGCTTATGTAGATATAAGTACATAAGTAATCTGCCATTTCCAGCCACAATAGTAATTTACAACATTAACAATGTCTGCACTGTATTTCTGATCAATTTTATGTTATTTTAAAGGACAAAAAATGTGTTTTTCTTTCAAAACAAGGACATTTCTAAATTACCCTAAACTTTTGATCGGAAGTGTATAGATATGAACACGAGTAAACTGAAAGATTGATACACAACATAGATAATAAGGAACTGGTCCATGACTGTAGATGAAACATAGCTTTGCATTGTGACTGAATGTTGGTCTTCGGTGCCCGTTCCTTGCTTCGCTCATGAGTAGCATTGTCCAATCAATCAATCAATCAATAAAATGTATTTATAAAGCCCTTTTTACATCAGCAGATGTCACAAAGTGCTATAAAGAAACCCAGCCTAAAACCCCAAACAGCAAGCAATGCAGATGTAGAGGCACGGTGGCTAGGAAAACCTCCCTAGAAAGGCAGGAACCTAGGAAGAGACCAAAGACAGGAACCAGGCTCTTAAAAGTGGCCAGTCCTCATCTGGCTGTGCCGGGTGGAGATTATAAGAGTACATGGCCATTTTTAATGCCAGATTATTCTTCAAGATGTTCAAATGCCCATAGATTACCAGCAAGGTCAAATAATAGTCACATTGGTTGTCAAGGGTGCAACAGGTCAGTACCTCAGGAGTAAATGTCAGTTGGCTTTTCATAGCCGATCATTCAGAGGTCGAGACAGCAGGTGCGGTAGAGAGAGAGTCGAAAACAGCAAGTCCGGGACAAGGTAGCACGTCTGGTGAACAGGTCAGGTAATGTTCAAATCATCTTAATGTCTCAATACCAGTCCCTGTCTCTACTCACTAACCCTCCTTGTCTCGGGGACACAGCTCCTCCCTATGCCACCTCCCTGCCCGACGACGTGGCAGTGCGTGTGGGCGAGGTGATCCGACTGCAGTGCCTGGCCCATGGTACTCCCCCCCTGCTCTTCCAGTGGACCAAGCTGAATGGCAGCCTGTCCACCAGGGCTGACGTCCAAGGAGGAGACCTCCAGATTAACCTAGCCACACCCGAGGACGCTGGCACCTACAAGTGTGTCGCCACCAACAAAGTGGGCACCAGTGAAGCACATGCCACAGTCACTGTCAGGTGTAAGTACTGTGCTCAGTTACAGATTTGTCTGTTCTTATTTGGCAAACCAAATTGAGCCGACAGCTCAATTACTTTGCAATGGGAAATGCTTTCATGAAAAGCAAACTTAAAAGCCATGCGACTGGGAACTCAGAACAGAATGTGTTCGTGTGTGGATGTGTGGGTGTGTGGATGTGTGGGGATGTGGATGTTTGGATGTGTGTGTAGCCCCTCTGGCAGTGCGTGTGTCTCCTCAGGTGGAGGTAAAGGCCCGGGGTAGTGCTGTAGAGTTTACCTGCTCTGCTGTAGGAGGCTTGGGGACCACCATGGAGTGGCTGAAGGAGGGAGGAGCCCTGCCCCCCAACCATCACATCAAAGATGGGGTGCTGAGGTGAGTCACACCCACCAGGAGAGAAACTTCACAGCAGGCAGTCAAAATACCTATGATGATCAACACAAATAAATGAGGGTCCAGAATTAACTTAAATGCGATCCTGGATCAACACAACTTAAAGATGATCCAGGATCAACACAACTTAAAGATGATCCAGGATCAACACAACTTAAAGATGATCCAGGATCAACACAACTTAAATACGATCCAGGATCAACACAACTAAATGATGATCTGTCGTGTATGCTCCCTCTCCGGCTCTCGAGGTCACCAGGCTGCTCATTATTACGCATCGGTACGCGCACCAGCCCCACATCAGACTCACCTGGACTCCATCACCTGCCTGATTACCTTCCCTATATATGTCGCTCCCTTTGGTTCTTTCCCGAGGCGTTATTGTTTCTGTTCCAGTGTTCATGTCTGTAAGCTACCCGTGTTTCTTGTTTTGGTCTATGTTCATTTATTTATTAAATACACTCCCTGAACTTGCTTCCCAATTCCCAGCATACAGGAAACACGGATCAATCAGATGATGATCCAGGGTCATGTCCCACTTGGTGAAATCAGGAAGTGCATTTCCGTCATCTGTCTTGCGTTGATACGTTTGTGTACTTTTATGTAGGATTGAGAACCTGGAGCAGCGCAACGAGGGCATCTACATCTGCAGAGCCACCAGTGTTCACGGCCAGGCCCAGGACTCTGCCAAGCTTACCATCCAAGGTCTGTCCAACATCCACAAAATCACTGAGACACACTGACGCGCGTTTTGACACACAACCCTGAGTTATAACAGTGGAGAATTTTGTAAAGCCGCTCTATGCAATCTATTATAATTCTGTTCGAAATCAGGGGCATAAAACATATTGCCCGCAAACCAGATCCGGCACACGAGCTCATTCAATTTGGCCCGCAGGGGAGTGACTTTTTTATTTTATTTTTTCTGGGCGGGGAAACGATCTCAATTGACATTGAAATGGCTAAAAACCCAACTGAAACTGTGTAGAAGTGGACCTACATTTTATAGTATCTTTTCTCTGTCCAGCTTGCTAACAGTCAATGAAATTAATGTTAGACAGTCAGGGAGCATGGAACATTTTAAAAGCGATGGCTCGAGGGCTATTTGCTAGTTTTGATGGCATGGAAATATAACACATTTTAGATGCAGTGCTCCGGACCTTGGTGAAGACTGAATGCGGCCTGCAGGGCAAAATGAGTTTGACACCCCCTAAATATATCCATTCCAGCATTAATTTAATGTTGGTATTAACTCTCTCCCGTCTACAGCCCTGCCCAAGGTGATGATCAACGTACGCACCGCTGTGCAGACAGTGATGGTGGGTAACTCTGTGGAGTTTGAGTGCCAGGCAATCGGCGAGCCCCAGCCCACGGTGCGCTGGAGCAGGGTGGGAGGGCCCCTGCCGGCACACATCATGGTGAAGGGAGGCATGCTGAAGATCGAGCAGGTGTCTGATGCTGATGCTGGTCAGTACCGCTGCACTGCCACCAACGACGTGGGCTCTGTGCAGTCTCAGGTGGTCCTACATGTCCAATGTGAGTAGAAAGAGAAGTGTACTGCATCTGTACGTCTGCAAAACACACATAGACACAAAGACGCACACACAACACGCGTACATACTCCTATAGCCCTTGTCCCCTCTGATCATGTTGGATATTTGTTTGTAAAGCCCTACCCCAGATCGCAGCTCTGCCAGAGCTGAACGAAGTGACAGTGGGATCAGATGCTGTCCTGCCCTGTGTGGCATCAGGATACCCAGTGCCTGCCATCAAATGGTCCAAGGTAGCCAACAAACTATTAAAGATAGTGCCTATCTGTTTCTGACCATTTTCATCTGCTTTGTGCCTGGTGAACAGGATCCTGATTTGACCCTTTGTAACAGCTCTGTGTCCTTCTCTCTCTAGCTGGATGGGGAACTCCCTCCTAAGTGTAGACAGGTAGTCAACACCTTGACGGTTCCCGAAGTGACCCACGAGGATTCTGGCACCTACGTGTGCACTGCCTCCAACAAGCAGGGCAAAGTGGAGGCCTTAACGACCCTTAAAGTCCATGGTCAGTCAGCTGTATAGAAACACTGTGGAAGGCAATATACAGTTGAAGTCGGAAGTTTACATTCATCTAAGCCAAGTATATTTAAATTCCGTTTTTCACAATTCCTGACATTTAATCCTAGTAAAAATTCCCTGTCTTTGGTCAGTTCGGATCACCACTTTATTTTAAGAATGTGAGATGTCAGAATAATACACTGCTCAAAAAAATAAAGGGAACACTTAAACAACACAATGTAACTCCAAGTCAATCACACTTCTGTGAAATCAAACTGTCCACTGTTGTGCAAATGGAATAGACAACAGGTGGAAATTATAAAGGAGTGGTTCTGCAGGTGGTGACCACAGACCACTTCACTTCTCAGTTCCTATGCTTCCTGGCTGATGTTTTGGTCACTTTTGAATGCTGGCGGTGCTTTCACTCTAGTGGTAGCATGAAACGGAGTCTACAACCCACACAAGTGGCTCAGGTAGTGCAGCTCATCCAGGATGGCACATCAATGCGAGCTGTGGCAAGAAGGTTTGCTGTGTCTGTCAGCGTAGTGTCCAGAGCATGGAGGCGCTACCAGGAGACAGGCCAGTACATCAGGAGACGTGGAGGAGGCCATAGGAGGGCAACAACCCAGCAGCAGGACCGCTACCTCCACCTTTGTGCAAGGAGGAGCAGGAGGAGCACTGCCAGAGCCCTGCAAAATGACCTCCAGCAGGCCACAAATGTGCATGTGTCTGCTCAAACGGTCAGAAACACACTCCATGAGGGTGGTATGAGGGCCCGACGTCCACAGGTGGGGGTTGTGCTTACAGCCCAACACCGTGCAGGACTTTTGGCATTTGCCAGAGAACACCAAGATTGGCAAATTCGCCACTGGCGCCCTGTGCTCTTCACAGATGAAAACAGGTTCACACTGAGCACATGTGACTGACGTGACAGAGTCTGGAGACGCCTTGGAGAACGTTCTGCTGCCTGCAACATCCTCCAGCATGACCGGTTTGGCGGTGGGTCAGTCATGGTGTGGGGTGGAATTTCTTTGGGGGGCCGCACAGCCCTCCATGTGCTCGCCAGAGGTAGCCTGACTGCTATTAGGTACCGAGATGAGATCCTCAGACCCCTTGTGAGACCATATGCTGGTGTGGTTGGCCCTGGGTTCCTCCTAATGCAAGACAATGCTAGACCTCCATGTGGCTGGAGTGTGTCAGCAGTTCCTGCAAGAGGAAGGCATTGATGCTATGGACTGGCTTGCCCGTTCCCCAGACCTGAATCCAATTGAGCACATCTGGGACATCATGTCTCACTCCATCCACCACACTGTCCAGGAGTTGGCGGATGCTTTAGTCCAGGTCTGGGAGGAGATCCCTCAGGATCTCCTCCCGCCACCTCATCAGGAGCATGCCCAGGCGTTGTAGAGAGGAGGCCACACACACTACTGAGCCTCATTTTGACTTGTTTTAAGGACATTACATCAAAGTTGGATCAGCCTGTAGTGTGGTTTTCCACTTTAATTTTGAGTGTGACTCCAAATCCAGACCTCCATGGGTTGATAAATTTGATTTCCATGGATCATTTTTGTGTGATTTTGTTGTCAGCACATTCAACTATGTTAAGAAAAAAGTATTTAATAGGAATATTTCATTCATTCAGATCTAGGATGTGTTATTTTAGTGTTCCCTTTATTTTTTTGAGCAGTGTAGATACTTTTGTACCTGTTTCCTCCAGCATCTTCACAAGGTCCTTTGCTGTTCTGGGATTGATTTTCACTTTTTGCACCAAAGTGCATTCATCTCTAGGAGACAGAACGCATCTCCTTCCTGAGCGGTATGATGGCTGCGTGGTCCCATGGTGTTTATACTTGCGCACTATTGTTTGTACAGGTGTACGTGGTACCTTCAGGCGTTTGGAAATTGTCTAAAATTTAAAATAAATAAAAAATCTGATTTCTTTGTGTCAAGCAAAGAGGCACAGAGTTTAAGGTAGGCCTTGAAATACATTCACAGGTACACCTCCCATTGACTCAAATTGTGTCAATTAGCCTATCAGAAGCTTTTAAAGCCATGACATAATTTTCTGGACTTTTCCAAGCTGTTTAAAGGCACAAGCTGTTTAAAGGCACAGTCAACTTTGTGTATGTAAACTTCTGACCAACTGGAATCTGTAAACAGTTGTTGGAAAAATGACTTTTGTCATGCACGAAGTAGATGTTCTCACTGACTTGGCAAAACTACAGTTTGTAAAAAGAAATTTGTGGAGTGGTTGAAAAATGAGTTTTAATGACTCCAACCTAAGTGTATGTTAACTTCTGACTTCAACTGTTACATTATTGCCAGTATCCAACACCATGGTTCCCCATCCCCTATCTCTAGTTCATAGGCAGTAAGCTCAATCGGAGGGGAACTTTTGATATTGCCTGTATCTATCTAACTCTATGATTCTCCATCCTTTATCTCTACAGATCGAGTGATGCCCTATTTCACCCAGGAGCCCCTGTCCTACCTCACTCTGCCCACCATCAAGAACGCCTACAAGTCCTTCAGCATCAAGATCAGCTTCAGGCCAGACAATCCTGATGGTGAGGCTGTAGTCACTTACAGTCAGACTTATGTACTGAAAAATAGCTTTCTCTGCACCAGTGGATTTGCAACTTTTGCTTTGAAGATAGTTTCACTGACTACAGTGATCCTGCCTGCATCTGTTATGTCTTTGTGTCGTTGAGTGCGTTCTCTTTCCTTGTTTTTTTTCACATGATTTCACCCCCCTCTTCGGTCCCTCCACACACTCCCTCTCTTCTCACCCATGTGGTGTGAAGGTCTCATCCTCTATGCGGGTGAGTCGCAGTGCTTGAGCTCACACACTCAGGACTGATGCAGGTGATGCTTTTTGGGCTGAAAAGCCACCAGTGATGTTGACCCTTTACCTTGCCATAATGCATCCTAATGTAGAGCACAGCTGATGGCTGTGAGAGAAGCCTATTGAAGAATGGTCTATGTCCTCATTCAGGCATGGTGGCTGTGTTGCCCCCCCGTCATTCCATTAGACTTTGGCCTATTGATGAGGACAGTATGATGCCATCAATACAATCCATTTCATCTTTATGCATCAGCTTCTACCTACAAGACTGCCCTGCTGCTACTTAAGACAAGCGTTATTATTGCAAAATGAATGTCTTATTAGCCTATATAGCGATTAGGCCTCATAATAAACAACATAAACAATTGTGCCGCATTTAAGAAATCTCTCTCTGCTATAACCGCTACGTTTCAGAGCCATAGATGCTACAGGTACATTTCTGAGGAGGCATGGTTTTCGACTGCCCTGGCTTTGACCTTGCTGATGATGGTTGGGCAGAGTTAAGCAGAGCATGTGTCACTGGCTTGCGGCCCGTGTGAAGGCAGAGATGGATCAAGCCAGACAGACGAACAGTTTGATACAGAGCAGAGCGATGCCCCAGGGCAGCAGATACTAGAACCTGTTTTTGACTGTCCCAAGCTTGGCCTTTAACCTGCTAGCATGCAGCTTATTTGAGTGACCTCAGCTCCCCTCTTGGTGCCAGGGGGACTGTTTTTCTCTGACTGGCTCCAGGGGGTGTGGGTGTGTACCAAGCTAACTGTACCTCCACTGGTCCACCAGGTATGATCATCTACAATGGACAGAAGAGGACCATGGGAGCAGACTTCATCTCTCTGGGGCTGGTGGGAGGCAGGCCTGAGTTCAGGTGAGCACCTAGCTGTCATTCTGGCGCACTATGAACACTACATGGGCTCAATGTGTAAGAGTAAACAAGCTATTGATGAATGGTAACTTGAACTGTCCTTAGTCTCTGTCAAAATTAGCTGATGATAATGGCGATCACAATCATGCTGGCAAAAACGACAATGATAGCGATAACGCTAACCTGTTTTCTCCTGCCAGGTTTGACGTGGGTTCTGGCATGGCCACCATCCGCTACCCCACCCCCATCAAACTGGGAGAGTTCCACACCATAGAGCTTTACCGCAACCAAACCCAGGGCTCCATCATAGTGGACAGGGAGGCCCCCGTCAATGGGAGCTCACAGGTAGTGTCCCGCTCTCATTCTTTTTAGATCCAGAGACTGTTCAACAATGTCATTCACACGAAGAGAATATCCAACAGACGCTCCCGGGTAGTTTCACATAGTCCGTCAAAGACTGTTGAGTTCATATAAAGTACATACAGTATCAAGGAGATTAATCCATGAACACTGTTTCCTGTCTTGTATCACAGGGAAAGTTCCAGGGACTGGATCTAAACGAGGAGTTGTATGTGGGTGGTTACCCCAACTACACCCTCTTGGCCAAGACAGCTGGCCTCAAGACCGGCTTTGTCGGTGAGAGATCACTCTTTGTTCACTTTCAACCAGAACACCTGGTGCAACACAAATGTCCCATACTTCAGGGAACAGTAGATACACATTTATAACATGCAGTATTTGTTTGTTTGGTAACTGGTTATTTCTTAACAGTAAACAAGACTTTGCTGATCACTGTTTTGGACATTTTCCCATCGGTTCTTGTTCTTGGTTCTATGCAGGGTGCATCCGTAAGCTGGTCATCCAAGGTGACGAGATCATCTTCAAGGATCTGCAGCGCAGCTCCACGGGCGTGTCCAACTGTCCCGTCTGCACTGACCGCCCCTGTCAGGTCAGCTGACAACCACGTCCTCAGACCCCGCTTGAGAATCTATGAATTTGTTCATTCACTGAGGTGTTGTGTTTCAGAATGGAGGGATGTGCCAGGACTCTGAGGCCAGTCTGTACAAGTGTAGCTGTCCCAGAGGATTCACAGGGAGTAACTGCCAGCACCACTCCTCCCTGCATTGCCACCCAGAGGCTTGTGGACCGGACGCCACCTGCATCCACCGTCAGAACATCCTGGGCTACGACTGTCGATGCCACCTGGGCAAGTCTGGAAACAAGTGCATGGATGGTAAGGGACACCATTTAAAAAAAATATTTTTCTGTGCATTGCCCACTTTCCTGTATTGCAATTGAGGCATAATCACACCTTACTAGATATAATAGATTTTCTCTCTATCCTGTTTGTTTTTAGGCATTTTGGTCACATAATATCTCAACATCTTGTTGCTGTTTGTTTCCTCTAGGTGAATTGGTGACTACTCCCCTGTTTGACGGTATGGACTCGTACATTGCATACCCTCCTCTGACCAACATCCACAACGACCTGCGCATCGAGATGGAGTTCAAACCCATGGCCCTGGACGGCCTGATGTTCTTTAGCGTGGGCAAGAAGATGAAGACTGAGGACTTTGTCTCCCTGGAGATGGTGGACGGATACGTGCAATTCCGCTATGAACTGGGGACTGGTGAGAGCATAAAGACACATTATAATTAAGCAATAAGGCCCGAAGGGGTGTAGTATATGGTCAATATACCATGGCTATTGACAGTTCTTCTGCACAATGCAACGAAGAGAGCCTGGATACAGCCCTTAGCCGTGGTATATTGGCAATATACCACAAACCCCTGAGGTGCCTTATTTCTGTTATAGACTGACTACCAACGTAAGTAGAACAGTAAAAATAAATGTTCTGTCATACCCATGGTATACGGTCTGATATACCACTGCTTCCAGCCAATCAGCATTCGGGGCTGGAACCACCCAGTTTATAGTAAAAAAATAAATATATATATATATATATACACACACACACAGTGGGGCAAAAAAGTATTTAGTCAGCCACCAATTGTGCACGTTCTCCCACTTAAAAAGATGAGAGGCCTGTAATTTTCATCATATGTATACTTCAACTATGACAGACAAAATGAGAAAAAAAATCCAGAAAATCACATTGTAGGATTTTTAATGCATTTATTTGAAAATTATGGTGGAAAATAAGTATATAGAATACTGCGATAGCTACTCATCCTGGTGTATCCTCTCCAACTTATCTTTTCGTTTTCAAGCTGAAAGCTTTTTCTGGCTGTGCTATAGATTCTTGAATCTTAGCTTATAGATCTAGAAAGCACTGATGCCTTCAGACATAGTGGACATAGTGGAAACCATGCTACTACTGTCTCTGTTTTACAGGCCAAGCCGTCCTGCGCAGTCCTGAACCGATCACCCTTGGCCAGTGGCACCGCGTGGAAGCCGGGCGCCTCGACAAGGACGGCTCTCTGACGGTTGACGGTGGCCCCGAGGTCAGGAGGTCGTCACCTGGCAAGGCCCAGGGCCTGAACATCCACACCCCCATGTACCTGGGAGGAGTCCCCAACTTTGAGATTGTACCCAAGACCCTTAACATCAGTGATATGTTTTATGGATGCGTTGGAGAGGTGCGCTCAACACACACACACACACACACAGAGTGAGAGAGACACGTGAGGATTCATGATTCCCTTTATTACCATTCATAATCACTAATGTCATGTTTATAATCACCTTAGTACTGCCAATGTCACGTCAGATATCCAGTCACAGAACAGTCAAAGAATATCCGTGTACAATAGAGGGGGGAAAAACAAAATGTCTTTTCCCTGACAATTTGACTAGACAGGACCTTTAACCTCTACCATGTATATTGTCCCTTGTCCAGGTGTCCATCAATGGTAAGAAGGTGGACCTGTCCTACAGCTTCACAGAGAGCATGGCCATCGTCCAGTGTAAGGACAACAGTCCCTGTGACCGCAACCCCTGTCTGAACGGGGCGAGATGCATGCCCACTGCTGAGTATGAATACCAGTGTCTCTGCAAGGATGGCTTCGAGGGTGAGTCCATTGTAAATGTTAAATGACGTACAATCTATGGGATTTCCGTTTGGATCGAGCTATATGCCATAGATTGATTTAAGAATTGGTATTCAATAACCCTATCCTATTCTGATAATATTGACCAAATCAATTGTTTTTGTCACATGCTTTGTGAACAACATGTGTAGACTTACGGGCCCTCCAAACAATGCAGAGATAATTTTTGTTTATTATAATAGAAAGGTAATAACACAATAAATACAGCGATAACTTGGTTATATACACGGGGTACCAGTGAAGAAATACGTCGATATGAAGGAATATGAGGTAACTTGGTTATATACACGGGGTACCAGTGAAGGAATACGTCGATATGAAGGACTATGAGGTAACTTGGTTATATACACGGGGTACCAGTGAAGGAATACGTCGATATGAAGGAATATGAGGTAACTTGGTTATATACACGAGGTACCAGTGAAGGAATACGTCGATATGAAGGAATATGAGGTAACTTGGTTATATACACGGGGTACCAGTGAAGGAATACGTCGATATGAGGTAACTTGGTTATATACACGGGGTACCAGTGAAGGAATACGTCGATATGAAGGACTATGAGGTAACTTGGTTATATACACGAGGTACCAGTGAAGGAATACGTCGATATGAAGGAATATGAGGTAACTTGGTTATATACACGGGGTACCAGTGAAGGAATACGTCGATATGAGGTAACTTGGTTATATACACGGGGTACCAGTGAAGGAATACGTCGATATGAAGGACTATGAGGTAACTTGGTTATATACACGAGGTACCAGTGAAGGAATACGTCGATATGAAGGAATATGAGGTAACTTGGTTATATACACGAGGTACCAGTGAAGGAATACGTCGATATGAAGGAATATGAGGTAACTTGGTTATATACACGGGGTACCAGTGAAGGAATACGTCGATATGAGGTAACTTGGTTATATACACGGGGTACCAGTGAAGGAATACGTCGATATGAAGGACTATGAGGTAACTTGGTTATATACACGAGGTACCAGTGAAGGAATACGTTGATATGAAGGAATATGAGGTAACTTGGTTATATACATGGGTACCAGTTAAGGAATACGTCGATATGAAGGAATATGAGGTAACTTGGTTATATACACGGGGTACCAGTGAAGGAATACGTCGATATGAAGGAATATGAGGTAACTTGGTTATATACACGGGGTACCAGTGAAGGAATACGTCGATATGAAGGAATATGAGGTAACTTGGTTATATACACGAGGTACCATTGAAGGAATACGTTGATATGAAGGAATATGAGGTAACTTGGTTATATACACGAGGTACCAGTGAAGGAATACGTCGATATGAAGGAATATGAGGTAACTTGGTTATATACACGGGGTACCAGTGAAGGAATACGTCGATATGAAGGACTATGAGGTAACTTGGTTATATACACGGGGTACCAGTGAAGGAATACGTCGATATGAAGGAATATGAGGTAACTTGGTTATATACACGGGTACCAGTGAAGTAATACGTTGATATGAAGGAATATGAGGTAACTTGGTTATATACACGGGGTACCAGTGAAGGAATACGTTGATATGAAGGAATATGAGGTAACTGAGGTAGATGCACTACAAGACCAGACGTATGTGGCCACCTGCTTGTTGTGCATGTCATTACAAAATTATGGGCATTAATATGGAGTTGGTCCCCCCCCCCCCTTTGCTGATATAACAGCCTCCACTCTTCTGGGAAGGCTTTCCATTAGGTGTCAACTAAAGGTCGACCGATTAATCGGAATGGCCGAATAATTAGGGCCGATTTCGGGTTTTCATAACAATCGTAATCGACATTTTTGGACACCGATCATGGCCGAATACATTGCACTCCACAAGGAGACTGCGTGGCAGGCTGACTACCTGTTATGCGAGTGCTGCAAGGAGCCAAGTTAAGGTGCTAGCTAGCATTAAACTTATATTATAAAAAACAATCAATCTTAACATAATCACTAGTTAATTACACATGGTTGATGATATTACTAGTTTATCTAGCTTGTCCTGCGTTGCATATAATCGATGCGGTGCCTGTTAATTTAGCATTGAATCATAGCTTACTTGGCCAAACGGGTGATTTAACAAGCGCATTCGTGAAAAAAACACTGTCGTTGCACCAATGTGTACCTAACCATAAACATCAACGCCATTACCCAAGTATATATTTTTAAACCTGCATATTTAGTTAATATTGCCTGCTAACATTAATTTCTTTTAACTAGGGAAATTGTGTCACTTCTCTTGCGTTCTGTGCAACAGAGTCAGGGTATATGCAGCAGTTTGGGCCGCCTGGTTCGTTGCGAACTGTGAAGACTATTTCTCCCTAACAAAGACAGCCAATTTTGCCAAACGGGGGATGATTTAACAAAAGCGCTATGCGAAAAAAGCACAATCGTTGCACAAATGTGTCACGCCCTGGTTGAAGTATATTGTGTTTGTCTTCATTTATTTGGTCAGGCCAGGGTGTGACATGGGTTTATTGTGGTGTGTTTTGTCTTGGGGTTTTGTTAGGTATCGGGTTTGTGGCTTAGTGGGGGTATCTAGCATAGTCTATGGCTGTCTGGAGTGGTTCTCAATCAGAGGCAGGTGTTTATCGTTGTCTCTGATTGGGAACCATATTTAGGCAGCCATATTCTTTGAGTGTTTTGTGAGTGATTGTTCCTGTCTCTGTGTTTGTTGTCACCAGATAGGACTGTTTAGGTTTTCACGGTACGTTTGTTGTTTTGTATTGTTCGTGTTTATTCGTTTATTAAACATGTATGAAAATTACCACGCTGCATTTTGGTCCGATCCTTGCTACACCTCTTCGTCAGAGGAGGAGTTAGAAGAAAACCGTAACAGAATGTGCCTAACCATAAACATCAATGCCTTTCTTAAAATCAATACACAGAAGTATATTTTTAGTGAGCTCTACACCACTCCAGCCAAAGCTTGGCATTGTGCAAGGTGATCTTAGGCTTGTGTGTGGCTGCCGGCCATGGAAACCCATTTCAAGAAGCTCCCTGCTAACAGTTCTTGTGCTGACGTTGCTTCCAGAAGCAGTTTGGAACTCTGCAGTGAATGTTGCCACAAGGACAGGTGATTTTTACGCTCTTCAGCACTCAGAATTCCCCTTCTGTGAGCTTGTGTGTCCTACCACTTTGCGGCTGAGCCGATGTTGCTCCTAGATGTTTCCGCTTCACAATGACAACATTTACAGTTGACTGGGGCAGCTCTAGCAGGGCAGAAATTTGACAAATGAACTTGGAAAGGTGGCATCCTATGACGGTGCAACGTTGAAAGTCACTGAGCTCTTCAGTACGGGCCATTTTACTACCACTGTTTGTCTATGGAGATTGCATGGCTGTGTTCTATTTGATACACCTGTCAGCAAAAAAATATCCACTAATTTCAAGGGGTGTCCACATACTTTTGTATATACCATACCAGTCAAATTAAGGCAAAGGGTGGCTACTATGAATAATCTCAAATATAAAATGTATTTTGATTTGTTTAACACTTTTGTGGTTACTACATGATTCCATTCAGCAAACTTAACATGTGTAAATATTTGTATGAACATAACAAGATTCAACAACTGACATAAACTGACAAAGTTCCACAGACATGTGACTAACAGAAATTGAATAATGTGTCCCTGAACAAAGGGGGTCAAAATCAAAAGTAACAGTCAGTATCTGATGTGGCCACCAGCTGCATTAAGTATTGCAGTGCATCTCCTCCTCATTGACTGCACCAGATTTGCCAGTTCTTGCTGTGAGATGTTACCCCACTCTTCCACCAAGGCACCTGCAAGTTCCTGGACATTTCTGGGGGGAATGGCCCTAGCCCTCACCCTCCGGTCCAACAGGTCCCAGACTTGCTTAATGGGATTGAGATCCGGGCTCTTTGCTGGCCATGGCAGAACACAGACATTCCTGTCTTGCAGGAAATCATGCACGAGCAGTATGGCTGGTGGCGTTGTCATGCTGGAGGGTCATGTCAGGATGAGCCTGCAGGAAGGGTACCACATGACAGAGGAGGATGTCTTCCCTGTAACGCACAGCGTTGAGATTGCCTGCAATGACGACAAGCTCAGTCCGATGATACTGTGACACACCGCCCCAGACCATGACGGACCCTCCACCTCCAAATCAATCCTGCTCCAGAGTACAAGCCTCGGTGTAACGCTCATTCCTTCTATGATAAACGTGAATTCAACCATCACCACTGGTGAGACAAAACCGCGACTTGAGTTTGCGCCCATGGGTGACATTGTTGCTGGTGATGTCTGGTGAGGACCTGCCTTACAACAGGCCGACAAGCCCTCAGTCCAGCATCTCTCAGCTTATTGCGGACAGTCTGAGCACTGATGGAGGGATTGTGCGTTTCTGGTGTTACTCGGGCAGTTGTTGCCATCCTGTACCTGTCCCACGTGTGATGTTTGGATGTACCGATCCTGTGCAGGTGTTGTTACACGTGGTCTGCCACTGCAAGGATGATCAGCTGTCCGTCCTGTCTCAATGTAGTGCTGTCTTAGGCGTCTCACAGTACGGACATTGCAATTTATTTCCCTGGCCACATCTGCAGTCCTCATGCCTCCTTGCAGCATACCTAAGGCACGTTCACACAGATGACCAGGGAACCTCGGTATCTTTCTTTTGGTGTTTTTCAGAGTCAGTAGAAAGGCCTCTTTCGTGTCCTAACTTTTCATAGCTGAGACCTTAATTGCCTACCATCTGTAAGCTGTTAGTGTCTTAACATCCGTTCCACAGTTGCATGTTCATTAATTGTTTATGGTTCATTGAACAAGCATGGGAAACAGTGTTTAAACCCTTTACAATGAAGATCTGTGAAGTTATTTGGATTTTTACTCATTATCTTTGAAAGACGGGGTCCTGAAAAATGGCCGTTTCTTTTTTTGCTGAGTTTAGTTTTGATACCTTCACTATTATTCTACAATGTCGAAAATAGTAAAACATCAAGAAACCCTGTAATGAGTAGATGTCCAAACTTTTGACTGGTACTGTACATATAGGCAGGGATAAAGTGACTAGGCAACAGGATCGATAATAAAGAGTAGCAGCAGCGTATGTGATGAGAGTCAAGAGTTAGTGCAAAGATGGGTCAGTGCAGATAGTCCAGGTAGCTATTGGTTAACTATTTTGCAAATGGGGTCACTGCAGTGTGTATCTGTCCTCCTAAAGCCACTTTGACCCTTCTAAACCCTGACCCTGTGCCCTCTGCAGGTGAGCGCTGTGAGGTGGTGAGGGACACCTGCCAGAGCAGTGACCAGTGCCAGAATGGAGGCAGCTGTGTGAATGGCCAGTGTGTGTGTCCCGTAGGCTTCAATGGCCCCATCTGTGGACAGAGTAAGTACTGCTCTTATTTTCCTATACACTGGACACAACACAACCATTCCACTATATCTTGGTCCTCTGTTGGGGTCTTGGTGGTCCTTTGAAGCTCAGTTGGTAGAGTATGGCGGTGGCAGTGGCAACATCAGCATAGTGGGTTCAATTCCCAGGACTACCCATACTTAAACATGTACGCGTGACTGTAAGTCGCTTTGGATAATAGCGTCTGCTAAAGGACATCTATTATATTATCTTTTAGTCCTTTTGAGATGTAACTTTGTTATCAAAGAGAATGAGGGAGACCAACAGAGCGAATGGAACAATTCTGGATGAAAGTATCTGGATAAGGAATTATTATAAACCTTATTAAAACACTTTAATATATTGTATTTTAGTTTTCTACCAATTACTCCAAGAATTGCCCTGTTACCATAAAAGCTGATGTATGGTATAATTGTGAATGATGATTTTGTTTGCAGTGCTGTGTCTTCAGTAGCTAGGAGATAAAGAAATGTCTGGAAATCTCTTCACAACACCACATTAGTTTTAGAATACACACTTATCATATTGAGCGAGATTGTTACAGTGGCTTGCAAAAGTATTCACCCCTCTCTGCAATTTCTTATTTGTTGCTTTACAACCTGGAATTAAAATAGATTTTTTTGGGGGGGGAGGTTTGTATTATTTGATTTACACAACATGCCTACCACTTTGAAGATGCAAAATATTTTTTACAAAAAACTGAACTTGAGCATGCAAGTTTTCACCCCCCTCCCCCCAAAGTCAATACTTTGTAGAGACACCTTTTGCAGCAATTACAGCTGCAAGTCTCTTGGGGTATGTCTCTATAAGCTTGGCACATCTAGCCACTGGGATTTTTGCCCATTCTTCAAGGCAAAACATATCCAGCTCCTTCAAGTTGGATGGGTTCCTCAGGAGAACAGCAATCTTGAAGTCATACTACAGATTCTCAATTAGATTGAGGTCTGGGCTTTGATTAGGCCTTTCCAAGGTATTTAAATGTTTTCCCTTAAACCACTCGAGTGTTGCTTTAGCAGTATACTTAGGGTCATTGTCCTGCTGGAAGGTGAACCTCCGTCCCAGTCTCAAATCTCTGGAAGACTGAAACAGCTTTCCCCCAAGTATTTCCCTGTATTTAGCGCCATCCATCATTCCTTCAATTCTGACCAGTTTCTCTGATTCATGCCCTCCGTGCCTGGTCTGAGTTTTGGTGGGCGGCCCTCTCTTGGCAGGTTTGTTGGGGTGCCATATTCTTTACATTTTTTAATAATGGATTTAATGGTGCTCCGTGGGATGTTCGAAGTTAATGTTTTTTTAATTTGTATAACCTAACCCTGATCTGTACTCTAACTGTGTCCCTGACCTGCTTGGGGAGCTCCTTGGTCTTCATGGTGCCGCTTGCTTGGTGGTGTTGCAGGCTCTGGGGCCTTTCAGAACAGGTGGTTGTGTGTGTGTGTGTGTGTGTGTATATATACTGAGATCATGTGACACTTAGACTACACAGGTAGACTTTATTTAACTAATTGTGACTTCTGAAGGTAATTGGTTGCACCAGATCATATTTAGGGGCATCATAGCAAAGGAGGTGAATACATATGCACGCACCACTTTTCTGTTTTTTATTCTTTCACATTTTTTGAAACAAGTTATTTTTTTCACTTCACCAATTTGGATTATTTTGTGTATGTCCATTACATGAAATCCAAATAAAAATCCATTTAAATTACAGGTTGTAATGCAACAGAATGGGAACAACGCCAAGGGGGATGAATATTTTTGCAAGGCACTGTATGTCTACTGGTAACTATCTCTATCCCATAGGACGTTGCGTTAGCTAGACCTCAACCAGACCCCTCGTCTAAGGAATGGTCCCATATGAAGATGATTCTCCACACTCGAACCTCCATACCATAACATTAGACAGTTAGTCTATAGGATCCATCCGTGCTCTGAAGTGTTGGGTGTCTGAGCCACATGTGTCTTACCCCTGGCCTCTCATGGTTATATCCCACACACACAGGCCAGGTCTCCAGCTTCGCCGAGGCCCTGTGGAATTTGGAGGGTAGCGGGGGGAATGGTACAGTATCCCACCCTTCAGTTCTGCCTGACATAACTGTGACTAACCGTCAGGGGCCCCACTGACCGACCTGAGGGCTCTCAAGAGCCCCAGTGGGCCCCCGCCGCCAGCCTAACACACTCAGCAAATCAGAGAAACAAGTCAATTACACAACACGTGTACTACCAAACCAACACGTGTACTACCAAACCAACACGTGTACTACCAAACCAACACTACACATGTCTGTTCTCTACTCAACTGGTGGCTTGTGGTCCTATCTGTGACATGTTGGGAGAGGGGAATTCTATGTTAAAGGCTAAGTGTACTGTAGCATAATCTTGCAGTTGCGTCTCAGCAGCTTTTGGGCCAGTGACACTTTCTCTTTGTCTTGTTTGATAAACCTTATAGGTTTTAAATGTAGAATTCCCCTTTTTTCCCCTCTCCTAAACAAGCGTCCTGTCAAGTCTATGACATAATAACCAACCACTCACTGCAACACGAACCTCTGTTCCGTCCTCTGAACTGCCTGTCCAAAACCACAAGAGAAACAACTCCACTACTGCTGTCGGTGGAAACTGACTGTGAAATGCATTTTCTACATATTGGAACAAGGATGTTTGTTGTCAGTTACTAACCACTAAAAGTATTTGGATGAAAGCATTATGAGGGGTGTGTTGAAACTCCTGAAGATGATAACATGGAGTATTACATCATCTGGGTCCCCACTGCACTGATATGCCTGTATCTTTTGACTAGTGTGTGTGTGTGTGTGTGTGTGTGTGTGTGTGTGTGTGTGTGTGTGTGTGTGTGTGTGTGTGTGTGTGTGTGTAAGGAATGACATGTACTATGGAGAATGTCATCTGACTGGAGTTTTGTACAGTTTGTCTGTCAATACAGAATCTTCAATCTGCAACATTGGTCTAAAATACTGTACTGTAAGGAATACATGTCAAAAATAGAGTTATTTGAAATGTTAATTCAAATATTGTTCCTAAAGTCAAACAATAAGAAGATGCTCTGTCTTTTCCCCTCTTTCCATGTCTGTCTTCACTCTTGTGTAACTACTGTAGTTTCTAACTGAGCCAGTTGGATGGTTCTATTCAGGCTGCTGCCACTGATGGCAACATACAGGAAACTAAAGTGTTGTGTTTTCTACTCTGTTTTTATAGATGCCCCCATTGAGTATGCAGCTCAATTCTATGACAACGGTTACCTTGCTCTTCCCAAGACTATCTTCCCCAGAAGGTGAGACAGTATATCCCAAGTGGGGAAGGAAGCAACTTTCTTTAAGCTGTATCAGTTTCCTTCTCTAAAATTGTCACTATTGTAGTGAGGCATTGACGTGGTCTTTGTAGTTTAAAATCTCGGCTCTGTGTGTGTGTTGCAGCGGCCCTGACGCTCCAGAGACCATCGAGATGGAGCTCAAGGTCAACACCTCCTCCAAAGAGGGCCTGATCCTGTGGCAGGGAGTAGTATGTCCTAACCTTGCCACCGTACCCCACCCCACCACGCAGCACTCCTTATCATCCTTACCATCTAATCACACGTTTACCAATAACCCACCTTCACAAAATGACCTACCTTTTTACACTCGCATTAATAAGAATACATTTCATGTGTATGAATAGCTTTTCTAAGACTCAAATGGGTTCGCTTGACATTCAACTGCTCTTTTCTGTTTGGTTATTAATAATGTTTGGCTCTCACTGCTCACGCCTTACTCGTTTCATTGAGATTGATGCAACTTACAGAATGGCTGTCGGTTTGGCATGATTGGCTCTGAGCGAGCCATGTGACAGTCCCAGGTCCAGGCATGGTTTGACAGCACTGTTTTGTTTGCCTGCACTGCATGTTGCCTGGTTGACTCTTTGCTTCTCTCACCCGACCCCACCCCCACCTTCCCCAGGAGCCCTTTAATGGCGCTAGCCATTTCCGCAGGATGCATGCTAGTAAAAAGGTATCCACCTCACCAAAACACCTGGTAAATATGGTATATTTCAGGATATGTACTTCACAGGAGGTTGGTGGCACCTTAATTGGGGAGGACGGGCTCACAGTAATGGCTGGAATGGAATAAATGGCTTGATAATCAAACACAAGGTTTCCGTGTGTTTTGATATCATTTCACTTAATTCCAACCATTATTATGAGCCGTCCTCCCACTCCGCAGCCTCCTGTGATGTACTTCATGTATAGATGTATTGTGAGAATTTGACAGTCTTACACTACTAATGGATGACATGTTTTGAAATGTACAACAATCTGGATAAGGCTACTTGGCATCCGTTGTCTCTGGCTGGAGTAGCCTTTTAGCTATCAATTCAATCAATCTTTCACACGTTACTGTAATATGCACCATCGCTGTGGCAGCTTCAATGCTTATTGTTATGTTGCATGTAACTTAGCTTGTACTGTACTACCAAAAGGAGCTTGATTCAGGTTTGTGATCAAAGCTTGAATGGGTATAAAAAATATATGTATGCATCTTCTACAATACAGGCAACTCCACAAGTCTTAATAACAGAGAATCTGTGCACTCAGTAAATAACTAAAAATCCATTATGGTTTTAATATATCAATATACTGTCATAACTTTCCTATGTGTCACCTAAACAACTTTATTTCCAGGAGCTTGGAGATCAAGGAAAGGGCAAGGACTTTATAAGTCTTGGTCTGCAAAACGGACACTTAGTCTTCAGGTAAGAAAGCATCACTGTCATGACTGTTTTTCTTTTTGATAATTGTGGTTGCCTAAGGAATATGCCATAATTACGGTTCGTATATAACTGATTGGTAAAGTGTTTACACATAGCTGCTCATTCTCCCGTATGTCGTCCTACTGCAGTAATAATGCTACTGTTGCATGTTCCCTATCTGTCCACAGCTACCAGCTGGGCAGTGGAGAGTCTCAGATACAGTCCAGAGAGCCCATCAATGATGGCAGATGGCACAAGGTCACTGCCGTGAGGTAATGTACAATACGTGACCTTCCACTCGTGTTCTGTTACACCTCCTATTATCAGTACCTCCGGGATTCCGCCATTCTGCATTGGCAATTTTTTGGGGGGGGGATTAATCAACAATTCCCTGCATATTATACGAGGGTTTGCATATTTGACCAATCACTGCACTATTTCCACTTAAAACAGTGAAATCATTATTATATTATTATCGAATTAAACTGAGCCATTCCCGCAGTACAAAAAGAGGGCTCACAATTTCAACCAATCACCCCACATTTACCGCATAAATAGTTCAATCAAGCCAGACGTCAACAAACGTTTTCCCTCGTCAGCACATTTTCATGACAAATGTTGCCATGCAAAATCTGAATTGCTTCAGCAAAATCAAGCATTGTTTTGCCTGCAAATATCACCAAAAATCCTGGAGGGACTGTCTTTTTTTACCTTTTATTTTTCAACTCTTGTTCCACAGTGTCTTTAAAAATGTATTTCTAATGTCACTGATGGATCTATTTTGAATCGATTTTTGGTAGGGGTGTATTTTCTCAATGAATGGACTCTGCTTTGTGACAAAGTGTCTTGATCATACGAGTAAGGGTAGTTTTCTTCTGTGTGATCAGAACTGGTAAACAGGGATATATTCAGATAGACGGAGCAGCCATTCAACGAGGACAATCACAAGGCAAAAGCATCATGGTGAACACCAAAGGCAACGTATACCTGGGTACGTCTCCTTCCTGTTGGGAAAATCTCAAGTATTATATTTCAGTCTCCAAAGAGTAGGAAAATACAGTACCTTAAATATCCTGTTGGAAATGTGAACTTTACCCTTTCCCAAAGTGTCTAAATAGTACAAAAGTACAGTGTCCAAAATCAATAGGGAAATGACTGACTAAAAGAGGTGATAATATGTCTTCTCTAAGGACGTGTGTGTGTGTGTGTGTGTGTGTGTGTGTGTGTGTGTGTGTGTGTGTGTGTGTGTGTGTGTGCGCTCATGTGTCTGTTTGCTACAGGGGGAGCCCCAGATATATCTGCGATGACGGGAGGGAAGTTCTCCTCGGGGCTCACATGCTGTGTGAGGAACCTGTCTCTGATGAACGCCCGGCCGGGAGATCAGCCAGCCAGACCCATCGAGCTGCAGGCCGCCGCAGAGAATGGCATCAACGTTGGGCGCTGCTCCTCATAGACCTATAGCAGCCCCCCCCCCACACACACACACACACACCCAGAGACTATGGAGACAAGATTCAATCAGACTCACAGAGACTTGCCCACATACATACATACAGTCAGTTTGAAAAAAAACATGGTGCTTTGCTGCTACCAAAAACAAAGCTACTCAACAAAATTATATTTTGCTCTCTGTGCATTGAACCAAAAAAAAAGTGAACAAATACTAACAAATCTTCACTTGCTTAGTGCTGTATTCTCAATGAAGGACACAGGAGATCCAGTACAGTTTTCATACTCCCAGCAGTAGCTTTTAGTCATGAGAAAGAGTCAAATGCCATAGGCCTTCTACAATGGATCAGATCCTATGGAGTTGGAGATGTTTTTACAGCACTGAATTTTTATTTCTATACATATAAATATATATTATATATTTGTGGGGGAAACATGCAAACTAACCATAACTGCTCTTTGTCCTAGAGTTGATTTTGGGTTCTAATACTGTGTGTCCAGGGCTTTTTTTTTATAGGGCCTAGTTGTGTTAATACTTGCAGACATTAAAGCCTTCTTTCTTCACTTCTGTAGGGGAAATGTAGTGGTGAGCATGCTTACAGACGTGTTACGCTATTGGGGGAGGGGTCATGGCACAAAGCATCATCAAGACACATCTCAGGGGAGGACAGGATTTTAAAAACAGACAGAACGCTACTAGAAGTACTCGTGCTTTTCCATTCAACCAAATCGTTTCTGATCTGTTTCTGTAATCACTTGCCTTCCCACACCTAGCATGGTTGCCATTTTTTGTGTCTGTAAAACATTTTTTTTTATTTTTTACCTGGTGCTATTAAGTTAGACATGGAAATACGGCCCGCTAGCGGTTATTTGTCTCCTTATAATAATGTAGTACATGTGTTTGTTCATTTCTACATTTGAAAGATGATCAGTGTAAAACACATGCTACACGTGCCTACTTTCTTTCACCTCTCCTGAAGTTGGGGAGGTTGTGGTGTTCTCCAGATATGCATGAGATCTGAGGTTGGTTTTAGAATTAGCTGAAATCGTCATCGTTTAAGTGTCTCCTCTGACGTCCCATTTGATTGAGTAGATCTCAAAAGACGTCAAGGTGTTTTAAAGAATGAATGGCGATTTGTATTGTGTTTTTTATTTTTTATTATGAGTGGTTCTGAGAATTCTAAGACATTTTGTCATTTTACTTCTGCTGTCAGCCATGTGGAACTATCTGCCAGTCAGGTAAAATATCAGTTTAGTCTGAGTGTGTGTGAGTGGCTACATGTGTACTTATAAGTTCAGTATGTATGTGTTGCCCCTCAACCCCCACCCTCTCTTTAAACCCCTATAAGATGTTTGTGTATGAACTGTATATGTGTACTGAAAGCGAGTGTGTACTGTTACTGTGTGTGTGTGTGTGTGTGTGTGTGTGTGTGTGTGTGTGTGTGTGTGTGTGTGTGTGTGTGTGTGTACTGAATGTGAGTCTCGACCATCTAAATCCTCAGGAGGGTCACCGCAGAACTGCCTCAAGATGCTCCTCAGTCAGGTTCAGTAGCAACTAGCCTTGGTTACAGTCTTCTAGAAACTAACAAGTCTGATATTGAACTCTTTAACAGCTGCATCATTTTGTTAGCTGTTGTGCCTAACACTGTATGGAAGCACATTCATGCCAAACTAATTTTTTTATTGGGGTAGACACATTGGAGGGGGACTAACAGACACACAGTCAGAGTCGATTACTTTAGGTGAAAGCAGTTGCAACCTCCCTGGTGGGGTGCTCGCTAGCTGTGACCTATGTAGCTCCAATGAGCATGCTCGCCCACACTGGTTTACCTCATGACAAATATGGCATCAAAATTCACATCACGAGGTTCACAAACGTTTTCATTTTTGTAATCTTAAGATTATGTTGATTAATATTCTGAAAATGAGCACCATCAGTTAACTTAAAGTTGCTTCATTTTTATTTATATTTGTTTCTTCAAAAATGTTTTATCTTCATTTCAGGCTTGATTCTGCTGTTGTAGAGCAATCAGAAAAGCTTGGCATAATTTTCTTGGGTTATTGTGTATTGCCTCCCCACATCCCTCTGTTCCCTTCATGTTTGGTTTTAATACCTTTCCTCCATGAGTGTCTTGCTCCCCAGGCGTTCCCACCATGACCCCTCAGTCCATACAGTCTCAGTGGAGTGTCTGAGCAACAACTGTGGTAACCAACAGTAACATCAGCCCGAGAAGGGGTTGTCAACTGGTTTGTGCTAGAGCTAAATGGATGTGTACTTTGTGTATTTCTACATCTACAGTTGAAGTCGGAAGTTTACATACACTTAGATTATTTCACTTAAAATTCACTGTATCACAATTCCAGTGGGTCAGAAGTTTACATACACTAAGTTGACTGCCTTTAAACAGCTTGGAAGATTCCAGAAAATTATGTAATGGCTTTAGAAGCTTCTGATAGGCTAATTGACATCATTTGAGTCAATTGTAGGTGTACGTGTGGATGTATTTCAATGCCTACCTTCAAACACGGTGCCTCTTTGCTTGACATCATGGGAAAATCAAAATAAATCAGCCAAGACCTCAGAAAAACAATTGTAGACCTCCACAAGTCTGGTTCATCCTTGGGAGCAATTTCCAAATGCCTGAAGGTACCACATTCATCAGTACAAACAATAGTATGCAAGTATAAACACTATGGGACCACACAGCTGTCATACCGCTCAGAAAGGAGACGCGTTTGGTCTCCTAGAGATGAACGTACTTTGGTGTGAAAAGTGCAAATCAACCCTGTGAAGATGCTGGAGGAAACGGGTACAAAAGTATCTATATCCACAGTAAACAAGCCCTATATCGACATAACTTGAAAGGCCGCTCAGCAAGGAAGAAGCCACTGCTCCAAAACCGCCATAAAAATGTCAGACTAAGATCATACTTTTTGGAGAAATGTCCTCTGGTCTGATGAAACAAAAATAGAACTGTTTGGCCATAATGACATTCGTTATGTTTGGAGGAAAAATGGGGAGGCTTGTAAGCCGAAGAACAACATCCCAACCTTGAAGCACGGGGATGGCAGCATCATGTTGTGGGGTTGCTTTGCTGCAGGAGGGACTGGTGCACTTCACAAAATAGATGGCATCACGAGGTAGGAAAATTATGTGGCTATATTGAAGCAATATCTGAAGACATCAGTCAGGAAGTTAAAGCTTGGTCGCAAATGAGTCTTCCAAATGGACAATGACCACAAGCATACTTCCAAAGTTGTGGCAAAATGGCTTTAGAACAACAAAATCAAGGTATTGGAGTGGCCATCACAAAGCCCTGACCTCAATCCTATAGAACATTTGTGGGCAGGCAGAACTGAAAAAGCGTGTACGAGCAAGGAGGCCTTCGAACCTGACTCTGTTACACCAGCTCTGTCAGGAGGAATGGACCAAAATTCACCCAACCTATTGTGGAAGGCTACCCGAAACATTTGACCCAGGTTAAACAATTTAAAGACAACGCTACCAAATACTAACTGAGTGTATGTAAACTTTATGACCCACTGGGAATGTGATGAAAGAAATAAAAGCTGAAATTAATCATTCTCTCTACTATTATTCTGACATTTCACATTCTTAAAATAAACCTAACTGACCTAAGACGGGGAATTTCTACTAGAATTAAATGTCAGGAATTGTGAAAAACTGGGTTTAAAGGATTTTGGCTAAGGTGTATGTAAACTTCTGACTTCAACTGTATATACAGTATGGCTCTGCATTGGGCTATCCGATTAGATTACAAAATTGAAGATTAGGCTAAACTACTGTATGTTACACTATTTGATTGTGTTACCATTACTCATTGGGACATGTTAGTGTGTTAATTGCGGAGTTGTGGCCAAAACACAGATGAGAAACTGTCACACAAATCATGAATACATTGAAAGCCCTATATGTGTGGTCTTAATCATAAGATATACCTGGGTATGAATGATGTACTGATTATTTATGAAGTAATTATTGGCGCTTTCATTATTGATGAAGATATTATTTAACCTTTTTTGAAATGGTTAATATTGTCTGTTTCATTTTTAGATTAAAGGCAAATGTTGAAAAAGAGTCACAACATTCTAGTGAATGGAAGTGTACTACACAATGTTATTGTCCATTGGATGATAATCCTCGTGTTCCTGACCTTCCCAAGGGTTTCTTTATTAAAACAACATTCATGTGCTATTTATAATCTTGTGAGTTGTATTCTTTTGCAAGTCGTTATTTTTTAAGTAGTTGGTATTTTTTTCTCAGTCATATTATTGTTGTTATATACTTATTTTGACGCTGTAGACAGTTGCAGCCATACTGTATTTGCGGTTGTTTATTTCCCATTTAATACTTCACTTATAGTTATCGTGTGCTCCAGTCCTAGGACATTCTGGAAATGATACGATCGTTACCCTTAGATCCAGGCTGTATCACATCTGGCCGTTATTGGGAGTCCCATAGGGCGGCGCACAATTGGCCCAGCGTCGTCCGGTTTTGGTCAGAGTAGGCCGTCATTATAAATAAGAATTTGTTCTTAATAACTGACTTGCCTGGTAAAATAAATAAATAAATAAACAATTAAGTCGCCTTTTTATGTGCTTTTCAACTGTATGGGCCAGCCTTTTACACAGGAGAGGCCTGAGAAAGTGAGGATGATTTCTCTATTACCAGTCCTATTGACAAAGTTCAATGTTACCCATGGAAGTTACATCAAAATCAGGTTTCTGACATGGATATCGTCGAAGGCATAATCTCTTAATGTATATGATGAGTATCAGATTAGATAAGGCACGCTAAATTCTTATATGCTGTAATAAATCACAATGATAGCATTTGAAAATGATATTTTTATTTTATTTCTTTGCTGCTTTGCTCACCTGCATTACGTGAATGTTACATTGCAAGCGTGGATGGGGAATTATCCCAACAAATATAGGTTTCCCATGAAACACAAGCCAAAGACAAACATGTACAAATATTTCATCCAGAATAGAAGTTCTTGCATTAAGTCAAATAGTAGTGTTAGAGCCAGTTTGTGTGTGGAACAAAAATGTGTTTAAAGATATTTGATTGATTTGTTATTTTAAATCGAAATGTATTGAAATTGTATTAACATTATGGTAATTGAAACTCCCTTATTGTTTTGACACCTAGTGGCCGGTTGTGGGTTTGCCTGTAGAGTAAGTAAAGATGGCGTCAGCAACAACAGTTCGGACAGGTGTGCAGCCTGATAGGAATAGGAATATAGCCACATAGACAACAAACAAAAAAAAACGTTTCTTTGGGACTATTTTACTTTTTACCTTTCATCAACCTTGGAATCTGTGTGGTAACTGGACAATCTTATTGTGAGTCATAAATCTAATTGAACTGAAATCAAAAACTCTTATACACCGAGTCACTGGTGTCTTTCAATAATGTTTATTCATAGGACTGAAAGGAAACTTTACCGGTAATAGCAGGTACCATATTTTTTGCATCTAGTATTTTATGACATCGTCAATCTTCACTCGAAGCCCAACACGATAATACATTCATGTAAACTAAACTACACTGAGGAGTGTTGTATCCCTATGACCTGATTTCAGGTGTAATAGTCAGTATTGGCCAGTATTCAATATTTTTTTACTGGTACTATTGTGTCTTAATCTGTACCCACTCCTGAGTATATTCCTTTACAGTTAATGTCCTGTTTGTTGCACAATGTGCAGCTACAATTCAAAAGAAAGTTAGTCTATTTTGTAGCAAACCTGTACACATACAGTCACATCCACAGACATGCATTAAAGGTCCAATTGTGATCAATTAAAATTGTCAAAAAAGAACTAGCTTCTTAGCAAAGAGCACTTTCTCAAGCAAATATTTTCCTAGGAATGTTTGGAATTGGTCTGGGTGGGGAGGGGAAAACTGAAAATGTGCTGTTATTGGAAGAGAGGTTTCAAACTCTCTTATTGGTCTATTAACTAACTCCATCCCACCAAAACAGGTTGAAATTTCAGGCTGTGTTTTCAAACAGCTTTTACACTAAAGGGGTATTATCATAATTTTCACAATTTCACAGTATTCCAACCTCATAGTGTGGAAATATACACTGAGTGTGCAAAACATTAAGAACGGCTCTTTCCATGGTATAGACTGACTAGGTGAATCCAGGTGGAAGCTATGATCCCTTATTGATATCACTTGTTAATACATCCACTTCAATCAGTATAGATGAAGGGAAAGACAGGTTAAAGAAGGATTTTTAAGCCTTGAGTCAATTGAGGAATGGATCGTGTGTGTGCCATTCACAGGTTGAATGCAATGCAACTCAATATTAGGAAGGTGTTCTTAATGTTTTGTACACTCAGTGTACATATGACAGAAACACTCTCACACTGCACATGTTCAAGCCATGATATGTGCAAGGACTACATGTGGTGTGCACTTGTTTTTGGCATATGTGTACATGCATACATGTGCACATACACACAGTGGTGGAAAAAGTACCCAATTGTCATACTTGAGTAAAAATAAAGATACCTTAAAAGTGAAAGTCATCCAGTAAAATAAGAGTCTACAATTATTTGGTTTTAAATGTACTTAAGTATCAAAAGTAAATGTAATCACTAAAATATACTTAAGTATAAAAAGTAAAAGTATAAATCATTTAAAATTCCTTATATTAAGCAAACCAGACAGCACGATTTTCTTGTTTTTTAAATTTACGGGTAGCCAGGGGCACACTTCAACACTCAAACATCCTTTACAAGCAAAGCATTTGTTTTTAGTGAGTCTGCCAGATCAGAGGCAGTAAGGATGACCAGGGATGTTCTCTTGATAAGTGCATGAATTGGACCATCTTCCTGTCCTGCTAAGCATTCAAAATGTAATGAGTACTTTTGGGTGTCAGGGAAAATGTATGGAGTAAAAAACACATTATTTTCATTAGGAATGTAGTGAAGTAAAAATGGTCAAGTCAAGTAATAGATACCCTAAAAAAAATACTTAAGTAGTACTTTAAAGTATTTTTACTTTACACCACTGAATACACATGCACACAAATGTTTGCTAGCAAAACGACCACCACACCTTTTCTTCCTTGGAGCCACACCATGTTCCTTGTAGAACTTTATCACTGCAGTCAGCTTATCTGTAGAAATTCTGAAACAAGAAAATACATAATTTAAAAGCCCTTAATATGTGCTGAAAGGCACAACGTATTCCCAGCTCTAGTATTTCTATTCATGATAGAATCCAACACTTTTTTTCCAATTTTGGCCTAAAATGACATACCCAAATCTAACTGCCTGTAGCTCAGGACCTGAAGCAAGGATATGCATATTCTAGATACTATTTGAATGAAAACACTTTGAAGTTTGTGGAAATGTGAAATTAATGTAGGAGAATATAACACATTAGATCTGGTAAAAGATGATGCAAAGAAAAAAACATGCATTTGTTTTTTTTATACCAACATCTGTGGAATGCAAGATAAAGGCCATAATGTGTTATTGCAGCCCAGGTGCAATTTAAATTTGGCCACTCTGTATGTGCAAAATGATGAGCAATTGCATTTCATAACTGTGCACTCTCCTCAAACAATAGCATGGTATTCTTTCACTGTAATAGTGAATGTAAATTGGACAGTGCAGTGAGATTAGCATAAATGTAAGCTTTCTGCCCGTATCAAATATGTCTAATGTTTTTGTTACTTAAAACCTCATGCTAATCATATTAGCCTACGTTAGCTCAACTGTCCCACTGGGGGATACCGATCCCTGTAGTGGTTAAATACTTGGGGGCGGCAGGTAGCCTAGCGGTTAGGGAGTTCAACCAGTAACCGAAAAGTTGCTCGAATCCCAGAGCTGACAAGGTATACATATGTTGTTCTGCCCCTGAACAAGGCAGTTAACCCACTGTTCCCCGGTAGGCTGTCATTGTAAATAAGAATTTTGTTCTTAACTGACTTGCCTAGTTAAATAAAGAATAAAAAATACCTCAAACTGTTTAATACTGTTGCATCCCCAATAATAACAGAAAACAACAAGTTGTATTACTCTAAAGAACACTTACCTGTAGGACCTTGAATGTTCCTCTGCAGATTTGCTGTCTATCAAGAAAATATGATGTCCTCCTTTTCCTTTCATTTTGTTTTCCCCTTTTCGAGCTGACAGAGGTTCATGGAAACGGGGATCTTGCCAATGAGCACTAATGTTTTAAATCTGAAAAATAAGACAAATAACAATATATAATTATTTACCATTCAGTCATCGTCATAATCTCCGAGACAATACATTTTCAATAACCTGTACTCATTGAAATGCCTGTGTGAACACACACAAACTAGTATTGTAAATGGTTCATGTTTGCTATAATGTTATGTGCTAACATTATTGATGGCCATTTCATGCATTTCTGTAACCAATCTCTTACCATCACACACAAGTCCCAAAGTTACTAGCTAGGTTGCATGGGCTACACGTCCCCCACTTCCCTCTCACATGCCACACATTCACTCACACTCGGCTTTAATTTGCTAGTCAGCCTACTTGAGCCTCATCATTTACTTTTGACAGACGCTCTTGTCCAGAGCGACATACAGTAGTGAGTGCAGACATTTTTCCTACTGATTCCCTGTGGGAATCAAACCCACAACCCTGACGTTGCAAGCGCCATGCTTGCAGGTGTCAAAAAGTACTATAGTGGGGGCGAGGCTATGAAGCAGGCAGTGGAGGTGCAACAAGTGAGAGTGGAGAGAAGAGTGTCATGCTGAGGCTGTGAGGGTGGTCCAGGAGATACAGGTTCAAGGGAGAGAGGGTGATTACAGGGCAGGTGGGCGGCGATATGGTATGCATAGGTAAGAGAAAGCTGTTGACGTTCATAGCAAGGGCTATCAATAGCACAGCTGAGTCTAAAACAGAGAGGATTCTGCTAATAGTGAAAGCTGCTGGGAGACATCTGAGTGTGACAGGGTTGACATGGGAAGAGGTTCGAGATGACCTCAATCAGTCGAGGGTGGAGTCATGTATTACTGGTTCTTAGTTATGATGGTAATACTACAATGGAATGTTGGAAGCCTGTTGGCTAATGGGCAGGAATTCAAGCAGTTCATTGTAGATATGCCAGCCAGGTCTGATGTGATTTGAGCACAGGAAACATGGCTCAAACCAACTGTTGAGTTTATCATATAGGGATATGTAGTGGTTCGCAGCGACAGAGATGTAGGGGGGGATGTGCCACCTTCCAAAAGCAAGGACTTCCCTACATGATGCTAGGCAAAGGTGTTGATCAGGATTACGTGGTGGTGGAGGTGTGGTTGAGAGGAGGGGTGATAGTGGTAGTGAACTACAAATGAAAGATCTGGTGTGCCTGAATGATGGCCGAGGGACCAGGATTGATGTAGCCACAGGGAAAGAGTCTGTCTTGGACCTCACTCTGGTATCTAGTGCGATGGCAGGAATCTGTGAGTGGGAGGTATGGGAGGAGTGATCATTACCCCATAGTATGCACGGTAGGCCGGAGGAAGGAGGAGGTGTCAGTGGATGGAGTAGGAAGGTGTGTTTTTGGAAGGGCAAAGTGGGATCCGTTTCAGAAGCTGAGTGAGCAGGTGATGGCTCGGGTGTATATGAGAGGGGATGTGGATAGTATGAATAACTCGGTGAGAACAGCGTTAGTGGGGGCAGCTACTGAGGCTATACTGTTAGGGTTCGTTTCTTTCGTCCTTGTCAATCATCATTGGCTCATTGGTGAAATTAGCATTATGACAATATATTTAATGAAATCCTTCAAAAGCATTTATTAATGCAATTGCAGACAGAAGTTGACAAACAGGAACATGGCACGCATGTTTCCGAGTAAGTTCTGGATCAAACAAAAGGTCTCAAGTTGTTTTATTAAACCGAAGTCCCACCTTAGTGAGGTCACTGACTACGTCATTACCTTTTTACTCCTGAGAGCAAAACCCTGCATCCATAGCTATACAGACATAGAGTTTCAGTGTTATCTAAAAGCTAGCCAATAAATATCCCCTCCCCTAAGTTGATTTATTGAAGAATGTCTGACTAGTCTCTTACCTCCCACACTCTCCTGCAGAGTTCTGTCTCAGTCACACATGTCTGACCCCTCCCCTTCTATTAATAAAACATAAGCATAATCAATTATTCTAATACATCAAACATTTTGGTACAACCCTTTTCATGACCCCTAGATGAAGGAGCTAAGTAGTCCCATGGTGGACGGAGGAGTATGGGGAAATGGTGAGGAGTAGGAACAGGGCATTTAGAGTACTGAAAGGAACACATAACTTCCAACATCTAATTCAGTATAAGCAGGCCCAGGCCCTGGTGAGGAGAAATATCCGTCAGGCAAAGAGGTCATGTTGGCGTCAGTTCTGTGACACCATTGGAGGGGCGACACCAGTGGGAGAAGTGTGGGGGATGATTAAGAGGATGAGTGGGGTCAGAAGGGAGTGGGATTATCCAGTGTTGACGAGTGGGAAGGATGTGGCAGTAACAGATGAGAAGGCAGAGATAATGGCCAAAGCATTTGTCGAAGTACATAGCTTGGCAAATTTGGCAGAGGAAGGGCAGAGGAAGAGAGAGAGAACGAGAGAGGAGCATCCTGGAGTGCTGGACGGGAGGGAGGATATAAATAATGCGTTGAATGCACCATTTACCATGGCAGAGGTGAAAGGGCAATAGGTAAGGCTGGATTAACTTCACCTGGGAAAGATGAGGTGTGCTATGTTATGTTGGCCCATCTTAGTGATGAGGCACTGGATAAGGTATTGGTGTTGTACAACAGAGTGTGGGAGGAGGAGAAACTACCAGGCAGTTGGAAGGAGGCAGTAGTGGTACCAATCCGGGAAGCCAGGGAAGGACCCAACGAGGCCAACAAGCTATCGGCCAATAGCTTTATCACATGTATGTAAGATTATGGAACGTATGATTACGGAGAGTCTAACTTACTTCCTGGAGAGCAGGGGGCTAGTATCGCCACATCAGAGTGGGTTCAGGACGGGTAGGGGAACTATGGACCCAGTGCTCTGCTTAGAAGCAGAGGTCAGGAAGGCTCAGGTGAACAAGGAGACTGTTGTAGCTGTCTTTCTTGATGTGGAGAAGGCACATGATAGGATGTGGAAGGAGGGGTTGTTAATCAAGCTTGATAATATGGAAGGAAGGAAGAATGTACAAATGGGAGGAAGAATGTACAACTGGATAAAGGATTTCCTGTTTGGAAGGTCTATCCAGGTGAGGGTGGGGAAGTCTCTATCAGGCAGCTACCTGGTGGATAACGATACACCACAGGGGAGCGTGATTAGTCCTCTGTTGTTCTCAACCCTGATCAGTGATGTTTACTCTCAGGTACAGCTGGCTATTATTTGCTGATGATGGGCCCTTATGGGAGAGGGGAAGAAATGTGCCATACATAGTCAGGATGGTACAGGAAGTAATTGACGAGGTAGAGCGGTGAGCATTTATGTGGGTATTCAGGTTCTCTGTAAAGAAAACTCAAGTGTTCTTTTCCAGGAGGTAGGTGGGAGATGAGGTATGCTTGCGGTTATATGGGAGAAACTTGGAGAGGCTGGGGTCCTTCAGGTTCCTTGGGGTGTACTTTGACCCTAGACTGACCTGGGCAGAACACATTGAGAGAGTGGTGGGAAAGTGTAAGAAGGTGCTAAATGTGATGTGCTGTCTGACAGGGAAGGAGTGGGGGGCTGGCCGTTCCTCATCGAGGACCATGTATGTTGTATTAATCTGATCTATAATAGACTATAGCAGTATAGCGTATGGTTCGGCAGCTTGGACCTTATTGGAAAGTCTAGATGTCATACAGAGGCAAGGACTCTGAATATGTAGTAGGGCGTTTCAGACGTCCCCGGTGGCTGCACTACAGGTGGAGATGGGAGGGATATGCCATTGCAGATTAGGAGACAGCAGCTGGCAATGAATTATTGTGTCAACCCAAAGGGACATGGGGTGTCTCATCCTTCGAAAGGGATTTTACAGGCATGCTGGGAACATGAGCAAAGACAGAACACAAGCTTTTGTGGGTGGGTGGGTAATACCCAGGTGAAGGAGATGGGACTGTATGGAAGGGAGTTTAGTCAAACGGTAGCTATTCCTGTAAATCCAGCAGGACTACTCTCGCCTCCGGTAGTTGATCTAGAAGTGTTGGAGAGATTACAGAAAGATAGGGAGGGTTTTGATCCATCTGATTTGTTTAATAGACATCTGGATACTGTGCATCAGGATGTTGTGGCCATTTACACAGATGGTTCAAAAGATCAAAGGACAGGACATACTGGGTCAGCATTTGTAGTACAGGAATGTGGGGTGAAAGTCAGGAAATGTATTACAGATCATGTGGCTGTATATTCGGCGGAGCTGAGGGCCATACTGTTGGCCTTGCAGTGGGTGGAGGAAGTCAAGCCAGTCAGAGTAGTTATTTGCTCTGATTCATGTGCAGTGTAGACCTTATGTGATAGGAAAGCATTCAACAGGAAAGTGTGATTATTGATCGTGGATCATGTATCGCTACAGTGTGGACAGTATCAGAGGGAAAGAGAGAGGCTGAGCTCTAGTATGAGGGAGAAGGGGATACAGAAAAATATTTTCAAGAGTATATTGACTAGAACGTCATTAGATATAGTCTCAAATATTATTATTTAAGAGCAACGGGGCTGGCAGGTAGGATTTAGTTTCTCCCTGTCTCTGGCCCACACTCCAGTACAGTAGGTGGCGGTAATGCACCATAACATTGGATACCAACAGCCAATAAACACCGCCGAAGAAGACCAGCTCCAAGCACAACGTTACTATATATCTCTCGTGGGAATCCATTGATGCAGTAGAAAGCTATCGAAAGTGTAGGCAGTAAAGTAGGGACAATGTGTGACTGACTAATATATGATGGGGTTTTAACAGATCTGAAGAGCGAGTGACAGTGGTGCCGGAGGTTAAAAAAAAATGTTTTACCGCCCATGTTATACTACAGTATTTTTGATTGGGCACAAAGGAAAATCATCCCATCAAATAGGCCATTGCAGCTTGATTCAAAACAAATAGCGATTTCGGTGTAGGTTTTGTTTGCGCAAATACGATAGTGCCGCTATGGTAAAATAACTCAATCCAGTGGAATACAACGATACGAACGCATATTTCAGAGAGCGCTCCGTAAACCACGCCCCAATCGGCAGAGCTAAGGCATGTTGGACTTGAGCACTTTTTAAAATGAGGAACAGCCTCTCATTTTACAATGGGTCCTGTGTAGCCTAGTTATGCCAATATATTTGAGACCAGTGGTTTGCAATTAATTTCGTCTTTGACTTTATAAGTAAAATATATTTGAGTTCACAATAGATTATACCAGAGGGATGCATCGTTTTACTAGGATACCTCAACTATTGGGATCATCTTCTTACCACCAGTGTTTGGAATACATTGAGCTCGTTGACGAAGTAGACCATGGGACGCCTTTTTACACGGAGATGTAAACTATGCGATTATATTGGAGACGGAGAATAGAACATGCCTGAGTGTGGCGGTGTTTACTGCAATTTTTCTGGATTATCTTCTAATCAGAACATACATTATTTTACTCAACTAGAGATTTAAATAAATGTTTTTTCATTAAAAGATGGGCCCTGCTGACATGGACTGTTTCCTCATCGTATTCACCTTATGGTTATCAATGGCTGTTGGTTATTTACCTAGTAACAAGAAGTGAAAACTAAACAAGTAGTGAAGCAATAGACTCCTTATTTTACTGACCTAGAGATTGTGTCTTTGAAAAGACACATTAAGGGGAAATGATCCATAAACACATAGGATCTTTATCTTTATGCACATCTCCTTATTTAAAATGCTGTCTGCCACGGTTTACACACACGCAGGACGATGAATGCTACCTAAATTGACTCAGAAAAGTAAGTAGGCCTACAGTACCAATGCGAGGTCAAACTGGTGTGTGTCACAAGCTAGCGTCCGCCGAACCGATGGGAAAAGTGTTCCGTTGCTATGTTTCATTCTACCCTTATAAGATAAAAAATATATATTTATACTCTGAATTATACGTTGAAACATACAGATTATGAAAGCAATTGTTTTGTTAAAACCAGATGAAACCAAACCGCGAAAAATCTAAATGTTGACAACCACCATATGGAAATTAGCCATAGCGACTTCCGACTGATTATGGTAGAGTGCGTCACATATGTTAATGTTCATTTACAAAATAGATTACCAACTACACTTGTGTTACAACAAAATCCATCAGTGAAATTATGATATTCTCATAATGTAATGTTGTACAGTACAGTAGCCAGACAAACGAAAGACAGTTTATTGTGCGTCACATCCGGTGGAATATTCTAGCGGATTCTTCTGTTGGACTTTAAAAGCAGGCGCGCAGAGACGCAGACTGAGATGCTTTTTTACAGGTGAACCACTGAAACGTTATTGGGATGCAACAAACAACCACTTTGTACACATGAAGAAGTAATTATTACAGAAGAGATTCATTTAATACGATTGCTTAGTTCCATTGAAGCCGTGTCAATCATTTGCACTATTTCAGCATCATCTTTAGGTCTTTCCAGGTAAGTCAGACAGTTTAAACTATCCTCAAATCAGTTTATATAGTGCGCAGAATACCGATTGTTGACTTCCATATATAATTATTATAAGCATTTCAGTCAATTCTATTTAGAAAGGCAATGAATTATAGATTTTGTCCCCTAAATGTGTGACGCACTTTGTATAAAATAAATTGCAGCAACCATTTTGTTTTTGTATTTTGAAAATTATTGTATTTTAAAAATACATCTACTGTGAGAATGATGCGTTTAACACCCGAGTTTACACATTTTAGGGGAAACCCTTACAAAAAAAGATTGCAGATTTGAAACTGTAGTAAATGTGCAGTAACTGCAGTCGACGGTGATATTTTGGACGCAGTAATTGCAGTTATACTGCAAAATTACTGCAGTAAAAAAAACGTATGTAGGACGCAGTATTTGCACCATACTGCACTCTGACTGCAATCTTTTTTTGTAAGGTTAGTAAGGAATTTATGTAGTTGCGCGTGGCTATTGTAGTGAAGAAACTGCGTAGTGTGCGCACACAATAGAGATAGGTAGAGGTCTCAACTTGAATATACACATTTTTAGCATGGACATTGCCATTGAGGGCTTCAGCAATTTATAGTCAACTGGATTTTGATTCCTATGGGTTGGGAGCTATCAGCCAGTAGACAGGTTTCCATCAACTCAAGATTATTAGACAAGCAATGTTGTCCAAAAAATAGTTGTAATTGGATATAGGATTAAAACAATATATAATTTTTTTAAAATCCTGTTTTCTCCCCAATTTCATGATATCCAATTAGTTAGTCTTGTCTCATCCCTGCAACTCTCGAACGGACTCAGGAGAGGTGAAGGTCGAGAGCCGTGAATCCTCCGAAACACAACCCAACCACGGCTCTCAACCTTTGCTTCTTGACACGATGCCCAATTAACCCGGAAGCCAGCCGGCAGAAATTCCGTGCGCCTGGCGACCGTGTCAGTGTGCACTGCGCCCGGTCTGCCACAGGAGTCGCTAGTGCGTGATGGGAGAAGGACATTCCTGCCGGCCAAACCCTCCCCTAACCGGACGGGCGACGCTGGGCCAATTGTGCGCCGCCCCATGGGTCTCCCGGTTGCGGCTGGCTGCGACAGTAGGATACATTTTCCAAAGATAAATATTTTTATCCGTTAGAGTGGATTTCTTTTTGTGACACTTTTTTTATTGCGACAAGTGAATGAAACTGTTTTTATAAAACATGATGATTAGCCAAATAATTTAGAAGTTACAAGAGGTGCGTGATGTCACAAAGCTCCACTCGACATTTTAATTCTAAGTGTCTTCTGCTTGTAAACTCTATTTTTGTTTCAAATATTTTTTTATCGAACACACACTCGAATAGTGTATAGGTATACAAGACAGGTATACAATTCTTATCTAAATGTAAAAGAGCAGACCGGAATAAGACCCAGAGTTCTGGGTACAAAACAAATAATACAGAACACGGCATATTGTAATCTCTATTTTTCAACTATAAAAATAAAGTTTATTTGCAGGGCAAGGATTGTCCTGACTTTCAACAATGTGTGAATTGCTTCACCTTGCTTTTCTGGTTGGCTCGCAAGTTTCACCATGGCACGTACTGTGACGACACGTTGACATATGAGTATTATTAGAATGTCAAATATTAGTCAATTATTGCATTCTATCCTTGTGGGCTACCTGAGACATGACACCGATAGGTTGGGAGGGCATACAAGCTGTCGACAATTTTATTAATGCGCCATTTGCCTAAATGGGTACTGGAAACACTTCAACCACTACATTTCTATTTTACACAAAATATAATAGCATAATATAAAGTTAGGCTCCTGGAAGACAAAAACACCACCACATTGTTCTCTCATGTGTCCAAAACTCAACTAAAATTAAATATCCTGAAATAGTTGGATCCACAGCCACATATGGAGATTGCATGGGCAGCGACATTGAGACAAAGATGAGACCTCTATCCATCTCTATGGCGCACACCCACTGGCTCAACCAATAGGGTCAATCAATAGCATAGGTGAGCAGCACTGAGTGCCTTGTGATCCATGGCATTGTAGCGAAATAATCTAGTACTTTAAGTGTGTAGGATCTTGTAGTACATTTATCATGTAGTTAATGAACTAGAATTATTGCTTTTGAAATAGATTTTCCTTGAAAATGACAATCTTATATATATATATATATATATATGACTAGATAGTGCTGGTATAGCATGCAACTAGGCTGACTAGGCTACCATGAGCCTAATGTCATTTATTCATTTTTGTGGAAAAAAATTAACTTCAGACATGCATTGCAATTTCCAAGATATTGATGGGTGATTAAGGTACTGCAGGCATACAGTGTTCATTTACGCCTGACAAGAGTCCATTCCGAGAATGATTAGAAGATCGCTCGGTCAATTATCAACTGCAGAGGATTAAACCAGTAGTGCTAATTGTTTTGTAGCATACCATCATTGACAAATAGACATGGCTTAAAACCTCAAGCTCTAAATAAGACATGATTTACGTGAGCCATTAGCTATTGTAGCAGTGGTTTTTCTGTTTGTTGTTATGAAGTTGATCATGACATTAAGACTGATAGATGGCCAAATGAAAATAAAGTCATTATCGTTGAAGATCAATCAGTCGGACATTCCTGGACACAGTATGATGGCCTTCCTTCAGTGTGTAACTTAACTTGTATGGTGAGTCAATGAATAATGCAGTATAATATTGGTCTGAAACGCATGATCATTTGCTATTAAAGAAAAATAATAATTGAGTGTTATGTTTCGAGGTGATATTATTTGAATGTACCGATTGTCCGTCTTTCAAATAAACAGTGGGCCGGAACTAGAAAGAACAGTTTTAGGCTACTGGAATTCTTGCAGTTTAAAAAATGTATCCTGCCCAATGGGGCAACATCAGAGCAGTCTCAATTTGCCCAACTGCTCTTCATCATGCCCTGCCAATAGAGCAACTTTTAATGTCAATCCAACTCTTGCATAAGTCAAGTGGATGGGCCAGTTACCTGGCCACACAAGTCTAGTCGTGGACTGAAAATGATATTTTAAGCTTTTCATTAAGTATGCTTTTCAGTCCAGAACTAGGTTTAATCTGTTTCTGGGTAACAGTCTCTAAATGTAGACTGTTTTCTAGCTGCTGTGCTGTGGGCAGACTGACGCAGAGAGAATCATGATTCTGCTGACTCCATCCTCTGGTAAGTGCTTATTGCTGGATGCCCCTGGACACATGTGCATGACATGGTTGTGATTTTCTGTGTCAACACTAGAGCCAAGGCCTGGTAAGAATCATGCAAAGCCGGTGTAGTTTATTATATATATATATTTTTCACAACTCAGATCAGTTTTTTTTCTTCTTGCACTTATACTAGCTTAGTTATATAGCAAGTTGTCAACTATTAAATTGTAGAGTGGATAATACATAGTTACTCATCAAAATTAAATCTATAATCAAATGTTAATGCAGTTTGTATGTGATTAGGTAGAATGTAATGCTACGATAATATCTTGTTTTTGTTATTATTTTTCATCATTTTTGTAATATTAAATTAATAGGAAATTATTTCTCAGTTAAAAGTGTGAGCATGATGTTTTTTTAAATGTACATATTCCATAATTTCCCAGTTGTGAAATTTGCCCCCCCATGCTCGTCTTAATAGGCAGACATCCTGGGCCTGTATTCACAGAGCGTCTCAGAGTAGGTCCCCACTGTCTCTTATTGCTTATGATCTAAAAGGCAAAACTGATCCTAGATCGGGAATTCTACTCTGAGACACTGTGACTATAAGCCCAGAAATATATAAACTTAAAAGTGTGAATGTATCTGGCTCTGGCTTGATACTTGGTGGTATTTACCAGTGGTGAGACAGTATTGACTGGCCGGATTAGGGATCAGACCTGACGTATCCTTTCCATTGAGTTATGAAAAACAAGTTGGCAATTTTTTTTTTTTTTTCCGGGAGAGCTGCTAACTGGGTCAATATTTCAATATTTTTCAATATTTGTTGACATTCTAGGCAAACAGACAAAGATTAGCAGATAAATGTATCTGCTTATTGATTCGCCATAGTTTACTATTTGGGGTTTTCTGGTTAGGTTGTCGAAAGCCAAGTAATGTAAAATGTAAATCAGAAATGAGAAGCATGCTTGTCAAGTGAACTTCTTAAAAGTTGTTGTTGGCTTGTGCTATGTCTCATACACTGTTTTCTTTCAGATGAAGAGTCTCTTGAACTCGACTGGCTTTGGAATCACACGAAGTTCTGTGTGCAAAACAGAATAGTAGGAACATGACTTTAACCCTTTTTCACGTACAGACGTTAGTTTGTTAGACTCTTAGTTTTAAAAAGGGTTGCTATGGTAACTTTTTTTATTTCTGTTTATTTTATGTAGAGGTATATGGGTCTTTGTCGGCAGAGAATAATCTCTTGGCTACTTTTATCACCTCGGCTTATTAACTTCTGTGTGAAATCCAAACTCCATAGCGAAGCCACAGACACTCAAGAACAAAGATCCTTTGTTTGCCTTCTTTGAAAACCCTCAGCATTGCAAGGACAAAAAACAGCCCTGGCCATAGTGAAGTACCTAGCGTCACTGGACCGTCCTGCTTTCTAAGTAAGATAACCTATCTATGATGCCTTTTTAATGCTTCAAGATTCTGGCATCATTAATTCAATGAAAGTCCAATTAAATTGCCCTTACACTCTTCGATTACTTTAATAACCATAATGGTGGAATTACACAGTATGACACTCATAGGAACTCTGATATAGCAATACTTGGCTTTCACATAACAAATGTATAAGGAAATTATGTAATTACTATGACATTTCCACAAAATGCAAACTATGGAAGAAAGAAAAAAAAAACTGAACAAGCAAACTGCAATTGAATCTTTTTAAAAGCTACCCATCCATGTGAATGTTGCTGTCATGTCCTTTGTCATTGTTCCAGGTCACTGTTTTGCCAGTCGACTAGCCTAATGAATCAACAGCCCAGTAGACTCATTATCTCAGGGTTGCACTATAGTACTATTTGTGGACAGTCCCATTACAATAGTATAGTACCATGTGTGGACAGTCACTTACTCTCTCCCCACCAGCCCGTCTCAGCTATACATGCACTATATATTTGCTGAATAAGTATTCCGTGTGGCAATGACTATGAGAAAATTAACACTACCAAATGATGGTTACTGTACATACTGTGGCAGCCCCTTTTCTGAAAAGTGGATTAGTCTATCGAATGGTGGGTCTCCAATAAACTTACATACTACTTGGTAAGTGCTACTACTTTTTATTAGCTACATGAATCAATCTTGCATAGGTTTGTAAATAATGTACAATTTGTATATAAAAAATGAAGTTTCTTTGCAAATGTTCATTCTTTGATAACAAATACATTATTTAATACTGTGTAACAACTATAATTTTTTTTTGAAGCACAACCTAAACCACTTGTGAATTTTATTTAGGTTCTCGCCTATACTTGAAATCTGCTGGTTACTAGTACTACTGTAGGTTGGATGCTGCACAGTAGGTTGGGTGCATGAGGTTTGACTTTTTCCCTTTTAATTTGCATTCATCTTTTTTCATATCTTGGTACAGCTTCTGATTCTGTCCTGGTCTTGAGGGGCCACAAGTAGCAAGCCAAACACGTTAAAGCTGATAATTGGCAAAGAAAATATTGGTTAAAGCAATGATTATCTTTTGCGTGTTTGGTTTGTTTGACATGTCCGTTTAAACAGGATTTACATACTGTACAGCAGTTTAGGTATGTCCATCAGATATGATATGGTCCTATCGTATCTGTAGTGTTTTAGCTACAATCCTCTTAAGAGCAGCTAAGTGAATCTAACATAGACCACCAGCTAATAGCAATCACTGTCCTCACTGTTCTCAGGTTTCTTCCAGCGTACCAATAAGCTATTTCTAAGCGAGCAGGCCACGGGTGTCCAGCTCAAGGAGTTTGTACGCAAAAATGCAGCCAATGCTCTGTCTATGGCCAACATGCTCATGGGCATGGCCTCTATTCTCTGCAGCCTGAACGGGTGAGTGAACACAGCATACAGTATCTGATTTTTTTTTTTGACAAAACCATACTATAGCTAACAGACAGTGGCAGTGTTATGTTATTATAGCATACATCTTTGTTGTATCTGTGAGGCTTTTCTTTTTTTTGAATGTCCTGTTGACTGTTGACACAAGCGCATGTCCTGCCAAAAAAAAAGGCTGCGCTGTTGAGGGAAGCCAGATGAACGCAAGCAGCTTATCAAGGTCAGGTCGTCTGACCGTCGGCTCTAAGACATACAGCACACATCAACCACCACCCTTAAAGCATTGGTGGTGTTAAATGATATACTGTTTCTGAAGTGTCTATGGCACGAAAAGCCGTCAGTAAGTAGAAGATACCGTTTATGATATTTTCTGTCAACAAAGCTGCCCTAAATGCAATTTTAGGATCCTACGTCAACTGTATGTCACTCCTGTGTCTAGGTATAGAATTAACCCTAATTTGTGCAGTCTGTAATAGTTTCAGGTTTTCGTTCATTGTTTCTGGAATTGGCCTTCCATAGAAAAATGTGGTCATAGGTTCTACAGGAGATGGATAAAGTTTATTTGAATGCTCTCCCCAGCTGCGTGCAAAGTCTTGTATACTGGGAACAAGGGATGAGGATTTGACACTTAACTACAAATGTATTCTTCTGCTGTGGCCATCTAATAAGGCTCCCTCAAGAAGTCAATGGGAACAAAGGATCATCGATTTAATTCCCAATGAGGCTTTCTCTACAGAATTTCTTTAAGATGTGGAACCCCTTTTTGAATTAACTTGGCCAAAACAAAGCCCACATTTAATTTCAGGACTGCCTAGCCTGGTGCGATTTCCATTACTTGAAAGTTCTCCTACTCTGCAGTGCATTCGGGAAGTATTCAAATCCATTGACATTATCAAAATGTTGTTACGTTAGAGCCTTATTCTAAAATTGATCAAATAAAATTTTCCCTCATCAATCTACACACAATACCCCATAATGACAAAGCAAAAACAGTTTTTTTTTTGCAAAAGTATTCAAAATAAAAAATGATCACATTTTACTTAAATATTTACATAAGAATTCAGACCCTTTACTCACTACTTTGTTGTCGTGGCTGGGCCACTCAAGAACATGTAGAGGCTTGTACCGAAGTACTCTTAGGGTCATTGTCCTGTTCGAAGGTAAGCCTTTGCCTCAGTCTCAGGTCCTGAGCTCTCTGGAGTGAAGATCTCTCTGTACTTTGCTTCGTTCATCTTTCCCTCGATCCTGACTAGTCTCTCAGTCCCTGCCGAGGAAAAACATCCCCACAGAATGATGCTGCCACTTCCATGCTTCACCGTAGGGATGGTGCCAGGTTTCCTCCAGACCTGATGCTTGGCATTGCCCAAATAGTACAATCTCCACAGAGGAACTCTGGGGCTCTGTCAGAGTGATCATCGGGTTTTTGATCATCTCCCTGACCAAGGCCTTTCTCCCCGATTGCTAAGTTTGGCCGGGCGGCCAGCTCGAGGAAGACTATCAATAGAAACCGGATGCACCTGATCTGAATTTCGAGTCTCATAGCACAGGGTCTGAATAGTTATGTAAGTAAGGTTTTTCGATTTTGTTTTTTAAAATAAGTTAGCAAATTCTAAAACCGGGTTTTCACTTTGTCATTATGGATTATTGTGTGTAGATTTGAGGTGAGAAAATATTTTATCCATTTTAGAATAAGGATGTAACGTGTCAATGTGGAAAGTCAAGGGGTCTGAATACTTTCCGAATGCACCGTATGTCAGCTTTTTAAAACGTTTTACACATACTTGACCTCTGTGATTGTGTCGTCTGGTGCTTGTATGTCTATGATCTGCATAAATTCAATCCATTTTTGACAGCACCCCGTTGACTTTGCCAAAACCTTCCATACATATTTGGCCATTGTAGGAAATGGAAAATATACACGTTTTGAGATATAATTTTTTTTTTAAACGCTTACAAACAGGGTTGTCTGGATAACAAAAATAAATTTCTAGTGTATATATATATTTTTTTCTCTTTAACATAAATTAGCAAAAAATGTATGAAATAAATAATCAAATAGTTTGACCACACTGTAAGCTTTGACATTATATGAAACTCAACCATTGCTCTTTTCCAGTGATGAAGACATGGATGTGTCATGGTATGGTGGGGGTATGCAAAATGGGTCAACTTTGAGCACCTTTTATCTCCTGTATTTTTGCATTCAGGGAAAAATAAACTTAAGGACCACTTCTTCCATGGACAAACGTGTATGGAAAGTTGTTTAAATCAAAAGTGATGCTGTCAAATGGAGTCTTTTTTTATTGTTTATTCTGTCTGTTCATCTTGTTTATCTATTTCTGTATCAAAGTTATGCTCTTTATTCCCCTTTGTTTATTGTTTTTTAGCCTTGTTTTATTGTAGTTTTATTGTAGTTTTATTGTAGTTAATCCAAGTTAATCCAAAACTAAAAAGCAGCCCTTGGTGTGATTGCCATAAGTACAGTGGTAATAAACAAGTAATCCATAGGTTACTGTGTAATTACAGTTGTATCATGTAGTGTCTTAGTATTGTCATTTCTATTTTGTAAAACTGCAACCCAACATTTTACCCTTCTTTTGCAGCCACCAACATGCAGCCTGCTGGCTGGTCCTGATTGGCTACCTGCTGGATTTGGCAGATGGGGCAGTTGCCAGGCGACTTGATGCATGCTCACCACTTGGTGAGTGGAGTGGTGTCCAATACCTCTAGCCGGGGCTAAACTTCAACTGAGACACTGATGATTCACTAGCCTGAAACATGTAGTTATGAGCGGGAAAGACACCACACACAGGATCAGGCTAGTGATGCACACAACCCAGCCATCTACTACTGGCGCTGGTCATTATAGCTGATGGATCAAATGGCCTAAATGGGCAACGGCTACGACCTTAAAAGACAAAAAAAAGATGCCATGTATAATTCAGAAGATCATTTACCAACCTCCAGTGCATTCGGAAAGTATTCAGACCCCTTGATTCCCCCTTCCCCCACCTCATTTTGTTACTTTACAGCCTTATTCTAAAATGAATTAAATACATTTGTTCCTCATCAATATGCACACAATACTGACATAATGACAAAGCGAAAACAGGTTTAGACATTTTTGCAGATTTATTAAAAATAAAAAACAGAAACCTTATGTAAATAAGTATGCAGACCCTTTGAGACTCAAAATTGAGCACAGGTGCATCCTGTTTCTATTGATCATCCTGTACATAATTTGGAAAGGCACACACCTGTCTAAGGTCCCACCGTTGACAGCCATGTCAGCAAAAACCAAGCCATGGGGTCGAAGGAATTGTCCGTAGAGCTCCGAGACAGGATTGTGTCGAGGCACAGATCTGGGGAAGGGTACCAAATCATTTCGGCAGCATTGAAGGTCCCCAAGAACACAGTGGCCTTCATCATTCTTAAATGGAAGAATTTTGGAACCACCAAGATTCTTCCTAGAGCTGGCCGCCCTGCCAAACTTAGCAATTGGGGGGGAAGGGCCTTAGTCAGGAAGGTGACCAAGAACCCGATGGGCACTCTGACAGAGCTCCAGAGTTCCTCTGTGGAGATTGAACTATTTGGCCTGAATGCCAAGCGTCTGGAGGAAACCTGGCACCACTCCTACGGTGAAGCATGGCGGCGGGAGCATCATGCTGTGGGGATGTTTTTCAGCGGCAGGGACTGGGAGACTAGTCAGGATCGAGGGAAAGATGAACGTTGCAATGTACAGAGATCTTCGCTTCAGAGCACTCAGGACCCCAGACTGGGCGAAGGTTTTACCTTCCAACAGGACAACGACCCTAAGCACACAGCCAAAATAAACGTAGGAGTGGCTTTGGAACATGTCTCTGAATTTCTTTGAGTGGCCCAGCCACAGCACAGACTTGAACCCGATCAAACATCTCTGGAGAGACCTGAAAATGGCTGTTCAGCAACATTCCCCATCCAACCTGACAGAGCTTGAGAGGATCTGCAGAGAAGAATTTGAGAATCTCCCAAAATACAGGTGTGCCAAACTTGTAGCATCATACCCAAGAAGACTTGAGGCTGTAATGACTGCCAAAGTTGCTTCAACAAAGAACTAAGTTAAGGGTCTGAATGCTTATGTAAATGTGATCTCATTTTTTCCACAACAAAAACATTTTATTAGCTAAAAAATCTGTTTTTGCTTTGCATTATGAGGTATTGTATGTAGATTGCGGAAGGAAAAACTATTCAATCAATTTTAGAATAAGGCTGTAATGTAACAAAGGTCAAGGGGTCTGAATACTTTCCAAATGCACTGTATATGCATATTTTAGAGGTAGAACCCAATCAGCATAAACAAAAAAGGTGCTATCCAGAACCTTAAAATGTTATTTGGCTATCCCCATAGTAGAACCCTTAGAAGAACCCTTTTGGTTCCATGTAAAACTGTTGGGTTTCCACAGAGGGGTCTACATGGAACCCAAAATATTTTGTTTTACCTGGAACCAAAAAGGGTTCTCCTATGGGACAGTAGGTTGCATACTGCAACAAGTTTGTACCAAACTGGTTTTCCTTACAAAGACCCTATTAAAAACATTCATTAATGTATGGGAGAATCCAAAGGGAACTTGAGTGATAGCAAACCACAGAAAAACGAATCTCGTTGCAGTAAGTGTACTTGCTGTCATTTAGCTTTGCTGATCAGCTTCTATCTCTGTAGGTAGATCAGTAAATGATCTTCTCTGCATTGCACTGGTTCCATGTCTTTGACTTCTGTCTGCCGTAGACTGTGTATTATTAGGAAATAGCCTAGCTAATGATTCAATTAAAAAAAAAAAGTTGTAATTTTTTATTTTTTTAAAGCAAACTCCTATTGTACACGACACATCATATTCTCAAGTGATCATAACGGGATATGACGTAATAAAAAGGCACATACAGGTGGCTTTATACATAACGACCTCCTGTGTGCAGATAGTCACGTCTACACTGCCATGGATCCCACGGCTGCCTGAAATAGCTCCCAGCAGGTGCACCACAATGCATCGTCACCCGGATATTTCAGGGGCTTTGTGTTCCAACAGTGTTTTTCTGCATGACTTTGCAGGTGGGTGTTGTTGTGGCTCCGTTTTTGTGTCAGTTGAACTTTCACTTTCCGACTAAGCAGTCTGCTTCGGGGGGCTCATGCTCCAATTGTCTGTTTTTATCCCAATGCTTTCGGCACTCAACATATCTGAAATTGCTGAAATTGTTGACCCCTGTGCTGTGGAATTCCATCTCGTTCATTGAAGCTGGGGTCAGAATCACCTCCTGCTCGTCTCTCGGTGACAACATGCTCCCTGCTCTGGGGGGACAAGCAGACTGGCATTCGGGAATGTTGTTTACAAAGGAAAGTGGCAGGCCTGTTATGCTGACACCGACATTTCCACTACAGATGACCCCTTTTTACATAAACACAAATGCGCACACAGGAAAGGGAGAAGTAGACCATTGGCATCAACGAGATTTAGATCGACTTGTTTTGTCTTATGTTAGCAGTGAACTAACCTCACAGCAGTAGCATGTGGACATTAATCTGACGTGTGAGACAAGTCATGAGACAAATGTATAACTGGTCACTTCCTGTCGTTCTGTCTGGTTCAGGTGCTAAACTGGATGATTTTGCAGATTTCACAACCTTTGGGATTGCAACATCATTGCTCCTGAGGACACATGCCTTAATGGACAACATCCTGTGCATGTGCTACGTCCTGTCTGTGTTTGTCCGCCTCTGCTTCTTCTCCAGCGGTAAGTGAAGCAAGGAAACATGAAATGCCAGGATAATGGCATGATCAATTTCAGTCTTCGTGTATTTATCATTCAAAGTCTAGGCTGAATAAAGACTGAATAATATGTCAGATTCGGTCTTCATTTAGGTCCCGTCTCTCTTTCTGTGGTTATTCATCTCCAGGCATCCCCTTCATGTACCGTGGCCTGCCATGTATCTACTCTTCCGCCATCCTGGCCTGTCTCTCCCTGCTGACCGGAGGTAACATGGTGATCCTGCGGGTCACTGCTGTGGCCATGATCCTCTTCATGGTCAACCAGGGCTTCTACCCTCACGACAGGGTCCTGGAGTCACAGGCCTGGAAGAAGGTGGTCTACGCTGGAGGTAATACACCAGACGCGGTGTTTCTTGGTCCAGGGGACAAAGGAGTGCACTATTTAGTGTTTGCCCGAGCACTACACATCTGATTCAATGAATCAAAGGGTTGATGATGAGTGGAATCAAATGTGTAGTGCTAGCCTCGTACAACCAAGCCTGATCTCGCAAGCATGCATGAATAATTTGCTGCGCGGATCGTTTATATAAGCTCGCCGGATCAGGCTGGTTACACGGGGCGAGTGTAGTGCTACGGCAAAGACGGAATGGTTCACCTCTTTGGGTCCCCGGGACCAGGGTTAACAAACTGCACTAGTAGAATAGGTAGTAGGGAGATGCTGAATTAGCTCTTGAAAATGTAGAATTCAAGTTAGAAACACACAAAAAAAAAGCTGAGGCTGCACGTTCAAATCGACGGCCCTCTTCCGCCCCCCTGTCCTGCCAACCTCTGGAAGCCTCTTCCCCAGAACAACTGTATCACGTTCTGCACTTTGTGCTACTTTACCTTTTTTTGGTTTATGTTTTTTTTTTTTTTCGTAGCTGCTGTTCATTTTCTCTCTTTTTTCCACGTTTCTCACGACACCATCGTGAATTATTATTCTTCACGTTTTACTGGTGAAACACCCATGCAGCATCTGCATGCCAACCATTTTCATGGGAAAATGCATTTAGATATTTTTGAATTATGTACAGTGTTTTAGAACAACCTTTAAAGCAGATGTTAAACTGTCTTATCTGGGTTTTGTTTCAATCAAAGCACATATTTTGCGAAAATCTCTTATTTTTAATTTTTAAATGAGGTGGATGTTTTTGTCTTAGTGACATTATACTATTATATTCAGTTATGTTATGTAGAACACTAATGAATCATTATGTGATCTTGCAGATATTGATTCAGCTTTATTAAATGAGCACTGTTCTCCATTATTATAGTTTTCTGTTTCTATATTAGATTTTTGATGGAAACATCTGTTTTTTGTTTTTTAAATGTATTCAGTTAAGTTTGTTCATTTTCTGACTTGATTTACGAGGTTTTTATTCAGTTTTAGTTTGATTAAAAACATTCGTATTTTATATTATTCTGTTTTTTGTTGTTAGGGACAGAAAGTAGCCTGCATGGGAGGCTTAGCAGCCATGTTTGCATTGTAGGATCTAGTTCTTCCCCGTTAGCTAGTAGACTCGGAAATCCCAGAGTTTGGGTAGGCAGGCAAGAGCCTGAAAAATCAAACACTTTCTGTAGCCTGTAGAAAGATGTTGCGATTTGAGAAACGTTTTCAGGCAAAACCTTTGCAGTGGTTTTTAGAGGATGCAAACTAGCCACTTGCGAAATGCACCCATTAAAAATAACTTCTGATCTCCTCCTTGCTAGTTAGCTAGCTACTATGTTGTGTCCGGCGAGGATGTTGACGCTAGGCCGTGACATCAGGCAGTTCAATAGAGATCATTACATGGAAATAACACATTTTTGCATGAACATTGCCATTGAGGGCTTCCACCATTTTAAAGTAGTCAATTGGGTGAGACTTCCTATGGGTTAAGGTAGGATCACATAATTCCATTTTGTTCATCAGGAGGGATCAGACAATGAATTATACTTGTGAGCAAACATTCCATAACTTGAGGTGGCAGTAAATCGCCAACATTTCCTTTATGCTTGTTCAAACAACACATTTCCAGGTGGCCATATGCACCCTTTCAGTTTGTTTAACAACGCATAGAAGTATTAGAAAAAGAAAATGGACTACTTCAAAATGGAGATGGCCTCAATGGAGCTGTCCGTGCTCCCACAGACTCCATTTCCCCCAGCCTCTGACGAATTGTCTGCTTTCAGAGCGCCTCAGAGAGACTTTACTGGAAGCCTATGGCAGGAGCGGATGATTTCTGTCCACCACCATCTAGCGCAACCCGTAGAACCTTCCCCTAAGTGTGCTGCATCCAGGAGCCAGTATTGTTTCTGTGTGCAACAAAGAGAACCCTCTGAATCAGAACTCGGTGAGCTTGTGCAATATGGAAATACACTGCCTATTCACAGCTGCTTTTGTAGTATCTGCTAAGAAGAGTTTGACACTTCACAAACAGCCAGTGGCAAGCCAGCTCCCACATAGATGGGTCCAACAATCTCCTCCAGTTCTTTATAGTAGTTGTAGCGTTCTACGTCATTGCCATTGGTATAAAAAATATTGTGTGTTCACTTTTTACTGGGATAGTGTTCTGCACAACGACATACTGTACATCATTCTGCCTCTGATGGCATCTTTACTTTTTCTATTTGAAAACAGTGTACATCACGTTACAGGATGGCTAGCACGTTACGCTGGCTAGCTATTAGCATGAACGGTGATGTTTAGAAGCTGTGGCGATATGTTCCTACTACCTCGGGTTCTGGGAAGTTATTTCAGCATAATTAATTTTACCGACCCAATAAGATCCCACCTTGTCTTGCCTAATTTTGTTTTATCGACAATTGGAAAGTTTACCGAAACGTTTTCTGTTTCAGTCAGTCCTGTCATGTTTTTGTATTTTTATAGGCATGCACTTTATTGGCATAAAAAGGTTTGATGGAAACATGGTTAATAACCAAAGGCGCGTCAATTCAAGTGCTGCACATATGGTACAATGTGTGTGTGTGGGGGTAAATTCAATTGTTGTTTATAGTTACAACAGACAATGATTGTTTATAGTTACAACAATTTGAAGTTTCTACACCAGACAAAGACACCCAATCGTGTGTGTGGGTCGAGTGAGAACAGGAGGAAGGGAAGCGGAGCAGAGGGAGCAATGGCTACATAAAAACAAATAAGCGGTGTAAAGTATTGAATCCCGCACATGTGCAGACGGTCCGGTTGTTTACCTATTGGGAAGTGGCATCCAGAGAATTTAGTCCACACAGCTACTCTGTAAAACAAAAAAAACCTGTTCTGGGATAGTTAATATAGCACCTTTTTTTTTAGAGATGTTTAAACAATTCTTCAAAAAATGGATGTTTGGTCCTGTGAAGTCTATTGGAATGTTGATACCAGGGGCCTCATTTGTAAAGGTGAGTATGTATAAACAACATGTACCCCAAAATGTGCATGCACCAGTTTTCCCACTTTAAAACTGATCTTGATGCGAGTGTCTTCTAGTGGTTGTACTATTGTATTGCAAGTAGAACTAAGTATTTTTTTATTTTTTTCAAACGGGGGATATTATGACGCTTATTCATAATCACAAGATGCAGCCATTTGCCGTTAGTGAGAAGAGCAAAAATATTTGTCTCAAATAATTCGATTTAGGAATCTATTTACTATTTTATTTTATTTTCATGACCATTGCAGAATAAATTGATAAATCAGAGCCATGCTATATTTGTGTGCTCGAGACCGAGCGTTACAACTCGGACTGGAAAACACCCTCCATTCACCTTTTATGGCAACAAAAACGCCCTCATTTGCTGTATGATTTGGAGATGTTGGTACTTGGCCATCTCTGTTTCTTAAAGAAATCAGAATAGCAAATTAGATCACATTTCTGGAGAAATGTGGGTAGGATGTTTTAATCTTTCGCAGTAACTTTTCACCACAAAAAAAATGCATGCCACCTATAGCGAGTGCCAAATACTGTCCGTGCATTCTGCAAGATTTGTCTATTGAAGAATTTAAAAGTAAATGTGGCCTACCGCCGTCTATGCAAAATATTCTTGTTCAATATTTTGTTTGTCAATACATGATTGTGTATCTATATCCTGCCTTGGTACACGCTATTATGTTGAGCTCCTATTGCACAGCAATACTAGCTACACATACTTACGTAGGTTACTGGTCTATTTACTTTCGCGCATGGTTGGCTATTGAATGAGCGGTGGATAAATGGTAGCGTAATATTGTGTGGAGGGAATAGACGAGTTGTGTCAGAAAATGAGCAACATGGCCTACAATATGATTGTGATTTAGGCCTATGTGGGCATAATAAATGTATTAGGTGACATGCTGCTATACGATCTTCTTATCAACTGCAAATGCATCCATTTTGTCATTAGGCTACTTTTTATTAGCCTACCATTATTATAATTCCTGTGCAAACACTTACATCTCCCGAAAAATAACTATATTTGCTTGCAATACAAAAGATTTTCACACTTTCCCGTCAAGTTCAACATTTCTAAATACCAACCTTTGTGGGTAAACTTGTGCAAGCAAAGTAGGCTTTTTATGCTCACGCACCTTTGATAAATGAGGCCGCAGGTACTTTAAACATGTGAGCAGTAATACGAATACTCCATTCAGAATAAGTTCTTACTTGAAGGGCAGTTCCGCCAATTTTCAACTTCATTTTCATTATCTTCTGCACAATACAAATGTCTACATATGTGGGAAATTAAGTAAAGGTCTACCCAATGACATCATTAAAAGTTAAAGCACTGATTATAAAACACTAACCCTAATCCACTATGACTTGGAGAGCAAGAAAATACCTTCCCTCTGGCTAGAAACTCGTTGCAGGTTTTAAAAAATCCCATTATTTATTTGTGTAAAAAAAAAAAATGTAATCATCCTATTTTGTGAAGTCGCATAGGAGCATTTAGTCCTAAAACAATCTTTTTAACCACAGATCAATGCTGTAGAAACTCTGCTTTCGCGTATGTAGACACTGGTTTGGTACTGGGGATAATGAATATGATGATGAAAAGTGGTGGCATTTGCCTTTTTTAAATCGAAATGAAAGCTTTCTAAAATGGTTTCAGATCACAATAATCCAGCCATGAAAAAAGGTAGGCTATTCATTAGGTAGACGACTCATCTCATTTGTTTTTCCTGTTTTGTTTTGCAGGAGTTGTCATGGTGTTCTGTTCCTCTTTCTCTCCGGCATGTGTGTACTACCTGTTGTGGTCTGTCTCCTACATTTTGTTCCCAACATCTCTTTGGAGTTGCAAAGTGTAGTAGGAGTTAAAGGCCTTGCTCCAAACTCACACATGGCTTGTCAACAGGCCGTCCGCCGGGGTTAACTAAAGCTCCCAGACTGCTGCTGCTAGCTATCCACAGCGGATCGAAAAAGGACGTAAGAGGACGTTTTAATGTTTTTGTAAGATTTAACTGCCTTTTTCATCATGACCACTTGATGGATAATGTAATGTACCTTAGCCATTTTGTTTTTGATTAATACAGTGTTTGAATGTCTAGTTATGTTTTTACAATACAATGGCAGAATTGTACTGTACTGTCTTGTGTGTACTGTGTGCATAATTGTGCTTGAGATTACTCCAACTATTATGAAGTATTTTCAGTAATTAATAGTCATTTGAGACTAACTGTAAACATGGTAGATTCAAACTTATTGCATGCTCCCAATTTGTAATACATATTTAATTCAAAATATTTTATTTTCATCATATTGCAGATACAAAAGAAGTCCATTGTATAATTAAGCAATAAGGCCAGAGGAGGTGTGGTATATGGCCAATATACCATTGCTAAGATCTGTTCTTAAGCACGATGCAACACAGAGTGCCTGGATACAGCCATTAGCCATGGTATATTGGCCATATACCACAAACCCGCAAGGTGCCTTATTGCTATTATAAACTGGTTACCAATGTAATTAGAAGAGTAAAAAGTAATTTTGTCATACCCATGGAATAGTTAAGTGATAATGTCCGAGAAGCCGGTGTTTGGAGGATATATTGGCACGGGCGTTAGGCCCGAGACAAAGTCGTGGGGCCGGCAAACCATGCCAATTTATCCTCCAAACACCAGCTTCTTGGGCATTATCACTTGTATACAACGGGTTACCAACATATTCAAATAATGATTTACAGATTTTCATAAATTATATTTTGGTGACTTTATTCATTCCATTTACCCCTTCCACGAGATATATAGTCCTGACACAAATCTAGGGTTGCTACCCAGGCCGGCTGGTCATTCGTTCTTTTTATTTTACCTTTATTTAACTAGGCAAGTCAGTTAAGAACAAATTCTTATTTTAAATGACGGCCTAGGAACAGTGGGTTAACTGCCTGTTCAGGGGCAGAACGACTGTTCAGGGGGTTTGAACTTGCAGCCTTCCGGTTACTAGTCCAACGCTCTAACCACTAGGCTACGCTGCCGCCCCAAGTAAGGGTTCTATCGGTTAGGTTGCCAGAGACGCGACCCAGTCGTTTGTTCTAAATGTTCCATTGCCATACTGGCTGGCAACGTTCTAATCCCTTGCTTGCTAGCCAACTACAGCTAATTTACAGTGCAGACAGAATAACAACAAGTAGCTTCATTTTCATTTGTTTTAAGGTGTTTTTTAGTAACATTTAATTTCACCTGGCATAGAAAATTCAGATGAGCTAGCCAACACCACAGCTAACACAATCACTTCAAACTCGAGCTGGAAAGACTGCAAACTAGCTGCACTTTGTTTCGTTTGACCAGTTTTCTATTGATATTTCTTCATATATCCATAAAAATGATGCGGATTCATTTTGACTGGCTGAGAAAAGCTGACTGCCGGTCTCATCCCGACACCTTTATTACTATGGGACAGCTGGAGATCGAATTTGAATATTGAAACAATGTTGCAAATTTCGGAGACAGACAAGCAAGGTTTATACAAATCTCCGCTGTTGAACTAAATGTTAGTCTAAAAGAAATGTGAGATAATGTCTAGATGCTTTTTGTAGAGGAGATCAAGTTTAACTTCCCTGCCTGGTCTGATGAGACAGTGGATTGCGCAGTCAGATGGAACAGCAGTGGTGGAAAAAGTACCCAAATTTCATACTTGAGTAAAAGTAAAGATACCTTTTTTTTAATAGAAAATTATTTGTGTTTAAGCCCAGGCTTTGTTGCAGCCGGCCGCGACAGGGAGGTCCGTGGGGCGACGCACAATTGGCCCTGCGTCCGGGCTCGGGAGGGTTTGGCCGGTAGGGATATCCTTGTCTCATCGCGCACTAGCGACTCCTGTGGCGGGCCGGGCGCAGTGCATGCTGACCAGGTCGCTAGGTGTACGGTGTTTCCTCCGACACATTGGTGTGGCTGGCTTCCGGGTTGAATGCGCGCTGTGTTAAGAAGCAGTGTGGCTTGGTTGGGTTGTGTTTCGGAGGACGCATGGCTCTCGACCTTCATCTCTCCCGAGCCCGTACGGGAGTTGTAGCGATGAGACAAGATAGTAGCTACTAACAATTGAATACCATGAAATTGGGGAGAAAAAGGGGATAAAAAAAGTATTTGTTTAAATATACTTGAATATCTAAAGTATAAATCATATCAAATTGCTCATGCAGTTATTTTAATTTTACGGATAGCCAGGGGCACACTAACACTCAGACATAATTTACAAACGAAGCATATGTGTTTAGTGTGTCTGCCAGATCAGAGGCAGTAGGGATGTCCTCTTGATAAGTGTGTCAATTTGACCATTTTCCAGTCCTGCTAAGCATTCAAAATATAATTAGTACTTTTGAGTGTCAGGGAAATGTACTTTTCATTCCATACATTATTTTATTTAGAAATGCAGTAAAGTAAAAGTTGTCCAATATCAATAGTAAAGTACAGATGCCCCCAAAAAACAACTTAAGTACTTAACACCACTGGAATAGAGTAAATAGGCATTTTAACATCAGATTTAACAGGTGGTAACTTGTGGAATAGACACAGGCTGGAATGCGGTTTTAACCAATCAGCGTCCAGGATTAGACCCACCTGTTGTATAAGGTCTGATATACCATGGCTTTCAGCATTTAGGGCTCAAACCACCCGGTTTGTTTTTTAAATGATGGTCGACAGACTTTGGTTCGTATCTTCTGTTCTACTTAACTCTACCACAGTGATTGTACATAATACATTGTGTGCATATGGGATTGTTAAATATTTTTTTATTTTAACTTCAAAAACCACATTTGTTTTTGAGCATCAAACTGCATTCTTTAATCCTAAATTTGTCCATTTTTTTTGTCCTACTATTGCGACGAGAGATTAGTTTCATTTCATTGGAGGCAAAATGTATTAGTGCTTACGTTCCCACCAGATATTTGAATCACTAGAATTTACAGTGCTATTTTAAAAAGATGTCACGGGCTAGCTATGGTGAATACAATATTGAGCATCCATGTAAGATAACTGGTTCTCGTGTTTAACTCAAAACACAGGAGCAGAATTTTATTCTTAGTAAGGGTTTGACATCTTTCAATTTGATTTACACGAATGGTTAGGTTTTTGTCTCCTGTGAACGTAGCTTTTAATTTGGTATTTGTGCACCTCTGCTTCTGTTTTAGGAGGCTTTGCACTTTCAGTAGTACCAAAAAAATTGCTTTTTACCCAAGGTATATTGAATGTATTTTTTTTAATTTTTTTTTCATAACACTAGTGCCGGCCCGAACTGTGCTGGCTTGGATAATTTCCTTTCCTGCTGTCCTTTCCAGCACTGTTCCAGTAATTATGGTTTATGTGTAACTAGTCCTGCTCATCTTGGCTTGGTTCGGCTCCGCTCAGTAGTGTGAAAATATCTAGATATTCCTGTTCTTGATCCAGTCGGTCGGGCAAGGACTTATTCCATTTCCGCATGACTGGGTGTGTTATGAAAATGGCGGTTTGTGCCTCGCTTTAGGATTTTAGATGTGTGTGTGAGTGATGGAGACAATGTGACGAGTTTGTTTTGAAACATCTTGAGACTGACAACAGCAACTCTACAGTACACCTATAAATGTCACCTCCGTGGTCCAAACTGCTGGTTTGTTAACATCATGGTCAATGGCAAGCAATTTTATGAACAAAATCAACAGCGTAGAGGGAGTGAAGTACACTTAAAGGCCAATTTTGCGTAGCATGATCAGTGACTTCAAGACTTCAACTGTATGACCACAATACATGCCTCATTACTACAGTTCAATGCACAAGAGTGATACTCACCCAATTATAAACCAGTAATCGTCTTATGAAGATCTGTATTTTTTATTCTGTACCTTTTGACAATAAAAAGTGGTGATTTATAATGACTTGCCTGGTTTCATGACAAGATAACATCAAGAACGCTTATTACATCTGTACAATTTCAAAAAATAATTCACTACTGATGGACCAAACATGTGAGGTGAGGAATTGTGACGTGACAATAACATTAGATTTCTTCCTGACATCCATTTTGTGCTGAAATTCTCACTCATCCAAAAATCTCCAGTGTTCTACAACATTTGTACAATCTTTACAATAAGGCTATAGGTTGCATTCGCCATACAATACTTACACACCCTTATGTTAAATCATTTACAACATTTAATCTCGGTTTAACAAAATCTCTCTGGATGTTGATGCCACAGTACACCTGAACCTAGAATAAAACTACAGCCATGCTTTGTAAGGGACCAAATCCTTGCTTTCAGGGGCAGACTGGGACCAGAAATCGGCCCTGGCGTTTATCACACCAGGCCATTTACTTTTGAGCCCCCCCCCCTCACTGGCCAATTTCTAGCTTGTCGCCAGATAATGATAGTTTTGAACAAAAAAAAAGTTAACAAGCTCACTGAGCTAAAAATGGACCAGATGGCTGGTCTGCCCCTGCTTGCTTTTAGCCTCTTCATTCATGAATGTGATGCTTTAGGCTAGATATTTAGAGGAGCACACCTGCCCTCTTGGTGTAGTCAAAGATGTCTATGCCCTCTGGGATGTAGATGTCTAGTGTCAGGTATGTGTCGGACTCCAGAAGCTTGATGATGGCGGAGAACACAGGCCGGTCCTTGAAGCTCCACATCCAGCAGTACTTCATCAGGTCATACCTGAGAGATCTGAATAGCACAGAATGAGAGCCCAATGACATTAAATAGGTGGCTACAACATGGAGGCGGTACACAGCTAACAACAGGCTTTACTTGGCTGTGGAGTGATTGAATATACATTATTTGTTTAATTAGAATATTATACAGACTGTTTTTGGCCAGGGAAGGACAGATTTACAGGGGTCCTCCACTAAAACTGGTCACCCTAAATGTTGTTAGCTTATTGATGAGGTATATTTGCAAAATTACTTTAAATCAGATATGTGCAAGGTAACAGTTAGCCAATGTGATCAATTCATATAGACGTATAGATTCCAAAAGACCATCTCGGGGTGAGAGGAAAACCGCTATCAAGCATGTTGATATTAGAAAAACCAACAAAGGCATGTAGAAATATTTAGTCAGAACGTTAATTAAACAAGCATCTACGTATACTCTAGGCTATGGGGGCAGATTCCCAAACAGATTAAGTCCCAACGCTCACACATCACTCCTGTCGAGTTGGATGCTTCATCCTCTCTGGAACCTGCCATTTGAGAGGGACATCAGCTGTCCCCTGATTGGCCAGCTTGTCATTTTGGCCTGCTGCCATCTTCTTTACCACCAAAAACACTAATCTCTCTGAAAAGTGCTGGAGTGGATCCAAGGACTCCAAATCCCTCTGGAGAACAGGGCAATGTATTTAATCTTATTTAAGTCAGTGGATGACTGGAATTAAATTGACCAATTATTTCTCTCTGAACCTTTTAATTAAATGTATCTGAAAAATGTAATAATGATTTTACATAATATTGGGAATAGAAATATTCAACATAGTTGATTAGTAAGAGCACTGCTGAGTACGATTTCAGCAAAGTAGTTACAGCTAAGGTGAAGTCCCGGCCTTTGTTGTCTTACATTCCTCAGGGTCCATAGGTAATGCAGGAGGTTGCCAGGACTACAGAACCAGGTATATGGGTAGTGGCTCGTACTGGCACCACAGCATCTGGACTGGACCAGGTGGAGATGTTTACACATTGTCCCGTGGAAAAGGGTCCTGTCCACAAACTCTTGCCTCAGGCTGTTTTAAGCCATTTGAAAGGAGATACAGTATACTGCACGTAAGAGATTTCACCAAAGTGTTCAACTTCTCAAAAGGAACAATATCCACTTAACTTGTTTTTCTATTTAATACAGTGGGTATGTTACATTGCATGAGGCTAATGGTGGTCACACCAGATACTGACCAACAGTTACATGTCTGTATTCCCAGTCATGTGAAATCCATAGAATAGGGCAGTGGCAGAAAAAGTACTCAATTGTCATACTTGAGTAAAGGTAAAGATACCTTAATAGTATAGGACTCAAGTAAAAGTCACCCAGTAAAATACTACCGGAGTAAAAGTATTTGGTTTTAAATATACTTAAGTATAAAAAGTAAAAGTATTAACGTCAACTTCCCTTATAATATGTAAATCAGAAAGCACAATTGTATTTAAAAAAAAATGTATTTACTGATAGCCAGGGGCACACCAACACTCAGGAATTATTTGTCTGCCAGATCAGAGGCAGTAGGGATGACCAGGGATGTTATTTTGATAAGTGTGTGAATTGGACCATTTTCAAGTCAAAATGTAATTTTGGGTGTCAGGGAAAATGTATGGAGTAAAAAGTACATTATTGTCTTTAGATATGTAGTGAAGTAGAAGTAGGCAAAGATATAAATAGTTAAGAAAAGTACAGATACCCCAAAAAACTACTTAAGTAGTACTTTAAAGTTATTTAAGTACTTTAGGCAACTAGATTCGGGCCTAATGAATTTATTTCAATTGACTGATTTCCTTATATGAACTGTAACTGTAAAATCTTTGAAATTGTTGAATGTTGTGTTTATATTTTTGTTCAGTGTAGGGGGAGTCTCGGATGGCTGAGGGGCAGCTCAGGGGAACTGGGGGGGGGGATCTTGGATGGTTGGGAGTTTGTTCTAAGGTTTGGGTTCTCGATTTGACTTGGTGGGAGATTTGTTGTGGTGCCCTTGGGCGGGGCGCTTGACCCTGCTTGCCCCTACGATTGCTCTGGATGGGAGCGTCTGCAAGAGGACAATGTAATGTTAACGTTGAGAGGCTTCCCTGCAGGTAGATTGTATGTTTCTTCAACAGAACCACACCACAGCCAGGGGGAACCCAACAGCCAGGTAAATGTAACAATTATACATTCCACAGAGCTGAATGGCACATCTAAACTTTAATCTTAGACTGAGTGTCAGTTTACATAAGGACAAGGTAACATAAAGCTTACAACAGAGAAGGTCTGAGGCATTGTTGCATCAAGTGGCTACCCGGACTATTTGCATTGTGTGCCCCCCCAATCCCTCTTTTTACGCTGCTGCTACTCTGTTTATCATATAAGCATAGTTACTTTAACTATACATTCATGTACATACTACCTCAAATTGGGCCGACAAACCAGTGCTCCTGCACATTGGCTAAGTGGGCTATCTGCATTGTGTCTCGCCACCCACCACCCCTCTTCTACGCTACTGATACTCTCTGTTCATCATATATGCATAGTCACTTTAACCATATCTACATGTACATACTACCTCAATCAGCCTGACTAACCGGTGCCTGTATATAGCCTCACTACTGTTATTTTTCACTGTCTTTTTTACTGTTGTTTTTATTTCTTTACTTACCTATTGTTCACCTAACAACTTTTTGCATTATTGGTTAGAGCCTGTAAGTAAGCATTTCACTGTAACCTGTTGTATTCCTCGCATGTGACAAATAAACTTTGATTTGAAGACACCTGCACATCCATCTATGACACCTGTTTCTTAGCATCTCTCGCATCTCTAGGAAGACAGAATTGAAGCAACTCTGAATTAGTGGGCCATAGAACTACCTGAATAATCACCATAATGGCTAAAATGTTTGGTTGACCAGCAAAAAGCAAAAGGTCTAGGTCTTGTAGGTCTAATAATATGTATTGCAATAATAGGCAGTAACCTAGATGTTATTTGGCAAAGACCACATTACAAAAACCCAAGTACTCAAAACTTTAACTTACGTTTCTTTACAAAGCTCCTGTATTTAATGTATGTGGCAAATATTACAACATAACGACATGGTGTAAACACAATCAGGGGTATTTCATTACACCAATTATTTTGCAAACAGTTTTGTCTGCTGCAAAACGTTTTGCGACAAACCGTTTACTCCAAATGGAAAACAAATTGACTTGGGTCCCGTTCTGTCTGTTTGCCGTCTGATTCTTAAACGGTTAACTGTCCAGTTGCAAGACGTAATGAATAGAACCCGGTCGTTGGCCTTCGTGTCAATTATCTACAATAATTACTCTTCCTCTTAGTGCCACTATCACATGCGTCGGTCTGAACAAACCGTCTTCACTGTTAGTTACCAAGTAAATCTGTAGTTATTAGTGATGGGAATTCCGGCTCTTTTCAGTGATCCAGCTCGTTCGGCTCAGCTCACCAAAAAGAGCCTGGTCTTTAGGCTCCCAAACGGCTCTTTAAAAAAAATGGTTTGTATTTTTTCAAGTCAGTTTGCGTTAGTTTGACTATGATTGGTGTTAAAAAAATTCTAATTAAATTATTAAATGAAATCATACTCTACCTTAACCACAATGTATTTAAAAATGCATTGGTTTGTTATGAAAAATAATGCTATTACGCATTTGCATTTAAAGTATAACTTTGTAATGTGAACACGTATATGAGGGTACTGACTCCGCCGCAAATGCTACTGTACTTCCGGCTCATTTTCCAGCTGTAGTTTTCACAGCTGTCCTTCCTCTCTCTCCTCCGCTGCCAAGTGTGTGACTGAGAGTGAGTTGGCTCCGCCCTCCCTCACGCATCTTTGGATCATTGGTTGACACATCTTTGGTTCATTGGTTGACACTGCGTGTCTGATTGACAGGAACAACAGGTGAGTGTTCGTCTGAGCAGACAGTCAGAACGAATGTGTGCGCTAGAGTATTTAGGCCTATATTATTTTATTTATATTTTCGTTATTTGAATTAGTTAATTATATTCATTTAAATCGTTTGATGATTCATTGTTTATATATTTTTATTAATAGATTCGGCTTTTCTGATATGCGAACGAACCATCACTAACAGTTATTAGAGGAAACTTACCAGGGATATATCAGGACAGCAGGAGTTGAAAGGAGTAGGCCTACCGGCCTGTAACCTCTCCAGCGGCGGTGGGCAAATATCAACAACTTTATGAAAATACCCATTTTGTGACGTGAATGTCCATCTGGCTGAACGGGGGATGACCATGGAGAACGCAGCAAGTTGGTTGACTTAATTATAAACACAGGAACATTTTTAAATGAATGACTGATGATAACTCTATAGAAAATATTAAGATAACTAATATTGAGAGGAAAATGATGTAATTGTCAAGAACATCGCGTAATGCTAGTATTTAAAAGCTATCTACCTTTTTACACACAAGCATTTTAGGCTTTTGTTGTTCGTGTCCTCCGTTCAGGTGTTTCCCCACAGACATGTGCATTGAGAGAGCTCCTATTTGAAGTGGATGGTTGAATGGTAAGGCCTATAATTCGCCAGCAGATGGAGACATTTGATAAATAATGTATTTCTTATTAATTGTACAACCATTTCTCATTTGGATTTGCGTCATTAAAAAATATTTAAAATGTATACAATCGCCTATTTTATTAATTGTATTATATAGGCTATACGTTAAGCAAGGATTTAACTGGTATCTACAATTGATTAAAATGACACTTCATACCAATCCAAATCCAATTTTATTTGTCACATACACTTGGTTAGCAGATGTTAATGCGAGTATAGCGAAATGCTTGAGGAAAGGTCATATTCCTGGTCGTAATGATGGTAAATTGACGTTGCTCTTATATTCAGTAGTTCCTCCCGACTGTATGTAATGAAACCTAAGATTACCTGGGGTACCAATGTAAGAAATAACACGTACAAAAAAAACAAAATACTGCATAGTTTCCTAGAAATGCGAAGCGAGGCGGCCATGATGAGAGCCAGGCTGTGGGGTGGAGATGTATTTTAGGTAATGGTCCACTTGTGGAGAACTAAAAGCTGTAAATGGCACAGAAATACATCTCTGGGTTATCCATCCTCTGCCTCCAATTACCAAGAGCAGCACCTGTCTGCAACACTGCATACTAACTAACCACCCAGACTAAACAAATATATTATTCTGCCATGCACATAGAGAGCTACACTTCCTCTAAAACTGAAGACCTCCCATATCACATACCAATACTCTTTTTAGCATGTCAATCTTGGTGGGGCAAAAACAAAGGGGGGTGCATGTGATCAAAGCCACTACACAACACTAAACGATACATTAATTGCACTATAATGATGACAAACTGTGCCCACAAACTGTTAGGGCCTACATGAAGCTGTCCCAACAGCTGCCCCAACATCTTACCACTGCTACACCTGGCTATCAGCGGAGCCTTGTCTGCCAGCAAAGCAGTTAATTCTGCCTCATTTACTGCCTTTAAAAAAAACAGTTGATATGGCTGACTTGCTTAAACAAATCTAGTTGACATGTACAAACTATGGCCTAAGGGGACGACATGGGGATAAGAGGCAATCCGTAATTTCGATTAAGACATTAATGAGCGAACTAGGACGGACGTAGTCAATACAACTATCTGTCTAGCACTTGAAATGTACAGCGAGAAAATTCAGAACATGGGGCGTTCTTACACTGTTGTCCCTGTACACCAAGTCAGAACCGTAGGATAAATAAAGGGGCCATATAAGCTCTTACAATATTCAATGATTACATTTCTCTAAAGCAGGTTATAGGCTACATGTGCACCACCAAGTCAGAACAGTAGGCAAAATTAAGAGGGGTAAATAGCCCAAATGATTAGGGTGAGGCACATGGGCTATTAACAGCTAACTACACAACATACACTTACTATTACTTTGTTAGCTACAGTATACATATCTTCCTGGCATATTACATAATTTATGCAGCAGCATACAAGACATTTTTGGACTCACCTTGTTGTGCTGTGCTCACTTGAACAGGAAGGTGGCACCGCGGTCCTTCGTGAGCAAATGTTGTCATCAAAGTCTAGCATTCTCTGGATTTATGGTGCTTTCATAAACTGGGAAAAAAACAAGGTCGAATCATAATGGCGTCATTGATCTTCAGGTCGTAGCTTTAGAAAGAGCCAAGATTTACAATTCCGAGTTGAATGACTGTTCAAAACTTATTTTCCCAGTCAGAGCTCATTTATTCTCGACTTCCCAGTTGTCTTGAACTCACTGAAGACAAGTTTTTAAGTTGTTTTGAGCGCGGCACAAATCATGCTAATTGACAGCATGGCCAATATTGAATGTTTATACAATTTTAAACTTGGAAAAGAGCCCCTTAATCCCAAATTTGGGACCACAAGGCCACTGTCACTGATTCCTTCCAAACCACTCATTGTTGAATTTGCTATTTCCAACTTGTGTAATGTTTATGTCCAATGGCTGATGAGCACCGATACGTTTTATCTATCATTTCTCTTCATTATTTCTCTTTATATGACAAGGATTGAAAAGGATTTGCCAGTATATTGTCGACTTGATTCATGATGACTGCTAGCTAGGATTTTGAAAGTATGATGTTGACATGAGGCCTCCTTACTGTCCCTAGAATTTCTAAGCTGGAGGCAGGCCCTTCTCCTATAGAACTCCATTTTTATGGAATGGTCTGCCTATCCATGTGAGAGACGCAGACTCGGCCTCGACCTTTAAGTCTTTATTGAAGACTCATCTCTTCAGTAGGTCCTATGATAGTGTAGTCTGGCCCAGGGGTGTGAAGGTGAACGGAAAGGTACTGGAGCGATGAACCGCCCTTGCTGTCTCTGCCTGGCCGGTTCCCCTCTCTCACTGGGATTCTCTGCCTCTAACTCTATTACGGGGGCTGAGTCACTGGCTTACTGGTGCTCTTCCATGCTGTCCCTAGTAGGGGTGCCTCACTTGAGTGGGTTGAGTCACTGACTTGCTCTTCCTGTCCGGGTTGGCCCCCCCTCGGGTTCGTGCCGTGGGGGAGATCTTCGTGGGCTATACTCGGTCTTGTCACAGGGTAGTAGGTTGGTGTTTGAAGATATCCCTCTAGTGTTGTGGGGGCTGTGCTTTGGCAAATTGAGTGGGGTTAAATTCACACAGGACACCGGATAAGACAGGAGAAAAACTCCAGATATAACAGACTGACCCCAGCCCCCTGACACACACTACTGCAGCATAAATACTGGAGGCTGAGACAGGAGGGGTTGGGAGACACTGTGGCCCAGTCCGACGATACCCCCGGACAGTGCCAAACAGGCAGGATATAAGTATGCTCACTCTAATTCTCTCTCTTTTTATCTCTTTCTCTAGGAGGACCTGAGCCCTAGGACCATGCCTTAGGACTACCTGGCCCAATGACTCCTTGCTGTCCCCAGTCCACCTGGTCATCTTGCTGCGCCAGATTCAACTGTTCTGCCTGCGGCTATGGAACCCTGACCTGTTCACTGGACGTGCTACCTTGTTCCTTGACCTGCTGTTTTGGACTACCTCTCTACCACACCTGCTGTCTCTAACTCTGAATGATTGGCTATGAAAAGCCAACTGATATTTACTCCTGAGGTGCTGACTTGTTGCACCCCCTACGAACACTGTAATTATTATTATCTGATCCTCCTGGTCATCAATTAACGTTTGAACATCTTGGCCATGTTCTGTTATAATCTCCACCCGGCACAGCCCTGAATGACAGGTCACCACTGCATATAGGCCATCGATAGGCCTACTCTGTTAGCTACATGACAACATTGATAATCACCACAACTAAGTGTTTTAAACCACTGTGAATCAGTTTGTAAAATATCGGAGCCCTATGACCATGAATATTAGGCGAAGTGGTCTTGCACAAATGAAGTCAAACCGATCCAGAACTATTCACAACCTCTGGCTGAGGATGCCCTATCGCGCAGGAAAACAGCTGATCCAACCAAGAGGTAACTGAGTTTGAAATGTTTGAGACTGCGCTAAACAATTGTACCGGCTACTTTTAACTTGCAACCTGATTTTCAAATGAACGTTTAAGTAACTTTGATATGTCTGCCTTGCCTAAGAAGTTGGAGAATGTGTCAAATAAAAATGCAGATAAACGCTAAAACAAAAGTTCCACGGATTGTCTACGCATAGGAGGAGTAAATAGCATTGTTATTCTGCCCTACACGGTATCAAGAACACAGATCATACTCAAAGTCCATGAATGGGAATTAATGGACGAGAATGAGCACATAAAATTGCTGATGGCAATCATTGTCACATGGTTTGGGCTGCATCTGGAACCAGGGGTGCAACTAGTTTTAGAAGTCGGGGGACATAACCTGGTGGGGGTCCTCCCTCACATTTTTGGGTACATCTAAAGCTAATTTCCTCAATTTCTACTAAGGCTGTAGCAGACAAAAAAAAAACCTTGGTCGAGAAAGAGTAGTCTTTTCTTTCGACCAAATGATTGCCAAATAACAATGTGATTCACATTTTCAAATGGTCCATTTATATTTCTCAACGGGGCTATACATTTTTGGGTGATGTTTTTTTCTTGCCCGAGTAAGTATCTGGTGTTCAGCGAAATAACAACAATGTTTAATACAGGAGGCCTAGTCAAATAATTAACATCTAATAACATGAACCATTACTCTCTCGCGGGAATTCCACTACCGATCTGTATGTAGCCAAACAAAAGACAAATAAATTGACAAAATTCGTAAATGGAATGAAAAAAGTGTAGCATAGGTTGAGTTCTGCAAAACACTGTGTCCACTCTGACAATGAGAATGGTAAATGACTGTAATAATATTGAATGCATTAACAGAAATTATCGTAACCAAACAAACATCTTAAGATTAGACATTCTGGGAATTAACGGTAAATGTAGGCTAATGCTAGTGATATATGTAACGGGGATTTGATAGACACAGCAGACAATGCACACAATGAAGTTATGAAACAATGAATGCCCACGAAATGGCTCCTCAATGGATTTCACAGCGGACTCCTCAAAGGATTAGTCCACTGAGACAGGGGCAAATCAGACAGGCATCTCGTGTGCCATAGATATTTTTTTCCATTTGCATCTGCTTGACAATTTTTTTTCTTGTTTTCCATACAGACCCCTTTTGTCATACAGTATTCCATATTAGGCACCCAAACCGCATGGAATTTGCACAGTATTTTTTATTTAAGCTTTATTTAACGAGGCAAGTAAGTTAAGAACAAATTCTTATTTTCAATGTCGGCCAAACACGGAGGACACTGAGCCAATTGTGCGTCGCCCTATGGTACTCCCAATCACGGCCTGTTGTGATACAGCCTGGAATTGAACCAGGGTCTGCAGTGATGCCTCTAGCACTGAGATGCAGTGTCTTAGACCACTCTGCCACTTGGGAGCCTTAATCTTGTATACCGTTAAACTTGTAATAAATCAAATCTAGTGATGCATAACTTGACATTTCTGCCATCAAATGTGACATTGTGGGAGGATAACCAACCTTCAGATTAATGACAATGCATTTCTTAGCCACTATAAATGCTAGGTTACACAGTTTCTTCTAATAACAGTCTCCCGTATCATCATTTCCAATCAAACAAAAAGAGGGAGAAGGGAGAATCTGTAGACATGCTGAGATAAAAGAACATACTCCTGACCAGAATTCAGCCAGTCTTCACAAGACCATAACATATGCAAATATTGTGTTTGTGTTTTACACCTCCAGCAGAGGAATTATATTTCTGAGTGAATGATATTCAGATTCACTGGCATATAGTATGCTCTACGGAGGGTCTTAAACTGCAGTCATTTGTCTGACATTATATGAACATGACTGGGCATTCAACCATACCTGTATACATTCATCATCATCATAGTGTCTCCCAGTGTAAGGGCCGACGCCAGACAGGAGAAGCAGGTGCAGGGAGTCAGACATTTATTCGGGAACAGACAAGGAAACAAGACAGGAACAGCGTCGGAACACGGGTAACACGGACATGAGACAATTAATCGTGAACCAGGGAACAGAGCTTGGGCACAGACAGATATAGGGAAGGTAATGTCACAAGTAATTGAGTCCACGTGAGTCCAATGATTGCTGATGCGCGTGACGAGGGGAAGGCAGGTGTGCGTACTGATGGTGGCTTGAGTGCGTAATGCTGGGGATCCTGGCGCCCTCGAGCTACAGGGAGTGGAAGAGAGAGCAGGCGTGACACCCAGGTCTTCCTAACATTTTTGTTTTGACATGTTTTGTGTCATCTGTAAAAGCCTCTATCAACCCTTGATACAGTTTGGAAATGAACTTTGGAGGTTTGTCAGAATGCCTTAAAATAGTTTCAATATTTGAAACTTCTGGCTTGTCCAGTGTTTGCTGCACAGAGAGAATAAAGTGTTGTATCTGCCAAAGTTCACCTCAGCGCTGTCACAGACTGGTCTTCCCTGGTTGCTTGACCCTGCTGAGACCCCTGTCATCATCTGACCCAGCTGAGACTCCTGTCATCATCTGACCCTGATGAGACCCCTGTCATCATCTGACCCTGCTCAGATGAGGCATGACAAATAATTACCTTGGTGTACATTTATACATTCTATTATCAATGAATAGAATCAATGGTTCAATAATTGAAATGACCATCACTCCCAGATCCCAGACTGTAGCCTACCCATCAACTCCAGATGGAACTTTGTATCCATTCACGGATAGTTATAATAATATATAGTGAAAAATTCACCTGAGCTCCGTAGACTGGTCTTCCCTGGCTGTCTGATCCTGCTGGGACACCAGTCATCATCTGATCCTGCTAAGACATGGTGAGTATAGTGTTGTGTACTGACTGTGCACCATGACAGCGTAGCCTGTAGAGCTGTTTATACCATGTCAGTGTGAAAAGTCGTGAATTAGGTACGGAAACAGACAGATCAATAACGTTACATTGCTATGCTGAATTATAAAAACTCCCATTGGCCTGAAAAAAATGTTTGAATATTGGTCTTCAATCATTTGGTCGCTGGTTTCATCCTTTGATTCAGGTCAAGTGTGATTGAGGCAAAAATTACAGCTAAAGTTAGTGAGCTCGCTGGGTCATTCCAAAATTGGAGGACATTTTCTTTCCCACCCATGGAACTTCAAAAAATCCATGCCCAAAATACAAAACCATGCACTTGTTTAAATTATACTTGTCCTGAGACTAAATGTAAATCTAGTTGTAGAACAAGTGGTTCCAAAATGATTTAAAATACCAAATAGCTCAAGCACCCCCTAAAATGGCATTTTTCTCTTGTTCCACCTTCTTGATGACCAAATTGCACATCAAATATAACAGTTAAAATAAGTTAATAAATCTACTTTTTTTGATACGATTTTGTTGATATGCCTCTTGTAATTGTTAAAACAATTTGTTTCATCAACATATTTTAGCTTATATAAATGATGCACTGAAGTTGTGTCCCACAACATGAAGTTGTGTCCCACAGCCCTGTTACTGAAACCTACTTAGCCTGGCAGAGGAAGAGAAAAAACAGTGAGTCACATGAAGTCATCAAGCCATTTGCAAACACCATGGGTTGACCAAAGGTAAGTCCGCTCTTCTATTTTTCATATTTTCCCAATCTTTTCAGCATTGACTGAGTGTGTCACTAACCAACACAACCCTGTTACTCATATCAGAATAAGACAAATTCATTTCAGAGTTCTGTTTGTTACAAATGACAAAGTTTGTCCTTGACAGTAATGCCACATTCCACAGCTAGCATAAATTCCTGAGAAAAAAAACTAACATTAGCATTGATTTACAACCCTGCTACTATAATTTGTCAGGTCGTGAGGAAAGACGGACCAAGGCGCAGCTTGATTTGAGTTCCACATACTTTTAATCCAAAGTGAACCTACAACAAACATCAGCACTCAAAAAACAATATCCCACAAAGCAGGTCGGAGAAAGGGCTTCCTAAATATGATCCCCAATTAGAGGCAACGATTACCAGCTGCCTCTAATTGGGAACCATACAACTCACCAACATAGAAATAAAATGACTGGAACACCCCCCTAGTCACGCTCTGACCTAACCACCATAGAGAACCGAGGGCTCTCCATGGTCAGAGCGTGACGTAATTCAAGTAACAGTGTTGCACTACAGTAACAGGATTGTATCTCCTTCAGTTCACTCTGCAGGTGAAATGGATAAGTGACAATATATTTCTATGTTCTTTAAGGCAATGTGATGTTGGGAGGAAGAAAATGGAGGGCTGCTAAAGCTAAATGAAACAGGGAGCTGCAGAAAATACAAGATCAGTTGAGGAAAGTCAAACAGCGATCAGAAAAATACCGAAAGCGGCTCCAACAATCGAAAAAGGACAACCCATCTCCAGAATCCAAAGTCAACAAGTTGGTTCGGCAAATCTCGGACACATCCCTAAGGAGAAACCTGTTGTTTCATACAGCAGTAGCTGAGGAAGTACGTAACAAGTACACATTCAAAGAGGAAGGATCCTCCTGAGGTAGTACAGGTTAATTGGCAGAGGAGGTTTTTGGATTTTCAAGGAGGAGGTGGACAAAACTGGCAAATGAAAATGTCTACAGCTACCAGAGGAAGAAACACGAGGGGATTGCTGCCACCCTGAGATCAACGGTGAGATTATTATCTTTACGTGACGATGTCAGCAGGAACTGGAAAAAAGCAAACGGTGACAAAAGAAAAGAAGAAAATGCAGAGAAGATTAGTGGTGGATTCAATGAAGAACCTCCCTTTGAAGTTCCTGGGTGAGCATACCAACCTCCGTCTATCATACTCACTGTTCTGCACACTTTGCCTCTACTGGGTCGTGCATCCAACATCGGCAGATCGTGACACGTGCATGCGAAAACAACATGAAATTCTAGGCTTTATTGCCAAAAAGATTCACCAGATGCACATCCTCGACACATCCAATGTGGAGAGCCTGACACATGCCATCACAAGCAAGCAATGTGAGCAATGCACCAATAATACCTATGCACTCAAAAGCCACTACAGAGACACCGATCGCATCTCTTACCTTCAGTGGGCCACTGTGGACAAAGAGCACAAAAAATGATCCTGGAGCAGCCTCAAAGATCACTTTGAAAAAATAATTTGAATGCCCCCAAGAAGAGCTGGTGGAAACATCTAACGTTTTGCTCCAGAAGTCCAGGCGCCATCTCTATAACATCAGACAGCAATATGCTTTCTCACGGGCCCTGAAGCTGAACCTCCCTGCAAATTAATGTGCAGTCCATATTGACTGCTCTGAGAACTACGGCTGCAAGTACAGCGCTCAAGCACAAGCTGTTCATTTTGGTGCATCACACCAACAGGCCACTTTGCACACATGGAGGGGGCATCTGCCCCTACCTCCTGCACTGTATCGGCATCCAGGCTGAAGGGACTACCTGCCATATGGCAACACCTGGAGCCCATCCTGAGTGAAATCAGAGAGATATGACCAGATGTGACAACCATCTTTTTTTTTTTTTGCGACGGTCCTTGCACACAGTACAAGCAGCATGGTAATTTTGACCTCTTTTGTACTGACATTTTCAAGAAGGGTTTTACAAGAGGAACCTGGAACTACTTTGAAGCCAGTCGTGGCAAAGGTGCCCCAGATGGTGTGGGTGGCACATTGGAGAGGAGGGTCGACAGGCTTGTCAGCCAAGGAGTTCATATCCCCACGGCATTGTCCCTGTACCAAGCTCTGAGTGAGGGACAATCAAAGGTGGAATTGTTTTACATTCAGGAGCAAGCTGTGGAGGATGCAGTGAAAGAAAAGCCAGATGAGGCTCCACCGGGTGGTCACTCTTTCACCTGGGGAAAATTCTCTACCGCAACGTGAACTGCATGTGTTCTGCAACAGGGAATCTGGAGTGTGATTGCCAAAAAACACAGAGCTTCAGCTCTAATGCCACAGATGACCACATAGAAGACCCCATGCACAGCACACCCAAAGAAGTGCAGTGGCACAGTCCAGAGGTTGTGGGGAGATGCTGTGCCCTGGTGTATGACCACAACATTTGGCCATTGAGGGATGATCTCCTTTGGTATCCCTTTGAGGATGTGCTGACCCTCATTCCTCCCCCAGAGAACTTTACCTCACGCCACATGGACATCGCAAGTGAGGTATGGAATACTCTGGCCAGCCACTAAAATTAAATCGGTACATTATAACATCGGCTTTATAAAATATTGATCAGTTCATTACTATTTTTGATATGCTCATTCATTTTAATGCCAGGTTGTTGGCCTACTGTGATATGACAATTTTTTATTTTTGTCCATTGAATATTTGATCAGATCCAGTTTGTTGTCTTGTTGACATGTTTATTTTTTTATCATTCCTACTCATCCTGTTGATCCTTCTTCGAAAAGATATATACAATATTATTAAACAACATTCCTATGGTTCTGGGTATTATTTGTCACATTTATGTCATGATCTACAATCAATAGAAATGTAATCCATTCAACCCTGTTACTTTGAGCAACACTGTTATTCTAATTTCAACCCTGTTACCATAGCATTTATATTTAAATGATCTTAAATGATTTTTTCAGACCATGAGGGTTTAACCTATTGTTCTTTTAATAGTTTGAATGTTTATATGCATGACGTATTTGAGCAAAAATTTGAAGATAAATACTGAAATTAGTAGAATTTTTCAATTTGTTAAAACAAAACGTGTGACTATTGAAAAGTTGGGCAAGATAGATTTCAAAAGTTGCTTAAATTAATAATATAAGTCAAGTCTTATCTGAAATTAAATGAGCATTGAATGTGAATATACCTTTCTTTACTTAATGGTAAAGGATTTAAATCCTTTATTTATTAAACATTTATTAATGTTTAATAAATCCTTTACCATTAAGTAAAGAAAGTCACATTGAATACTCATTTAATTTCAGATACGACTTGACTTATATTAATTTAAACAACTTTTGACATTTATCTTGCCTGAGTATTCATAACAGGGTTGCGCCAAGCATAGCACACAACAAATAAAATATCTCATAAAAAGTGTACCTTTGATGCCTGAGCTGGACGAAACAAATGATTTGACAGTTTATTGCATTTTTTCATAAATACATAACAGAAAATTATCAAATAAAGGGTTCATTTTTCAAAATTGTTGATGCCAAAATTGTACTCCAATTCTGGAATGACCCAGCTAACATTAGCCAACTTTTGGCTAGCTCTAATAGTACATCAACTGGCAAACTATCCAAGTTATTTTACTTATGTTGAAATTGGACAAAAAGGCTACAAAACATTTCCATACACACAACAGCTGCTAGATGCTGCTACCTGACAGATAGCTAGGGGCTGGAGCTGGACTGGCTGTGGTAGCTACTAGCTAGCTAGTTCATTCTCTTCAGACAGAAAGAACGTCAGTTGAGAGGGGATGAAACATTAGCTAATGTCACATGTCAGTTACACTACTAGCTCAGCACTGGGAATAAATATTAATTATTTCTGTTAAGTCAAACAGTTACCTTGACAGCTACATCAGTCAAATAAAGAGCAGCCAGTTTCTTCTCTGCTTGCTTTTACTACTCAGAGAAAAAGCAAACAGCCTACCCAACCACTCTGAGGTGTCTGCATGGTACTCAAGCACAACTATGCCACTTTTTGTATCACAGTGAAATTATAAAAGTGTGTGTGTGTGTGTGTGTGTGTGTGTGGGGTGAGGATGTGTCATGTCCCCAGTGAAAGTTGCGCCCCTGTCTGGAACTATAGCTCTATCGAGGGATTTTCAGACTGTCTAGATACTATTGTTACACCAGATAATGTGATTAACTCCATACTTGGAGTTACAGGTTTGACTATTCAAATTGTCACCAGAGCGTTCAAGACATCTGGGAAATCGGGGAGAAAAAACGAGATCTGATTGGAAAAAATAATTTCGAACAGGAGTAAACTCTGGCATTTTTCTAGAGCTCCGACTTTCCGACCTGAAGATCGTTGACATCATGATTTGACTTTTTTTTTGTCTTGAAAGCCAATCAATAAGTAGACAAGATGGCGGTGTACACATTGTTGGATTACTTCATGGAGCAAAAAAATATTTTATTTCAATAATGGTGCATTTTCTAAATTAAAATGCACCATCTGCAACTGGACACTTCCATTTTAGAAGATATACGTTTGGCCGAATCGAGAATGAAGATGGTATCACCAATACCAGGTTAGATGAAAAATCTGACATTTTGATTTGGCAAACCTGTAACTCCCAGTAATGGATACCGCTCATCTTTGGTTAAATCACATTATCACTGCAGTGCTAGCTGTAGTTTATGCTTTCAGTACTAGATTCATTCTCTGATCCTTTAATTGTGGGTGGACAACATGCCAGTCATGCTGCAAGAGCTCTCATAGGCTGGAGGACATCCTCCGGAAGTTGTCATTATTACTATGTAAGTCCATGGAAGGGGGTGAGAACCTAGAGCCTCCTAGATTTTGTATTTAAGTCAATGTACCCAGAGGAGTACGGAAGCTAGCTGTCCTCTGGCTACACCATGGTGCTACCCTACAGAGTGCTGTTGAGGCTACTGTCGACCTTCTGTGCAAAATAGTGTATTTTAATCCATTATTTGGTGACGTGAGTATAGTTTTATCTAAAAAGGATAACTTAAGTGTTTTACCATTTACATTTTTATGAAATTCACTGAGGATGGTCCTCCCCTTCCTCCTCTGAGGAGCCTCTACTGCTCTGTGTCTACACATTCTCAGGACCTACAAGTTAATTTAACCACAAGATGGCACAGTCACGCAAGAGTTGACGCACTGGACATCCTCCCCTCAATAACGCGAAAATACTTGGCCCTACAGTGTGCTATGAAAATTATACAAATTGATTTGTAATTGCACTGTCCTGGTTCCAGTTAACAAACTACTAATTAAAATTGTTAGGACTACTTTGTAGTTTTATAGCACTATGATGGCAATTTAATTGACAGCGTCTGTAATCTACAATAAAATAATATTGTTGCAATATTTCATCTACCTAGTGGGCACGCTCGATTTACTCAGCTGAGCGCCGGGTCCCAAAACGTACCCAACGCGTGTACCTGGCAACTCAGTCCACCCAGAAAGCTTGACGAGCTAAATCAAGCTAAGCGGGTCAATTGAAAAAGAGTTTGCGCAGAAGCCCCGCCCAACCATTTCCATTGGTTGATTTGCATTGTTTTACTCCGTTCCCACCATCTGATTGGAGGCAACCCCAAGCAGTCATTGGCGCCTGGATGGGCTTTCCTTCCAGAAATCAACACGGTGAAAACAAGCAAAAAAGTTATTCGTGAGTTCTTGTTTTATTGTTAGTTCCATAGACTCCTGCGCCTAAATCTCCCCAGTTCTGTGAGCCACCGGGCTGAATCTGACACGAGACCACATGGGGCGTCAACTGACGAGACGGCGCTCTCTGAGCTGGGCTTACGAAGGTTGAAGAATAGGGAGCAAGTTGCCAGCAGAGTAGGCTACACTACCCGAGTTCTGCGAATACATTCGTTGCTGATGCCAGGTATGTTGTTCCGTTTCCAAGGACTGCGTCGCTGAAGTCACCGGTGGAGGAGGTAAAACAAATGCGCGGAACTAAGTTGGCCCCTGGCGAATTTTGGATGAAGAATTGTCAGAGGGTGTAGGCAACAGTTGTTTATGCTCAATAATTTAACAACATAGCTAGTTGTTCGGGGTAATTTAGTTCATGGAATTGATACATCGACTGAGTCAAGTGGAGAGTCTGTAGTCAAGGCTATAGACTCAACGACGGATCGATCCAAAATTTAGTTATTGGCTATTGTGCGTAATAGGCTTTTATAAAATGGTTTATCAGACCGATTCACTGTAAGTAAGCAGTAGGCTACTCATTCAGAAGTAGAGCTTCATTGCCCAGCTACCCAAGAATTTAGTGCGAGGGACAACCTCAGCATCCCCGCGATCGATCTAGCCTCCTGCGACAACACTGACGCAGATAGTCTTGCACTACAGTCTACTATTGTATCGCAGACCGGTGATGTTCCAATAATTCGGGATGTTCATGCGGATAATGCTTTGAAATGACATTTGCTCAATGATTGGAATGGAATACAAACACACTAGTGAGCAGATTGCCTCATCTCATTATCTCTGTGCAATAGTCACATCTGCATCTTAAAAATAACTGCTTGTCTCGTCTCTCAAACAACCACACAGTCTGGGACTCTAAAGATTTACAAGAGGGATTAAACATGTCCAAAACGCTTAAGAAGAAGAAGCACTGGTCCGGTAAAGTCCAGGAGTGCGCGCTATCATGGGGGAATGCGGAGGAGTTCGGCTCGGTTGTGGACGTACAAGGGGGAGCAGAGCTGGGAGAATTCCCATACCTGGGACATGTGATTACGGAGGCAATGGTCTGTCACGTCGGGAGGTTACCGAACATCGGGGACGTGCTTCTGGAAGTGAACGGCACCCCTGTCAGCGGCCTGACCAACCGAGACACCCTCGCTGTCATCCGCCACTTTCGGGAGCCCATCCGTATCAAGACCGTCAAACCAGGTATGTTTAGTGTTGTTATTACCGTTCAGAGGTTTTGCAGCCTAGGCCTCCTCTTCAAAGTTATGCATTTTAACATGATGTGTTTCGTAATATGGCGTACTTGTCGTACTATGGTAACCTTGGTCTGGTCTGTGAAAAATCTAATTGACCCCATACGTGAGCTGTGACAACATGCATTCTTCTAGTTAACTCTCACCTGCCCCAAAGTCCACTCAGATAATCACATTCAGAAGACTTGAATTGTTGTCTTGCCCGTACACACACTATGTGTTGTCCTTTCGGTGTAATCCTATTTGCCCAGGGCAGTTAATGGCCTGAGTCATAGCTGTGGGGTGAACTGGGACTGCACAGGGTCTCTGGTTGGAATGGAATAAATAGTCAAGCTTGTAATTGGGCTGCGTCTTTGGTCTCCAGGATAGTGGGAGGATCAGGTGTGTGTGGCCTTTATGTGTCTCCTAGACTGCTTATGTCAGTACATCAAGCAGTGTAAACTGGGTCATTCCACCAGTTCAGTGCCTTTTTGTTGTAACATCCTGTCATAAAGATCACATGTTAAACATGATTAAAAAAACAACACATTTTCTCATCTGAAGAGGTACAAGAAAAAAGACTGTGACAAATACAGTAACAGGGAGGACTGTAACAGGGTTGATGATTTCTTCTTAAGTGAGCCAGAACTCCCCATGGGGACTATAATCTTGTTGTGTGCAACAGGGAGGGGCAATTGAATGCAAGCTGCACATGAAACAAGGTGTGAACATTTCTAGCCTGTCTTTGTAACAGGGTGGACACGTTATGCTCGACCTGCTCCGTTTTCCACCACAAAACACCAGAAAATTGCACAAAAAAAAGACTAGGAATGGCTCACCTGCTTTTACACTGTTCACACTATTAGATGTTCAATGTTTCTTTTGAAAAACATATATTTAAAAAGGAATGGTTTCACCATATTAAAATGTGAGTTCAGTTCATGTAACAAGGTTGACCTTCAAACGAAGGACAGACTTAAAAGAATCACTACTCGCATGGATTTAATAATAATCTTCAGAGATAACCTTTGTCAAAGCAAAGCAACACAATAACCAGGGATTTACGAAGATGGTGAAACTTGAAGAGATTTTGGAATGAAGTGGGCAACACAGGGTTGACAGAGGGACATGTCAAAATGCTGCATTTTTAGCACTTTAGCAAATCTTCATATAAAAACAAAATAGGATTAATTGACTTCGCCGTGTGGTCTATATTAAAAGGCACTTCATTTCATCACTTCATAAATTCAGTTGGTACACCATTTCTACTTAGAAATATTAACGACCCAACTTCACTCAACGGAAACGTAGAGAAGTGGGAGACGTGGGGGTGAGGGAATCGATAGTTAGAATCGATAGTGCGCCTGTTATCTACCTTCTGTTCAAATGTGGGGTTTGGCAAACTGTTGCGCTTGATAGCCGTGCCAGCCTCTACACAGTGTCGCTATCCCAGCCAGTCTCTGTGTAGTGTTTATCTGTCTATCCTTCAGCCTCATGGTTAATTCACTCATCATCTATCTTTGATGGGGTCTCCATGCCTAGATGAGGCTGTCTGAGGATCCAATGTAACCAGGCCGGTGTGGTTGTGAACTCCAGTCCTGAGATGCAGGGCCTGGGTTACAGGGCTATAGACAAGTAGGGACTGTCACACTGTAGCCTGGCTAGTGGTAACCATGGCACCACTGCCCATCTGTTGGCAGCCAGTGAGTTTATGACAACAGACACCTGAACTACACTGTGATGGTGGGGCTGGCCTGAGCTCAAAAGCTGAAGCTGGGTTGGAATCGTTAATCTGTTGCTTTGCTTACTTGTTAAAGCTATACTTTATTGCTATCGACGACTGTCTTTGTACTTTGTCTTGTCGAAGCCGGTGGTGATGAATCATTTTCCCTTGAGGGATGGATTAAGTTCTACTACAACACATACACACCTGTATGCATAGAAGTCCAATGCTCAAGTAGAGTAATCTACAGTAACACATGATTGCATATCTTTGAGAATTATTGCAGTGTTGCCTTATCTCAACACTTCCTTACCCTCTTAGCTTGCTCAATGCTCTCCACCTTCTCTGTTGTTTTCTCTTCTCTCTGCGCTGCTTCCGCCTCCTCATCTACCCTCCTAGGGACATGCCTTCTCATTGGTTTTCTGTTGTCTTGTGATTTCTCTCCCCTTCATTCTATTCCCTCATTGACTCTTCTCTCTCTCCCTTCCCCAGTCTCCACAGCACCATGGGTCTATCTATAATACTCTGATAGCTTACTACATTATTGTACTGTTCCATTGACGTACATCTTCAGGATTGTGTGCAATCCAGATGCTGTGTTTGTGTGTAAATGAGTATGGGGTGGTTGATTAATACACCCTAAATTTGCACTGAAAGTGCTATGATCCCAGAAGAGCATTTCCCATCCCGTCTTAACTGCATATTCTAGCTATGAGCATTACATCTGTGGCTCTGAGCCAAACAGGAGAAGAGCCAATGTGATGCTGCTCTCTCTATCTTGCTGAGTGGCTCCAGGTCAGGATTGGAAACGTAGCACACGTCCTCTCTTTAAGTAGCCAGAGGCTGTGTCCCAAATCGGACCCTATTCCCTTTTTATAGTGCACTGCTTTTGATCAAGGCCCATTTTAGAAAAGTAGTGCACTATAAATGGAATAGGGTGCTATTTCTCCCTGGTTAAAAGTAGTGGACTACGGGCCTCCCGACTAGTGTAGCAGTCTAAGGCACTGCAGTGCTAGAGGCGCCACTACAGACCCGGGCCGCGACCGGGAGACCCGTGAGGTGGTGCACAATTGGCACAGCGTCGTACGGGTTAGGGGAGGGTTTGGCCAGCTGTGAGGTCCTTGTCCCATTGCGCGCTAGCGACTGCTTGTGGTTCCCGGGCGCATGCAAGCTGACTTAAGTTGCCAGCTGTACGGTGTTTCCTCCGACACGTTGGTGCGGCTGATTTCCGGGTTAAGCGAGCAGTGTGTCAAGAAGCAGTGCGGCTTGGCAGGGTCATGTTTCGGAGGACACGTTTCGACTCTCCTGAGTCCGTACGGGAGTTGCAGCGATGGGACAAGACGAACTACCCATTTGGATATCACGAAATTTGGGGAGAAAAATGGTTTTAAAAAATGAAGGAAAAATTTAAAGAAGTAATGCATCCAGTGTTATCCTGGAATCAAACCTGATTGTGTGATCTGCTTTTGTAAGCAGATCTACAATTAGACACGTATTTGTACCCCTTTACATATTCCACATTTTGTTGTTGCAACCTGAATTCAAAATTGATTCAATCCATTTGTCTCTCACCCATATACACACAATACCCAATAATGACAAAGTGGAAACATGTTTTTAGAAATCTTAGCAAATTTATTGGACATGTAATACATATCTCATTTACGTACCTACACACAACCCTGAGTCAATACATGTTAGAATCACTTTTTGGCAGTGATTACAGCAGTGAGCCTTTCTGAGTAAGTCTCTAAGAGCTTTGCACACCTGGAATCTTCAATCTCTGTCGTTGGGAATTGATCATCGCGAGACAACCATTTTCAAGTCTTGTCATAGATTGTCAAGCAGCTTTAAGTATAATTCTAACCCGGCCACTCAGGAACATTCACTGTCTTCTTGGTTTGCAACACCAGTGTAGTTTTGGCATTGTGTTTTAGGTTATTTTCCTGTTGAAAGGTGAATTCATCTCCCAGTGTCTGGTGGTAAGCAGACTGAAGCAGTTTTCCTCTAGGATTTTGCCTGTGCTTACCTCCATTCTGTTAAAAATAAAATAAAAATATCCTGAAAAACTCCACAGTCCTTAATAATAACAACAAGCATACCCTTAACTTGCTGCAGCCACCACTATGCTTGAAATTATGGAGTGTGGTACTCAGTAATGTATTGGATTTGCCACAAAAGTAAGACTTTGTAATCAGGACAAAAAGTTAATTGTGTTGCCACATTTTTGCAGTATTACTTTACTGCCTTGTTGCAAACAAGAAGCATTTTTTGTATTATTTTTTATTTATTTCGTACAGGCTTCCTCCTTTTCACTCTGTCATTAAGGTCAGTATTATGGAGTAGCTACAATGTTGTTGATCCATCCTCTGTTTTCTCATATCACAGCCATTCAACTCTGTAGCTGTTTTAATGTCATTGACCTCATGGTGAAATCCCTGAGTGGTCCTCTTCCTCTGGCAACTGAGTTAAGGTGCCTGTATCCTTGTAGTGATGAGTTGTACCTTTACACCATCCAAAGTGTAATTAATTACTTCACCATTCTCAAAGGGATATTCAATGTCAGATTTTTTTTTTTTTTTTTTGCACTTTGTGAGGCATTGAAAACCTCCCTGGTTGATTCTGTGCTTGAAGTTCACTGCTCGACTGACGGACTGTACAGATAATTGTATGTGTGGAATACAGAGATGAGGTAAACATTCATAAATCATGTTAAACACCATTGTTGCACACGGAGTCCATGCAACTTATGTGACTTGTTACTCAAATTTTGACTACTGAACTTATTTGTGCTTGTCATAACAAAGGGGTTGAATATTTATTCACGCAAGACATTTCATCTTTTGATTTTTAATTAACTTGTAAAAAAAAATCAAATAAAGTGGTGTACTTTTCTTCTTCTATTGAATCCATTTTAAATGAAAACTGGAACCAACAAAATGTGGGAAAAGTCTCGGTGTGAATACTTTACTTTCTGAAGGAACGATGTTAAATAGCCCAGCAGTGTCTCGTTATGATAAAACCATTAATGAGAGAACCATTTCACACTGCTTTTACAATCTCCAGCCCAGCAGAGTACCGCTGCAGTGTGGTGTTTAATGTGGTTTGTCTCACAGTGCTAGTTTTATGAGATGGCTGCTCTGTTTCAACCAGTCGAGGGTAGCTTTACCCAGCCAACAACGTCTGCAACTTCTGTCCGAAACTCTTAACACATTTCCGCTTCGATGGACAAAGTCTTGTATCCATTCTAACGGCTGTCTCCATACACTGGCAGGAAAGTCTTCCTCCTTACAGCATTGTTTTATCACCAAACACCATTTCATTATTTGTATTTGGGTAGAACGGTACCCCTTGTTCCCAGCTCACACAATGTCAGTAGGAGACAACACTACCAGAAAATTATGCTATTACAGAAGGCTCCAGCTAAGTAAATAACTAGTGTTGGTTGCCTTGTAAATGTCTGTCGCTCAGTGGGTTGTTAACCACTGTGACAGTAACAGCCATTGCACTGTCACACTCCTCCCAGTCGTCCGTTTTTTTAAATTAGATCAAATCAGAGTTTATTAGCCACGTACACAGTTTTGCTGATATCCTAGATATCCTAATGCTTATGTTTCTAGCTCCAATGCAGCAATAACTAGCAGTACAATACACACATTCTCCAAAAGTAAAAAAAAAAAAAGTTTAGCGATGATCAAATGTGTTCATTTGGGCGGAGGGGGGGGGGGGGGTATATAGCGTTGCCTCGGTGGTGCCTTTCAAGACGGAGAAGGTCACAGTCTTACGTCCGTCATGGTGCAGAGAGGCTCACTGACAACAGGCCTGTCACAGAGGGGAGTGATACCTCTGAACTTAATTGGCTTGTAACAACGTTCTGACGCTCTATAGCTCACCATGATCATGGACTATGGAATTGTTAGTCATTGTAATGGTTCTTATCAGCCCTTATCAGTCATGCTCCAGTGTTTGAGGTAGAAGCATTATTACAGTCTCCCCGGCCTGCTTAGACCGGTTAGAACCTTCTCCCTTTCGTTGTTGGCCCACTGCATTCCAGATTCAGATGGAACTCCACTTGATCTCGTCTTCGCGTGTGCGTCACAGGAGGCTTGTGAGGGAAGGACGGGTTCAGAGTCATTCCTGGATTGGCGTGAATGGGAGTGAATGGGATCAAGCACATGGAAACCACTTGTTTGATACCGCTCCCTTTTATTCTGTTCCCGCCATTATTACTATGAGCCCGTCCTCCCCAATTAAGGTGCCACCAGCCGCGTGTGTTACTTACGCCTTTTGGAAGAGGGAACACAACATCCTAATACACAACTCCCCGTGGAGTGAAAGAGATGTGACTGTAGGTGCGGGTAAGGATGACAGAGGCAGAGAATATTACCACTAACAGGAAATGTATTTCCTTAAAACGGTAATTGTCGGGAAAAGGGTCTGGATGGAACGAAAGCAAAGAAAGTAAAAGTTAGTCCCACCTCCTTCCTACCTATTCTTAGCACCACCTGGTGCACTAACCAAAATACAGGGGGTGGTCCGCCCAGGTCTTACCTACTGTGCATAGACAGAGTACATACTATGGGTATATGTATGCCCGCAGGCCTGTTGCCTAAACACTCCCAAGGTGCCATCCTCTTCCCCCCTGGGAACGAATGAAACAGAATAAGTCACCAAACTCTGTGAACAATTTGAATAAACTAAAAACACTAAGTCCTATGGCATACACATTCCTCTGCAGGACCGGCTATAAAATACTTTACAACAACTTATACTGGACAACAACCAACACAGGCCATCAAAGAAGCTCTCCCCTAACAAAGGAACACTGGCTTTTCAAGCTGCAGAAAGAGTCGGTAATTGCAGACAGCTGTATCTCCTAACGAGAGGGCGGGGTCAGATCTCCAATCTGAAATGGGGCCGACCAATCAGCTGCAACATACCAACCCAAATCAATACAGAAACTGGGGAACGTAACAGTGTGTGTGTGTGGTATTACAGGCCTGACGTGTTTCATTCCCTCCTACCGGCTGCTGTCTCTGGGCTCATTCCCCAACCCTGTCACTCTCCTTCGCCCGCCATCCCACCATCCAATCCGCCCGTCTGTCCGACAGCTAGGCTGTCAGTGGGGAAGGAGGGAGGGAGGGAGGGAGGGAGTGAGAGCGAGCGGATGGGTGCGCGGAGGCCCCAGACAGCAGCAGCTGCTGTGAATACTAAAGCATCCCCCCTCCTTCTTTCCATCCCTCCCTCTCCGCCCCTGACACGGCCGACTCCTGCAGCAGCTCTCGCTCAGTACTAAGGTGATTTTTATATAGGCTGTGTTCCAGGTCATCTTTTATTGTTGTCGCATTCCAGGTCATTTGCATTGCAGTCGAGCTACGCAGACTATCAGATCTGGTCGGGAGAAAGTGTTTTAACTTCGAGCACATCTCAGAAGATTACTGTGTTTTTCATTTGCTTCCTGAAAAGTTCTAGAAACACTTTTCGTCATTCTCCAGACATCGAATCATCTGCGCAGTGTGCAATAGAGACGGCCTGGAATGTGGCCCGTACTTCAACTCCTCCGTTTCCACATTACAGAGCATGAGAGACCCACTGAACCCTCTCACAGGACGAGAGGAGGAGGAAAGGGAACCAGGGAAGACATAAGAGGCTCTATGGTGCCAGTCTATTGGCCCAACACTTGTCATTCCCATCAAAGCTGCGTAGCGTTTAAAAGACATTCCACTGTTGTTTGTTTGCCTGGCAGGGAACAGACTTTTAATAACTAGTGGCGAACCGGACAGCGTGTGTGGGAGCCCGCGTTGGAAACCTAACAAAGATGCAGAGTGACACGGGTGTCCCGGGCACTTGTTATTTATCCCTGTTTTATTGTCCTGTCTGTCACTTTGAGACCGTCAGCATGGTAATGAATAGGACCGGCAGCAATGATGACGTTTTAATATGATCTGTGGTCTTTTCTAACAGCCACATTGTCCGAAGGGGGGGCATGACTTGGCAGGCCGGGTGTTTTACAGACAGAGGAGATGTCTGCTGCCTACACTAATGCCCCCTTAATTTCCCTGACCGAGGGAGTGGAGTGGCCGTGCCACGGTGTGGTGTCGGCGGTAGCAGCCGTGTCTCTAGGTACGTAGATGCCTGTGGAAGTGCAGTACAACACGCGCACGCTGTCTCTTGTCTGTTAATTGACCCCATGCAGTGAAGCATCATGGCTGCAGTTTATTCCCCTGGAGATGAGGTGAGGTCAGCCTTGTAAATGGTCAGTATAAATAACACATTCTGTCACAGGGAACATTATCCCCAAGCTTAATGGTAAAGCGTAAGAGTCAATGGCCTGGGAATATAATGCAGCTGTTCTGTTAAGACAATGCATCCTGGGGCAGATATCTAGTCACGTAGGGAAATGTTTCTCTTTTTCTTTACCTCCCTCCAGCCGTGGACAAACAAACGGGGTCTGTCATTCCCCTGTGCAGCAGAGTGAGCTCTGTCATGGACACCCTGATAAGCAGCTTTCAGGCTAATGGCTTGATGCTTGGAGAGACAGGTACACGGTGGGAGGCTGGGGGTGCTATCACAGCGCGAGCAGCAGTGTGAAGATGTGCCTTTTTGAGCAGTGACGTCGACCTCGGACAGAAGCACACAATGATGAATTTCTGTTCATCTCATGAAGGTGGTGACAGACTGTCCTTATTCACAGCCAGATGCTTTTAAAGGGAGATAAGGAAGTGGAGAGTGGAAGGGAAACAAAGGAGGGAGAGCAGGGAAGATTGGATGGCGTGTGCACTGCACAGAGGGGCGGATCTCAAGTAAGATGATCACTTTATTGGTCAATTGCACAAAAGGTCCAATCGAAAGCTTTACTGCTTTTATAAACAATTTGAAACCTCTAAAATGGTATTTGGAGAACACCAAAAACAAGCAAAATTTACTCCAGCCATTATCACCTTGGCTGCTGTAGCTTCATTCCCCTCAGTTGATAAGCGACATAAACATTCTACGCACTAGCTCAGCCGCTGGGATTAAAAACTCACATTTAGTTTCATGTCAAGTCAAACAGCAGTTACCGAGCCATCTTCCAACTCTGCACTGTTTTGAGAGGAAACTTGCGCTGTTCACTGCAGCCAGGACAACAGCCTTCCCGCCCACTCCGAGGCGTCAACGTGGTCCTAAAGCCAACATCTTGACTGGAGTAGTGTAGAGAAGCTAGCTAAGCTAGTCAGCTTCAGCTAGCTCGACTAATTTATGCCACATGCTGCGCTTTCTCCCCAACTCCATTCAGATGAAACAACTGCCTACCTGTTGGTTGTTCCTTGTAGCCTAGCTACTCCTTCTCATTCAGATGAAACAACTGCCTACCTGTTGGTTGTTCCTTGTAGCCTAGCTACTCCTTCTCATTCAGATGAAACAACTGCCTACCTGTCGGTTGTTCCTTGTAGCCTAGCTACTCCTTCTCATTCAGATGAAACAACTGCCTACCTGTCGGTTGTTCCTTGTAGCCTAGCTACTCCTTCTCATTCAGATGAAACAACTGCCTACCTGTCGGTTGTTCCTTGTAGCCTAGCTACTCCTTCTCATTCAGATGAAACAACTGCCTACCTGTCGGTTGTTCCTTGTAGCCTAGCTACTCCTTCTCATTCAGATGAAACAACTGCCTACCTGTCGGTTGTTCCTTGTAGCCTAGCTACTCCTTCTCATTCAGATGAAACAACTGCCTACCTGTCGGTTGTTCCTTGTAGCCTAGCTACTCCTTCTCATTCAGATGAAACAACTGCCTACCTGTCGGTTGTTCCTTGTAGCCTAGCTACTCCTTCTCATTTCACACACTTTTTTTATTCTGTCATTTTATTCCATCTTGCATTGCATTAGTGAACTGTCACTCCCCTTGTACTCATTGAGCTTCTTTGCCGGTTTGATTGGCCAACATGAACAACAAGCTACATGTGAATGCTACCAGTCTTTTTATGGGGCGCACCATGCACGTCATAACTACATTCAAGTGTGTTTTATTCAATTCATAATTTGAAACGTCAAAGTTCCTTATGCAAACAAAAATAATGAACAATGAACACAATTGCTTTTTTTCTATGGCAATTTGAATGCACAAGATCCTGAGGCCCATTGCCGTGCCATTCATTTGCTGCCATCACCTCATGTTTCAGCATCATAATCTCTTTTGAAGGAATCTGTGATCAACAGATGCTTAGCTGTATTCCTAGTCATGTGAAATCCATAGATTAGGGCCTAATGAATTAATTTCAATTGACTGATTTCCTGATGAATTGTAACACGGTAAAATCTTTGAAATTGTTGCATGTTGCATTTTTTAAAATATTTTTGTTGTGCGTGACAATGTCACATGGATATTTTAATTGCATTAAGAAAAAGGCCTTTTCGGTGTTAAAATGATCCTATTTATTTAATACTTGCACAAGTATTCAAATACTATTGTCCGTTCGGATATTCTAGTAACCGTGCAGATCGCTAGTATGAAATGCCGCTATTGTCCAATTTGGTCTGACTCCCGAGTACGAGATGACCTTCTACACTGCAGAGGCACCGAGGGTCATTGGGAGCAGAGGCAGCTGGCATCTCTGCCCACATAATCTCCTGACCAGAACGTTTCCCATGGAAGTAGATGCAGAGATTATAGAGGGATCAGAAATGCAAATATACAGAGCGAGGGAGAGGATGTGACAGAGGGTGGGGTTGCTTCTCTGTACACACACACACACGTCTATAATAAAATTAGTTTTGACTCCTCCCCAGCCTGACTAACACTCCCCTCGACACCCCACCACTAGAGAACAGGCACAGTTGGCTCTTTGGTTTCATAATATCTGCAAATAACTCTCTCAGCCCTCCTTGTGAGCCGCCAGTGAGCGCACGTGCATAAGAATGAGAAATTAAGGCCGAGATGAGGATTATTTCTTCAGTTCTAGTGGCCTTTTGAGGGGAGATGCAATTAGAACGATGGGATTTGTGGCGCTTTTCATTCCTGCAGGCTGGGGCTTGATGTTGTCATTGATTCTCCTTTCCTCAGTCATCATTCTGATGTCCACAGATGTTCCTTATTTACCACCCACCCTGTCCTGCTCTGTGATGTTGCAGGTGTTCCGCCCTGCTGGTTGTATTTTTAGAGCTCTTTTTGTTTTCTTTGATTCATTCTCCCGCTCTGTTCTCTTTCTCCGGGATTGGTTGGTGTTGTTAGGGAGAGATGGGCCCGAAGCTGTCTTTGTCTGGCCCCGCGGCTTCCTGCTTGCTTTGTGCTCCTCCTGACTGTGGTAATAAAACCACTGAACTACAGAGAGATGGTTCTCGATCTCAGGCCTGGCAGGGCCGTGTTGGACCACGGCCCTGCCCCATCTAGGCCTCTCGATTGTCTCTGTGGTCTGTGCCAGGCTGCCAGCTCAACCCACTCAGCTGTTTGTCACTGCCACTCTACCTTGAATAATCGATTTGAGTCACTCTGGTGGCGGTACCCATGGTTTCCTCCAGGACCAGAATCAAACAAAAGAAAGCCACATCAGCCTACCTTCAAATTAACCACCACCCGCTCAGGACCTCGGACTGGAGCGAAGGTTCAGCTTCCAGCAGGACAATGACCCTAAGCACACAGCCAAGACAGCGCAGGAGTGGCTTTGGGACAAGCCAGTGCCGCGACTTGAAACCAATCGAACATCTCTGAAGAGACCTGAAAATAGCTGTGCAGCGACGCTCCCCATCCAACCTGACAGAGCTTGAGGAGATCTGCAGGGGAGAAACTCCCCAAATACAAGTGTGCCAAGCTTGTAGCGTCATACCCAAGACGACTCGAGGATGTAATCGCTGTCAAAGGTGCTTCAACAAAGTATTAACTAAAGGGTCTGAATACTTATGAAAATGTGTTTTTGCTTTGGGCTATTGTGTGTAGATTTGAGAGGGGAAAAATACAATTGAATCCATTTTAGAATAAAGCTGTAATGTAACAAAATGTGGAAAAAGTCAAGGTTGTCTGAATACCTTCTCAATGCACTGAATCTTTTGTCACCCTCTGAATGAGACAAACACACAATCTGTATTTCAAGGCTTCAAAATCCTTCTTTAACACCTCCTCTCCACAGATTTTTGAAGTGCTTTTAACAAGTGACATTAATAAGGGATCCTAGACCGATCAAGTGAATCCAGGTAAAAGATATGTTATGGAAAGATTAGGTGTTCTTAATATCTTGTATATTTCCTGGTATTTTTATAACACAATGCCCACTTAACCTGGAAGCCAGCTGCACCAATGTTTTGGAGGAAACACAGTACAGCTGGTAACTAAAGTCAGCGAGCATGCGCCTGGGCGCCACAAGGAGTCACGAGTGCTCGATGGAACAAGGACATTCCTGCCGGCCAAACCCTCCCCTAACCCGGAGGACGCTGGGCCAATTGTGCGCCGCCCCATGGGTCTCCTGGTCGCGGCCGGCTGCAAAAGAACCTGGACTCGAACCCAGAATCTCTAGTGGCACAGCTAGCACTGCGATGCAGCGCCTTAGACCACTGCGCCACTCGGGATCCCTGTCCTGGTAGTTTTAAAGGGTCTCTTTCACATTTCATTGGTATGTTGTTGTCTACCATTGTGAGCCGGCAGACTGGAAGACAACATGTTGCGACAGCACACACAACCTCTTTATTCAGTCCACGATTTGTCATTTCCTATTCTTCACTAATAGGCACGACCCTCCTGATGAATTGCAGATTGTTTTGTGGCTGCAGCTGTTGTCAGCTCTGATTTGGGCCCAGTGCCAACCATGAGAACTTTTAAGGGTGATGTGATGTCTGGTTATATTGTAGCATGCTGGCTATCCTGCCTATTGCATCCTCATAAAGTCTCCCACTGGACAGATGAAGGAATTAGGCCACAATTTGCACCACAGGATGGACACAAGTACGTACGGTGGAAAAATGGTTAATGCTGCCGGACCGCAGAAAATCGAAGGCTCTGGGAAAGGAAAGCTCCACTCAGATTTATTATTACCAATCTCTATGGGGTTACCTGGAGTCAGTGTAGGACGTGAGCTTCATTTCTAAAACCTGTCATGTCATTGGATTGGTGTATTTGCCGGGGGAGACAAAAATACTGCAGAGTCCCAATGCTCCAGTTAGATAAGTGTCCTCATCAGAATTCATGGATGCCAGAAATCCTGCTCAGGCCATTTGGTTGGCCTTGCATTTGAGGTTTTCTAACAGCTTATTGATCGGTCCAATCTCAGCCTGTTAAGCCTGCATCCATAGCATAGCGGTAGGACCCCTGGTCTCCATGTGGAAGGACACACACACACACACACACACACACACACACACACACACACAAAAACAATAGTGGAGCTGCAAAGAATTCCTGATAGCAACAGGGTTAATTGTGTGTTTTCTCAGCAAGTATACACTGACTATACCAAACATTAGGAACACCTTCTTAATATTGAGTTGCACCCCCCTTCACGCAGAACAGCCTCGATTTGTCGGGCATGGCTCTAATGCTTCCCACAGTTAGGTCCACCATCAATTTGGGTGGTGGACCTAATTTAATACATGCGGGAAACTGTGGCGCGTGAAATGGGTGCGGCTGGGAACTATTACCATACTCCGTTCAAAGACACTTAAGTATTTTATCTTGGCACATACACGATCCATGTCTCTACTGTCTTAAGGCTTCAAAACCCTTCTTTAACCTGCTTCCTCCCTTTTTATCTACACTAACTAAAAGTGGATTTAACAAGTGACATCAATAAGGGATCACCAGACAGACCAGCTATTCTTAATGTTTTGTATATTTCCTGGTAGTTTTAAAGTGTATCTTTCACATTTCATTGGTATGTTGTTGTCTACCATTGTGAGCCGGCAAGACTGGAAGACACACAACCTCCTTTATTCAGTCCACAATTGTCATTTCCTGTTCTACACGGCCCTCCTGATGAATTGCAGATTGTTTTTGCTTCTGAAAAGAGGAGGCCTTTATATAATCAGATGAAAGCACAAGGCTGGATGGCCTCTCTGTAGCTCGAGCTCAGTTCAACTTCACAGGGCCCCTCTTCACAAGCAGCACTCCTCAGTACCGGGGCCTCTAAGGGCCTTTTTAAACTCAGTAGTCCTTTTGAGATTGGCCCTTTTACAACTGTATTGGTCAAAGGGAGAAGATGAGAGGTGGCTCTATGTATTGTCCCTGTGATTATGTGACTGTTGGAGTGCCCATTAACAGTTCTCATTCAGCACTTCTAATGCTGGAGAGACTGGGGATCCGGATCACTGATTGCCTCGGCATATGATGGCACAGCATGAAAACCATTTTGTCTTTCATGCACCCTCCACAGACGGCACACTCTTTCTCTCTCCGTCTATGACGGTGTGGATCCTTCAGATGTGTTGACTTGTCGGGAACTTACATGCACTGTCTAAGACAACCTGTCACGGTTGGATGACCCAATGGTTGTTCCAGGAGAGCCATGTCTCCCCCCCCCCACGTTCCCTCCTCTTGATCATTGAGTCTCTCTGCTCTCCTCGTTTCCCCCGCGAGAGGATTCTAGTATTGTAAGCAGCATATGTACATTTTGCCTTTAATTGACTTTTTATCAGCAACAATGTGTCACGAGAAATAGATCTGTCAGCACTGATGGCAGCAAGTGAGTTCTCCCAAGGTGCTTTTCAAAAAAGCCCTTCAGATATAATTGTGTACGTGCCAAGCAGTTTTAACACATAGCGTTTTTTAAGGACAAGCTGGAAAATGTCACACTACTTGAAGAACAAGAAGCATTACTGTAGTATCTGCTAGTTTATTATTATATGTAAAGTGATTTTAAACATTGCACAGACAACAATGACATGCCTTGTCTAAACATGTTTCAGAGTACTGTAACATAAGTCCCCGTGTTTGTAAAAATATAGCTCCCTTGCATATCATGAGTACAAAGACGAGACTAATATTTGTGGGGAATTAAGTCATGTAAGGAATGCAGATATTTAGAGTTTGATGGCGGTGAGAACAGAATGTGCTTCTGGGACGCTGTAGTCGACACAAGAGAAGTGTATTGTTACCAACAGGTGTTCTGGCAGCCAGTTCACATTGTTTCCATTTGGCTGTTGGAGCTGTGAGGAGCACAAGATGTCCTCTATTTCACTGAAACACGGTCTTACTTCTCAGTAAGTAAGTAAGTAATTCTCAGGAAAAGGAAACGTGTTTTCCTCTGTACTTTTAACTGTATTCTCTCATAATAAGCTCCAGAGTGTGTGGGAGCAGCCTCTTTTCTTTGTTGAATATCATAGCGACAAGCTGCCACACAGTATTTGACCCAGGTATACAGATCTGAAGTGTTGTGATTAGACGTCGACCGATTTATGATTTTTCAACGCCGATACCGATAATTGGAGGACCAAAAAAGCTGATACCGAATAATTGGCCGATTTTTATTATATATAACAAAAAAAATGTATTTGTAATAATGACAATTACAATAATACTGAATTAACACTTATTTTAACTTAATATAATACATCAATAAAATCAATTTAGCCTCAAGTAGATAATGAAACATGTTCAATTTGGTTTAAATAATGCAAAAACAAAGTGTTGGAGAAGGACGTAAAAGTGCAATATGTGCTAACGTTTCAGTTTTCGGCGAAACAAATGATTCACATCGCCATTGTATTCGGGTTGAATGGAATCAAGTGACTAAAAATAAATGAGGGAATCGTGAACATTCATTTTAAGAAATAAGATTTCGATGTAGCATTTTCTTTTGGATTATGTGGCTTGTTTTGTAGATACTTCCAGTTGATTTGATGCTGGTCAGTCAGCCTTCAAAGTAGACGCTTGTAAGGTAGCTAAGATAAATGTGACCAAACTAGAAAAGGTACATTTTCATGAAATTTTGTGGGCTTGCTTCAGCTCAGTAAAACGTTTTGTAGCCTACCATGGCCGTTCGATACATTTGAATGACCTAATTATTTAAAACGGCATATAAAGTATGCGGTGGTAATGTTGCGGTGTTTTACATAAAGGGTGGTCAACCATCCTCCCAGGAGAGCTAATGGGTGTGCAGGCTTTTATTCCTGTCCCCCTCTGACAAACCACATTTTGGAAGTGAGCTGCTAAACCGGACCTTGATCAACTGGCTCTGATGTGTTTGAGCAGAGCTTGACCAGAAGCCTGTACACCCAGTAGCTCTCCAGACTGAGGGTTGACCACGTGTTTTATACATTTCCGAACGGGTATTCTACTTTGGGAGGCCCTTCACCCCCCCCCCCCCCTGAGTCGATACAATATTACGCTAACTTTTTATGCGTATATAGCGACGCCGCCCATTGTTGGTCATGGAAATTTGGTTATAACTCATGAAGTCATGGAAAGGTCATGAAATTCCATCTGTGTGTATGAACCCTGTAGAATGACGACGTTTATCTGTTTCTCTGTGACCGCCGGCAACGTAATAGTTAATAGCCTAAAAAGTTTGCCATGTTATAAACAAGTGAAGCAAGGATGCATAAAAAAACTGAATTATATAATAACTAGATTATTAGGCTAAGTATTGACCTGCACTTTTTGTACACACTTTCCCCCTATTTTTAACTCACAGAATTCACTTATGTGTATTAAAGTAGTCAAACGTTTAGTATTTGGTCCCATATTCCTAGCATGCAATGATTGATATGGAGCTTGTGACATTTGTTTTGGTTGTGTTTCAGATTATTTTGTGCCCAATAGAATGTATTGTGTCATTTTGGAGTCGCACAAATATTATTATAGCAGGGGAGGTTAGCATGATTTTATTTTGGGGGGGGGGGCGGCGCTATAATAATTGTGCGTCATTCAGAAATATCCGTAATCATGGTAGCATCCACATTAATGTAGAAGTGTTGTTATTTACAGTAAAAGTGATTCCAAAATGACACTACATGATTTACCATTAATTTAATTTCACTGATGTGGCCACAACACAGTAAGGGAATATGGTCAAACAACTAAAATAGCCAGCCAATGCAAATGCGGTTATCTGGTGTTTTTCAAATGTGATTTTTCCTCATTGGAAACTAGTTAAACAAGGATCCACTTAGGTGTGTAAACAGAATGGTCTGAAGAGGTCTGCCGCCTCTAGAGCCACAAAAGCTGTAGAACTGGACCACAGAAGCTGTAGAACTGGGCCACATAAGCTGTAGAACTGGACCACAGAAGCTGTAGAACTGGGCCACAGAAGCTGTAGAACTGGGCCACAGAAGCTGTAGAACTGGGCCACAGAAGCTGTAGAAATGGGCCTGAACTGCATTCCAATCCCTCAGAAACAAACCTGGTCAAGGCTGGGTATCGGTCTCTGTTTACATACCACTTAGGTATGTAAACAGATTGGTATGAAGAGGTCTGATGCCTCTAGAGCCACAGAAGCTGATGAACTGGCCCTAAACTGCATTCAATCCCTCATAAACAAACCTGGTCAAGGCTGGGTATTGGTCTCTGTTTACATACCACATAGGTATGTAAACAGATTGGTGTGACGAGGTCTGCCGCCTCTAGAGCCACCGACGCTGTAGAACTGGGCCACCGACGCTGTAGAACTGGGCCACAGAAGCTGTAGAACTGGGCCACAGAAGCTATAGAACTGGGCCTGAACTGCATTCCAATCCCTCATAAACAAACCTGGTCAAGGCTGAGTATGTCTCTTACCTGCCCCCCCGTCCCCCTCTCTATCGGTCTCGGTCTGTCTCTCGCTTTCTGTTTCTCCCTCTCTTTCTTTCTCTCTCTCTCTCTCTGACCTGGTTGAAGCACTCAGGAGGAAATGAGAGCGGCAACAGTGTGGCCGGGAAACAGCAATGACTGTAGCTGTAAAGCAACAGGGAAGCAGCCCGTCCGGTCCAAGGCTGATTTGAGGAGAGGACTATTAGGGTGACGTCCTCTGCCAAGACTGCAAATGAGCTCTGTGTGTTTCTGTTCTGTGGGGCTCCTGAGGGTCTGGGAGATGAGCCCAGCTCTTTCACTGATTCAACACTTCTGCTGACAGACCGAGGCTGGCAGCCTCTACGGCTTGGCAGAGCAGAAGGGACATAGGCGCAGTGATGGATAAAGTTGAGATCCTTCAAGACAGCCAACCTCTCCCGAGCTCTGTCCTGGAGAAGTGGCTCTGGACATACAGTGCCTTCAGAAAGTATTCACACCCCTTGACTTATTCCACATTTAGTTTCCACTAGTGATTTGACATTTTTGGCCAATACCGATATCCAATATTTTTCTTGCCCCCAAAAAACAAATACCAATATTTAAAAAAATTGCAGCCTTTTAAGCATTCTAGTACAATTAAATGGTTAACACACACACATGGACACAGCGGTCTAAGGCACAGCATCTCAGTGCAAGAGGCATCACTGTAAATAAACATTTGTTCTTAACTGACTTGCCTAGTTAAATAAAGGTTACACACCACACTGACCAAAAAGTTGTTTTGTTGGCATTTAAGTACAGCTGAAATCAGAAGTTTACATACACTTAGGTTGGAGTCATTAAAACTAGTTTTTCAACCACTCCACAAATTTCTTGTTAACAAACTATGGTTTTGGCAAGTCGGTTAGGACATCTACTTTGTGCATGACAAGTTTATTTTTTTACTGACACAGACAGATTATTTCACTTATAATTCACTGTACCACAATTCCAGTGGGTCAGAAGTTTACATACACTAAGTTGACTGTCCCTTTAAACAGCTTGGAAAATTCCAGAAAATGATGTCATGACTTTAGAAGCTTCTGATAGGCTAATTGACATCGTTTGAGTCAATTGGAGGTGCACCTGTAGATGTATTTCAAGGCCGACCTTCAAACTCAGTGCCTCTTTGCTTGACATGATGGGAAAATCAAAAGAAATCCGCCAAGACCACAAAACAGATTATAGACCTCCACAATTCTGGTTCATCTTTGGGAGCAGTTTCCAAACACTTGAAGGTACCACATTCATCTGTACAAACAATAGTATGCAAGTATAAACACCATGGGACCACGCAGCTGTCATACCGCTCAGGAAGGAGACATTCTGTCTCCTAGAGATTAATGTACTTTGGTGCGAAAAGTGCAAATCAATCGCAGAACAACAGCAAAGGACCTTGTGAAGATTCTGGAGGAAACAGGTACCAAAGTATCTATATCCACACTAAAGAGTCCTATATTGACATAACTTGAAAGGCCGCTCAGCAAGGAAGAAGCCTCTGCTCCAAAACCTCCATAAAAAAGCTAGACTACGGTTTGCAACAGCACATGGGGACAACGATCGTACTTTCCTCTGGTCTGATGAAACAAAAATGGAACTGTTTGGCCATAATGACCATCGTTATGTTTGGAGGAAAAAGGGGGATGCTTGCAAGCTGAAGTTGTGGGGGTGCTTTGGTGCAGGAGGGACTGGTGCACTTCACAAAATAGAAGGCATCATGAGGATGGACAATTCTGTGGCTATATTGAAGCAACATCTCAAAACATCAGTCAGGAAGTTAAAGCTTGGTTGCAAATGGGTCTTCCAAATGGACAATGACCCCAAGCATACTTCCAAAGTTGTGGCAAAATGGCTTAAGGACAACAAAGTCAAGGTATTGGAGTGGCCGTCATAAAGCCCTGACCTCAATCCTATTAAAAATGTGTGTGCAGAACTGAAAAGGTGTGTGCAAGCAAGGAGACCTACAAACCTGACTCAGTTACACCAACTCTGTCAGGAGGAATGGGACAAAATTCACCCAACTTATTTTGGGAAGCTTGTGGAAGGCTACCCAAAACGTTTGACCCAAGTTAAACAATTTAAAGCCATTGCTACCAAATACTAATTGAGTGTATGTAAACTTCTGACCCACTGGGAATGTGGTAAAATAAATAAAAGCTGAAATAAATAATTCTCTCTATTATTCTGACATTTCACATTCTTAAAACCAAGTGGTGATCCTAACTGACCTAATGACAGGGAATTTTTACCTGGATTAAATGTCAGGAATTGTGAAAAACTGAGTTTAAATGTGTTTGGCTAAGGTGTATGTAAACTTCCGACTTCAACTGTAAGTCCCCATTACCAGTAAAACATAATCAAAACCTATTTCTTTCACATACTTGCTGTGCTGTTTCGTTGTTAATTTGTTTCATTCTCAACCAGGATTTCTATGAAACATCCTTTGGGTCTTTGTCTGTCAAAAAAGATACATGTTAAATAACAGAAGTGTCTAACACCTATTTGACGTGTCAAATAAGCTTGTTGACCAATCAGGACCTGAATAAGACTGTGCATCAGATAAGTTAACATGTTCATACATTTTTTACTTAGTTATTACATATTGATTACACGGTCACTCATATTTCATATGTCATAACGATTCATCGATACGTATGCTTTGATGCTTGGTAAAGTTGTCTCGCGCACCTACAGTGCTGGTCATTTAAAAAAAACCTAGCTAGCTCATGGATACAAACAATGTTCTTCCCCAAGAACATGGCAAAACGACATCTGCTTCAGTCGCCATATGGTTAGCTTGCTAAGTATATAGCTATGTGTCAAAATCTAAAATAACCCTAATTTGTAAGACAGTTCTTATTTGATTAATGGATGTCGGACCCATCTATGTGAAGCTAGCCACAATAAGGATTAGCCATAATGGTGTACTTTTGGATTCCTAAATAAGCAACCAGTGTATAATTTGCCTTGTGTTTTAGGTTAATGTCCTGCTGAAAGGTGAATTTCTCTCCCAGTGTCTGTTGGAAAGCAGACTGAACCAGGTTTTGCGCTAAGATTTTGCCAGTGCATATCTCTATATTTTGTTTCTTTTGATCATCAACTCCATAGACCTTGGCTATGACAAGCATACCCATAACATGATGCAGCCACCACCATGCTTGGAAATATGAAAAGTGGTACACAGTGATGTGTTGTTGGATTTGCCCCAAACAACGGTTTGTATTTAGGACAAAAAGTACATTCCTTTGCCACTTTTTTGCAGTTTTACTTCAGTGCCTTATTGCAAACACATTTTAACATAACATTTAACACAATACATATTTTGCGATATTTGTATTATGTGCAGGCTTTCCTTATTTTCACTGTTATTTAGATTAGTATTGTGGAGTAACTACGATGTTGTTGATCAATACTCAGTTTTATCCTATTACAGCCATTAAACGGTGTCCTTCTCCTTTGTAGTGACTGGGCCTATTGATACACCATCCAAATTGTAATGAATAATTTCACCAAGCTCAAATGGATATTCAATGGATATTCAATGTCAGTCACCTGTCTAGGTGCTCTTTGTGAGGCATTGGAAAACCTTTCAATTACTTGTTACTTTTATTTCTTCTTCATATCCATATTCTTTAAAACGGCGTTGTTGGTTAGGGGCTCGTAAGTAAGCGTTTCACTGTAAGGTGAAATACCTGTTGTATTCGGCACATCTAACTAATACGATTTGATTTGGTCTTTGTGAGAATTTGCTCTAAACAATGATAAAGTTTACTATAAACATAAATAGACTACTAGCATAATGTACATTCCATGATCCTATCACTGTACTAATATTCAGCCTGACCGACCTCCCTCCACTGTACTGATATTCAGCCTGACCAACCTCCCTCCACCAGTTGTCCATATTCTACTCTGGTCTATGTAAAGTGAGACCTGTGTTGTCCTCACCACTCACACTGAGGCCTCCAGCTGACTAGGCATTTCGTGACAGACTGGTCACAGCATGGCTCTCCCAGGGAGGGAAGGTCTCTACACCTGGCTGTCCCCCCCACTCTGCCAAGATCCAGGAGGGCCCGGCTGCCTGTCAAAGCCCAATTTATCTCCGCCCCACAGAATAGGTATCCTCCATTGCTAGTAGGTACACACATAATTGAATGGTGTATGGAGATAAGATTCTGGCAGACTACTGGCTGAGTGAGTTTCAGGTCTGCACTCTGCAGTACCTGTGTTTCTCTCTCTCTCTCTCTCTCGTTCTCCCTCGTTTGTTCCATCAGCCTGTTTGTTTGTTTACTCTGATTTATGGTGGGGGTTTATCGCAGCACTCCAGCATGTGCCATGATATGTAAATATGTGACCAGCTTTATTGTCTCCAAGCAAATAACAGCGTTAGCCTGAAAGTTTGTATGCATGATGATGATCATGGCCCTCAGTCACTGCTTCCTCACCTCCTTCCACTGCTATAGGCTAGCTGACATTCCTGTGTGTGTGTGTGTGTGTGTGTGTCTTCTGTAGCTGACATTCCACTGTGTGTCACAGCTCAACCCAGGGAGTTCGGGGCTTATGTTTCACTGTTGTTCAGTTGACAGAGCAGAAATGTGCTCTTCTTCTGTTTGATCATGGTTCCTCAGGCCCTTGGTGTTGTCATACACTGAGACAGCTGCACACTTGGCTCTTGCCCCCTTCTGTTCTCCTGGCTTGGGAGAGTTCACAAATGAGGTCAGAGTGAACCAGCCTCTGGCTGACACACACACACAACCCTCTCCCCCTGCCCTCCTAACACTGGTCCTCCTCAGCTAACGATCTGCCCCCACTCCCAGTCCTGGTTGTATCTATTATTGTGATGTGCCTCCTATTCATCCATCATCCCCCTGCTTGGTGATACGGGGTGGTAAGGGCCCACTCTCTGTCCTCTACAATGCTCTGTACAATGCTCTCTCTTCATCCCTCTGTCCTTATTTGTGTGTATCTCAGTTACGAAGGAGCCGCCGACTGGATGCAGAGATGAATTTGGGGGTCCGTTCCACTCCATTGACTGGAGAGATTGGTACAGTACTGTACAATGAGAGATGGGGAGGAGGGTTGGTGACAGGTTGGGGCATGGCAGGAGTGCCCCTCAGTAGCCTGGTGAACCCAGACTGAATGCTGCGTTGGTGGTTTATCCAGGCTAGCCCCTCAGGGTTCATCTTAACAAACTGACCAAGAACCATCTGTCAGCCCAACATCACGATGATGAAATATATTTATCTTATTGATCTGAAACCCTACCTCCTTCAGAGAGTATATTAACTCTTGAAACTCCCCATCCCGGATCCGGGATTGTGACTAAGCCTCAGGCTCATTAGCATAACGCAACGTTAACGATTTCTGAAAATCGCAAATAAAATTAAAATAATGCGTTTGCTCTCAAGCTTAGCCTTTTCTTAACAACACTGTCATCTCAGATTTTCAAAATATGCTTTTGAACCATAGAAATTGACTAATTTGTGTAAGAGTATGCAAAGCTAGCATAGCATTTTGTGTAGCATGTAGCACGCAACATTTTCACAAAAGCCAGATAACCAAATAAATAAAATCATTTACCTTTGAAGAGCTTCTGATGTTTTCAATGAGGAGACTCCCAGCCACATACCAAATGCGCAGTGTTTCCTGAAAGCGTCTGTGTGTAGGAGAAATCGTTCCATTTTCTACATTGCGCCTGGCTACCGAAACGAACCGAAATGCAGTCACCTACAACGTGAAACTTTTTCCGGATTAACTACATAATATCGACCGAAACATGGCAAACGTTGTTTGGAATCAATCCTCAAGGTGTTTTTTCACATATCTCTTCATTGACATGCAGTTCTTGGAAGCTTGCTTCTCTCTCTGTGCCCCATGGAAAAATACTGGCAGGTGACTTTTGCGCACCAATTTCGGCGCAGGACACCGGGCGGACACGTGGTAAATGTGGTCTCTTATGGTCAATCTTCCAACGATCTGCCTACAAATACGTCACAATGCTGCAGACACCTTGGGGAAACGACAGAAAGGGCAGACTCATTCCTCTTGCGTTCACAGCCATATAAGGAGATCATGAAAGACAGAGCCTCAAAAATCCTTGTCATTTCCTGGATGCCAAGTCATCTTGGTTTTGCCTGAAGCTCACGTTAAAGGGCACGCACAGAGAAGATATTTGTATTTCTGGACACGTCAGAGTGTTTTCTTTCGAACAGTAGCAATTATATGCATAGTCGAGCATCTTTTTGTGACAAAATATCTTGTTTAAAACGGGAACGTTTTTCTTCCAAAAATGAAATAGCGCCACCATAAGTGTAAGAGGTTAAATACGGCCTCTGTCTTATTTCACCCATAATTCAATGAGTTTCCAACTAGCACTGACTTTGCTGATAACCTCTTTATTGAGGAAAAATGTACTGTGATGCGTGGTCGTCTCACCTAGCTATCTTAAGATGAATGCACTAACTGTAAGTCGCTCTTGGGTAAGAGCGTCTGCTAAATGATGGCAATTTTGTAGGACATGGAATCGAAGATCAATCCACTCGTTTCTCCTTGCTTGAAAAACTAGACTGCCTCAGCGGATAAGGAGGAGGGAGAACTAGAGCGGGAGGGGTGTGGAAACACTGAACGGAATGGACTCTGGCGTCATTTGACCTATACAGTCTCATGTAAAACTCCGTGGTTACACTTCTCTGTCACTCTCTCTTGAGGCAGGTGTGTAACTGTGCTATCAGCCACGACACAAAACTAGCCGCACTTGTTTGTGGGTTTCGGGGAGTTTCTTTGAGCATTGTGTTTCCTCTCTATCCTGTTTTTCCAGATCTGATGTCGCCATAGACACACACAGTACTAGTAACGCCATTCTTGCAGAAGGCTGTGAGAATTGCCAGGACCCGCGGCTCTGAAAGACTGTTGTGACACTCAGCGGCCATGCATAGTTTTCTCTTTTCTCCACTGACACCACACAAAGCTTAGGGAAAAAAGTATCCAGCCGTCTACTCTAACCCACCACCAAGAAAACAATTTGTGCCAGTTTTATTTATATATATATGTGTGTATGTGTGTGTGTGTGTATATGTGTGTATGTGTGTGTGTGTACTCAGCAAAAATAGGAAGTCCTCTCGCTGTCAACTGCGTATATTTTCAGCAAACTTAACATCTGTAAATATTTGTATGAACATAACAAGATTCATGGAATAATGTGTCCCTCAACAAAGGGGGGGTTTGCAACATCCATTTTAATTGGGAGGGGGGGGGGGGGGGGTTCACGAAGAAATCAAACAACTCAGTTGCAAGTTGTGTCATATAACGGCAGCCTAACGTCTCAATCATGGTGTAACTAATGTGTCCTGTAGTGTTAGCAGTGTGTCCTGCTGTACTGGGGGGGATCTGGGTCTGTATTCACAATACATTTCAGTAAATGTGCTAATCTACGATTAGCCCCCCACCCTTCCCCTCTTTATTATAATTTGAAAGGCAAAACTGATCCTACATCAGCATTCTTTGTAAGTACTGGCCGAGGTCTGGAGGGCAACAGCAGGGCATTTGTCTGGACCTCGGCACTCTGTATGCAATGTAGCCCATGATACAGTATGCATGGCCCCTTAAAATCCGCAATGCGGAGAACTCGGATGGAATCCAGACATTAAAACGGAATTCTAAAATTGTCGTGTTTATTAAATTAATTAATTTGCCCAAGTTTATCATAAGACATTAACGGAGTGCATCTGTGATTTGTAGTTCCTGCCACTTTCTGAAGAACCAATGAGAATTTCCCCGTCTGTATATTTGCGGTGTGCGCATCTTTCACTTTCTGTAGCCGTTAGCGATGATGCTAATACACTCTTCTGGTAGATGGAAAGGCTTTCCCAAAACCTTCTCAATTAAATGTTAACTACAAAGTAGGCCATGCTTACCTTGCACTATAATATCATGATTATTGACATAAATCCAGTGGGTATTTGTTTTGCAAACTCTACCATCACGTGCGCTACAAAACACAGCTAAACAACAGCCTCTTGCTAGGTGCTCACTGAAATTCTGAAAGTAACTACACCCAAAATTGAAATAAAAATAAATCCCAGACCTCAAAAGTGGTCTCCTAATGTTGTTTTTAAGCATGGCTGTGGACTTACAACCTCCAATTAGTTGTGTTTCTATTAAAAACGTGTGATTTTGAGAGCGGAAATCTGAAAAGTCAGGGGAAAACAGAAACCTGGAAAAACAAAACCGAGAACAGAATTTGGGGAAAAACGTAATCGGGCAAAACATTTAACAGATTTTTTTTTTTTATGGCCCTAAGTATGGCGTATAGTAGGGTCATTGTGTGTGTGTGTGTGTGTGTGTGTGTGTGTGGACACAGTCCAGTGTTCAGGGACATGTGAACAAAGACACAGACCGAGGCCAATTATCCAGCTACCATGAACCCTGCTGTCTGTCACCCTGGAGAAGAGAAGAAAGGGCTGTCTGATTACCACAGCACTGCAGGTGCCTTCTGTTCTAACCCTATGCTTCAACACACACTCCACGTCACGCAGTCAGTGCACTTACCTCTCAGGCACCCATTTATAGGAATGTGCTTGATTGAATGTCACTAGCTGTGGTGGCACATGCCAGATTGTGTATCGTTGGAGAGGCTTGGGGTGTGTGTGATGCTGGGTTGAATGAATCAAGGATGTTCACAGCAGTGTGGCTACTCCCAGCCAGCCAGTCGCCAAAGTAGCAGCAAAAGATGGGGATGGCTCAGACAGACAACCCTCCCCTCCCTCCTGCTGGAGAAAACTTAGCCAGGCTCCATACCGGCTTGGGGAGAGCTAGAGTTGTCAGGAAACAGCAACAGGGGTAACATACGCCCAAATGACTTCAATTGTATACAACCACAAGGAAATGTCATGACATTTTGTGTCTACTGCTGTGATTAGGGTAGATCTAGTCACTCAGCCATGTCTCTATGCCTCAAAGTACCATATTGTTGTAAAGTTGGCTGGTGTGACTGACTGAGGAGTGTGCGTACTGCGTCGGGAGTGCACTTTGAACAGCTGCTGTTTTAATGACTCAGATTTGTGCTCTGATATTTTTCTCCGGCTTGGCCTCATGAGGTTTATAAGTGTATTGCTGTTCAGTCAATGGGCCTAACAGAGACACGGTAGTATTGGGTGTAGTGACGGTGTGTGAGCACCAAAGCCTTTCTCTCGATTCTTTCAACTGACCAAAGTCCAGTGCTGCTCGAAATCCAAACAACGGTGATGAGTTTAGTCTCGGTTGGTTCTGAATAATTCAGCTCACGCTTGAGCCAATTTGCAGACTGGTTCTAACACATGTCAAATTCTAGCGAATGCAATCAGTTTTGTTGTTCTTCTTGACTTTGGAAGTGTGAGAATAAGCTACCTCTGACCCCACACACCCTCATACTCACATTTGTCCTTTTTGGTCCCTTTACAGCCAGTAAACATGGACTGTGTCAACATTCCTGTGAACCGAAACCAAGCACTTGTGTTTACCTACATTACAGTGGCTAGGGTCCACACACGACCACACCACTGTACCTTAGCCAACATTAGTATTTTGAACATCAAATAGAGAAGTTGATATTCCTGAGTAATCCAAGTCTGTCCCGGCAATCTTACTGCAAAGTTGAGCTCAAAGGAAGCACAGTAAGTACAAAATAACCCAAAGCCCGAAATTTGGCTGGAATCAGCAAGGTACATGGGCTCCCAAGTAGCGCAGCGGTCTAAGGCACAGCATCTCAGTGCTGGAGGTGTCACTACAGACCCTGGTTCGATTTCAGGCTGTATCACAACCTGCTGTGATTGGGAGTCCCATAGGGCGGCACAGAATTGTCCCAGCGCTGTTAGGGTTTGGCCGGGGTAGGCCGTCTTTGTAAATAAGAACTTGTTCTTAACTGACTTGCCTAGTTAAATCAAGGTAAAAAAAATATATATATATATAAAAAAAATGCCAGAGGACATAAAAGTCACAGTAGGTGGTTATGTACAGGTTTATATGTGAGGGGAGTGCGGGTTTGTAGGAAGATTTGGCCTGTGTCATTGGAAAAGTGTGATGTGTAAGTGAGTAAGGAAAATGGGTGCAAATGCCAGAGCCCATGTGTGTCTGAGAGCAGGAGTTGTGACCGACCGAGAGTTTTACTCTTGCGCAGATATGGGATATACATTTGAAATATATCGTTTTAATGAAGTTTTTATAGGCCTACTGCAAGTAGCCTACGGCGCCACGACGGAGAGGTGGACGTGGTCAGAGGCCTTCTAAAGCAGCGCCGCCCCCTCGAGAGTCTGATCCTGCCTGGCAGGGTTGGTCCAAAAGCCAAAGCCCCCGGATGGGCGAGCGTAATATACAAGGATTTTCTCAAAGCTGCTAATGAGAACCTTAACGACCTCGTACCTAGCTGGTAGGAATCCTGGTGGAGTACTCCACCCAGGTAGTAGCAGTGCTGGCACCACCGGCTGCAGTAACACATGGGGAGGAAGTCCATATATTTTTCCATGTACTCAAAGGTTCGTTATTAACATGTTTTAACCACACAATTGGTAGACTATCAGATACTCGTTAAGAAGATCTCATTTCAATATTACTGAAACGGGACCCATATGGTAAATCTAAATATCCAGTCCACCTAAAAAAAACTGGAGACCCCTTACACTTCAGTGTTGTGATGCCAAAATCCTCGCAAAAACCTGGAAGAGGAAGCCTAAGTATTGTTGTCCATTTAGTTTACTCCAATTATTGGAGGGGTGATAGGGTTAGGGGGAAATAATAGATGCAATATATACATACATACATACACACATACACACACACACACACACACACACAGACACACACACTACATTGTTAATGTTGTAAATGACTATTGTAGCTGGAATTTTTAATGGAATATCTACATAGGCGTACAGAGGCCCAGAGGCCCAGCAACCATGTGTTCCAATGGCACATTGTGTTTGCGAATCCAAGTTCATCATTTTAAAAGGCTAATTGATCATTGCAAAACCCTTTGCAATTATGTAAGCACAGTTAAACTGTTGTCCTGATTAAATAAGCTAGTTTAGGCTAGTTGAGTATCTGGAGTAGAGGTCGACCGATGATGATTTTCCGACACCAATACCGATTATTGGAGGACCAAAAAAAAAAAGCCGATACCGATTTAATCGGCTGATTTATTTATTTATTTATTATTATTATTATTTTTTTACATTTATTTATTTGTAATAATGACAATTACAACAATACTGAATGAACACTTATTTTAACTTAATATAACATTTACATTACATTTAAGTCATTTGGCAGACGCTCTTATCCAGAGCGACTTACAAATTGGTGAATTCACCTTATGACATATAATACATCAATAAAATCAATTTAGCCTCAAATAAATAATGAAACATGTTCAATTTGGTTTAAATAATGCAAAAATAAAGTGTTGGAGAAGAAAGTAAAAGTGCAATATGTGCCATGTAAGAAAGCTAATGTTTCAGTTCCTTGCTCAGAACATGAGAACATATGAAAGCTGGTGGTTCCTTTTAACACGAGTCTTCAATACTCCCAGGTAAGAAGTTTTAGGTTGTAATTATTATAGGAATTATAGGACGACTATTTCTCACTATACGATTTGTATTTCATATACCTTTGACTATTGGATATTCTTTTAGGCACTTTCGTATTATTGCCAGTGTCACAGTATAGCTTCAAATCAAATCAAATGTTATTTGTCACATACACATGGTTAGCAGATGTTAATGCGAGTGTAGCGAGATGCTTGTGCTAGTTCCGACAATGCAGTAATAACCAACAAGTAATCTAACTAACAATTCCTAAACTACTGTCTTACACTGTGTAAGGGGATAAAGAATATGTACATAAGGATATATGAATGAGTGATTGTACAGAGCAGCATAGGCAAGATACAGTAGATGGTTTCGATTTAAAAAAAGGCATTGATGTTTATGGTTAGGTACACATTGGTGCAACGACGGTCCTTTTTCGCGAATGTGCACCGCATTGATTATATGCAACGCAGGACACGCTAGATAAACTAGTAATATCATCAACCATGTGTAGTTAACTAGTGATTATGATTGATTAGTTTTTTTTAAGATAAGTTTAATGCTAGCATACAATTTACCTTGGCTTCTTACTGCATTCGTGTAACAGGCACGTGGTTATAGCGTTGGACTAGTTAACCGTAAGGTTGCAAGATTGAATCTGACAAGGTAAAAATCTGTTGTTCTGCCCCTGAACAAGGCAGTTAACCCACTGTTCCTAGGCCGTCATTGAAATTAAGAACGTGTTCTTAACTGACTTGCCTAGTTAAATAAAGGTGTAATAAATAAAAATTAGGCCAAATCCTTGTCCAAAAATACAGATTTCCGATTGTTATGAAAACTTGAAATCGGCCTAATTAATCGGTCGACCTCTAATCTGGAGCATCAACATTGGATTCGATTACAGCCTCAAAATGGTCAGAAACAATGATCTTCAGAAACTCGAGAGTCTATTCTTCTTCTGAGAAATGAAGGCTATTCCATGCAAGAAATTGCCAAGAAACTGAAGATCTCGGACAACGTTGTGTACTACTCCCTTCACAGAACTGCGCAAACTGGCTATAACCAGAATAGAAAGGGGAGTGGGAGGCCTCAGTGAACAACTGAGCAAGACAACAAGTACATTAGTGTCTCTAGTTTGAGAAACAGATGCCTCGCAAGTCCTTAACTGGCAGCTTCATTAAATAGTTCCCGCAAATCACAACGTCAACAGTGAAAAGTCTCAACGTCAACAGTGAAAAGGCGAATCAGGGATGCTGGCCTTCTCGGCAGAGTTGCAAAGAAAAAGCCATATCTCAGACTGGCCAATAAAAAGAAAAGATTAAGATGGGTAAAAGAACACAGACACTGGACAGACGATGATTGGAAAAAGTGTTATGGACAGACAAATCTATGTTTGAGGTGTTCGGATCACAAAGAAGAACATTTGCAAATGGAGGAGTTCTTTGACGAAAGCAAAGTTTGAAGGACACAATTATTTCAATTTAAAAATCATTATTTATAACCTTGTCAACGTCTTTGACACTCTTTCCTATTCATTTTACATGGAAATCAAGGACATTTCTAAGTGACTCCAAACTTTTGAACGGTAGTGTATGTTTAAAATAAAAAATATGGGGGATTGGAAATGATGCAGACAAATTACAATGATCGAAAGAAGCTACAATCTATATTAAAACTGATCTAACCCTTTAAAAATAAAGGATTGTGCTGGTAAGGCAACTCCCCCTACTGTGGTAGCGCAAATTCCACAGTAGCAGAATGATGCTGAGACTTGATTTTTCACTTTAAAAACAGATTTACATGAACATTGCAGATCTAATGTTTGGTAACGATTAAGTTAAAACTCGACGGTAGAAACATGTAATGTCCTCCTTTTGAATGCTTGGGTATTATTCTACACAATGGCTGTTGTTCTAATGAGCTCCGCCACCAAACAAGACCACATTTGGTTGGACCGCGTCACTACACACCTCATTTCAAGGGAAGGTTAACTTTTCATAATGTGCTCAGAGGCCAAAACTCTCATTGGTGAAATGAGCGTTTTTTTGAAGTTGTTGTCGCTTTGAAATGATGTCGAAGAGCAGATGATGTTGCGCAGGTGATGTAAATTGAAGTGCGTTCTTTGAAAGTTGGAACCTGTAGTATTCCCTCTTCTCTCTTCTGCTTTGACTCCTATTGTGGACCAGCCTCACTATACGCTGTTGTGTTCATTCAGCTTGGTGAGTGGCATCCCCAGTCGTCTCCAGGCTCAGCTTGGCACCAGTAGGCAGCGATGCGAGAGTGACAATTGTCTCTATTGGATAACAATCTCCACTAAGTGTGTTCGTCTCCGACTCACCATTCTGAAATGGGCCTGCTAGTATAGGGAGACTGGAGAAATGGGGTGTGCGCTTCAGAGGCTGCAGTGGAGGTGCTATTTTAGCCATATAACCTGGTGAAGAATGCAAGCGTTTTATTAGACCTGGCCCCAGGTCAGCCTCTAGCTTGTTCAGCTGTCAGGCTTGGAATGCGTGTACAGGAAGGAGTGTGTATACAAGAGTTTTTAAAGGGCACCGCCTCTTTCTCACACACATTCAGAGTTTCATTCAGCCCTTCAAGTTAGTTCAGTGTGCCAGCGGCCAAGTAAAGTGGGTCACACCTTGTGCCAGCCAAACACTCGATCAGTGCCTCCAGGCAATATGTCTTACATCAGACTGGGTACATTCACTCCCAAAACTTCAGGAAATGTTTCTTGTGAGATTGGTAAGCAACCAGGAGTGGTTTGTTGAAGGTTATTGTTCTCAATCCTGCCGTCTCCCATGTCCTGGTAAAGGCATTATGGAAGGAGGAAGCAGACTGTATTCTAGAGAGTGTGTGTGTGTATGTGCGTGTGTGTGTGTGAGAGAGGTGGCGCAAATTGCGTGCCTGGCTGGCTCTTGTGTCAGGGGAAGAACAACAGCAGTGTGTTAGCAGCAGATGCAGCTCCCTGGAACCCCAGCTGTGCCGTTAGTTAAAGGACCCCTCCTCCCCCACTCCAACACACACACACACACACACACACACACACACACCATTCACTCATACATCACTACACAATGACTTTGCACTGTGCTTGCTGAACTGTCAAGAAGTGCGTGTGTGTGGGAAAGGGCGGAGACATGAGTCTGCAGTTTGTCTATCCGTCTGTCTGGAGAAGTTTGAGCATTCATCCATGGGCTTCAAGTCTAAGCTTTTAGTGCAGCAATGTGAACTGAAGAGGCCGAGTTGTCCCTGTTTTTGTCTCCTCCCCTTCTCCCTCTCTTTCTAACTAGTTTTGTGAAGCCCAGGCTGTCTCCTCTCCTTCTCTTTCTAACTAGTTTAGGGAAGCCCAGGCTGTCTCCTCCCCTTCTCCCTCTCTTTCTAACTAGTTTAGGGAAGCCCAGGCTGTCTCCTCTCCTTCTCTTTCTAACTAGTTTAGTGAAGCCCAGGCTGTCTCCTCCCCTCTCTTTCTAACTAGTTTAGTGAAGCCCAGGCTGTCTCCTCTCCTTCTCTTTCTAACTAGTTTAGTGAAGCCCAGGCTGTCTCCTCCCCTCTCTTTCTAACTAGTTTAGTGAAGCCCAGGCTGTCTCCTCTCCTTCTCTTTCTAACTAGTTTAGTGAAGCCCAGGCTGTCTCCTCCCCTCTCTTTCTAACTAGTTTAGTGAAGCCCAGGCTGTCTCCTCCCCTTCTCCCTCTCTTTCTAACTAGTTTAGGGAAGCCCAGGCTGTCTCCTCTCCTTCTCTTTCTAACTAGTTTAGGGAAGCCCAGGCTGTCTCCTCCCCTTCTCTTTCTAACTAGTTTAGGGAAGCCCAGGCTGTCTCCTCTCCTTCTCTTTCTAACTAGTTTAGGGAAGCCCAGGCTGTCTCCTCTCCTTCTCTTTCTAACTAGTTTAGGGAAGCCCAGGCTGTCTCCTCTCCTTCTCTTTCTAACTAGTTTAGTGAAGCCCAGGCTGTCTCCTCCCCTCTCTTTCTAACTAGTTTAGTGAAGCCCAGGCTGTCTCCTCCCCTTCTCCCTCTCTTTCTAACTAGTTTAAGGAAGCCCAGGCTGTCTCCTCTCCCTCTCTTTCTAACTAGTTTAGGGAAGCCCAGGCTGTCTCCTCTCCTTCTCTTTCTAACTAGTTTAGGGAAGCCCAGGCTGTCTCCTCCCCTTCTCTTTCTAACTAGTTTAGGGAAGCCCAGGCTGTCTCCTCTCCTTCTCTTTCTAACTAGTTTTGTGAAGCCCAGGCTGTCTCCTCCCCTTCTCCCTCTCTTTCTAACTAGTTTTGTGAAGCCCAGGCTGTCTCCTCCCCTTCTCCCTCTCTTTCTAACTAGTTTTGTGAAGCCCAGGCTGTCTCCTCCCCTTCTCCCTCTCTTTCTAACTAGTTTAGGGAAGCCCAGGCTGTCTCCTCTCCTTCTCTTTCTAACTAGTTTTGTGAAGCCCAGGCTGTCTCCTCCCCTTCTCCCTCTCTTTCTAACTAGTTTAGGGAAGCCCAGGCTGTCTCCTCTCCTTCTCTTTCTAACGAGTTCAGTGAAGCCCAGGCTGTCTCCGCCCCTTCTCCCTCTCTTTCTAACTAGTTTAGGGAAGCCCAGGCTGTCTCCTCCCCTTCTCCCTCTCTTTCTAACTAGTTTAGGGAAGCCCAGGCTGTCTCCTCCCCTTCTCCCTCTCTTTCTAACTAGTTTAGGGAAGCCCAGGCTGTCTCCTCCCCTCTCTTTCTAACTAGTTTAGTGAAGCCCAGGCTGTCTCCTCCCCTCTCTTTCTAACTAGTTTAGTGAAGCCCAGGCTGTCTCCTCCCCTCTCTTTTTAACTAGTTTAGTGAAGCCCAGGCTGTCTCCTCCCCTCTCTTTCTAACTAGTTTAGTGAAGCCCAGGCTGTCTCCTCCCCTCTCTTTCTAACTAGTTTAGTGAAGCCCAGGCTGTCTCCTCCCCTCTCTTTCTAACTAGTTTAGTGAAGCCCAGGCTGTCTCCTCCCCTTTCTTTCTAACTAGTTTAGTGAAGCCCAGGCTGTCTCCTCCCCTTTCTTTCTAACTAGTTTAGTGAAGCCCAGGCTGTCTCCTCCCCTTTCTTTCTAACTAGTTTAGTGAAGCCCAGGCTGTCTCCTCCCCTTTCTTTCTAACTAGTTTAGTGAAGCCCAGGCTGTCTCCTCCCCTTCTCCCTCTCTTTCTAACTAGTTTAGGGAAGCCCAGGCTGTCTCCTCCCCTTCTCTTTCTAACTAGTTTAGTGAAGCCCAGGCTGTCTCCTCCCCTTCTCCCTCTCTTTCTAACTAGTTTAGGGAAGCCCAGGCTGTCTCCTCTCCTTCTCTTTCTAACGAGTTCAGTGAAGCCCAGGCTGTCTCCTCCCCTTCTCCCTCTCTTTCTAACTAGTTTAGTGAAGCCCAGGCTGTCTCCTCCCCTCTCTTTCTAACTAGTTTAGTGAAGCCCAGGCTGTCTCCTCCCCTCTCTTTCTAACTAGTTTAGTGAAGCCCAGGCTGTCTCCTCTACCTCTCTTTCTAACTAGTTTAGTGAAGCCCAGGCTGTCTCCTCTACCTCTCTTTCTAACTAGTTTAGTGAAGCCCAGGCTGTCTCCTCCCCTTCTCCCTCTCTTTCTAACTAGTTTAGTGAAGCCCAGGCTGTCTCCTCCCCTCTCTTTCTAACTAGTTTAGTGAAGCCCAGGCTGTCTCCTCCCCTCTCTTTCTAACTAGTTTAGTGAAGCCCAGGCTGTCTCCTCTACCTCTCTTTCTAACTAGTTTAGTGAAGCCCAGGCTGTCTCCTCTACCTCTCTTTCTAACTAGTTTAGTGAAGCCCAGGCTGTCTCCTCCCCTTCTCCCTCTCTTTCTAACTAGTTTAGGGAAGCCCAGGCTGTCTCCTCTCCCTCTCTTTCTAACTAGTTTAGGGAAGCCCAGGCTGTCTCCTCTCCTTCTCTTTCTAACTAGTTTAGGGAAGCCCAGGCTGTCTCCTCCCCTTCTCTTTCTAACTAGTTTAGGGAAGCCCAGGCTGTCTCCTCTCCTTCTCTTTCTAACTAGTTTAGTGAAGCCCAGGCTGTCTCCTCCCCTTCTCCCTCTCTTTCTAACTAGTTTAGGGAAGCCCAGGCTGTCTCCTCTCCTTCTCTTTCTAACTAGTTTTGTGAAGCCCCGGCTGTCTCCTCCCCTTCTCCCTCTCTTTCTAACTAGTTTTGTGAAGCCCAGGCTGTCTCCTCCCCTTCTCCCTCTCTTTCTAACTAGTTTAGGGAAGCCCAGGCTGTCTCCTCTCCTTCTCTTTCTAACTAGTTTTGTGAAGCCCAGGCTGTCTCCTCCCCTTCTCCCTCTCTTTCTAACTAGTTTTGTGAAGCCCAGGCTGTCTCCTCCCCTTCTCCCTCTCTTTCTAACTAGTTTAGTGAAGCCCAGGCTGTCTCCTCCCCTTCTCCCTCTCTTTCTAACTAGTTTAGGGAAGCCCAGGCTGTCTCCTCTCCCTCTCTTTCTAACTAGTTTAGGGAAGCCCAGGCTGTCTCCTCTCCTTCTCTTTCTAACTAGTTTAGGGAAGCCCAGGCTGTCTCCTCCCCTTCTCTTTCTAACTAGTTTAGGGAAGCCCAGGCTGTCTCCTCTCCTTCTCTTTCTAACTAGTTTAGTGAAGCCCAGGCTGTCTCCTCCCCTTCTCCCTCTCTTTCTAACTAGTTTAGGGAAGCCCAGGCTGTCTCCTCTCCTTCTCTTTCTAACTAGTTTTGTGAAGCCCAGGCTGTCTCCTCCCCTTCTCCCTCTCTTTCTAACTAGTTTTGTGAAGCCCAGGCTGTCTCCTCCCCTTCTCCCTCTCTTTCTAACTAGTTTAGGGAAGCCCAGGCTGTCTCCTCCCCTCTCTTTCTAACTAGTTTAGGGAAGCCCAGGCTGTCTCCTCCCCTTCTCTTTCTAACTAGTTTAGGGAAGCCCAGGCTGTCTCCTCTCCTTCTCTTTCTAACTAGTTTAGTGAAGCCCAGGCTGTCTCCTCCCCTTCTCCCTCTCTTTCTAACTAGTTTAGGGAAGCCCAGGCTGTCTCCTCTCCTTCTCTTTCTAACTAGTTTTGTGAAGCCCAGGCTGTCTCCTCCCCTTCTCCCTCTCTTTCTAACTAGTTTTGTGAAGCCCAGGCTGTCTCCTCCCCTTCTCCCTCTCTTTCTAACTAGTTTAGTGAAGCCCAGGCTGTCTCCTCCCCTTCTCCCTCTCTTTCTAACTAGTTTAGGGAAGCCCAGGCTGTCTCCTCTCCTTCTCTTTCTAACGAGTTCAGTGAAGCCCAGGCTGTCTCCGCCCCTTCTCCCTCTCTTTCTAACTAGTTTAGTGAAGCCCAGGCTGTCTCCTCCCCTCTCTTTCTAACTAGTTTAGTGAAGCCCAGGCTGTCTCCTCCCTCTCTTTCTAACTAGTTTAGTGAAGCCCAGGCTGTCTCCTCCCCTCTCTTTCTAACTAGTTTAGTGAAGCCCAGGCTGTCTCCTCCCCTCTCTTTCTAACTAGTTTAGTGAAGCCCAGGCTGTCTCCTCCCCTCTCTTTCTAACTAGTTTAGTGAAGCCCAGGCTGTCTCCTCCCCTCTCTTTCTAACTAGTTTAGTGAAGCCCAGGCTGTCTCCTCCCCTCTCTTTCTAACTAGTTTAGTGAAGCCCAGGCTGTCTCCTCCCCTTTCTTTCTAACTAGTTTAGTGAAGCCCAGGCTGTCTCCTCCCCTTTCTTTCTAACTAGTTTAGTGAAGCCCAGGCTGTCTCCTCCCCTTTCTTTCTAACTAGTTTAGTGAAGCCCAGGCTGTCTCCTCCCCTTTCTTTCTAACTAGTTTAGTGAAGCCCAGGCTGTCTCCTCCCCTTTCTTTCTAACTAGTTTAGTGAAGCCCAGGCTGTCTCCTCCCCTTTCTTTCTAACTAGTTTAGTGAAGCCCAGGCTGTCTCCTCCCCTTTCTTTCTAACTAGTTTAGTGAAGCCCAGGCTGTCTCCTCCCCTTTCTTTCTAACTAGTTTAGTGAAGCCCAGGCTGTCTCCTCCCCTTCTCCCTCTCTTTCTAACTAGTTTAGGGAAGCCCAGGCTGTCTCCTCCCCTTCTCTTTCTAACTAGTTTAGTGAAGCCCAGGCTGTCTCCTCCCCTTCTCCCTCTCTTTCTAACTAGTTTAGGGAAGCCCAGGCTGTCTCCTCTCCTTCTCTTTCTAACGAGTTCAGTGAAGCCCAGGCTGTCTCCTCCCCTTCTCCCTCTCTTTCTAACTAGTTTAGTGAAGCCCAGGCTGTCTCCTCCCCTCTCTTTCTAACTAGTTTAGTGAAGCCCAGGCTGTCTCCTCTACCTCTCTTTCTAACTAGTTTAGTGAAGCCCAGGCTGTCTCCTCCCCTTCTCCCTCTCTTTCTAACTAGTTTAGGGAAGCCCAGGCTGTCTCCTCTCCTTCTCTTTCTAACGAGTTCAGTGAAGCCCAGGCTGTCTCCGCCCCTTCTCCCTCTCTTTCTAACTAGTTTAGTGAAGCCCAGGCTGTCTCCTCCCCTCTCTTTCTAACTAGTTTAGTGAAGCCCAGGCTGTCTCCTCCCCTCTCTTTCTAACTAGTTTAGTGAAGCCCAGGCTGTCTCCTCCCCTTTCTTTCTAACTAGTTTAGTGAAGCCCAGGCTGTCTCCTCCCCTTTCTTTCTAACTAGTTTAGTGAAGCCCAGGCTGTCTCCTCCCCTTTCTTTCTAACTAGTTTAGTGAAGCCCAGGCTGTCTCCTCCCCTTTCTTTCTAACTAGTTTAGTGAAGCCCAGGCTGTCTCCTCCCCTTCTACCTCTCTTTCTAACTAGTTTAGTGAAGCCCAGACTGTGTGTGAAAGCCGTACCAGTGTAGAACATTGTTGTAAATTGAAAGAGCTCATTTTCTCCCTGTGACCGATGCAACTGTTGTAAAGTAGTCACAGCAATACATTCCGAGGCACTGTGTGTGTGTGTGTTCAGCCCAGCCAGCGGCAAACAAAGACCTCTTTAAATTCCTTGTCGATACTCCCCCATGCAGCCTGTGTTTCCTGACATTTCTCATAGTCCATTCCACTGCCTGCTAATTTCAAGGCCTTTCTCCACGCATGCCTCACCTGCCTTGCAGCTGCTGCTCTGCTGTGTCTGCTCCTTCCCTCCCTCCCTCCCTCGCTCCTCTCCTCGCTATTTCACTCCCTCGCTCCTCTGGAGCCAAGCCAGGGGCAGTCTCAGTGGGATTGGGGATATCTGTGTGATTGTGTAAAGAAAAGGACACGCTCAAACCCTTCTCCCTGAATGACACGCTTTGAGCAGTGTCCGTCGCTCAGCACACACAAGAGGAGGACGGCTCAAACCCTTCTCCCTGAATGACACGCCTTGAACAGTGTCCGTCGCTCCGCACACACAAGAGGAGGACGGCTCAAACCCTTCTCCCTGAATGACATGCCTTGAGCAGTGTCCGTCGCTCCGCACACACAAGAGGACACGCTCAAATCCTTCTCCCTGAATGACACGCCTTGAACAGTGTCCGTCGCTCCGCACACACAAGAGGAGGACGGCTCAAACCCTTCTCCCTGAATGACACGCCTTGAGCAGTGTCCGTCGCTCCGCACACACAAGAGGAGGACAGCTCAAATCCTTCTCCCTGAATGACACGCCTTGAACAGTGTCCGTCGCTCCGCACACACAAGAGGACGGCTCAAACCCTTCTCCCTGAATGACACGCCTTGAGCAGTGTCCGTCGCTCCGCACACACAAGAGGACACGCTCAAATCCTTCTCCCTGAATGACACGCCTTGAACAGTGTCCGTCGCTCCGCACACACAAGAGGAGGACTGCTCAAACCCTTCTCCCTGAATGACATGCCTTGAACAGTGTCCGTCGCTCCGCACACACGAGGAGGACGGCTCAAACCCTTCTCCCTGAATGACACGCCTTGAGCAGTGTCCGTCGCTCCGCACACACAAGAGGACACGCTCAAATCCTTCTCCCTGAATGACACGCCTTGAACAGTGTCCGTCGCTCCGCACACACAAGAGGAGGACGGATCAAACCCTTCTCCCTGAATGACACGCCTTGAACAGTGTCCGTCGCTCCGCACACACAAGAGGAGGAGGGCTCAAACCCTTCTCTCTGAATGACACGCCTTGAACAGTGTCCGTGGCTCCGCACACACAAGAGGAGGACGGCTCAAACCCTTATCCCTGAATGACACGCCTTGAACAGTGTCCGTCGCTCCGCACACACAAGAGGAGGACGGCTCAAATGGAAAGATCCACCCTGATCCATTGGGTTTTGCAGCAGCTGGCGTGTGTGTACTGTGTTGTGGCGTGTGTTTTTGTAATATGCACGTGACAAGAAAGAGTGTGCACCACCATCCACCTCGAGAACAGTATTGATCTCAGGCTCCATTCCTATATATGCATTGACCAGCATTGCGGTGGTTGACCCCTTGGTCAATACTGCATTAAAGCTGAGGCCCGACAGAATCCCTAGCGGTGCACTTCTGCTGAAAGACTGAAGGAATGTATATTAAATGGCACCCTATTCCCTATGTATGAGCCCATAGGACTCTGGTCAAAAGTAGTGCAGAATATATGGAATAGGGTGCCATTTGGGCACAGCTATGGACTGAAGGACAGGCCGCGATGCTAATTACTGACTGTCAGGACCCCGTCGCTCACAGAGAACGGCCAGACAGTCACAGAGAGATGCGAGAAGCCTCCAGCCCTCTGCTGAGCTCAGCCTCCCTCTGCACAACCTGGCATCAGCCCATCACATCAACCAGCGGGGCCAAGGATGTGTCCTCCATTCTTGGACCTGCCTCACTTCATCTTCATCCTCCACCCTCCCGCTAAGAGCCTGGTCCAGAGGCAGCTTGAGGCACTCTGTAAAATCTTTGTGTAATTAAGACCGTAAAGAGTTCCCGTCGTCCGTTCCAGGCTTCTTCGACATCAGTCCTCCTCTCCCACTTTGACGTGTTCATTTGTCTTTGCAGTTGAGAAGAGCAAACCTCAGAGCTACAGGAATTCTAAATCCGTCCACTCCACCCTCCTCTGCTTGGAAGCGCCAGCCATCCAGCCAGCCAGCCATCCAGCTTGATGAATTTGCCTTGTGAAGCCTTCTCTCCACTCCAAACTTATTTGTGGTTTCACAGTGTAGATAATGCTCATATGGGATTGGGGGGGGGTTGCTCCTTTTGTGCAGCGGCAACGCCACGGCAGAAACCATTTGTGAGAGGAGGAGAGGCTGACGAGAGCAGAGTGTTCCCAGCAGGGCCCCTGAACAATAGACCTTAGTGTATGTATAAGCTGGGCCGTGCTCGCTGCTATGTAAACAGGAACGGGGCCTGCCCAAAAAAATGCTGGCTGTAATTAACAAGGGGACTTGTGGCCTTGATAGATCTGTGTCGCATGTCCCATTTTTCCCTTGCTTATATTGTTCAATTTTTATCTTGTCACAACCTAGCTTGATGTGGCGGTGCCTGTAATCAACCAATATTAACTGGATGGGGTATTACTTCCCCGCTGCTACTGCCCATCGCTCCTGTTCTGCAGCCCCGTGTTGTATTGATCTGTAAATGTCACATACCGGAACAGGGGGAGCTTCAGCACGTTGGCCGGTCCAGACCTGGTAAACCACGGAGCTACAGTCCAGCTCTCTGCAGCACCTGTTATATCTGTTTTGTGCCTGCACAGGCTCGGGGCTCTGCAGGGTTAGGGAGGGCCAGTAAGCAATGTCATTTTGGCTCATCCTTACCCATATACAGGTTTAGTTGACGGGTCTTGGATGAATGTATCATCCCTATTTGACCTGTTGTCCATTGTTCTATTTTGGGGCCGCAAACCTCAAATCCCATTACATTTTTTTTGAGAGAGTAGCGTACATCTGATTTAAAAAAAAAAGATCTCCATAAGCCCTTCGTACGTCATTGAATTCCAAAACGTATTCCCTGTACCACTCTAGTTTGATTGAACTTCAGAAAAAATTACAAACAGCAATTTTCTAGATGGATTAAATCAAAGACCCAGACTATTTTGGTCAGCTAAATCTACTGTAGGCGTGTCAGTAATGAATTGTTCCCCAGATCTCGAGATCAGCCCGAGATCAATGAGATGGTCCCAGGGCACTTATTAACCGCTGATCTCGGCTCATTTAATGGTCATCATTTTTGTACTGCGACGAAGGAAGAAATGCTTACAAACAGCAGGCTCTGTATTGATTCGCTAGAAAAGTCTTCTGTGAACAACAAAAGGAAAGACCAATTTTAACGCCCTCCTCCTTCCTCTTCAGGGTAGCCTACTGTAGTGTAGGTTGCTCTCTGCGTTTGACTCTCTCTCTAAGTAAACACCAGAGGAGATCTCTCTCTGAGTTGAGGCACGTTCGCCTGATGTTTGCCCACGTGTCTTTAGTCAGGGCTGCTGACATGCACTGCTACACTACGCATCCTCAGCTAAGGCAGTGACTCAGTAGCTCATTATCCCTTAGTGACCCCACTCTCCTACCATCCCCATCCTGTTCTCTGTTGTTGATGATGAGGACGACAATGGCGCTCGTCTCTCGCGCCCCCCACTCACTCGCCCCACTGCCACAGCTGCCCCCTTCTCCCTCCCCATCCCCTGTCCTCCTCTCTGAGCCCGATTTGCCATGGTTCCCAGGAGTCTGACGGTGACAGGGAGAGGAGGACCCACGTGAGACGGTCGTAGAAACGCTAATGACCTCACACAGCAGTGACCTCATATCTGGATGACTGACCGTCCGCCCGCAGCGTAGACCAAAATACATCCACGACTGGACTAACTGTATACATCACTTCCCTTTCGGGCTCGTAGACCTGGTCTCTACCTTTACCACTCGATGAATCATCCCACTGTTAGTCCCTCTAGATCTTATTTTAGGTTTGTGCAGTTCTATTTTGGTGTCGACGGCGGTGATTTAGAGTTCACCCTTCCAGGTTGAGTTTCTTTAGAACGCTGCTAGAAAAAAATGTGTTCCATGTAGTTAATAGGTGTAGTGTTTTTTTTTTTTAATATTTTTTTTACACCTTTATTTAACTAGGCAAGTCATTTAAGAACAAATTCTTATTTTCAATGACGGCCTAGGAACAATGGGTTAACTGCCTGTTCCGGGGCAGAACGACAGATTTGTACCTTGTCAGCTCGGGGGTTTGAACTTGCAACCTCCTGGTTACTAGTCCCAACGCTCTAACCACTAGGCTACCCTGCCGCCCCAGTGTAATGTGTAGATAGTTCCGTGTAGATAATAGGTGTAGTGTAACGTGAAATCCCTTCTTGAACCATCCCATTATTCTCACGATGCATGTATGTTGGACCTGGCTGACTACGAGGGACAGACACCGGCATGGAGGAATGAATAAATAGCTGGAGCCGTGTCTGATGGGGGTGATTGGGGTCAGAACAACCGGCTCCATGGGGAACACATCCGTAACACATCCATCAACGGTCACACACGTCTCAGAAGACTTGGCCAGGCAGGTGTCTTGAGTTCCGGGAAATAAAACAACCCTCCATGTTCCAGTAGAGCAGAAGCGGTGTCCTCCTCCCCTCTCCAGAGTCCCAACCTGGGGTTGGCAGGTAACACTCTGCAATCTCTGGTGCAATCAACATTTCCAGCTCTGCTCTGCACTCTCCCACCAGGCAATTTGGCTCTGAGGCATCCTTCATTATCGTAGCTGTTTGCTGCTCAGATAAGGGGTTGGCTGGAGAGTAGAGGCAGGCTGTGTGTGGAGGTTTTTGAAGTGGGGGGCGCTGGGGAACCAGAGTGCATGGTGCATGGGAGGGAGGTAGAGAGTAAGGGCTCTGTTTGGATAGATGGGGATAAGGGACCAGTTCTTCTGTGGAGAGGGAGAGATTGGGTCTGGTCTCATCAGTCATTCGTGTTTCCCGAAGGCAGGCGATACATTTATGTCCAAAATAAGGCCATAGAAATGCATTGGGCTTATTTCGGACAGATTTTGGTGAGAGTGAAATCTTTCGCTTCTTCCGCTCTTTACACACACACACACACACACACACACACACACACACACACACACACACACACACACATATCAAGCCCCTCCCCCTGCCACTCACAACAAAGATGAGAGCTCTTCTGACGAGCGGTTTCAACTCGCTACTTACATTTTGAGGTTTGGTCCAACAGTATCTCACATGTTAACCCGAAACACTTTGAGACATTATTTTACTGTAATAGAGAAGAGACCTTTTCTAACGATACCCTTTTTACGTCTCAAATGCTCAAATTGCGCGCAGAGCAGACGCCACTAAGACGGGAGTATCAATGAACATTGATTGTGGGAAACGAATGCTCAAGTCTGTCGCGTGGCATTACGTACCATGTACCACGAGCATCATTTTAGCCAAAGACTGTTATACTAGCTGTCTAGTCTGTTTTTATAAATGTGCAATAAGCACAAGACACAATTGGCAACTCGTTCTCATTCTAAGAAATAAGGTTGGCCGCTTGATTTCAACATCTGAACAAAGTGGACAGAATAGCATGCTGTTGAAACAGTTGTAGACGGACAGAAGTTTGTGCTCATAACTATTCAACTGTTCTTCCCTGTTGGCTAGCAAATAGATCCAAGTTGACTCGACATATAAAGATTAGCTGGCTCCTCACTATCACATGGCCTTGAGAGATTGTTTATGAGACCTGTGTTCATTTTCTGTAATGCCTGTGACAAGAAGTCCGTCTTTATTAGTGAATGTGCATTATGTTGTTCTGGTTTCATTTTTTTTTTACAAATAGGGCGAGTTCATAGACAAACATGAAAGCCAGATTAGTGATTATTGCAAAAAAAAAGCAGGTTAAACTATTTTGATTTAAATGATTTCTAGGTTGTATGGTTATATTTAGCCTAGGTATAATTTCACAATTATATTATTGAATGCAGTGCTTTTGACCTAATAGTACAACAAAGCTTATAGTTAGAGAACATTAAAAGCCTTGACGTACTTCACAGAGTATTCATACCCCTTGAATTGTTCCACAATTTGTTGTTTCAGCCTGAATTCAAAATGGATTCAATTCATTCTCACCCATCTATACGCGACCCCATAATGACAAAAACATGTTTTTAGAAATGTTTGCGAATGTATTGAAAATGAAAAACAGAAAGATCTCATTTACATAAGTATTCACACCTCTGAGTCAATACATAGTAGAAGGACCTTTGGCAGCGATTACAGCTGTGTGTCTTTTTGGGTAAGTCTTTAAGAGCTTTTCACACCTGGATTGTACAATATTTACACATTATTCATTTTAGATTCTTCAAGCTCTCTCAAGTTGATTTGTTGATCATTGCTAGACAGACATTTTTAATTGTTGCCATAGATTTTCATGTCTATTTCAGTCAAAACTGTAATTAGGCTACTCGGCAACATTCAATGTCATCTTGGTAAGCAACTCCAGTATAGATTTGGCCTTGTGTTTTAGTTTATAGTCCTGAATTTGTCTGCCAGTGTCTGTTGGAAGGCAGACTGAACCAGGTTTTCCTCTAGTATTTTGCCTGTGCTCATAGCTGTATTCTGTTTATTTTTATCCTAAAGGACTCTATAGTACTTGCCAATGACAAGCATACCCATAACATGACATAGCGACCACCATGCTTGAAAATATGAAGTCGTACTCGATGTATTGTGTTGGATTTGCCCCAAATATAACACTTTGTATTCAGGACAAAAAGTACATTTTCTTTGCCACAAGGGCCTTGTTGCCTGGTTGCAAATAGGATGAATGTTTTGGAATAGTTTGTATCCTGTACAGGCTTCCTTTTCACTCATTTAGGTTAGCATTGTGGAGTAAATACTATATTGTTGTTGATCCAGCCTCAGTTTTCTCATAGCGCAACCATTAAACTCTGTAACAGTTTTAAAATCACCATTGGCCTCATGGTGAAATCACTGAGCAGTTTACTTCCTCTCCGGCTACAGAGTTAGGAAGGACGCTTGTATCTTTGGTACCTGGGTGTATTGATACAGTAAACCATCCAAAGCCTAACTAATAACTTCACCATACTCAAAGGGATATTCAGCATTTTTTTTTTTACATATCTACCAATCGGTGCCCTTCTTTGCGAGGCATTGAAAAACCTCCCTGGTCTTTGTGGTTGAATCTGTGCTTGAAATTCACTACTCGATTCAGGGACCTTGTAGATCGCAATGAGTTCATTTATTATGCGATTTTTGTTAAGCAAATCTTTACTCTTGAACTTATTTAGGCTTACCATAATAAAGGAGTTGAATAAGTATTGACTCAACACATTTCAGCTTTTCATTTTTTATTCATTTCAAAACATGTCAACAAACAAAATTCTACTTTGACCTTATGGGGTATTGTGTTTTAGATCAGTGACTGACATATCTTAATTTAATACATTTTTAATTCAGGCTGCAACAAAATGTGGAAAAAGTCAAGGGGTGTGATTTATTTTCTGAAGCCACGAACTATATATCGTGAATCGCCCACAAGTAAAATAAAATGAACAGATTATTTTTAGGCCAAATCGCCCAACCCTAGCTAATCCCCCAAACTGCTTAGTGCCTACTCCTATGGCCGTTGACATGATTGACATGCCAAAACCTTTTATGAGTTTTCTATCAAGCACAAACATAATTGGGACCAGGCCAGATATGTTCTGTACACAGGGGAATCAGATAAAATCAAGTAAGGAGGAACTCAATGTGCATGACGTTGTCTCTCATGACTGTGTTTGCATGTCCGGCAGCATAAGGCGGACATGCGGATGGGCTCTGCATGGTCAATCCGACATCTGCAGTGGCCGTACAGCGTTTACTGCCACGCGGCCTCCGCCGAAGTCTGAGTGTTCATCCTTCTTGCGCATCAGGGAGGTTTCGCACACATCCAATAAATTGGTCTGCACTGCACCACTCGTAGGGATTCAGGGCAATCCAGTTAATTACAAACAACTGGCTAAACAAAAAGACAAGACCTGATACCGGTGCTTGACATACCGGTGCTTGACATACCGGTGCTTGACACGAAGGAGCTCAGCCAAGATGGAATGACGTCAAAAGACTGCACCGTTTTCCCACCTGCATCTCCATCCTGAATCTCTCCAGCAAAATTAGCCTACATTTAGGCTATTGTTTGTGTATTTCACACTATAGCCCTATTCGCACGGGACTAGTATTACCAGAGAACGTTGGTAATGTAATTATTACTCCTGAATGTCTGCTATTCCGGAGGAGGTTTCGTTTTTTCAAAACTGCTCCCTGTATTACTTCATATTTATTTAAAAAAAAAATACAAAATTCTTGGCCTGAAGATATTTCAAAAAGTCCAGGCGATAACAGGCTACACCGATAACTCGAGTTGGTTACCAAGTTTCTAAATCATTACCAAAACATCTTTGGTATAGTGTCACCATTAATATTTTGAGTGTGATCATAATCATTAGGATATTTTGGCTATCCGCAGTAGAAGACCTCTTGACCCCATCCATCCCTATGACCTCCCTGATCTCTTTCTAGGAGTTTAAGATCATTTTCTTGTCTTGGAAATCCCTGCACGAGGTGTCTCAGAGTTTTTAAAAACGTGATTGTGAACTTGTTCTGATAGGCTTTCGTCAAAGTTCTCCATGTTTGTCGTCAAGGGAGTGAGTTTGTGTTTATACAGGAGGTACCGCCCCCATCTACCGTCAACCAATCATGTCAATGCGTTGGCTATATGGAGCCCTCCGCATTGTTGCACGACGATGCGGTAAGGGAGCTCGATTTGGCCTTCGGAAGCTTCCGGAGCCACCGCAAGCTTCCAGAGCCACCACAATTGCATCAAACCCTCCGTACAGAGCCCCCGGACCAAGCATAAATAGTTTTTAAGGGTCTCCATTGAGGCAGCGCTCTCCCCAGAAAGCTCTCCCCATGACTCTATCCCTAAGGGACTGTTCAGTGTTCACAGTGCCATTCCCTGAATAGCTCTCCTCTACTCTGTTCAGCTCAGAGAGTACTGCACTGCGGGAGATGAGGCATACTGTTGCATGTCCCAGGATGGCTGGCCAATTGATAGGCCCCGCCGATACTGTAAATACTCAACCTGGCGTTCCTTCTCATTGGATCTGTTGATCTCCCACGATGCATGCTACTACAGGTACAATGAGCCCATAGCACTTGGTACAGTACAATATAGCAGACTGACTGTTCCCTTTTACCTTTCCAGCAAGGCTTTCACAATAGATATCCGAGTACAACTGAACATACTGCAGCTTGTATTAATTTCAGAATGGAAATCCTCTGGCATTTTCTCTTCTGATGGAATTAATTTGAGAGAATTGCCAGTTGGCTGATAAAAATGGTTGAGTCATAAGAACAAGGGTAGGGCTCAGAGAGGAGGGGGGCCTGGAGATGGTGGTATTAATGGTCTCTGTGACTGGCTGACTGTGATCAATGGCCTCTGGCTGCCTCTCCAGTTCACCGTTCAGCCCAAAGTCTGGACAAAGTCTGCCTCTTTTCTCTCTCTCTCTTGCTCGCTCGCTCTCTCACTTTCTTTCCCTCTCTCGCGATCTCTCCTCTCTTGCGCCGTAGCCCTCTCTCTCCCCTCTCTCTCTTGCTCTCTTTCCTGCCTTCCCTCCCTCTTTTTATGTTGTGGGATGGGGCTGTGTGTGGGGGTGGTGTTAGCATCACGAGACATGGGGGCATATGCCCAGCCCCTGATCCGTTTATGTAAGGGTTTTGGGACTGAGTGCAGGGCTGAGGGCTTGGTTGGATCATAAGCCAGCCTACATGGGTTGGGTTGGGGGGTTGGGGGTTGGGGGGTTGGGGGGTTGGGGGGGGGCAGGCAGGCCGGCCAGGCCTGCTGGAGTAGCCCATGATGGTGTGTCTTTCTGTGAAGGATTTGGGTCTGATGACCAGCAACACGCCCAGCCTAGTTTAGAAGGCAAGGCTAGGAGGAGCCCACGATGTAGCCCTATCTGTAGAGGATTTGGGCATGTTGAGCAGCACGCACAACCTTAACCAGCAGGCCAGCTCAGGAGGGCTGAACATGAGTGTGGTGGAGGGAGCAACAGCAGTGTGCTGCAGGAGAGCGCTGGGGGGGGAATGAGCGAGCACAGATGTACACATAATAAACCAGGGTGCTGCCGCGGTGACACAAGCCTGTTGCCGTGATGCCTCCCGAACGTTGATTATGTAGCCCTGTGTCTAATCAGGGGATGAGCCGTGGTTGGTCACTAAGACGGTTGGCCACACGTCGTCTTTACAGGGTTGGAACCCAATGACGCGAGAGAACAAAAGTCTGCCATTCTCCGGTTCAAAGGCATATCATCATCCAATGAATTACATGAAATTATCCCATTGGATTTGTTTGGGATCGGAGCCAATTTCCTATAGGATTTCAGTCATCTTACAGGAAACCTTTTTAAGCCCTAGCTGGAAAAGCTGCAGAGCGAAAGAGCCCCAATCTGGCAAACATCACCATCACACCAGGTCTGCGTTTTTGTGTTTTGCTTCTGAAATGAAAAGACACTCAGGGTGGTAGTAGTTGACTGTCTCAAGCCTCGTTTTGAGTTGCATAAGCATCATTTAGAAGGCCCTGGTTGTCTGTGTCAAACTATCAGGTTTATAACTAAATAACTAGATCAGGGCCCGTACTCACAAAGCATCTAGGAGTGCGGATCTAGGATAAGTTTGGCCTTTTGAAATGACAATGAAATAAGAGGGAGACCTGATCCCAGATCAGCACTCCTGCTCATAGACTCTTTGTTAATACACCATGAGAACCACTGAACCGTGTCTTACTGTCTTTGGCATTTTTACCTCTTGATTTAGCCCCCCTCTTATCCAAACCTTCTCAGTCGGGTCCTAGGAGCCCGCATCAGCAGGATTTAGTGACCAGCGACCGCTGGTCCATAGACTGGCCTAAGGGATGAATTACTGAGGGCACTGGTCCAACCACTACTGTTTTCTAATTACTGACAGCAGCTGTCGTATTCAAGCCAGTTTTCTGGTTTGCTGCACTGCCTTGTCTCAAATATACAACCTGTAATCTGTCAGTTTTCACATCTCGAACCCCTCCATCATAGAGCCATGGGTTCTACTCCGTACGTCTGTCTGTCTCTGTCCGGTCTGTCCGTCTTTCTGTCAGTGAGCCAGGCCTTAATGGATTGGTCCTTCCCTCGCTATGAACCTCCAGGATCTCAGTTAGCTCCCTAATCAATAACAAGACACAACTCCCTTCTGTTCCCCTGCTCTTGCGTTCAAAACGGGCTCAAACAGGCTCATTGTGCTCCATCAACCTGCATGTCCACTCTGTATACATCCCATCTTCATCCATCTCCACTCTGGACACAGAGAGACTGACCCAGTCTGTCTGAAAATGTGAGCATCGATTTGTACTGCACCACTTAGGAAACATGAGAGAATTGTGATTGCTGGAAAGTGTTACTTATTCAAACATGATTACATACTGAATAGGTATGTCTATTATGCTCCATTTGAATATGCTTTCCTGGTTCCTCTGGTATGGAATTGATCTCTTATGTAGGATGCTGAAAGACAGCTGAAATTACACTTTTCTTTAAGCTTTGTGTTTGACCACTGGGTGCTTTTCCATGAAGGCTGTTAGCTTTGACTCAAAGACGATCACATTGCCATACAAAACAGAACGACAACCACAAACAACGGATCCTCACCCCAATAATGGGCACTCTATACTCTTTTGAGTCCTTGAAGGGACCTCTGACACATTGATTTTGGAGTGTAATGTCCCTTTAAAACAGGAAGCGTGAATGTATCTCCTAGGCACCACTTAGCCTCTTGTTGCTCTGCTGTCTGTCGGTGGCTGTCAGTAGCTGCTGTAATGGGCAAGTGAACACTCCCTCTGTGTCTAGCCTCTGTGCTATGTTATTGGCCTGGACCTCACACAGAGACCCGCCTGTTGAAATGATGAGGTCAGAGAGGGTGGCTCTCATCGGCTGACAACCCCACTCACTCTGACACATTCAGCCCCTCACGCCTCTGTCCTCTCTCCCCTCTCTCTCCCCTGTGGCTGGAGAGGGGAAACTCATTGCAAGTATTTGCTCGGTGTTGTTGCTTTGTATCCTCTCGCTCTCAGCTCCTCTCTCTCCACCCTTTCTCTCTCTTGTCTTCTCTTCTCTTCTGTGCTCGCTCGCTCGCTCTCTCTCCTCGCTCCCTCTCTCCTCTCCCTTTTCTCTACCACAGCCTTTGACTCGTCGCTGTCTCCCTCCATTCTCTCCCCTTCTCATTCAGCTGTCGCCCCCTGACATTCTCCAAATTACATTGTTGTTTACCTGTTTCAGTGCATCCCCTCCCTCCCCCCTCCTTGTTCAAAGGTGAAGGAGTGCCCCCCCCCAACTAAAAGGTTGTTGGGTTTTCTGTCTTGGAGAAAGCGAAATGTCAAAGCTGGAGTTAATTGTCTCATTACCGACATTGTCTCTGGCTGCCTCTAATTTAAGAGCTGATGGGTTGGTATTGACTGATTTGGTGTGTGTGTGTGTGTGTTGACGGAGAGCATGTGACTGTCCATGTATGTGTGCTGACAACAGACGTGTCAGAGTTTCCATCAGGAAAATGTGGCACCGGACATTTGAGCGGCAGCATTTTAATTTAGCGGTCATTTACCGGAGCATGCAAGTTGAGGATGCAATGATGTACGGTCCTTCGTGACCAATTCTGATATGCACTTTGAAGACGGAATGAAATCTAATTTCATTTGTCACATGCGCCGAATACAACTGGTGTACACCTCACAGTGAAATGTTTGCTTTACAAGCCCTTAACCAACAGTGCAGTTCAAGAAATAGAGTTAAGAAAATATTTACAAAATAAAAATAAAAAGTAACACAGTAGAATTACATGACAATAACAAGGCTATAATACAGGGGGCACCGGTATTGAGTAAATGTGCGGGGGTACAGGTTAGTTTAGGTAATTTGTGGGTAGGGGTAGAGTGACTATGCATAAATGATAAACAGTAAGTAGCAGCAGTGTAAAAACAAAGGGGTGGGGGGGGGGTCAATGTAAATAGTCTGGGTGGCCATTTGATGAATTGTTCAGCAGTCTTATAGCTTGCGGGTAGAAGCTGTTAAGGAGCCCTTTGGACCTAGACTTGGCGCTCTGGTACTGCTTGCCGTAAGGTAGCAGAGAGAACAGTCTATGATTAGGGTGACTGGAGTCTCTGACAAATTTTGGGGCCTTCTTCTGACACCGCCTGGTATATACAGTGAGGCAAAAAAGTATTTAGTCAGCCACCAATTATGCAAGTTCTCCCACTTAAAAAGATGAGAGGCCTGTAATTTTCATCATAGGTACACTTTAACTATGACAGACAAAATGAGAGAAAAAAAATCCAGAAAATCACATTGTAGGATTTTTAATGAAATTATTTGCAAATTATGGTGGAAAATAAGTATTTGGTCACCTACAAACAAGCAAGATTTCTGGCTCTCACAGACCTGTAACTTCTTTTTTAAGAGGCTCCTCTGTCCTCCACTCGTTACCTGTATTAATGGCACCTGTTTGAACTTGTTATCAGTATAAAAGACACCTGTCCACAACCTCAAACAGTCACACTCCAAACTCCACTATATCCAAGACCAAAGAGCTGTCAAAGGACACCAGAAACAAAATTGTAGACCTGCACCAGCCTGGGAAGACTGAATCTGCAATAGGTAAGCAGCTTGGTTTGAAGATATCAACTGTGAGAGCAATTATTAGGAAATGGAAGACATACAAGACCACTGATAATCTCCCTCGATCTGGGGCTCCACGCAAGATCTCACCCCGTGGGGTCAAAATGATCACAAGAATGGTGAGCAAAAATCCCAGAACCACACGGGGGAACCTAGTGAATAACCTACAGAGAGCTGTGACCAAAGTAACAAAGCCTACCATCAGTAACACACTACGCCGCCAGGGACTCAAATCCTGCAGTGCCAGACGTGTCCCCCTGCCTAAGCCAGTACATGTCCAGGCCCGTCTGAAGTATGCAAGAGAGCATTTGGATGATCCAGAAGAAGATTGGGAGAATGTCAGATGAAACCAAAATATAACTTTTTGGTAAAAACTCAACTTGTTGTGTTTGGAGGACAAAGAATGCTGAGTTGCATCCAAAGAACACCATACATATACTGTGAAGCATGGGGGTGGAAACATCATGCTTTGGGGCTGTTTTTCTGCAAAGGGACCAGAACGACTGATCCGTGTAAAGGAAAGAATGAATGGGGCCATGTATTGTGAGATTTTGAGTGAAAACCTCCTTCCATCAACAAGGGCATTGAATATGAAACGTAGCTGGGTCTTTCAGCATGACAATGACCCAAACACACCGCCCGGACAACGAAGGAGTGGCTTCGTAAGAAGCATTTCAAGGTGCTGGGGTGGCCTAGCCAGTCTCCAGATCTCAACCCAATTGAAAATCTTTGGAGGGAATTGAAAGTCCGTGTTGCCCAACAACAGCCCCAAAACATCACTGCTCTTGATGAGATCTGCATGGAGGAATGGGCCAAAATACCAGCAACAGTGTGTGAAAACCGTGTGAAGACTTACAGAAATTGCCAACAAAGGGTATATAACAAAGTATTGAGAAACTTTTGTTATTGACCAAATACTTATTTTCCACCATAATTTGCAAATAAATTAATAAAAAATCCTACAATGTGATTTTCTGGATTTTTTCTTCTCATTTTGTCTGTCATAGTTGAAGTGAACCTATGATGAAAATTACAGGCCTCTCATATTTTTAAGTGGGAGAACTTGCACAATTGGTGGCTGACTAAATACTTTTTTGCCCCACTGTATGTCCTGGATAGCAGGAAGCTTGGCCCCGGTGACGTATTGGGTTCTACACACTACCCTCTGTAGCACCTTACGGTCAGATACCGAGCAGTTGCAATACCAGGCGGTGATGCAACCGGTCAAGATGCTCTCGATGGTGCAGCTGTAAAACCTTTTGAGGATCTGGGGACCCATGCCATATCGTTTGTCTCCTGAGGGGGAAAAGGTGTTGTCGTGCCCTCTTCGTGAGTGTCTTGGTGTGTTTGGACCGTGATACTTTGTTGGTGATGTGGACCAAGAATCTTAACTCTCCACTTCAGCCCTGTCGGTGGAAATGGAGGCCTATTTGGCCCTCCTTTTCCAGTAGCCACAATCATCTCCTTTGTCTAGCTCACATTGAGGTATAGTTTGTTGGCCTGGCACTGCACTGACCGGTATTTAACCTCCTCCCCATAGCCTGTCTCATCGTTGTCGGTGATCAGGGCTTCCACTGTTGTCATCAGCAAACTTAATTAATGATGGTGTTGGAGTTGCGCTTGGCCACGCAGTCAAGGAGGAACAGGGAGTACAGGAGGGGACTAAACACACACCCTTGAGTTGAACCGGTGATCAGGATCAGCATGGCAGATGTTAATTACTGTCCACATTTACTTTTCCTCAACCAACAAGATGAGTAACATCACTAGCTCATGTCAATCTACTATCCACCATAGTTCAAAAGTGTACCTATTCTATTGGTCAGTTTGTCGTGAAGAAAATGGCCTGTTCCAAACAGACTCTGGGACAGTTGTGGGACGATAGATCCCAAATCATGCATCAAAAAAAAAGTTTGAGGGTCTTAGGGGCCAAGCCAAATTTCTTCGGCCTCCTGAGGTTGAAGAAGCGCTGTTGTGACTTCTTTACCGTACTGTCTGTGTGGGTGGACCATTTCAGATCCTCACTGACGTGTACGCCGAGTAGCTTGAAGCTTTCCACCTTCTCCACTGTGGTCCCATCACTGTGGATAGGGGCATGCTTCCTCTGTTTTGTTGAGGGAGAGGTTGTTTTCCTGGCATGGGTGAACAGGGAGTACTGGAAGGAGATCTGAGCTTGTCTACTTTATTGTCCAGAGACTGAACATTAGCGGGTAATATAGCCGGAAGCGGTGGATGGTGTGCCCGCCTCCTGAATCGGACTAGAAGTCCACTCCGAATACCTCTTCTCCGCCGGCGGCATCTCGGAGCAGCCTCTGGGAGAAGTTAAATTGCCCTGGTGGGTGCGAACAAAGGATCCTGTTCGGGAAAGTTGTGTTCCTGGTCGTAATGCTGGTGACTTACCGCCGGTGTAAACTAATGGACAACAACACTTATGCTTCCAGCTTGTACTGTACATACTATATACATTTTACGGACACTGTATATTTTACAATTGTTATACAATAGTTGTTTGTTTTTAGTCCCCTCCTTCAGCACCACTCAACCCCTCCCATCTATCTCTGAACACCATCCAGTGTATTGTTTGCCAGTCAAACAGGATATTTTGTTCCCTGTTTGTCTCAAAGCTAGTTAGGAGGATCAATCATTGCCCAGATGATAGCCACCTCTATTGGACAGGGTAATTCTGTGTTCTCACACTAGGCCACTGATTGCTTGACAGCAAAGTAATTTGTCTCCTTGCCTCAAAGCAGATTTTCCAAGTAACTTGACGTAACCTTGTTACTGCTATGGACGCATTGTTATGTGAGTATTATTTTGTCATTCTATAGACTGGAGCAAGCTACAGTGAGGTACTGCTACATTACCGGTTATTTATCTTCCTGCTTTTTGTAAGGACCTGTTGGGCTGAATTGTAGGCTCTTTCTCTGAGGAAGCCCAGAGAGGAAGGGCCAGGATTCCTGACCTTGTGATTGGTGGTGTGGGATGACTTCATGGGCACCTTGACATTCTATGCCATTGTGAGATACGTGTCTGCGCAAACATTTAGCGTCATCATGGAACATTGAAATGGCCTTAGAGTCTGTGGACCTGTAAGGAAGTTGGATGGCTCAGAGATGTTTTAGAGGAAGGCAACCCAAGGTATTGCTATACACAGAGCTATGTTCTGTACCACCCACAGGTTTCTCCATAGTGAGCATTACCAGAGAGGAAGAGGCGAAGCAAAAGGATTTACTCCGCCCAAATCTGTTCGCGTGAGATAAGCAGACCAAGTGGGGATTTTTTTTGGTATGGTCTATGAGAGAGTGTCGAATTACGTGAGGCTTATTTGATCGAATAGAAAGTTTTGTAATGTTTTAGGCCGTTACAAATCTACTGATATAAGTGGATTCGTGTGGCATTCCAGCAACTTTGAGAAGAATGACTTTGTTGTTCACACGCGTGTCATTGGCTAGAATGGTCCCACCTGATCTTCGCCGCCTCCTGCCTGCCTTCCATCTTTGTGGACCTGTATTCCCATTGTTAGAGCGGTCCCTAGACTATCCTGTCAATATAATAAACAATCTTTGGCATTACTCACTGGAGATTGGCTAAATTATCTTTTTTTTTCCCTTCCGTGTTTTCAAAGAGATCTTTTGTATAGAGATCTAATTGTGTCAAGATGATGAAGGTCCTCCTGGACGTTTCTTCAGGGTAAAAAAAAAAAAAGGAAGTAGACTAATAGAAGAGAGAGGAAGAGAGGCCAAAAGGAGCCGCCTTCCCTCCACCTCTGACTCTCACACAATAGGCCCTCATTTCCTCTGTTCATACTAGCTCGATTTTGTTTTGCCCGTCATCCCCAATACCGTTTAGATCTCACACAGTTGGTAACGTAGTGTCTTTTTACTAATCAGAAGGTGCCGTCCCCAAAGTGAGGCAGCCTAGAGCTATTGTTCACCTCAACAAAAGCCCAGTGATCATGTTTTATTCTCAGCCAGCTTATTTCACACAGAGCACAATCTACGCTGCACTATTAAGATATGTGTCTGAAACACTCCCCCAGTTGGACCATTACCGACCGGGAGTTACAACAATCTTATCAGCAGCTCTATTATGGAAGAATATTTCCAGAAAATTACCTCCATAACCATGTCTCCATTCTCCTGGACTTTACATCACTGAATATATTAACATAATGGTTCCCATTAGAACACACACACGCGCACACACACACACACACACACACACACACACACACACACACACCCCTCCTCTTTAATTAACAGGCAAAGGGCCATTGTTGTCACTTATCTCTCTCCAGCACCGGGCGGTATGTGGTTCTAGGGGTCTTTCGGGGGAAGGTCATTTGCTCACCACTGCTTTAGAAACCAAGCTATAGATTCCATGAAAGGCCAGCCGTTCTCCTGTAGTCCCTCCTCCCCCAACCCTCAGTCTAGATGAAAGTTGTCCTGTCCCAATTACCCGGTGCCTGCCTGGCCCGTCCATGCTGTGTGTTACTGTGTGATCACACTTGAGAGTATGCAGTATTCACAATGTCTTTATCCACCCTGTGCTGCTTCTTCTCCATACCGGTGACCTTGACGCCACCACTGCAGCCAGTGCCCATCCACATCTTTCAAGCGTGTTCGCGTGGAGCAGGGTGTCCGCATGCAGTGGATCATGCCTCCCCACCCCTCATCTCTCCGTTTCCCTTAACACACTTCACCACCTCTCCCTATGCATACCAATAGTTATTTGTGAAAAAGCTTTGGTTATTAGTTAACCGTAGGTATGGACCGATGAGGGTGTGTGTGTGTGTGTACTGTGTACATTTGCATTGTGCGTGTGTCCATATAGAGAGAATGAGAGCAAGCATCAGAAAGAGTGAGATGCTTCCCTTCCCGGTGGAATGGCGTCGGTTATAAAGTGGAGGCAGTTGTGCGAGAGCGCGATGCGGAGACCTTGGGCGTGTAACACTGAGTAATGGCCCTAACAGCAGGTGCTGCAATCTTCTGGCGCCTCTCTCCTTCTTTCCCTCTCTGCAGTCCACATCGGATGCTCAGAGCTCCCCCTTGGCTTCCTGTCCTAGTATCTGCTGTTTGAAACACTGCATCCATGGAAAAAAAGAGCTCTCTGATCATTCTTACCAGATCTCAGGGGCATGCAGCTTGTCATGGTTCCTACTGAACGGGATACAATCCATCTCTTCACACCAGTAATGCAGCAGTACATTGTCAGGCTTCAGACACCTCTAAACCTCCCTTGTCTCACCCAAAAATGCTCAATCCTTTCATGTGAAAAGGTAATGCCCCCAATGGCTGAGTTGATTTTTATCAGGCAGCTTTAGGTCACCTCTTTTCTTCCCTGGACCCGGGTGTTTTGTTTTCAGCAGCAAAGCCAATAGAGGTCGTGAGTCAAATCCACCGAGTTCTGAGGCAGTGCTGGAACAATGAGAACATTGTGTAGCAGGGCTGCAAGGCCACCTCTTTTGTTGCTCTGTAGTTTTGTTGCTCTGTAGACTTGTTGTAACCCCCAGTGACTGTAGGTGGTGATGTTGTAGCCGCCCATTACCTTTTCAGCCGGAGCAGAGAAGAGACAGGTAGTCTGGGCTTATTCATTCAGAAAGACTGTGACACAGAGCGAGGTGTAGCCTATTTAAGTGATAATGCATGAAATATTGGTAAACCGTGCAAATATATCCTCCGAACACCGGCTTCAAGGGCACTATCACTTTTACACAACGGGATACCAACCTATTCCAATAATGATTGATATATTTTCGTTAAAAATGTTATTTTGATGAATTTATTCATACCATTTAATCCTTCCACAAGCTATTGTCCCGACACACATCTCGGGTTGCTACCCAAGCCGACTGGCCGTCCATTCTATCGGTTCAGCTGCCAGAGATGCGACCCAGTCGTTCAGTCTTTTTTGTTTTGTATCTATGGACGCGACCCAGTCATTTGTTCTAAATGTTCTATTACCATGATGGATGGCAACTTTGACTAAGACAGTCAAGTCCATCAGTGCAGCCAGAATAATAGCCAAGTAGCTGCATTTGTGTTTGTTTAAGATGTTTTCTAGTTATTAGATTTTTTTGGGGGGGGGGGTATACATCTAGGACAATTTTGATTTAACTAGGAAAGTCAGTTAAGAACAAATTCTTATTCACGATGACAGCTTACCCCGTCCAAACCCTGACCCGGACGACACTGGGCCAATTGTGCGCCGCCTGGCATAGTATACAGTTGCTCTTTCGCCAGGCCACTGTCCAGAAGAGATAGCAAATTGCACCGCTGACACTATCACTTTAAATAGACGCTGGAATGACTGTAAACTCTCTGCATTTTGTGGTTTTTCTATCGACATGTCTTTGTATATATCCATAAAAATGATGCTGATTCGTGATTCCGACTGGCTGACAAAAGCTGCCAGCCTGTCTTGTCAAGACTCCCAACACATGAATTACCAATAGGACAGCTGGAGATCCAATTTCAATATTGAAACAATGTTGCACATTTCAGAGGGACAGGCAGCAAGGTTTATACAAATCTCTGCTGTTGAAAACCAAATGCTAGTCTAAAAGAAATGGGAGATAATGTCTAGATGCTTTTTATAGTGGAGATCTAGTATAGAAATTACCTGGCTGGGCTGATGAGACCGTGGATTCCACCGTCAGATGGAACAGAGTAAATGGGCATTTCAACATTCATAGATTTAGCCGGACCTAACTTGTGGAATAGATACAGGCTGGAATGCGGTTTTAACCAATCAGCATCCAGGAATAGACCCACCCATTGTATAATCAGCAATAATGCACAGTATTTATACATTGAGATAAAGAATAGCCTACATCACCTACTAATTTAAATGTGTAATGGGCTAGTTTCACCTCGTGGTTTTACTCAGACTTTGTATATCTGGAGCAGGATGAGGTTGGGCAATGAATGTGCTATGTAGCAAAAGGAATTTGTCCATTTAATTGACACTTTTTAAATGTTTTACCTTGAACACATCATTAATCTTTCTCCAAGATTAATGTTTTTGTCTGGACTGTTTTCCACCCCCACGTCTCCATGGCGTTTTGGGTGTCATTTTTCTTTTTTCTCTCCGTAAGAGCAGTAGCAGAGCGCGATAGCGTGAAGAGATGTGAATACAGACTTGTGTTGGTCTAGCTGTTTCCCTGGCTGGCGTGAAGAGATGTGAATACAGATTGGTGTTGGTCTAGCTGTTTTCCTGGCTGGCGTGAAGAGATGTGAATACAGACTGGTGTTGGTCTAGCTGTTTCCCTGGCTGGCGTGAAGAGATGTGAATACAGATTGGTGTTGGTCTAGCTGTTTCCCTGGGTGGCGTGAAGAGATGTGAATACAGACTGGTGTTGGTCTAGCTGTTTCCCTGGCTGGCGTGAAGAGATGTGAATACAGATTGGTGTTGGTCTAGCTGTTTCCCTGGCTGGCGTGAAGAGATGTGATGAATACAGACTGGTGTTGGTCTAGCTGTTTTCCTGGCTGGCGTGAAGAGATGTGAATACAGATTGGTGTTGGTCTAGCTGTTTCCCTGGCTGGCGTGAAGAGATGTGATGAATACAGACTGGTGTTGGTCTCGCTGTTTCCCTGGCTGGCGTGAAGAGATGTGAATACAGATTGGTGTTGGTCTAGCTGTTTCCCTGGGTGGCGTGAAGAGATGTGAATACAGACTGGTGTTGGTCTAGCTGTTTCCCTGGCTGGCGTGAAGAGATGTGAATACAGATTGGTGTTGGTCTAGCTGTTTCCCTGGCTGGCATGAAGAGATGTGAATACAGACTGGTGTTGGTCTAGCTGTTTCCCTGGCTGGCGTGAAGAGATGTGATGAATACAGACTGGTGTTGGTCTAGCTGTTTTCCTGGCTGGCGTGAAGAGATGTGAATACAGATTGGTGTTGGTCTAGCTGTTTCCCTGGCTGGCGTGAAGAGATGTGATGAATACAGACTGGTGTTGGTCTCGCAGTTTCCCTGGCTGGCGTGAAGAGATGTGAATACAGATTGGTGTTGGTCTAGCTGTTTCCCTGGCTGGCGTGAAGAGATGTGAATACAGATTGGTGTTGGTCTAGCTGTTTCCCTGGCTGGCGTGAAGAGATGTGAATACAGATTGGTGTTGGTCGAGCTGTTTCCCTGGCTGGCGTGAAGAGATGTGAATACAGACTGGTGTTGGTCTAGCTGTTTCCCTGGCTGGCGTGAAGAGATGTGAATACAGATTGGTGTTGGTCTAGCTGTTTCCCTGGCTGGCGTGAAGAGATGTGATGAATACAGACTGGTGTTGGTCTAGCTGTTTTCCTGGCTGGCGTGAAGAGATGTGAATACAGATTGGTGTTGGTCTAGCTGTTTCCCTGGCTGGCGTGAAGAGATGTGATGAATACAGACTGGTGTTGGTCTAGCTGTTTCCCTGGCTGGCGTGAAGAGATGTGAATACAGATTGGTGTTGGTCTAGCTGTTTCCCTGGCTGGCGTGAAGAGATGTGAATACAGATTGGTGTTGGTCGAGCTGTTTCCCTGGCTGGCGTGAAGAGATGTGAAAACAGACTGGTGTTGGTCTAGCTGTTTCCCTGGCTGGCGTGAAGAGATGTGAATACAGACTGGTGTTGGTCTAGCTGTTTCCCTGGCTGGCGTGAAGAGATGTGAATACAGACTGGTGTTGGTCTAGCTGTTTCCCTGGCTGGCGTGAAGAGATGTGAATACAGACTGGTGTTGGTCTCGCTGTTTCCCTGGCTGGCGTGAAGAGATGTGAATACAGACTGGTGTTGGTCTAGCTGTTTCCCTGGCTGGCGTGAAGAGATGTGATGAATACAGATTGGTGTTGGTCTAGCTGTTTCCCTGGCTGGCGTGAAGAGATGTGATGAATACAGACTGGTGTTGGTCTAGCTGTTTCCCTGGCTGGCGTGATCTGTGTAAAAGTAGTGCAAGTCTCACACGAAGCAATCTGGCAGATAATAGAATGTGTGTTGCTGAACAACATTCATAAGTACTCAGATCAGGAGAAATGAGGCCGCAGAGGCGGCGAGAGAGAGACAGGGTGGCTCAAGCCATCGGTGGCAACAGCAGGGAAAAATTGCAGTCCTCACTGGGACTTTGTATGGTCCTATTTTGTTGAGGCTTGTTTGATCTGAATATAAACCATCTGGAGTGAATCTCAGCTCTTTGAATGAATGGGTAAAACAAATATCCTACAGGCACCAGTTGGATACTCATTCATACTGGGTGACTAGAGCCATTGTTCCACCTCGACAATAAGCCTACCCGGCACATTCCCATCACTCTCTGTGTTGGGAACCAGGGCCTAGGGCTGTTGCAGTGACCGTATTACCGCCACACCGTTTAGTTACGCTAATTAGGCTTCTTTAAGCTCTGATGCCGCTGATGGTCATTAGTAGCCTACGAAAGTAGCCTATGAAAACGAGTAGCCTATGAAAATGAACCACAGGAAAAGCGTCCACCATTCGTTATTGACAGTTGAAGTCGGAGGTTTACATACACTTAGGTTGGAGTTATTAAAACTCTTTTCAACCACTCCACAAATTTCTTGTTAACAAACTATAGTTTTGGCAAGACTGTTAGGACATCTACTAGACATCTGCAAGAAATCAGCCAAAACCTAAGAAAAAATATTGTAGACCTCCACAAGTCTGGTTCATCCTTGGGAGCAATTTCCAAACGCCTGCAAGTTCCACGTTCATCTGTACAAACAATAGAATGCAAGTATAAACACCATGGGACCACGCAGCCGTCATTCCGCTCAGGAACGAGATACGTTCTGTCTCCTAGAGATTAATGTACTGGTGTGAAAAGGGCAAATCATTCCCAAAACAATAGCAAATGACCTTGTGAAGATGCTGGAGGAAACAGGTACAAAAGTACCTATATCCACAGTAAACGAGTCCTATATCGACATAACCTGAAAGGTCGCTCAGCAAGGAAGAATCCATTGCTCCAAAACCTCCATAAAAAAACAGACTACAGTTTGCAACTGCACATGGAGACAAAGATTGTACTTTTTGGAGAAACGAAGAACACCATTCCAACCGTGAAGCACAGGGGTGGCAGCATCATGTTGTGGGGGTGCTTTGCTGCAGGAGGGCCTGGTGCACTTCATAAAATACATGGCATCATGAGGATGGAAAATTATGTGGATCTATTGAAGAAACATCTCAGGACATCAGTCATGAAGTTAAAGCTTGGTCGCAAATGGGTTTTCCAAATGGACAATGACCCCAAGCATACTTCCAAAGTTGTGGCAAAAAGGCGTAAGAATAACAAAGTCAAGGTATTGTAGTGGCCATCACAAAGCCCTGACCTCAATCCCATAGAAAATGTGTGGGCAGAACTGAAAAAGCATGTGCGAGCAAGGAGGCCTATAAACCTGACTCAGTTACACCAGCTCTGTCAGGAGGAATGGGCCAAAATTCACCCAACTTATTGTGGGAAGCTTGTGGAAGGCTACCCGAAATGCTTGACCCAAGTTAAACAATTTAGAGGCATGAACATAGGGCAGCGGTCTCTAAGGTGCAGGGTAGAGTACCGGGTGGTAGACAGCTCGTGACTGAGAGTGTCTGAGGTTCATGGCAGGGTGCTGGGTGGAGGCCGGCATGTGGTGACTGTATTAACTAGATTCTATTGCCATCAGTCTCTCGGTCCCAGCTTTGAAGCACCTGTACTGTGTCCTCCTTCTAGATGGTTTGGCAAAAAGTGCCTCAGGGTTATGGAGACAACAAGCAGCAGCACAACACATTTATCCAATCATTTGAAGAATATTCATCCCAAACGTTGATTGTGGCCTGTCAGCTACAACCAGCCATCTACGTTAAACAGGCATTGATTCATTGTTAAACATCCCGCATCATCTTAAACTTATCACGTAGCCTAAGTCACGGTTCCTATTTACACAGTCAACAACGACTGCTTCAAGAAGACGATTAACAAGCTGGACAGGAGATACAAGATTCGATCTCATACGTATTTCTCCCAAGTCGCCATCCCAACACTGTATTACAAAATCAAAGGAGAAGTTGAAAAATGGAATGTCGCGTTACATGACTGGAACCTGCCTCCAATGTTTTGGACACAGGCTGCACCTTGCAATTGGTAGGCTACGTGTTACATGTTTTTAAGGCACTTTGACTTAAATGATTTAAATTCTAATAATGATTGAGCCTACTTGAACATAATTACATTATCATAAGCTTCCTTTCCCATCTGCAGCCAATGGCTACCTGGAAAAATATTATTTTATTTAATGGTAAAGTAGGAAATAGGAACAATGTTATTCATTAATTAATGAATAAGTAGTGCTGCGCTTATAACACACTATATTTTGATAATATTATACCGTCTGTGATCATTGGTTTCATTTGGTTTTGTGTTCAGTTAGTACAGTATGTATTCTCTCATATGATCTCATTTTTAGAGGGAACTTTCTGTAGCCTGACAGTTGTTTAACCATGTCTGATGGAATTACCAAATGTTTGAAAATCCATATTCATAATCCTAATTGCAATATCTGGCCCCCCAAAAAATGCAATTTGTTATTTTGTCCAAATTGTGCAGCCCTATTACACTCCCTTATGTCTCTTTGGAAGGAGCACCTCGCCCTGAGCTCATCTATTTTATTGTCCAAGGACTGAACGTTAGCTAGTAATATACTCAGAAGCGGTGGGTGGAATGCAGTAGCCTGGTCCCAGATCTGTTTGTGCTGTCTTGTCACCGCCTGATGATTATAGGACTTGGCAAGACATCACAAACTGATCTGGGACCAGGCTTGAAGTGCACGCAGAAAGGTTTCAAAACTAGGAATTATTGTGTACTAATATTGCATTTTTAGCTAGTCGTCTTAGCTATCATAGAATAAGTACGGTAGTAAAAGGAACAGCAGCTGGGATGTTGACATAATTATGCTAATATGTGTAATTTCAGAGCGAGGTAGCGAGTCTCTGCGCTTGAAATGGCTGCATTGCTGCTGACACAGGCTGTTGGGTAAACAGAACTGGAACTGAAAGTGTGTGTAATGTGTTAGGAACATGGCCAAAGAGTATCTACTGTGACTTCTCCCGCACCATGGAAAACGTTGAACATTTGCAAATGACTTTGTCAGCAGACAGGGAGTCGGGTTCAGCCTGCGAGGCCATGACACCCTTCTATTACTCAGAGCTAGAGTCATGATAACAGGAAATGATCAAAGTAATGAAAAAACGGGGAACATTGAGGGAAGAACGACATGGTCCCGACCACAATGGCCTTTGGCAGTGGCAGATGCGACTGACATTGGAAGAGGACCAGAATGTTCAACCTCTCATACCAGCTCTCCTGCCCCATTTTGTTGGATGTTTCTAGCCTAATTAATAATATTTAATATCAAGGGAAGAGCCCACTCATTATTTGGAGAGTGAGCGAGAACCCTTTGCACATCGCAGGGTACCCCCCCCCCCCGGCCAGGCCTTAGTTAGCTGACCTGTGGGATTACAGGGGTTGTTTTGTCCACCACTGACCACATAAACAACGGCGTTCTGCTTCCTCGGTCTCTCGAGCCGTTCTGTCTCTTTATCCTGTGAGATATCTAACGATGGTTCCAGAGAGCGCCCGTCTCCGCAGATAGAAGTTAATTAAGTGTAGCGATTCTCTGGCAGCCCGTTGGTTGGGCGACAGTACAGCGCTCTCCCTCCCCTCCTCCGCTCTCCCTCCCCTCCGCTCTCCCTCCCCTCCTCCACAATCTGCCTGCTGCTCGTGCATTGCGGCACCACATTACAGCCAAGCTGAGACAAACCACTGCACTGGTGGCAGGAAATAGGATCACATTCTCATGATCTTTACACCCGTCTATTTCAGCTCACCTCAATCACAATATAAAGCTTGTCAACAATAGTTTTATGCGCGTGGATGGAATATCACTGCTTAACTAAAACACAGTGTGATTGTTGAAAGCGTTGGTGTTACGTGAACATTATGCTTTACAGAACTAAACCGAAAAGGCTCTGCTCGGCTGCTTTCTTAGTCACATTCGTTCTGGAGAGAGGAGGAGTATTCTTTGAAGTTGTACCTTGGAACTGAATGTTCATTCAAACGTTTGAGGCCTTTCCGTAAAGAAAGCGGGGGCAGAGTTGTCATAAGTGTGTTTTTATATTACAATTTTGACTCCGCCGTTTTACCTTCAAGAGCAAGCCTGGACATCTGATTCAGGCTGTCATGATCATGGCAGTCCTCTGTCTGACATCCAGATACTAGCAGTTCACTTTTAAGAAGTAGTAGTTTTACATTCAGACAGTGAACATAAGCTCTCTACAGGGATATTTTACTTTCACCTAATAAGATACCTCAACAGGGGCAATGATCTGGGATTGTGTCCAGAAGGGCACGCCATAGCAAAACGCTGTGCAGCTGAATACAAAAATCTGTGTTCGTATTGGACACACTCAGGAAGTAGCCCCCCCCCCCCCGGTTGTGTGTGAATAGTGGGTGCCATTAGTCACCTCAGTCCCCTCACTTCCCGACAGTACCGTACCTCCTGGAATGTGTGGTGGGTGAAAGAGGCATTCATTCATAATGCTCTGGTTATTACCATCATACTCTAATCACTGTCTGAATCAGAGCTGTGGTGTGTTTTAGCAGGCGGAAGTGGTTTTGGTGGGAAATGTGGTCCTTGAGAAAGGTCAACCCCGTGTGTGTGTGTGTGTGTGTGTGTGTGTGTGTCCGCCCTAGGAGATTATGAATTATGTTTTTGTAAACCCTTTTGGTGTGGCTGTTCTTCTCAATTTGGCATAGATATGGCTTGTCTCAAAAGCTCGGTGTCTAAAATATCCCAAATTCCTTCCCAGGAAACTAGCGTCTAAGCTTTGAGTAAGTGACTATTTCATAAAACATTTTCAGATCCAGAAACCAACTAGGGTGATGGATAAAAGCATTATAGCCGTGTGTGTTTATTTTTGTTAAATGCACTAACACTGTGGTACAGGCTGGGGGTCGGCCTATGCCATCTAGCGTAGAAAAGCTGTTTATGTCCCAGTCTCTGTTTTACTCTCCCCTAGCTTTAAAAAAATAAATAATCAACTGTCCACTCCACTTCACTCAGCCTGAGAGCTACCAGCCGAGCCACCAATATGCCACTCTGCGTCTCAAGGACAAAGACTCCTTAAACTGGGTGAGGACACCGCAGGACTACCCAGAATGCACAGCAGCACAGGACAGGGGAGAGGAGGGAAGTAGGCAATGGATGGTATCATGGAAGTATCCCTCTGCATTTATTTTTAGTCTTAGACACGAACCATTTCAAATTTGCTAATCGAGCTATCAATTTATACTCTGTATAATGACTGTCTAGATGAACTCGTGGCATCTTTAAGTTAGTTCCGAGTAAGGACAATATGTCTCACTGCTCAGCGATGTCCTCGTTACATTAGCACCGTTCAACAGTGGCGTTGATTCACATGAAAACGGATCTCTTATCTCTATGGTAACCGGTGTCTTCCTTATTTCATGACTCTTCCCAACAGGTGTGAGCTGTTTTAAATTAGATGCGTCTCAGCAGGTTCAGAGAGAGAAAATCTGTGAACAAGGCTTTGTCACGCTCACATAGCGGGTCAGGCTGTGACTGTGAGAGGCGAAAGTAGAGTATTGCTATGGGCTCTGGCCTACCGAGCCTCAATGCGACAGCAAAGTACTGCTATGGGGAGAAAATAAACTGTCCTTGATCACTCATCCCTAGCACCTAGATACAGTAGAGTAGTTCATACAAAGGCCTTGACTGCGAATAGAGTTTTCGGCCCAGCCCCACCTCGACCCTCTGGAAATGTATTCCTCAAAGCTACGGATCTGGAACATGTTCTGTTATTTAAGAAAGAATTCTACGTAGCTGCTGATCACACTCAACCTCCATTCACCTTTCTCTCTTTACTCACCCTCTTCTGAACTATTTTTATTTATTTTTTATTTCACCTTTATTTAACCAGGTAGGCTAGTTGAGAACAAGTTCTCATTTGCAACTGCAACCTGGCCAAGATCAAGCAAAGCAGTTCGACACATACAACAACACAGAGTTACACATGGAATAAACAAACATACAGTCAATAATACAGTAGAAAAAGTTTATATACGGTGTGTGAAAATGAGGTAAGATAAGGGAGATAAGGCAATAAATAGGCCACGGTGGCGAAGTAATTACTATATACCAAGAACGGAAAATATGGCGCTGTACAAAATGACGGTCGGCAGTACAGTACCGGGCTATTTAGCTAAAGAATCCCTGTGTCGTGCGGACGGGAGACAGGGGTTCAATCCACCGACGGGGAGGAAGGAGGAGGCTGTCCTTGTAAATACGAATTAGTTAACTGGTTCCATATGTGTTATATCATAGTTAATCATATGCTGTCTGCCTCTGTTCTTACCTCTTTCCCTTTCTGTCTTCTACACCTCTCTCCCCACCTCGTCTTTCTCCCATACCATATGTGCATTGAAGTACAGATTAAACTTGTATTTGTAATATAATATTACAATTATCGTAATTGTAATGCATGTATTATGTATTTATAACACCTGGATAATTAACTTCTTTCAATAAAACGTCCACTGGTTCAAATTAAGTATCTCATTGAAATACTATCCTGTGTCCTCAGATTAATGCAGATGAAGGGAGTTAGATATGCATAGGTTTTTGAAGTGTATAATTGTAATACATACCTGCAGACACAGCATCATTCAAAGAATGGAGTTTGATACACCTGCTATTGGATATGACTGAAAAAGAATGTCTCAGAGATTCATACCTGAACCACACACTTATTTGCCAAGAAAAAGTACATGATCAGTGAATATATTCAGTAAATGTATATAGGACTTGCATCCTCGGCACAAAGTTATTATATTCAAATCAATCCATAGGCTTCATTTAATGCCACTTATACTTGAAGTTGATACAACAACTATAGGTTCTGAACTAATATTCATACCAAACGTTTTAGGGTCCATACATAAATCGGCTACATACTATAGCTAGCTACACATCCATAGGCATACAGTTATTTTTATCCTCCACTACACAATAAGCAAATAAATAGTTAGCTAGCTATGTTACTTCAGCTGCATTGCACAGCAAGGCAAGCTTACACAATTGTACATTCAATTTGCAATAAATGTTTAAGCTAGCTAGATTCTTTACATCCACTGTTTCCCAAGATGACAGCCTGGTTTGCTGGTTTTCTCAGGAGTCTCTAAGACATTAAACAACACTAATTACAATGTTATTCTGTCCTCATGTCATAACACCAGCTAGCTAGCTGGCTAATGTTAACTGACTAGCTAACTTCTTATATCGCGATTCTCGTAAATTAACTTTGACTAAAACTATGCACAATTATCTCTCTACATTAACTAACATATTCCTCTCAATTGTACATTTTTAGCTTGACTCGTTATGACATTATATTGACTTACATTTGCTTCCCCCGTAATGTTTTGTCAGACATCTTTGTTGAAGAGAGCCACCAGGGACGGGTGACTCGTGTCAAATTCGTCATTAGAACCACTCGATATGACTGGTCACATTTGGGACCCAAATGCATAATGAGTTCTCTAACTCCCCCTTGTGGTGATCTGGAGCAATGAAGCTGAGATGCTGGGTACCTCTAAGTCCCACTATGTAAGCTTGCAACTTTTAAAGGAGGAACCACTGTAGTATAGCCTATGTCTCTACCTCATATTTCTGAACAGCTGAAATAAAAAGCCTGCGGCGATTTGAACAAACATATATAATGAAGGCTATACAACCTTCCCTCTTGTAACGGATATTGCAGTTGCACAAACAGGAAACAGTCCCTACACATTGCATTGGAGCAAAAACAATCAATTTTTGTGTGACGTGGGCTAATATTTGTAGTTGCTGCCTTATCGTAGGCACTAGCCGGAGTTGCTAAATAAGAACACTTCTAATTTGACTTCCTGTCTGCCATCTGCTTAGCCAATGTTTGCAATTATGATGTCAAAAATCAGTAATTGTGACTAGTTTCAGGGACACTAGGCATATGTCGCGCGTCACAACTTCGCATAAGCATCTTTTGAACATACATTGTTATTTTTTTTCAAAATGTGTTTTCTGACAGATGCCTTCTGGAACATGTGAACTTTCATGTGCCTCAATAACAAACTTGTATGACATCTGTAAATACAAGAAGAAGAAAAAATTACGAGCCTAGTTGGTTTAGCCACGGAAAAAGCCAGCAACCTTCCCACTAGCAATGATTGGCTGAGATAATGAGTGTGCTGGACATGCCGAGAGATTAGTTCGGATTGGTCTGCCATGTAGTATGCTTCTGTCGATAATATGAGCTGGTATGTATGTGTAGGTAATTCTTTCTAATGCAGCTTTTTTGAAATATATCATGTGGTTGAACTGCATAAGTGTTGCTCTCTACTTTCTGGAGGACTGTGTTTTGAAATCAGTGGCATTTCAGTATGATAGCTAAAGATATGGAGAACATTCTGGCGTTTGATTGCAAATATGCAGACCGAGTCGAAAAGAGAACACACAGATGGCTCTGGTTTACATCTTCAAACTAAGGGCAACCATGGCGAGAAGCATCCATCCATGTATACGGGAGTCTAGCTAGCTACATTTTCAGTTATTACACGTTTCTAATTTTGTCAAAATTGTTTTCATTTCAAGTTAGTCTACTGTTAGCGAGCCAGCTAACGTTAGCTAGCTAGCCAGCCAGCTAAACGTTACATGTATGGTCTGTGTAGTAATATTAGCTAGCTAACATTGAACCTGGTTGGTTAGTTACCTGTAGATTAATTTCAGGATCATAACATTATGAGTTGGGATTATTGTTCATTGTTTAGCTAGCTATAGTACATGTCTAAATAAAAGACTCCACTATGCAAGTGTAGCAGTCTTTATGTGAACCACAGGAGAACCAAGAAATGAAGAGCGACACCACGGCTGTCTTTTTGGCTTTTATGTCGATCTGCCATAGTATTATGAAAAGACTGGGCAGGAACACATCAGTCTCCAATGCACCATCAGACAAGTTGTTCTATACAGGAGCATGAAGAAAGGTAAAACACATATCCTGTCTCACATCCCCAATACATTGCTAGGTGCTTTCAGTGTTGACAGTATTAAAATACAACAACTCATGTACAAAAACACTGTAATACAAACAAGCTACAACGTGAAATCGTCTTTATCCCATTCAGACCTTAGATGGCTAAAACTACATCTCCCATAATGCAACGCTATCACCAGTCGGCAGCTCAGCTAACCATTTGCATCACAGAAAGGCATGTTAGCTAGCAACAGCAATACTTTTTAGCACTCTGTAAACTATATCAACAACAATAAAGTCTCACACTCGCTTATAACAATATCTACAGCATTAACCTTGGGATGCTTTATTTATTTCATGTTATAGATTTCTACATCATCTGCATATGCAAGGATGACAGCGCTTCCTACTGCCTGAGCTATGTTGTTGATGTAAATTGAGAAGAGCGTGAGGCCTAGGATCGAGCCTTGGGGTACTCCCTTGGTGACAGGCAGTGGCTGAGACAGCAGATGTTCTGACTATACACTGCACACTTTGCGAGCGGTAGTTAGCAAACCAGGCCAAAGACCCCTCAGACACCAATACTCCTTAGCCGGCCCACAAGAATGGAATGGTCTACCGTATCAAAAGCTTTGGCTACGTCAATTAAAATAGCAGCGCAACATTGCTTAAAATCAAGGGCAATGGTGACGTTGAGGACCTTTTTAAGGTCCATAACCGAGCAACCAGATTGGGCAGTAGCTACATAAAAAATAAAAAAAATCCTGCAGATGTATGAAAATCTCTATCTTCAACCACGGCAAATTGGGTTTCCAGAAGCCAAGGTACAACATGTTTCCCTTAGTGAGAGAATACGGAGGAGGAAAGGAGGGAGAAGAATAGAGGGTGAATGTGTTAGAAAAGGCAGAGATCAAGTGGGATGGCGTAAGATGTCGTTGATGGCCCGGGTTGCTGCCGCCTGCCGCAGTGCCAGGTGAGTGACAGCATATCAGATAGCAGCTGAGGCAATGTGGCACTGGTAAACTCTGCTACGTCTCCTGGAGATGGGGCAGTGTGACTGGCTCGGTGGCTGCATGAAGAGAGACACTCCGATGTGCCGCTCTGCCACTGCACTGGCTCCTCATGACAACCCGCCATGTTGGGTTGGCTCAGAGCCAATACAAGAGCTAGAGAAGGGTTGCAACTGGGAGGGTGTGGCACTCAGGGGCCCCTCCATCTGTCCAGCCTGTGCTGCTGCGGAGGAGTCTCTTGCACACTCACACACACGTTCATACGTGCGTGAGAACGCGCAAGGGACTCCTGCGCAGAAGCACAGGCTTGACAGATGGAGGGGCCCCTGAGTGCCACACCCTCCCAGTTTGTGTGTGTGTGTAGATGTGTTGATGTCAGAAGTTTACATACATTTAAACTCAGTTTTTCACAATTCCTGACATTTAATCCTAGTAAAAATTCCCTGTTTTAGGTCAATTAGGATCACCTCTTTATTTTAAGAATGTGAAATGTCAGAATAATAGTAGAGAGTGATTTATTTCAGATTTTATTTTTTTCATCACATTCCCAGTGGGTCAGAAGTTTACATACACTCAATTAGTATTTGGTGGCAATGGCTTTAAATTGTTTAACTTGGGTCAAACGTTTTCGGTCGCCTTCCACAATAAGTTGGGTGAATTTTGGCCCATTCCTCCTGACAGAGCTGGTGTAACTGAGTCAGGTTTGTAGGCCTTCTTGCTCACACACGCTTTTTCAGTTCTGCCCACAAATTTCCTATAGGATTGAGGTCAGGGCTTTGTGATGGCCACTCCAATACCTTGACTTTGTTGTCCTTAAGCCATTTTGCCACAACTTTGGAAGTATGCTTGGGGTCATTGTCCATTTGGAAGACCCATTTGTGACCAAGCTTTAACTTCCTGACTAATGTCTTGAGATGTTGCTTCAATATATATCCACATAATTTCTCTTCTCATGATGCCATGTATTTTGCGAAGTGCACCAGACCCTCTTGCAGCAAAGCACCCCCACAACATGATGCTGCCACCCCTGTGCTTCACTGTTAGGATGGTGTTCTTTGGCTTGCAAGCCTCCCCCTTTTCCCTCCAAACATAACGATGGTCATTACGGCCAAACAGTTCTATTTTTGTTTCATCAGACCAGAGGACATTTCTCCAAAAACTACGATCTTTGTCCCCATGTACAGTTGCAAACCTTAGTCTGGCTTATCTATGGCGGTTTTGGAGCAGTGGCTTCTTCCTTGCAGAGCGGCCTTTCAGGTTATGTCGATCTAGGACTCATTTTACTGTGGATATAGATACTTTGTACCTGTTTTCTCCAGCATCTTCACAAAGCCCTTTGCTGCTGTTCCGGGAAGGATTTTGCACTTTTTGCACCAAAGTACGTTAATCTCTAGGAGACAGAACACGTCTCCTTCCTGAGCGGAATGACAGCTGCGTGATCCCATTGTGGTTATACTTGCATACCATTGTTTGTACAGATGAAACGTGGTACCGGCATTTGGAAATTGCTCCCAAGAATGAACTAGACTTGTGGAGGTCTACAATTTGTTTTCTGAGGTCTTGGCTGATTTCTATTGATTTTCACCTGATGTCAATCAAAGAAGCACTGAGTTTGAAGGTAGGCCTTGAAATACATGCACAGGTACACCTCCAATTGACTCAAATTATGTCAATTAGCCTATCAGAAGCTTCAAAAGCCTTGACATCATTTTCTGGAATTTTCCAAGCTGTTTAAAGGCACAGTCAACTTAGTGTATGTAAACTTCTGATCCACTGGAATTCTAATACAGTGAATTATAATTGAAATAATCTGTCTGTAAACAATTGTTGGAAAAATTACTTGTGTCATGCACAAAGTAGATGTCCTAACCGACTTGCCAAAATGATAGTTTGTTAACAAGAAATTTGTGGAGTGGTTGAAAAATTAGTTTTAATGACTCCAATCTAAGTGTATGTAATCTTCCGGCTTCAACTTCAATTGCATATGTATATTTTATAATAATAATAATAATAATAATGATAATAATAATAATAATATGTATATATCACATACACATGCACACATCAGAAGACACACGCACCCTTCCGGCATCATTGTCTCACTCCATTCCGAGCCAGCCTGCTGCTCACACCACTCACACCCCCAACTCTGCGACAGACTGTGACAGAGAGAAGGAAAAAAAAAAAAAAGACAGTGTAATGGTGTGTATAATTCCAAACATTGGTTTCTGTAATTAAATAGCGTCTTGACACTAATTAGTTCCAACTGTTGATAATGCAGCCGCCCCAAATCCCCTGGAATGGCGGCTATTTAATTAGGATAAATACGTAAGAAGCCAATGGCTGAGTCCCCTGTGGTGCTGTAGTTAACTGGACCTCAACTCTCCCAGCTAAACTAGTGCCCTCAACCACAGGACCAACTTAGAGAAAGGGCAGTCTGTCATCTTGGGTCAAATCTATTTTGTTCATTTTGTGCAACTTGGTAGTTTTGACTTTCGTCATCTTCCACCCATATTGACCCTTATCTTCCATCTCTTTCTATGGCTCACTCTGAGAAAGAAAACCAGTATAGTTACCCCTAAGGTTTGTTTAACCCCCAGGGTTTTGTTGCCATAGCGCTGTAAATAAAAGTCTCCATGACAGGTGAGTGAACATTGACAAGGTCCTATCACGTGTCCTATAGCAGAGTGGATGAGGCTGAGGTCAAAGGGCATCGCCCCACTGCTGCTCACAAACATGTCTTGCTCTCTGCTCCCCCTTCTGGCTCTCTCTCTCAAATAAATTCAAAGGGGCTCATCCTCAATCTTACAACCTCCTCCCACTCTCAAATCAGTTAATTCTCCCTCTCCCTAACCCTAACCCCCTCCCGGCCATCTGGTGGATTCAGTCCACTTCACTGTAAATACCTATCTACAGCCTCCAGTCATGTTTGACCTTTAAACCACCATGTGCACCAGAGTTCCCCTTACAGATCAACCACACCACCATTTAAAAGGCTACACTGACTGAGTTATATGTGGCTATTGCCAAACTCACCTCACAGGCTATGGAAAAACAGTCTCAGCTTAAATTGAAAATGAGTGATTTGTCAATCTGACTGCAAATAGGCCGACATTCTGATTATTTAAAGATGGACTCCGCAGTCGGGGAAAACGGCGCCACTGGCCGCCCCACCATCGTTGTTAATGTTTTGGTTTGCGGAGCGTCGCACAGCATGGTCAAGAAATTGCAGTACATACTGTGCTCCTTATATGGTCAGAGGTAAAACAATTATCTGAACGTTGTTTTTTCGCTGTAGCTGCTTTCTTGTTGTCATATCGCAAACGGACTGATTCACAATGACAGATTCCAGATTTTAGGCCGATTTTTCTTGCATTAAATGAAGATCTTTTTCTTAGTGTAATTAGGCCAAGTCAATTCAATTCCCTCTGTCCAATTCCCTACTCTGCTCTTCTGTGTTGCGCCCAAGATGACAGGGGGCCCCTAGGCTGCTCACGCCTGCTCGACAGGGTCGGTGAAATATATCTGCGTTATCCAGTAGACACACACACATGCACTCCCTCCATATTATTGCTTTACCCAGCATGCAGCACCGCCACGACCCCGCTGAATAATACTGAATGTCAGCTCTGCTTGTGCTGCTGCCTGCCTGCAGCCCACAGGAGGGAGGAGAGAGGTGATTCCAGGGTAGCGGAAATACGCTTTCACTTCACTTTCACATGTACAAAAAACAGATTTTTAACAAACCATACAACTATTCACAAGGACTACTTTGAACAATTTCCACTGAAAATTGACAGAAACTAATTTAGTAGAATAACTGTGCAGATGCTAACTTTGGTAAAGTAATTAAGATATAATCTCGGTCAGTTTGATGACACCCCTCCCCCAAACATTTAAACATTTGCTCCAAATGACGATTCAAAGATGTCTGTAGAAATTCTTAAGACCATATCACATTGGGTGTCAAATGAAAGCTAAGAGTCTATTTTTGGGAAATGAAGGCATAGATGAGAAAAAAATAAAATATAGTGTGGCATTTTCCATTTTCAAAATGTGGCATAAGTAAAGGCTTTGATTTCTGGATAAACACATCTTAGAAAACATCTACCAGAAAAAGTCTTGACAGGACACGTTGAGTTAAAAATATATTTGGGTTTATTGAACTACAGTAAGTGAAGTGGATTTACACCCGGTAACAGAATTATGGTAACAGAAAGACGTCATGGGTCCCTGACCTGTACGATACAGAAATGCATAATTATGTCAGCAAGTCAGTAACAAACATATTGTTATTTACAAAGACTGCCTACCAAAAGGCAAAAGGCTTCCTACGGGGGCTGGGATTTAAAAAATAGGACAAAACACATCATGACGAGAGACACCACAACACTACATGAAGAGAAGACGACAACCTAGCATGGTAGCAACACATGACAACAACATGGCAGCAGCACAACATGGTAGCAGCACAAAACATGGTACAAACATTCTTGGGCACAGACAACAGCACAAAGGGCAAGGAGGTAGAGACAGCAATACATCATGCTAAGCAGCCACAAGTGTCAGTAAGAGTGTCCATGATTGAGTCTTTGAATGAGGAGATTGAGATAAAACTGTCCAGTTTGACTGTTTGTTGCAGCTTGTTTCAGTCGCTAGCTGCAGCGAACTGAAAAGAGGACCAGGGATGTGTGAGCTTTGGGAACCTTTAACAGAATGTGACTGGCAGAACGGGTGTTGTATGTGGAGGATGAGGGCTGCAATAGATATCTCAGATAGGGGGAGTGATACCTAAGAAGGTTTTTATAAATAAGCATCAACCTGTGGGTCTTGCGAAAGGTATACAGAGACGACCAGTTTACAGAGTAGAGTGCAGTGATGTGTCCTATAAGGAGAATTTGTGACAAATCTAATGGCCGAATGGGAAAGAACATCTAGCCGCTTGAGAGAACCCTTACCTGTTGATCTATAAATTACGTCTCTGTAATCTAGTATGGTTAGGATGGTCATCTGAATCAGGGTTAGTTTGGCAGCTGGGGTGAAAGAGGAGCAATGATGATAGAGGAAACAAAATCTAGATTTAACTTTAGCCTGCAGCTTTGATATGTGCTGAGAGAAGGACAGTGTACCATCGAGCCATACTCCCAAGTACCTGTATGAGGTTCTTAGGAGTATGGCTCTGAATCCTCAGGAGTAGAGGTCGACCGATTATGATTTTTTTAAACGCCGATAACGATTAATTGGAGGACCAAAAAAAAAGTAAATACCGATTTAATCGGACAATTTTATATATATATAGACAATTACAACAGTACTGAATGAACATTGAACACTTTTATTTTAACTTAATATAATACATAAATAATAACGTTTCATTTCGTTTAAATAATGCAAAAACGCGGTGTTGGAGAAGAAAGTAAAAGGGCAATATGTGCCATGTAAAAAAAGCTAACGTTTGAGTTCCTTGCTCAGAACATATGAAAGCTGGTGGTTCAATATTATTATTATTATGACGTGTCGACAATTTCTCTATATACCATTTGTATTTCATATACCTTTGACTATTGGATGTTCTAATAGGTACTTTAGAATACTAATCCCAGAGTTGATAGGCTTGAAGTCATAAACAAGGCTTTGTTTCAAGCATTTCTAAGAGCTGCTGGCAAACGCAGTGAAGTGCTGTTTGAATGAATGATTATGAGCCTGCTGCTGCCCACCACCTCTGACTGCTATAGCAAATCATGGACTTAATTATAATATAATAAACACAGAAATGCGAGCCTTTGGTCATTTAATATGGTCAAATCCGGAAACTATCATTTTGAAAACAAAACGTTTATTCTTTCAGTGAAATACGGAACCGTTCCGTGTTTTATCTAACGGGTGGCAACCCTAAGTCTAAATATTGCTGTTACATTGCACAACCTTCAATGTTATGTCATAATTATGTAAAATTCTGGCAAAATAATTTCGGTCACACAGTTCGCAACGAGCCAGGCGGCCCAAACTGTTGCATATACCCTGACTCTGCGTGCAATGAACACAAGAGAATTGACACAATTTCCCTAGTTAATATTTCCTGCTAACATGAATTTCTTTTAACTAAATATGCAGGTTTAAAAAAATATACACTTCTGTGAAAGGCATTGATGTTCATGGTTAGGTACATTTGTGCAAAGATTGTGCTTTTTTCACACATGCGCTTTTGTTAAATCACCACCTGTTTGACAAAGTTGAAGTAGGTTGTGATTCCGCATTGATTATATGCAACGCAGGACAAGCTAGTTAAACTAGTAATATCATCAACCATTTGTAGTTAACTAGTGATTATGTGACGATTGATTTGTTTTTTTATAAGATAAGTTTAACGCTAGCTAGCAACTTACCTTGGCTCATTGCAGCCACAAGGTCCTTTTGATGCAGCACTCGTGTAACAGGTGGTCAGCCTGCCAAGAAGTCTCCTCATGGATTGCAACGTAATCGGCCATAATCGGCGTCCGATTACCGATTTGTTATGAAAACTTGAAATCGTCCCTAATTAATCGGCCATGCCTCTACTCAGGAGGTTGTAATCACACCTGTGGGGAGAGGGGCATTCTTCTTACAAAACCACATGACCTGGACGTTAACATCAAGTCCAGGGTGGACTGACCAAATGTCATCTACCTTCCATATCCGGTGTCGGTCAGTGCTCAGTGGGTCAGGATGCTGGTTAAGGTCAATGGAAAGAGAGGAGGCTCATGGGTAGGTGTCAGTAAGAGCTGGGAGAAGTGACATTAACTGGAGAGTGAGAGAGGGGAAGCAGAGAGAGAGAGAGGGGGTTGTCCAGACTGTTTTAACACTCTTGGTTTGACCACCAGATAACAGAAAGACAAAGAAAATAGTTCTGAGCTGAACATAACAGGATCCCAGTGGAAAGGAGGACAGTAGCAGGTGACCCAACTGTGGTTTGTGACTATTATGATTTCCTATTGTAGCCAATTCAGTTGCAGTAATTCTGTTACTGATTATTTGGTAATTCCCTAACCAATTTATGAACGCAATAATGAGTTTTAATCACTTAATAATTCATAAATGAAATGTATATCAGCAAAATCACTAAGTAATTTACTTTACTTCTGTGAACGTTCATTATCCTCAGGAGAGAAATGTGAAAATATCTGAAAGTTATGCGAGTTTTTGATAATGAAAATACAAAGCACGAGGCAATGTTTCTTCAACTTCCATAAGGTAAACAATTTCTCCAAAACAAAATATGAGTGTTGATGTTAGTTAGCGGGGGTCTTAACGTGCAACATTATAGTGTTTTGATATATTTCCGATACCCGTTAAGACTTTTTCTGGTAGATGGTTTTTTATCCAGAAATCAAAGCCTTTACTTATGCTACATTTTGACGATTATTATTATTATTATTTCTTTTTTTAAACGTATCTGCTTTCATTTCCCCAAAAATATAGACTCTTGGCTTTCATTTGACACCCAATTTGATATGCTCCTTTTTGAATTTCACATGTTGGTGCTCATGCATCCTTTTTGATTAAAAGGCCCAGAGACGGACAGCGGGAGAGAGAGAGAGGCAGAGACGGATGGTGATATAAACCGCTTTGGAATGTTCAACTATTTCTCCCCCGTAGCAGCGCCATGAATGAATGTGCTTTGTTTGCCTATGTTGTTCACCAAGGACAATGTTTTGTCTGCACAGCTCATTTTTGGCAGTTGCAGTCGATCCATACCTGAACCTGGTCCAATCAATAGCCTAGCTCAGAATCTGCACTGTAAAGTCTATGACTTGTACATTTGAAAAGTATTCAGACCCCTGGACTTTTCCCTCATTTTAAGTTAAAGCCGCCTTCTAAAATGAATGAAATGTTTGTTTTCGTCAATCACGACACAATACCCCATAATGACAAAGTGAAAACAGGGTTTTAGAAATGTTTGCAAATGTATAAAAACAGACCCTTTGCTATGAGACTCAAAATTGTGCTCAGGTGCATCCTGTTTCCATTGATCATTCTTGATGTTTCCACAACTTGATTGGAGTCCACCTGTGGTAAATTCAGTTTGAGAGCGTCTGCAGAAAATAATGGGAGAAACTCCCCAAATACAGATGTGCCAAGCATGTAGCGTCATACAGGCTATAATTACTACCAAAGGTGCTTCAACAAATTACCGTGTGAAGGGAATGAATACTTATAAATGTGATTTGTGATATAATTGTGATAAATATGCAAACATTTCGAAACCTGTTTTTGCGTTGTTATTATGGGGTATTGTGTGTAAATGAATGAGAAAAAAAACATATATTAAATCAATTTTAGAATCAGGCTGTAACGTAACAAAATGTGGAAAAAGTCAAGGGGTTGAAATCCATGGAGGTAAATCCCATCTTCAGTCTTACAGTATGCTGATGCTATTGTCTCGCAGCCAGAGGTACTTTGTGTGCTGTCCACTGCCTTACAGTATCAATAGTATGCTGATGCCATAGCCTATTGACTCAGGGATGTACTGTCCATTGCATGCGGTATTGACCCAGAGTAACGGTCTGTCCAATTTCCACTGCAGGTTGTCATGAATGATGTGAGGTAATGGCTGCTGTCCATCATGATAGAGTTAGCTTGGTTAGGTAAAAGAACTGGACAGATCCAGGGTCAGAGTTAGCCAATAGCCACAGGACTGCAGATAGTGGAGACCTGGCCCAATCAGCTGATGGAATTGTTGTCCTCTAGCCATGTTCTGGATTATGCCCATTTTTACAAACAGCCCAGAATATAGAGAACATTGACTAATGCAGAAATATAAGTATTCATGTGGGGGCATAAATGTAGTGTGAGCACTATTGTGTGTGCTTTACTTACTTTCATAAATTAATGTAAAAAAAAGTTAGCAAAATATGACTCAGTACAGATCAAATACAGCTTCATGACACCCATTATTTCTTTGTAGCATCAAACATTATGGAGTCTTAAAGGAGGCCAACATGTCAACTATGCCAACTTTGATCAATTATTTCTCAATTATGCTTTTAGATACAAACGTCATATGTCAACAATTCTTCCTCCAAAGGACCATTCTATGGCTTTACATTTAGTGAAAATCTCCACCATTATGGTCTTTTTTGTCCTGGTTTCATGAGGAATCACTCTTCTAGCTTTGCCTCTGTATAGTATGCAGTAACATGGTAAGTTGTTATGTTGCCAGGTATGCTCCTGGCTCAACCTCTGTGGTGATATCACGGGAAGCTGATTTGTTGCCAGGTATGCTCCTGGCTCAACCTCTGTGGTGATATCACGGGAAGCTGATTTGTTGCCAGGTATGCTCCTGGTCAACCTCTGTGGTGATATCACGGGAAGCTGATTTGTTGCCAGGTATGATCCTGGCTCAACCTCTGTGGTGATATCACGGGAAGCTGATTTGTTGCCAGGTATGATCCTGGCTCAACCTCTGTGGTGATATCACGGGAAGCTGATTTGTTGCCAGGTATGCTCCTGGTCAACCTCTGTGGTGATATCACGGGAAGCTGATTTGTTGCCAGGTATGATCCTGGCTCAACCTCTGTGGTGATATCACGGGAAGCTGATTTGTTGCCAGGTATGATCCTGGCTCAACCTCTGTGGTGATATCACGGGAAGCTGATTTGTTGCCAGGTATGATCCTGGCTCAACCTCTGTGGTGATATCACGGGAAGCTGATTTGTTGCCAGGTATGATCCTGGCTCAACCTCTGTGGTGATATCACAGGAAGCTGATTTGTTGCCAGGTATGATCCTGGCTCAACCTCTGTGGTGATATCACGGGAAGCTGATTTGTTGCCAGGTATGATCCTGGCTCAACCTCTGTGGTGATATCACGGGAAGCTGATTTGTTGCCAGGTTTGCTCCTGGCTCAACCTCTGTACAACATGTTAGGTTGCTAGGTGTGCATGCTACACTATTCATCAAAGGTCATGTTCCTGGAATTTGAACATCTCTAGTTAGAGACGTTCTTGGATCAGAATTTCTCTGGTAATGACCTAAATAACTTACTATCAAAGCCCTAGATCCGCTCAACACCAATCTTAACGTCCTGTACCACGTTTCTAATGGAAGGGTGCGTGAAGATTTGGAACAACACAACATTTTTCTACTCAAAGCAATTTGAGCCTCCGCTTCATACTGGATAATGTTTTGACCAGCACAAATATTTCAAATGTTGATGAGAATTCCAAATTCCAGGATGCTGGTAATCAGCTCCTTCCTGCTGTTGCCTGCAATGCCCTGCAATACAAGGCATCGTGTTCCACCACATGCTGTGTTAGAACGAAGTGAGTAGAGGAGAGGACCGCATACCTCACTCCCTCAGGGTTCCGCTGCATACCTCACTCCCTCAGGGTTCCGCTGCATACCTCACTCCCTCAGGGTTCCGCTGCATACCTTTACACACTCAGGGTTGTGTTTATGAGACGCGGCGGATGGATGGGATGAGGAGCCATTAACCCATGAGTCCCTGGTTAATAATGAAATCCCACCAGCTGAAGGGGGTCTGCATTCCAAGCAGCTGGGGAATCTGCTGTACTGTCATCGGTCAACACAAATACCTCAAACACATGTCAGGATTAAGTCTGATCTGAGGACATCGCTTATAACCACTTCATGCATCCCACAGTATATTAAAGACGGTGTCACTTCACTTGTTGTCCAGCTGTGCCGTATACGTGTAAACGCACATACTATTCTCTCAATCTCCTTAATACACGGAAACTTCTGAGACGTTGCTCCTAGGTGTATCTCTCTACGTGTGCCTCTGGGGGACAGTTGGCCTTGACTCCTAGATGCTCCTGCTTCTTAAATTAAGGTGACAATTTTTTATATACCGTGCGTTCGGGAAGTATTCAGACCCCTTGACTTTTTCCACATTTTGTTACGTTACAGCCTGATTCTAAAATGGATTTAAAAAATGTTTTTCTTATCATCAATCTACACACACTACCCCATCATGACGAAGCAAACACAGGTTTTTAGACATGTTTGCAACTTTATACAAAATAAAAAAACATACCTTATTTACACAAGTATTCAGACCCTTTGCTATGAGACTCGAAATAGAGCTTAGGTGCATCCTGTTTCCATTGATCATCCTTGATGCTTTCTACAACTTGATTGTAGTCCACCCGTGTTAAATTCAATTGTTGGGGCAAGATTTTGAAAGGGTCGCACACACCTGTCTATAAAAGGTCCCACAGTTGACAGTGCATGTCAGGGCAAAAACCAATCTGAGGTCAAAGGAATTGTCCGTAGAGCTCCGAGACAGGATTGTGTACAGGCACAGATCTTGGGAAGGGTACGAAAACATTTCTGTAGCTTTGAAGGTACCCCAAGAACACAGTGGCTTCCACGTTTGGAACTACCAAGACTCTTGCTAGAGATGTCTGACCGGCCAAACTGAGTTTCCGCATGGGGGTGGCAGCGTCATGTGGTGGGGAAGTTTTGCAGCAGCAGGGACTGGGAGACTAGTCAGGATTGAAGGAAAGATGAACGAAGCAATGTACAGAGAGATCCTTGATGAACACCTGCTCCAGAGAGCTCAGGACCTCAGACTGGGGCGAAGGTTCACCTTCCAACAGAACAACGACCCTAAGCACACAGCCAAGGCAATGCAGGAGTGGCTTCGGGACAAGTCTCTGAATGTCCTTGAGTGGCCCAGCCAGAGCCTGGACTTGAACCAGATCTAACATCTCTGGAGAGACCTGAAAATAGCTGTGCAGCGACGCTCCCCTTCCAACCTGATTTGAGTTTGAGAGGAACTGCAGAGAATAATGGGAGAAACTCCCCAAATGCAGGTGTGCCAAGCTTGTAGCGTCATACCCAAGAAGACTCGAGGCTGTAATCGCTGCCAAAGGTGCTTCAACAAAGTACTTAGTAAAGGGTCTGAATAATGTTATCAATTTTAGAATAAGGCTATAATGAAACAAACTGTGGAAAAAGTCCAACCACTTTCAGAATGTATAACCCCTTTAGTCCTGTGACTCCAGCGTTGACTGCCAACCCCTTCCCCCATCCCACACTGACGAGGCCGTGGCTGCACTGCACGCCCCACACTTAAGAGTTGTACCATCCCTCGACGGTTGTGATGAGCTGTTGGGAACCTGGAGCAACGTCAACGAAGGTTGAGGAAAAGATTGAAAGCCTCCTTTTGGAGGAGACCTGAGGAGGAGGGTGGGGGGGTGGGGGGGTGGTGCATTTGGAGGACATGCAAGAACACTGATGAGGATGAGTCCCAGTCTCACTTAGAAATGGAACGGGGACACTGCAGGATCCAGAGAGCTTATTTAAAGACACAGTCTGCTTTCTCCCGGTTTCATTACGCCCCGTGACGATGCCCACAGTGGGTCAGTGGAGTTCCTTCATTAGGCATATCTCTGTACAATATAGATATTGTTGCTGCTCTAGTCAAGACAATATTTTCTTGGTAGTAATAATTGTGTTGCTTGAATAGTCAAACCAATGCACTGTATCTCAGCCAGTATATTGTGATCTTGTTGACGTGATTTTACTAGCCATCACGTTTACTAGCCATACCAGCATCGCTATACTCGTTAGTATGGTGGCAGGAAACAAAATAAGAACTTAGTATGCAGTATTTAACTTCTTTAGTTACGGTCCGAATGTTGGTAACAAACATCACTACTAAAGATCCTAATGGAGGTTGAAAGATGTGTACTGTTGTAATGTCGCTGTCTGCCAGCAGGTACAGATTAAACATAAGCAGATCCCATCTGCCACATACAACAAACCGTCTAGGTATAACAGATTAGAACTGGCAGTGTACATGGGAATACACACAGCCTCAACACCATCTGAATGGAACGATTAGTCCTCTCTCTTTCTCTCTCTTCCTCCATCTCCTCTTGGAGAACTTTAGATTCTATTTAATCCTTACGGTTCGTTTTTAGCTTAATCACACATCGCACCACAGACAGAGAAGAGCCACCTGGGGGAGGAGCAGAATGAATGATTGGGAGGGATGGCTAGCAGATGGATGAGACCCTAAGAGGTAAAACCCTCGGAGGGGGTTGTGTGCTGTGGTGTCTGCAAAGAGAGCGAGAATGCCTGCTTTTAAAGCCCTCTCCCTTCAGTCACACTGAAGTAATGTGTTGGTGAGTGTGTCCTCAGGTTGTACGATTGCTTTGGGCTGTCCACAACCCAAAGAGAGGCCCTCTCAAAGCCTCTGGGCTCGTCCCCAGTACTCTGGTCCCCCTCTCTAACAGAGCCCCCAGTACCTCTCTCTTACTCCGGGCAGAAGAGCCCCTGTCCTTCTTTCTAACCCTCCTGGCTTGGTTCCTGGGTCCCCCATTCAGGCCAGAGCCTGTCTGCAGCCTCAAGAAGCCCCCTCACAGGAGTCAACAACACTAGAACACTGAACCAAAGAGTCACAGAGCTGGCTGCCACTCCATCTCTTAACCTGCCAGGAGCTATAGTCTTGAGTCGATAAACATGTGTTGCACCTTTCAGCCAAGCTAGAGATAGTAATGCCCTTGGTAAGGGCACAGGACGAGCGTGGACGGACAGAGGGACACACACACAGACGGACACACAGGCAGGCATACACAGACAGACACACAGGCAGGCACACACAGGCAGGCACACACAGACAGACACACAGGCAGGCACACACAGACAGACACAGACAGACACACAGGCAGGCACACACAGACAGACAGACAGACAGACACACAGGCAGGCACACAGGCAGGCACACACAGACAGACACACAGGCAGGCACACACAGACAGACACACAGGTAGGTATATACAGACAGACACATAGGCAGGCACACACAGACAGACACACAGGCAGGCACACACAGACAGACACACAGGCAGGCACACACAGACAGACACACAGGCAGGCACACACAGACAGACACACAGGCAGGCACACACAGACAGACACATAGGCAGGCACACACAGACAGACACAGAGACAGGCACACACAGACAGACACACAGGCAGGCACACACAGACAGACACAGAGACAGACACACACAGACAGACACACAGGCAGACACACAGCCAGGCACACACAGACAGACACAGAGAAGATTAGAAGCGGAGAATAGGAATCGTTGAGATTTAAAGCAGCACTGAATCATTTCTTTGTGTTGAATAGCTGTAATGAGTTGTTGAAGTCTGTGGAGAAACACATGGAGGTCATGTTATCAGTCTTTCCCGTGTGACTACTGCGCTCGACAGCACACTGAACAGACGGCCGTCCATCTCCCACTGGAATAATTATCAGCTTGTCCAAACTCAGCCGCATACAGCTCTGGATTTACTCTCAGCCACACACACACACAGACACACAGACACACAGACACACAGACACACAGACATAGAGATAGATAGATAGATAGATCTCACACACAGAAAGTGCAGTATTTTAGCTTCTCTACATGCGGGTTGTCAATAGTTGAAGGCAGTTTGTATTTATCGACTGAGAAGGTTTCAGGCCACTGCTTGAGCACTAGCATATCCTTGAGAAGAACGACAATAGATTTTATAGAGCGTAATATAAAGACACATTTTGATTTAATTGTACATTTCAATACATGTGACTTGTCCAGGTTATGACAGATTGCCAATTACAGTTAATGAATATAAATTGCTTATGTTTTCCGGAGCAAATGCGATTGATATTCCAGCTGTTTTATGCTCGTCTGTATGAGTCTCCCTGTTTTGATTCTTCCTCTGAATCTGTGAAGAACTTCTCCAGTCAAAGTCCGTTGGCAGTGAGTTGTTCTGCACGTTGCTCATCGTAGTGAGGTGTGGAATTTAGTGGTTTCATTTTCAGTCGGCTTCTAAATGCATTCTACTGCCCTCCATCAGGAAGCGACTGGAATGGCGGTGTAATCTGTAGACGAGATCATTATTCTGACTCTTAAAGGTTCTGCCTCTGAATGAAAGATTCCCCTGACGGATTTTCCTCAGCAAGACTCCACAAGCTGTCAAATGTTGCAGAGAGCTTCGCTGCCACCTGGATGACGGGAAACATACCACCCAACATCGACCCCCGACACTTTGGAAGCAGACCAGAAAGATCTACTCACACACTTGTTGGAGTCCTAGACTGTTTATACAAGCAATCAAGAAGTCAGACATCCCACTTCACCATAACCACCCTAAGCCCACAGCTGACAAAATCGACTGCACCATTAAATATCTAATCCAACTGTGTGTCAGACCTGGTACGCGACCAAGACAGCCTCTCAGACTGACAGGAGGTGTGGCTCAGGGAACTCTTCTGGGTCCACCTCATCTTCTCTGCGGTCATTGACAGCACAGCCTGGGATGTCAACAGTAGGTGGAAATATGTGGACAATCTCGATCTGGTCCACACATGGACAGCTGGAAACATCAGTGCACCACAGCTAGCAGTGGACAACATGTGGGTACAGCCAAGCAGAACGTCACTGACCCTGGCAAGAAATCCACCTGTCGCATGCCCTCTCCCGATTGCGGGGCAGGAGCTCCAAGTGTTAGATAATGTGAAGATTTTAGGGGTAATTGTACAAAAGGACCCACAATGGAGCGAGCAGGTTGCTTCTATGGCAACTAAGTGCAGCAACAAATTTGTATTTATTTATCTCCCCCCCGCGCCACCTTAAAAAGATGACATGTGCCACACGAAGACCTGTTGAGTATTTACACCGGCTGTATACTTGCCACCCTGGAGTATGCCACTCCTGCTTGACAAAGCTCACTGACCCAGGCCCAGTCTGATGACCTGGAGTGTGTTCAGGAGAGAGTGCGCTGCATCATTTTAGGAGGACACTCCAGTTCTACTGAGGCACAACTGACCCTGTCCCAACCCCGGCTCCATAAAAGAAGGACACCGCTCTGTATGGACTTTGCTGTCAGCCTCCTCAATTCTCCATTCAGAAACTGGCAACCCCCTGACCGAAACACAGCTACAGGCAGGAACAGCCGCAGCAAAAATCAACTGATAATCCCAAAATCAACTGATAATCCCAAAATCAACTGATAATCCCAAAATGGGGAACTGAAAAGTACAAAAGGTCACCTATCCCATACCTCTGCTCATTAATAAACAAGTCACTTTAAGATCAGTGAACCTCTTTTGACTTAGAATTGAATCATTTGTATTGTATTTGTCATTTTGTCTTATCCATCCATATTTTGTATGCTCATGCATTTCAGTTTGTATTGACTGCTATATGTAATAACATAAAGACTTGAAAAAAAACTTTCACCTAACTCTCTCACATGAGGTCACCTATGCCATAGAATACCTGGAAGTGAAAACTGTTGTGAATGCAAATAAAAGCCCACACGCAACATCACATGATGCGTAGACAACCACCATTGGAACTTTCCTTAGTAATGAGTATTTCTCATGTCGTCCATTTATAGAACACCTAGCCCCATGCAGGCTAAGCAGGGTAAGATAAAGTTAGGTTCCCGGCGGCTTGGCTCAAGGGCACGTCAACAGTTCCAGTGTTACAGTGCAGTAGGCTAGACTGTCATGTCCCCCCGGACAGTGCTGGACTGTGCCGTGGCTTTCACACAGACATGCAACACAACCCAGTGTTCCAGTCATCACCTGTCGTCACTAGGTACCGCAGTCACAAAGTCATAAACCATTTTTACATGCATCTTTTCTAATTAGATTTTAAACCGAACCTTTATATTAATACCAAAAAGCATATTTTTGTTTTCATGCATTTTTACAAGCCAATTTTGACTTTGTGGCTGTGCTGTCTAGTGGAAACCAAATGGCGTCCTCTGTTTGACATTTCGCTCATGTTGATGATGCGTAAGGAAGGGCTCATGGCCTATTTGAGCCTTTTCACTCAGTAGTCGATGGAACCAACAAGAGAGAGTTTTGTCCATAGCAATGCTGGTCATTAGATACTGTGCGTTAAAACAACTAGAGGGTGTGTTGACTGATTTAGCGTTAGCTTTCTGGATTCTAACACACATTGACATTTGTTGTGTCGAGTAAAATACTCTGCCACTTGAGCCTGTCTCAAGCATCAATACATAAGCGCTTTAAATCATTCTATAGGCCTCCAGTGTGAATAATAAACTTGCCTTCTCTTGTCTGAGTTTATTCAGAGCCTCATTATCTCCTTCTGTAGCCATGTTTTGGAGACTGCCTATCATAATATAACCTTCATAAGATGGTATGACTGTGGCACATGGACCAGAAATGTAAAATGCCCCCCGCACGAATACCATCTAGGAGATCAAGTGGCTGTTGAATGAGAAAGTATTGATCCAAATGACAGACATAAAAAAAAGTAAGATGTCTATTCAAAGCTGATATTTGAATTGATATTCAAAAAAAGAGCTGATATTTAATTGTGTTTTTTGTTTCTTTTTTTCATGTGCTGTCCTCTCCTATCATCACCCTCAACTCTGATCCTTCACCAGGTAAGACAATAATGCCTCGTCTTATTCAGCTATCATGTGGTTCATAGCTTTTTTTTTCTCTCCCTAAGGCAGTCATCTTGACTAAGAAGGTGTTTGGTAGAGATTTCAGCTCTGTGACATGGTGTTATCAGGGAATGACGAATGTCGACTTCTAATGTGACCTCGTTTGATCCAGTTGAACAGCTCTCGACCAGTTCGGTGGGTCTAATGGAGGGCCTCCGTAACACATTCCTCACTGCACTTCCAGTCCTCCTCTTCCTTCTCTGTATGGCTGCCTGCCAGCCTTGTCAATGGCACTCATTGAGTCTCTCCGTTCTGATGGTTACATTGCGTTACTCAGCCCGCTCCTTTAAAAAAAAACATCAAAAGCTCTATTTAGGAGTAAACCCAGCATGATTTCCTTTCCTCTTGTGTTGCTGCTGCTACCTCTAAAACTATACCCAATCCTAACCGTAACCCCTAACCCTAATTGTAACCCTAAACCTAACCCCTAAGCCTAAAATAGCTTCTTTCCTCGTGGGGACCAGCAAAAATGTTAATTGTTTTACTAGCCTTGTCAGGACTTCTGGTACCCGCAATGATAGTTAAACAAAACACACACACACACCACTGAAGCAGCAGTTCCTCCCTGTAAGTGGTGGGGAAATGTGATATCTCTTCTGTCTGAGAGTGGGTCTGTTCTGTTGTGACCTGTCCAGGCCCTGTCAGACCACTGCCCTGCTCCTGGCTGTCACTGTGCTGCTTGTCTGATAAGGCTAGCAGATCCCAGAGACCTGACGGGAGCCTCTAGCCTGGAGAGGGAGGGCAGAGAGGAGAGCGAGTGGCGGTAGCAGAGGGTTGTCTGTGCCAGCAGCATGCCAGCCAGCATCTGGGGCTACCCTACAGAGGCCTCATCACATACCTTTTGCACTCTAAATCGGACCGCTGTGGAGCACTGTGGTGCGGTCAGGTTTCAAGGACATGATGCAGAACATCTCTTGTCTTCTCTTCTCCCTGTCCTGGCTGGCTGGCTTAAAGTACTGTAGGCTACAGTCCTCCCGGTGGTGGTTTAGGCACCAGAATCAATCATGCTGTCAAAAATAGTAAAACCGTACTGTACATGACTGACGATCAGCACTAGGGTTGAGCGCAACCCAGATTTTCATATTGTCATACTGTCCTTCTCTTATCCCGGGATTTACGGTAGTACCGGCATAGCAGTGGGCCCTAAAAATCAGACTGCTAACAAAATTTGCACGAACAAATAGTGAAGTCACACATGTTGGCTAAATGCTAATGAGGGAAAATTAACAAACTAATTGCAAATCCAGCTAATAAAGTTATACAAGCGTAGCTACCGAATGTAATTTTCAGTGAGTGTGGACATTTAGAAACGAAAGGGAACGAGAGAAATTGTGCTAATGAACAAAATTGTGATGCATTCTGGAAGAGTAGCATGTTTACACAGAGAGGAATGGGTTCATGTCTAGATGGGATCCAGCTTCTGTCAAATGTATGTTTTTGTGTGTTAGCTAACCCTAACCCTTTTCCTAATATCAAACTAATTATTGTAACCTGCCATGTTTATTATTTAAAATAAAATAAAATAAGAAGTTTTACCTTCAATTCACTCGGCAAGTCAATTAAGAACAAATTCTTATTCACAATGACGGCCTACCAAAAGGCAAAAGACCTCCTGCGGGGACAGGTTGGGATTAAAAATAAAAATGTAGGACAAAACGCACATCTCGACAAGAGACAACACTACACTACATAAAGAGAGACATAAGACAACAACACAGCATGGTAGCAGCACAGCATGGTAGCAGCACAAAACATGGTACAAACATGATTGGGCACAGACAACAGCACAAAGGTAGAGACAACAATACATCACGCTAAGCAGCCACAACTGTCAGTAAGAGTGGCCATGATTGAGTCTTTGAATGAAGAGGTTGAGATAAAACTGTCCAGGTTGAGTGTTTGTTGCAGCTCGTTCCAGTCGCTAGCTGCAGCGAACTGAAAAGGGGAGCGATCCAGGGTTGTTTGTGCTTTGGGAACCTTTAACAGAATGTGACTGGCAGAACGGGTGTTGTATGTGGAGGATGAAGGCTGCAGTAGATATCTCAGATAAGGGGGAGTGAGGCCTAAGAGGGTTTTATAAATAAGCATCAACATGTGGGTCTTGCGACAGGTATACAGAGATGACCAGTTTACAGAGGAGTATAGAGTGCAGTGATGTGTCCTATAAGGAGCATTGGTGGCAAATCCGATGGCCGAATGGTAAAGAACATCTAGTCACTCAAGAGCACAAAGCCTGCAGCTTTGATATGTGCTGAGAGAAGGACAGTGTACCGTCTAGCCATACTCCCAAGTACTTGTATGAGGTGACTACCTCAAGCTCTAAACCCTCAGGTAGTAATCACACCTGTGGGGAGAGGGGCATTCTTCTTTCCAAACCACACAACCTTGTTCTGAACACCTCCAGAACAAAGGACAAGGGCAGAGAAAGCTTGCTGGACACTAAGACAGCTTTGTTGAGCGGTTTACCCAAAATCTGGGGAGGTGACAGCTGAGCATGACTGTATCATCTGCATATACATGGATGAGAGAGCTTCCTATTGCCTGAGCTATGTTGTAGATGTAAATTGAGAAGAGCGTGAGGCCTAGGATCGATCCTTGTGGTACTCCCTTGGTGACAGGCAGTGGTTGAGACAGCAGATGTTCTGACTTTATACGCTGCACTCTTTGAAAGCGGTAGTTAGCAAACCAAGCCAAAGACCCCTCAGAGACGCCAATACTCCTTAGCCGGCCCACAAGAATGGAATGGTCTACCGTATCAAAAGCTTTTGCCAGGTAAACAAATAGCAGCACAACATTGCTTAGAATCAAGGGCAATGGTGACATTATTGAGGACCTTTTAAGGTTGAAGTGACACATCCATAACCCGAGTGGAAACCAGATTGCATACCAGAGAGAATACTATAGACATCAAGAAAGCTAGTCAGTTGATTATTACCACGTTTTTCCAACACTTGATGAACAGGGCAAAAATAGACAGGCCTATAACAGTTAGGATCAGCTTGATCAGCCCACTTAAATAAAGGATGAACTGTGGCTGCCTTCCAAGCAATGGGGACCTCCCTGGAGAGGAGAGAGAGCTTAAAAATGTCAGAGATAGGCGATGATAGGGGCAGCAACCTTAAAGAAGAAAGGGTCTAAACCAGACATGGGCAAACTACGGCCCGCGGGCCACATACGGCCCGTTAGGCTTTTTAATCCGGCCCGCCGAACTTGTCCAAATTATAGTAAAAACCTCATTTTTTCCCCTTTCCCTGCAATGCCCACGTTTCCCCAATAGATGGCGCACTCAAAACACATTGACCGTTGTTGGAGTGGCGCGTATTTCTCTTTATTTCACTTTAATTTTCACTTCGTTTCACGTCACCATTAAGCCCTTCTGTGAAAATGAGCGGACCAAAGAGAAGGAAAGTGGACAGCGAATGCCGAGTGTTTAATAAGGAGTGGACAACAAAATACTTCTTCACTGAAGTCCGATCAACGGCTGTATGTCTGATATGCCAAGAAGCTGTTGCGGTTTTCAAAGAGTACAATATCAGCCGTCACTTTGCCACGAAGCATGCAAACTATGCTAGCAAGCAGTCAACACAAGAACGGGCGGCTACTGCTCAGAGGTTGGCAGCTAATTTACAGAGTCAACAGAACTTTTTTCACCGACAAACTGCAATTCAAGAGTCAAGTACCAAGGCAAGTTATTTGCTGGCATTCAAATTAGCAAAGGCTAGCAAGCCTTTCTCCGAAGGCGAGTTTTTGAAAGAGTGCATGGTAGAGACAGCAGGTCTCTTGTGTCCGGAGAGCAAAGCCAAGTTTGAAAAAATCAGTTTAGCACGCAGGACAGTGACTCGCCGCGTGGAACTGATTGACGAAGATATAGTCAGCGAGTTAAACAAAAAGGCGGAGTCCTTTAAGTTATATTCACTAGCACTGGATGAAAGTAACGACATAAAAGACACTGCTCAGCTCCTAATTTTTATCCGAGGGATTAACGACAGTTTTGAGATAACGGAGGAGCTTTTGAGCATGGAATCACTGAAAGGGAAAACGCGAGGAGAGGACTTATATGAACAGGTGTCTGCTGTCATCGAGAGAATGAAGCTACCTTGGAGTAAACTTGCCAATGTCACCACGGATGGATCGCCAAATTTAACTGGAAAAAACATCGGGCTGCTGAAAAGAATCCAGGATAAAGTGAAAGAAGAAAACCCTGACCAGGATGTTATTTTACTTCACTGCATCATTCATCAGGAGTCTCTGTGTAAGTCTGTATTGCAGCTTAATCACGTCGTGGATCCAGTTGTAAAACTTGTTAACTTCATACGAGCAAGGGGACTTAATCATCGTCAGTTCATTACGTTCCTGGAAGAAACTAATGCGGATCACCAGGACCTACTTTACCACTCTCGCGTCCGCTGGTTAAGTTTGGGGAAAGTGTTTCAACGAGTCTGGGAGCTCAAAGACGAGATTCGCTCATTTTTTAATTTAATGGGGAAATCCGAAGATTTCCCCGAGCTGATCGACACAAACTGGCTTTGTGACTTTGCGTTTGCTGTGGACATATTTTCACACATGAATGAGCTGAACGTGAAGCTACAGGGGAAAGATCAGTTTGCGCACGACATTTACACAAATGTGAGAGCCTTCAAATCCAAGCTGGTTTTATTCTCCAGGCAAATGTCAAACAAATCTTTCGCACATTTCCCCACACTAGCCGTGCAGAAAGAGGCCGCCCGAAATGCGAAGAAATACTGCAAATCACTGGACGATCTGCACAGAGAATTTTGCCGTCGGTTCTGTGATTTTGAAAAAATTGACAAGTCACTTCAACTGGTGTCCTGTCCCCTGTCACAAGACCCCGAATCAGCACCGCAGGAGCTGCAATTGGAACTGATCGATCTTCAGTCTGACTCCGTCTCAAAGGAGAAGTTCAAGTCTCTTAAACTGAATGACTTTTACGCTTCACTTAACGAGACCGCTTTTCCAACCCTCCGGAGGACGGCGCAGAAGATGCTGGTGTTGTTTGGCTCGACCTACGTGTGTGAGCAGACGTTTAGCGTCATGAAAATCAACAAAGCCCATCACAGATCCAAGTTAACTGACCAACACCTCAGATCTGTCCTGAGAATTGCCACAACAAAACTAACTCCAGACTTTGATGCACTGGCAAAAAAGGGAGACCAACAACACTGTTCCCACTGAAATGGTGAGTTTTTCTGCTGTGTTATGAAAAAATGCATATGGAAAGTTTGGAAGTGCGTCTTTTAATTAAGAGCAATGCGCATTTACGCACAGCAGCGGTACAGTAGCTTAATTAACACGCCGCACATCGCTCTTAATTTAAATTTAAATTTTCAGCTGATATTTAATACAGCCTATGTCTGTGTGCTTGGCAACGACACGTGTACTGTTTGCGCGTGAAGGCGAGGGCGTCCGTGGCGAGTTTGTAGAGCGCGCGGTCAGGACAATCCATCCATGATTTTGCGGAGTTTAACACAAGTAGATATTATTGAGCTTGAGTATTTCGTTGTGTAATAATATGTTTTAAATGTTGAAAGTGATTCCATTTTTCAATAAATGTTGATTTCTTTAACTTTGCACCTTCGATTGAAACTTATTAAAAACAGACGCAATCTTGATAAATCACAGTGCGTATGTTATTTTAATCTATTTACATTTCCTCCTCCCAGTATCTCCAAAATAGTATGTAAATGCCATATCTTGCATATTCCTTGAGACAAATTTATTAACTGATAAGGGCTATTTTTCACATTTGAAAGACAGTTAATAAATTGGGTTGTAGTGTTCTTACTGTGCTATGAGGTTTGCACACACTACATTTAATGCTTTAGTATATCCGGCCCAAACACTCCCTCCAAATGCTCCTGGCCCGGCCCCTCTGTCAAATTTTAGAACCCATTGTGGCCCGCGAGTCAAAAAGTTTAAGGAGCTCCTTTAGCACCTCGGACTCAGTGATCGTCTGCAGGGAGAAACTTTGTAGTGGGCAAGGGGAAAAAGAGGGAGGAGAATTGGGGCTAGTCGCATTGGAAGGGGTGGGAGATGAGGAAATGTTGGACTGGCAAGGAGGCATGGCTGAGTCAAATAGGAATCCTGACTTAATGAAGTGGTGATTAAAGAGCTCAGCCATGTGCTTCTTGTCAGTAAAAACCACATCATCAACATTAAGGGACATGGGCAGCTGTGAGGAGGAGGGTTTATTCTCCAGGTCTTTAACCGTTTTCCAGAGCTTCTTGGGGTTAGACCCACAGAGAGCGAACTGCTCCTTAAAGTAACTACGTTTACGAGAGCCAGTCAGTCTGAGTGTGCGTGTGCCGAGCCTTTCGCCAAATGCAATTCTAGAGGTGGTGTAACTCTGCAAGATCTCGGTCGAACCAGGGGCTGAACCTGTTTTTAATTCTCATTTTCTTCATGGGGGAGTGTTTTATTTTTAGCAACTGTCTATGACAAATCCAAACAGGTTGTTTCACTTAGCAGCCATTACGAACACAGGCTGTAAAACAGTGATCACTTAGGTAATGCGTCTGGTGTTTTCTATAATGACCTATCAGGATTATTTGTGCGGATAACATCAAGGAGTGTAGCCTTTTCTGGGTGTTTGTAGTCATACCTTTTGGGGTTGGTAATAATCTGAGAAAGATTTAGGGAGTCCCATTGCTTTAGGACCTGGTCAGGTGGTTTTATGCATGTCCCGGTTTAGGTCACCTAACAGGACAATTTCAGACTTGGTGTGAGGGGCTCGGAGAGAGCTTAGGGCAGATAGGGTACAGGCCGGTGCTGATGGAGGACGATAACACCCAACATTCAACAAAGAGTTATTTTGAAAGTGTAATGCTTAACCAACAAATCAAATTGTTTTGGGACAGAGTTGGAGGAGACTACCGAGCACTGAAGGTGATCCTTGGTAAAGATTGCCGCTCTCTCACCTTTGGAGGATCTGTCCATCCATTTTAGCTAATAAGCTTCTAGTGTTAACGTGCTGAAAACCCAGGCTTTTACGAGAGCAGAAATCAGTGAAGCAGATATCAGAGCACAAGTCAAAATTTGGGCTGGCAACAGTAGATGGGCCAGGGTGTACATGCACATTTCCAGATATCGTCAACAGTAATACAATCAAGGCACGGCAGAGTACAGGGAGAGCTCTGCAGTGTTGATTTGCCATTTGAATATGCATTAGATGGCAACAAGATCATATTGTACAGCAATATCATCAGGTAACATGAATACAAAGCCGGCTAGAGGTGGATAGAATAGGATGGGAGGCCAATAGTCTGTGTAGCCAATAGAGAGTTAGAATCCCGAGTGTGGAAACAAACAGTCTGTCCCATGGTTGGGTAAACAAGAAAGTTCATAGTCAACAAAGGATGCAGGAGTTGTGAGGCAAAATGCAGAAGAAAAAATCTATATTGATAATGATTTGGGGCTAGCCATTGTAAGTTCAGAGTCATTTTCCCCGAACAGTGCGTGTGTGTTGGAGGCGAGCGAAAGCTCGTTAGAGGGGGGGGAGGTGTACCTGTACCAGACAGGGGGAGACAGGCCAGGGCAGCCGGTGAACAGATTTCCAGGTGGAATCCAAGCAGCAGTTCAGCAGGCAACGGGACTAGGTGTCACACCCACTTGGGAGAAGCTTTTATTTCTGGAGGCAGATTTCTGGTAGAAAATGCAAAGTGGATCGTCTCTGAACAGGGGGATGGGGCTTCAAAGTCCTCTGGATTTGGGTGGGGTAGGCTGTGAGAGACTCTGCCATTTGTTGGGTTCAAAAGGCTTCGACACCTCTCTCTTCACACCTCCGTGCTAATTGATGTTGTATCTGGTCTGTCCTAGCAAGCATGGCAGCCTTAGCTTAGCATTCAGTCCCCATAAAGTCAAATATATCATTGTAATGTACTTTTATTTTTAATTTTTCTTCTTGGCTTTTAAAATAGGATCAGACCAAACATTACTCACTCAGATACAGGTTGGATGGTGTCCTCAGGTCTCTGCTGTTTGTTTGCCTGAGCACCCTCTGTATAGCTTGGAAAAAGGAATCCTTGGTATTCTCCTAACCTGCTGCGTAAATTATTTTAAACATACTACAAAAAGTAATGACAAACCTGGATCCCTTCTAGCCATGACTGAAGAAAGGAGGAGAAAAAAAGCTAGTAGGAAGCACAGGGAAAAGAATGCCAGCTGTACAGAACATTGGTAGGCCTGATGACAACTCTAGGTAGATAGGGTGGTCTACAGCTTATCATGAGATACTAGACCTCAGGCGAGCAATAGCGCGAGACTTCCTTAGATATCGTGCACCAGCTGTTATTTACAAAAATACAGAGTCCGCTGCCCCTTGTCTTACCAGACGCCGCTGTTCTATCATGCTGGTACAGCGTATAACCAGCCAGCTGTATGTTGATAGTGTTGTCGTTCAACCACGACTCCGTGAAGCATAAAATATTACAGTTTTAAATGTCCCGTTGGTTTGACCATCTGGCAGTCCAACAGACAAATCAGGGTTTGGCACATGCCAGGGGAACACTACCTGCCAGAAATTATAGTGCAAACTGTAAAGTTTAGTGTAGGATGAATAATGGTCTGGGGTTGTTTTTCATGGTTTGGGCCAGGACCCTTAGTTCCGGGGAAGGGAGATCTTAATGATACAGCATACAATGACATTCTAGATGATTCTGTGCTTCCAACTTTGTGGAAACAGTTTGGGGAAGGCCCTTTCCTGTTTCAGCATGACTGCCCCTTTGCACGAAGCAAGGTCCATGCAGAAATGGTTTGTCATGATCGGTGTGGAAGATCTTGACTGGCCTGCACAGAGCCCTGACCTCAACCTCATTGAACATCTTTGGGATGAATTGGAACACTGACACCAGGCCTAATCGCCCAACATCAGTGCCCGACCTCACTAATGCTCTTGTGGCTGAATGAATGCAATGTTCCCTCATCAAGTGGAAAGCCTTCCCAGAAGAGTGAAGGCTGTTATAGCAGCAAATGGGGGACAAACTCTATATTAATGCTAATGGTTTTGGAATGAGATGTTTGACAAGCAGGTGTCCAAATACTTTTGGTCATGTAATGTATTTGATGGCAAACATTTAGTAGTGAGTTGGTTACGTGTAACTATCACCTCATGTGCTCTGCACAACAGAGACTCGCCAATAGATATAGAACTCTATGGACTCACCAGCTCCCGCCGTCTCCCGTTGTGCTATTTACAAACAAACACGTGACTGGCTCAACTGTTCTGGGAAACTACGGTAAGCTTCACAATGTAAAATGTGACGGGTGTAATGAAGAACGCAATCAATGCTTCATTTCCTAATGTATTGCACAAGTTGACTGCAGGTATTAGATTAAAAAGTAACTACAAATATTCAAATGTATTGAATATCTTCAAATAGTTTTGATGGTATTGGCTTTTAACACGGTATACCACCTAAGCCTAATCAGCACGTCTCAAAAATATGAAGAGTGCTTGATGACATTTGTATGAACACCACTCCCTGGTTAAGCAACCTGTAGACTCACCACAGACACACTTCCTGCCCAGAGGGCTACAGGAAGCTTGATGCCCTGCACTGCTGTGATTGCCCGTCTCTCTCTACCTCTATCCCTGACTCACTCTCAATTTGTTTAGTTTTTCTCCATCACTCCTGCCACGTCATCTTCTTATCTTCCCCTCACACAGCGGACAGAAGCCCCAGCGGAGCCTGCTCAAAACAAAAAGACAATACTGAAAGCGCTTTAGGATGAAAATCGTATGTTCACTTGATTCATACTCCTGGTGGGGTTAAATTCTCTTCAGGCAGAGGTTGGAAGTAGTGGATACTAGATAGTCATCTTATTTAACTTGAGCCACGTGAGCTTCTTACTCCGACCCTACTGTTCCACTCTCTCACGTTCTCTCTCTGTCTCTGTGTCTCTCTCTGTCTCTGTGTCTCTCTCTGTCTCTGTGTCTCTGTCTCTGTGTGTCTCTCTCTTTGTCTCTCTCTCTCTCTGTGTCTCTCTCTGTGTCTGTCTCTCTCTCTCTCTGTGTCTCTGTCTCTGTTTGTGCATTCTCTCTTTCTCGTTCTCTCTTTTTCACTCTCTTTCTCTGTGCCATCGCAAGTCTCAGTTTGCAGCGTGAGTGAACTTCTTGACACTGTGTGCCGCATCTAATATTTATACCGTGTACGTAGGCGGATGGGATGCCGGGAGAGCCTAGCCAAATGCATCTAGTGCAGGCAGGCAGCTGGATGGTGATTTGAATATGCAGTGTTCTGTGGCTCGATCTGATTGACACTCTGTGCTATCGTGGCACACTGACGACGCTATGATGTAAATCTTTTGAAGCCTTCCTCTCCTCCTGGTCTCCCGTATGTCTGGCTGTCTTTTTTATTTTTCATCCTTGTTATCGTTCTCATTCAAAGGGACCCTACAGCTAGTAGCATCCAATATGTGCCACTGCTCCTCCAACATTTAAACTCGGAATTCAATTATTGTGGGTTTCTTGTTTGTTCCTCCTTCCACCTGCTCTGGGACCTTGAATACATTTTTTATCACTCCTCGTAAACAATTTCCCCGAATCCATAAATCCTACCTCACACTCCCTAGTCTCCTCGGGATGATTTTGCCATGGGCAGTGAAGGAGGACCGATATGACTGGCATCCACCATGGTCTGATTGCCATGTCTGTTTGCCCACCGCCCGGTGTTTGTGGCTGTAGAATCAGATGGACATTGCACCTTTCGGTCTCTTAGAGCAGCCATTTTCTCTTCCATCTCCTCTGCCCTTTATCAGTGGAAGGAGAGAGCAGATGGTCCTGTCTGCTCGGCTTTATCTGATCGCCATAAAATGAACCTAGCCTCTGTCCCAATTGTCCGCTTTATTACGAGACAGGTGTGGCTTAATATAGATTGTATGACACAGCCAATAAAGATGAGCTAAAGTCCAGGATTGATGGACTATTACAAAATGTATGACAGGAAAATCGAGCTTTAATAGTATCTGCTGCCCCTCTAGTATGTGCTGTCCTATAGTCCTACCTGTAAACTCTAACAGCAGTGTTGCTAACTGTCTAGGTGGGATGGTAAGAGGCATCTTGTACTGTATCCTTGTTTCTCTGTGACAGAAGGTGTGAGTTTGGTTGTGACGGAGGTTTGAGCCAGGCATCTGGGCATGTGAGCCTCTCCGTGTGTGTTTTGGTGTTGGTGGTATGTCTGTGTGTGTATTTGCCATGTGTGTATGAGAGTGTGCTGTATATTGGCGTGTGAGTGCTGTCAGGCCTCTCCAGTCATCCTCTTCTATGTGAGTGAGGTTGTTTCTCTCTCAGGCTCCAGCATTCGCTCATCATCCCTCCAGCCCCACCCACCTCCTCACCGTTTATTAATAGCAGTGGGGTACAGTAGGTAGCAGAGGGAGGTATGGTTTGGGGGTGGGTGGTTATTAATGAGAGCACTGCCTTTTTATTATAGCCCATAATATCCCACACGTGCATCGGGGTGCCAGTGACTCCTCAGAGGAGTCGAGATGTAGTCGAGGTAGAGGGGAGTCGAGGTAGAGGGGAGTCGAGGTAGAGGAGTCGAAAGAGAGCAGCCGAGGTAGAGGAGGAAGAGAGGAGCCGAGGTAGAGACCAGGGATGTCACCAGGACCCGGCTTCCGGGGCTTTAGCCCTGATTGATATTGGGTCAGCCCTTAGTGGCTTAGTTCATAGGGCCGTGGTTATGTGAAACTCCCAAAGTCATCCAAACCGTTATAATAAATGTAAAGCATTTGCCGTGTGGTTAACTAGATGATCATTTCAGCAGCATTTTGATTGGTACTGTGCCTTCACGTTGCCTTGAGACAAGCGTGGGGAGTGGGGACTCGTCTCGATAAATCAACCAATATCCCGATTTTTGTTTTCACTGAGACATGTTGGCTAAATTGAGGTGAGTGTGCCTGATTATTACAGTTGGCTCATCTGTTCGCAGGACTGATCAGAACATTTTGCTAGCACGTTATAGCCTAGTGGATTATTTTTCTCTTCAGTCGCGTAGTAGCCATGACCCCATTCCCTCTCTGCAACACGTGTAGGCCTACTTGTTTTTCTGTTTTCCTCTCCAATGCTCACCAGCTGCATAGGAAACGTTAGAAGGGACTGTGACCAAACGACAATTGAAAGCAATGCACATCTTCTCTACATACACACACACACACACACACACTTCCGCCTATTACCTGATGAGCGTCCCTGATGTTTCCAATACTTTTCTGACACATTTTAGTCACTTCGCCTCCTGAAGCAATGTTTACAACTTTCCCATAGCCTATTCAAGTCATTGGAAATGTTTTCTTATTAGCCTTATGAGAAACTTGGTGCCGTTTTGGGTTGTTAAAAAGGCCACGGCGTTTCTAGAACAATATGTAGCTAAAACACTATTGGCTAAACAGGAGAAATAATCGATTAGACAGGAACACTTGTTCATTGACTTACTAAAATGATTCACCTGTAATTGTAGGCTACTTGCTGATTTCTAGATTTATTTGAAATATTATTGTAACAGTAGGCCTATATACGCAATCACCTCCTATGGAATTGCTGACCACAATCCATTGAATTCATAATTCAAAGTGTTGACTATTTGGCATTGGGGAGAGCACAGTGCATGAAGGAAAACATAGCTGCGGGAAGGGTGCTTTTGGTGCTGAGGATCAATAGCTTCTTTAAAAAAAATGTGCTTAACAACTCAGATAATAATAAGTTGCATGGACTCACTCTGTGTGAAATTGTGTGAAATTCTAGTGTTTAACACGTTTTTTGAATGACCACCTCATCTCTGTACCCCACACATGCAATTATCTGTAAGGTCCCTCAGTCGAGCAGTGAATTTCAAACACCGATTCAACCACAAAGACCAGGGAGGTTTTCCAATGCCTTGCAAGGAAGAGCACCTATTGGTACTGTAGATGGGTAAAAATGAAAAAAGTGGACATTGAATATCCATTTGAGCATGGTGAAGTTATTAATTACACTTTGGATAGTGTATAAGTACACCGTTCACTACAAGGATACAGGTGTCCTTCCTAATTCGGTTGCCAGAGAGGAAGGAAACGTATCAGGCATTTCATCATGAGGCCAATGGTGACTGCTAGCGTTGCATGGCTGTGATATGAGAAAACTGAGGATGGATCAAAGAAATTGTAGTTACTCTACAATACAAACCTAAATGTACCTGTACATCATAAAACATGATTTATCTATTTTTTTCAAAGAAATGTACGCTATGTCCTGAATACAAAGCGTTATGTTTGGGTCAAATACAACATATCACTGAGTATCACTCTTCATATTTTTAAGCCTGGTGTTGGTTGCATCATGTTATGGGTATGCTTGTCATCGGCATGGACTAGAGTTTTTCGGATAGAAATAAACGGAATAAAGCTAAAGCATAGGAAAAATCCTAGAGGAAGGAAGGACAATAACCTAAAACACAAGTCCATATATACATGGTAGTTGCTTACCAAGAAAACATTGAATGTTTATGAGTGGCCTAGTTACAGTTTTGACTTAAATCGGTTTGAAAATCAATAGCAAGACTTGAAATGGCTGTCTTGCAATGATCAACAACTAACTTGACAGAACTTAAAGAATTTTTAAATGAATAATAAGCAAATATTGTACAATCCAGATTGATCAGAAATACAGTGTAGACATTGTTCATGTTGTAAATGACTATTGTAGCTGGAAACAACTTATAACAAAATACATATTTAATGGAATAGCTACATCGGCGTACAGAGGCCCATTATCAGCAACCATCACTCCTGTGTTCCAAAGGCACGTTGTGTGAGCTAATCCAAGTTTATAAATTTGAAAGGCTAATTGATCATTAGAAACCCCTTTTGAAAGTTCTTTGTTTCTTGCCATTTTGAGCTTGTAATCGAACCCACAAATACTGATGCTCCAGATAATCAACTAGTCTAAGGAAGGCCAATTTTATTGCTTCTTTAATCAGGACAACAGTTTTCAGATGTGCTAACATAATTGCAAAAGGGTTCTCTAATGATCAATTAGCTCATCCAAGTTTAGCATTTTAAAAGACTAACACAACGTTCCATTGGAACACAGGAGTGATGTTTGCTGATAATGGGCCTCTGTACACCTATAGATATTTCCGTTTCCAGCAACAATAGTAATTTACAACATTAACAATGCTACACTGTATTTCTGATCAATTTGATGTTATTTTAATGGACAATTATTTTTTTATTTATTTAAAAAACAAGGACATTTCTAAGTGACCCCAAACTTTTGAACGGTACTGTGTGTAAATGAGATATTTCTGTGTTTAATTGAATACATTTGCAAACATTTCTAGAATATGTTTTCACTTCTCATTATGGGGTAGGCCCATTGTGTGTAGATGGGTGAGAAGAAAATATATTTCATCCATTTTGAATTCAGGCTGTAGCACAACAAAATGTGGAACAAATCAAGGGCATGAATACTTTCTGAAGGCAACGTATTTCAAAATACAATTGCGGGAAAAACAGCTTGGATGAGTCAGTGCACTGTGAAGTTTGTGGACTATAACTTCATCAATCTGTGAAATTCTAGTCTGGTGGCATGTTCGCTGCTATGGGGTCTGCGCGCAGCAGGTGCCGCTTTTGTTCGAGCAAGAGAAAGGACAACTTCCCACTGTGATAAGTACCTATTGGCAGTCTATTGGCAGAGAGATTCTCTGTGTGTTTCATGCTTTACAGTACACTGGTGAATTAAACCCAAAACATTAAAGATTGAGCGTTAACTCCCCCAGGAAGAAAGGAAGAGTTGCTAATTCACATGAGATGAGACTCCATTTACATCCCAATAAATGGAGGGTTTAGCTATCAGAACTCTATATGACAACCTCAATCACAACAGACCCAGTAGAGTAGTATAATATAATATAATTGGTTTTATCGCATAGCGCAGTAGGCATACATGGGGTCCCTATACACTAAGCAATGGGAATCACGGCAGTAGACATTTGCCCGTTTCTTAATGGCCTTCACCAACTAGCGGCTACTGTATAATTGGTTATTGAAGGTGTTTATTCCTCGAAAGTTGCCTCATTTCTAAGCATTCCCACGTTGCCTATTAAGTAGATTGGCTGTGAGCGTTCAGCTACATTCCGCTTCACCTGTCATGCACCCCATGAATTAAACAGCTCTACAAGGAAAATATACTGAACAAAAATATAAACGCAACATGCAACAATTTCAAAGATTTTGATTTATGGTTCATAAGGTAATCAGTTTAATTAATCAGTTTAATTGAAATAAATTCATTAGGCCATTATCTATGGATTTCACATGACTGGGCAGGGGTGCAGCCATGGGTGGGCCTTGGAGGGCATAGTCCCACCCACTTGGGAGCCAGGCCCAGCCAATCAGAATGAGTTTTTTCCCCCACATAAGGGCTTTATTACAAACATAAATACTCCTCAGCAATGTTCCCTCTAAGCTGTGCGCCTGCCGCATGAGATTGAACTTCACTCAGCTTTCTAGAGTTTTCCCTGTTTCCCTTTACTGTGGGAATTATGTTCGAAACAACACAATATTAGCCACTTTCAATGTAACATAGCGAAACAAAATTAACTATGCAAGAGATGTTGTTGTAGGCAGAACTTAACGAAGTAGGATTCTATTGCATTGACAGGCATGACTCAGGTACATACTCTACACAGACCGGCGCACCATAACCAATCAGAGTTGCAGTAGGCCTATATGCAAGAATATTCACTTTGAACTGGACTGTATTTATAGCATCAGCGGTCGTGGGTAGATGTGCTTGTTTTGAGATCAAAGCGAGAGCTAAATGTTGCGACGTGTGAACATTTGTTAAAAAAAAAAAAAATATCATATCCTTTACTAGTTAGTGAGTTTAGTCCAGTTATAGATCATTTGTAGTCAGCAAACGGGTAGAGATTACTACAAGAGCACAAAACATGTCTGGAAATGTACATCTTTGAACAGCGAATCAGGGAAAGAGCTTTTGTCTTAAAGGGGCAGTGTTGTATTTTGAGACAGGCAGAGGGCAGCATAATTAGTCTTATCTGTGATAATGTATGGGAATAATGATGCATTTTATTTAATAAAGGGATTTCTTACATCAAACACCACAACATTTTCAGTCACCTCCTTGTCTGAAGGACAAGTGTATAAACAGGTTAATGTCTCATGGAATGTAGGCCTACAGTGAACATCACACATTGGCTGCTACTGTGGGCTGAATAATAGAGCTTGAGAGGATCTGCAGAAAATAATGGGAGAATATTTATCTGTTTTATTTTCTAGAAAATGCCTGTTCTTAGATATGTCGAATTATTTGTCACATTTATGACCAACAACAAGTAGCCTTGTTGGCGGCGGCCATCTTGAACGCGTGGCCTTTAGAAGGTATTTATTTTAGACTCATTCAATCCCCATGAAGAGAAGAGAACTGTCTGCACCTTATTCTAGTCCCAAATAGGCCTATATATATTATTCAAGTATGTCATTACAATATTAAGAAAAGGCTCCGTGTGAGCGAGTATCTGATGCGAGCGAGTGATCACGAGTGACGGAAACGCATAAGTCATTAGGGAAATTAGCCTGAAAGGTAACTTTTCAGCCTCTGTCTTGCATAGCGCAGGTAGTAAATTCAATGCCGCATTAGCTTTATATTGAGCTAATGAATGATGGTTTAGTATGCGTACGCTTCTAAACGTATAGCCACTGTCTTGTTCGCTTGCTTACCGACACACCTGCTCTCAGCTGGCCTCTCCTTAGCTCTGGTCGTGTACCAAACAAAGCTAGACTAGAATAGCTAGTTGGACCTTTTTTGTTGTTAAATAAATAAAGTTGAACTAATAGACTGGTAGGAGAGGGATGCAAGCTTTCTCTTGTTTGCTGAAAGTTAAATACAGCAGCCAAAATAACTCGCGGGGAGTTTGAAAGAGAAAATGATGTTCTGAATGCATACAGCTGTTATTTAGTCAGACCCATAACCATTCCATCCTTGTGAAGAGAAGTGAAAGCCGGCGAATCTAATTCTAGTCCTATACTTTCAAGCTATCACAAGAATGAAGAAAGGGACAACGGAACCTATTTAATGTAGCCGTTGAGAGCGAGTAAGGAATGACGCAACACAGGGGGCAAACGTCAGTAGTACCGAACTCTTGTTCAACAGACCGGTACGCGGTGCACAGAAGAGTGGAGCCCTCAATGCAGACACTGTCCAGTGTTTATGGGCGTCCTCTCTCCATCATCCCTCCTAGAGATGAGATTTCAATTGACATAATATGTACCGAAACATTTCAAATCTACGTGACATCCTCGCCTTACATTTTGGTGTGGCTGACAACGTGACATTCTTGCTCTGCGTCTCCAAATATCTGTGTCACGTGATACTGACATTTACGGTCAATTTGGAGACGCAGAGCCGGAATGTCACGTTTACTGTACATCCAGTCAAATGTTATTTGTCACATGCTTCGTAAACAACAGGTGGACTAACAATGAAATGCCTACTTGCAGGTCATTTTCCAACAATGCAGAGTTAAAGGTAAAGAATATAACATTTTAATCCAAAAATATAAATAGTGACCATGAGGAATAAATACACAGTGATTATAAATAACATGTCTAAATACAGGGAGTACCTGTAGCGAGTCGTTGTACGAGGTAATTGAAGGAGCTATGTACTGTACATAAAGGTAGGAGTAAAGTGACTAGGATAGGATAGTTGATAGGCAGCTGGTGAAAGTGTGTGGCGTCAGTATGCATGTTGGCCATGTTACAGTGCCTTCAGTAAGTATTCTCACCTCTTGACTTTAACATTTTGTTACACAGTGGGATTCAAATAGATTTAGATGTATTTTCTTGGTCAACGATCTACACAAAATACTCTGTCAACGTAAAATAGAAGTTATAACATTTGTAAAAAAAAAAAACGTTAACTTTTAAACGGGTACCATAAGAAGGTGACACACCTACTCATTCCAGGGCTTTTCTTTATTTGTACAATATTTGAGATTCTTCAAAGTAGCCGCCTTTCACAGCTTTGCACACTTCCATAATTTCTTTTGGTTATTTCATAGTTTTATGTCTTCACTATTATTCTACAATGTAGAAAACCCCTGGAATGAGTAGGTGTGCCCAAACATCTGACCGGTAAATCTCTGAGTCAACACATGTTAGAATCCCCGATGACAGCGATGACACCTGAGCGTCTTTCTGGGGAAGTCTCGAAGAGCTTTCTGGATTGTACAGCTTTTGCCCATGTATTTAAGTCAAAACTGTATATCGGCCATTTCACTGTCATCTTGGTAAGCAACTACATTGTACATTTGACCTTGGGTTTTAGGTTATTGTCCCTGCTGAAAGGTGAATTCATCCCCCAGTGTCTGGTGGAAAGCAAACTGAACCAGGTTTTTCCTTTTTCTGCCTGTGCAAAAATGATTTTGTCCTTTTATTTTTTTACCCTGAAAAATTCCCCAGTCGTTAACGATTTACAAGTATACTCATAACTTCATGCAGCCACCACTATGCTTGAAAATATGGAGATTGGTAATCAGTAATGTGTATTGGGTTTGCAACAAACATAACACTTTGTATTCAGGACAAAAAGTGAATTGATTTGTCACATTTTCTGCAGTATTACTTTAGTGCCTTGTTGCTAACAGAATGCACGTATTCTGTACAGGCTTCCTCCTTTTCACTCTGGCAATTATATTTTAGTATTGCTGAGTAACTACAATGTTGTTGATCCATCCTCAGTCTTCTCCTATCACAGCCATTCAACTCTAACTGTTTTAAAGTCACAATTGGCCTCATGGTGAAATCGTTGAGCTGTTTCCTTCCTCTCCGGCAACTGAATTAGGAAGGATGCCTGTATGAAATTGTAGTTAATAACTTCATGATGCTCAATGGGTTATTCAATCCCTGTTTTTTTTACCGATCTACCAATATGTGCCCTTCTTTGTGAGGCTTTGGAAACCTTATGCTGAATATAAATGCAACATGTGAGTGTTGGTCCCACGTTTCATGAGCTGAAATAAAAGATCCCAGACATTTTCCAAATGCACAAAAAGCTTATTTCTATAAAATGTTGTGCACAAATTTGTTTACATCCATGTTAGTGAGCATTTCTCATTTGCCAAGATAATACATCCACCTGACGGGTGTGGCATATCAAGAAGCTGATTAAACAGCATGATCATTACATAGGTGCACCAGAGCTGTTGCCAGAAAATGAATGTTTAATATTTCTACCATAAACTGTCTCCAACATTTTAGAGAATTTGGCAGCGCATCCAACCTGCCTGACAACTGCAGACCACCTGTAACCACGCCACCACAGGACCTCCACATCTGGCTTCTTCACCTGCGGGATCGCTTGTGACCAGACTAACGGACAGCTGATGAATCTGTGGGTTTGCACAACCGAAGAATTTCTGAACATACTGTCAGAAACCCGGTCTTGACCTGACTGCAGCTCGGCGTCGTGACCGACTCCCGTGGGAAAATGCTCTCTTTCGCTGGCCGCTGGCATGCTGGAGAAGTGTGCTCTTCACAGATGAATCCCGGCTTCAACTGTATGGCAAAGAGATGGCAGACAGTGTTTATGGCGTCGTGTGGGCGAGCAATTCAGGCTGTAACTCAACAAAATGTGGAAAGTCTCTGGTGGGAATTCTTTCTGAAGGCACCTTGTCTCTGTGTGTGTGTGTGTGTGTGTGTGTGTGTGTGTGTGGTACCGCATGCCTTGTAGTAGCAGAGAGAATGGTCTATATCTTGGGTGGCTAGAGTCAGCACCATTTTTTTGGGCCTTCCAAAGTATATTGGTCCTGGATAGTAGGGAGCTCGGCCCCAGTGATGTACTCAGCCGTACTCACTTACCTTCTGTAGCACATTGTGGTCGGGTGCCTTGCAGTTGCCATACCAAGCGATGATGCAGCCAGTCAAGATTCTCTCGATGGTGCGGCTGTAGAACCTTTTGAGTATCTGAGGGCCCAAGCCAAATCTTTTCAACCTCCTGAGGGGGAATAGGTACTGTCATGCCCTCTTAACAACTGTGTGGGTGTGGACCATGATAATTTCTTAGTAATGTGAACCTGCACCGCTACAGCCCCATCGATGTAGATTGGGGCTTGCTCGACCCTCCCTTTCCTGTAGTCCATGATCAGCTCATTTGTCTTGCTTAAGTTAAGGGAGAGGTTGTTATCTTGGCACCACACTGCCAGGTCTCTGAGCTCCTCCTTATTGGCTGCCTCACCATTGTCTGATCAGTCCTACCACCGTTGTGTCGTCAGCAAACTGGATGGTGTTTGAGTCATGCCAGGGCACGCAGTCATGGGTGAACAGGGAGTACAGGAGGGGACTAAGCACACACCCCTGAGGTGCCTTAATGTTGTTGGTCAGTGACGGATTTGCTGTTGCTTCCATTGTTGAATAGTTTCAAGCATCTTTTCCTCAAACAATTAGTAACACTCTTGAATAATGCAACCAAGCCATATTGCACTCTTGAATAATTGTACAATTAAAGGGGTTTTCTCGTTCGTACACACATTAAATAAATGTAGCTTGCATGACCATAACACAGGTAGCAAGCTACTGTGGGGCAAATAAGTATTTAGTCAGCCACCAATTGTGCAAGTTCTCCCACTTAAGATGAGAGGCCTGTAATTTTCATCATAGGTACACTTCAACTATGACAGACAAAATGAGGGGGAAAAATCCAGAAAATCACATTGTAGGATTTATGAATTTATTTGCAAATGATTTTTTCCCTCATTTTGTCTGTCATAGTTGAAGTGTACCTATGATGAAAATTACAGGCCTCTCTCATCTTTTTAAGTGGGAGAACTTGTACAATTGGTGGCTGACTAAATAATTTTTTGCCGCACTGTATGCTGATAACATTAACATATCAAACATGAACGCTTTCCGTCTCACACGAATTTAAAAGTACAGTTACAGCATAGTTACCTTAGAACAAACCAGGCTTAATTTGATCAGTATCATGGAAGTCATTATATGAACTAAATGCAAAATTGCATCTGAAAATGTTAATTCCCCTGGTGAGTTGATTATCTCCTTGTTGCATGCTTCTTGCCTGGAGGGTGGCTCAGAGCAGCCAATGGGGAAGAAACACCCTTAAAGATATGGTTTCAGAATGTAACCGGCTGTTACTTCAATTTCAGGTGAAAACTCAATAAAAACAAGTCTGATATATAATGAAAATGCCTACATTAAAGCAGTTTCAAAAGCATTGCTCTGCTGTTAGTGTTTAGTGAGAAATGTGCACGTTTACATTACAGTAATGTCTCTCGAATCAAGATCTCTCACGAATCTCTAAAAAATCTTGTCAACGAAAATAGACCCTTAGCTCTCTTTCCAGATGATTTCTGGGACTGTGCCTATTCCACCCACGCTGCCGTTCCACCATCCCACCGGCTCCCCTGCCCCAGAGCAAGCAAACGTATTGTAGAACGTAACAGAAACGTATGCCATTATACATGCTGGCTGTTCTAGCACAGCTCATCAGAGCGACCACCTGCATGTTGATTAGTATTCATCTGGTATTGTAATTTAAAATCGGGGGGTTGCGAAGCGCGAACACACTGATTGTCTCAGCCTCTGTAATGACTCTAAAACACCTGCCTACCTGGCCTCCCGACAGAGGGCATGCACTGCATTGCAGTTAGTTACCATGGGAGATGATGATACTGCTGGCCCCAGGTGGTTTCCCTGATGTTTAGCCCCGTTCGACAGTCTCTGAATGATTTTGTTATTCATTTCTATCAAGGTTTCACAATTCTCAATGGGACTATGTTTAATGTGATACTGAACTCTGGATAGTAATACAGGGAGGCTCTCACCCTCCTGCTCCCTCTCCACCTCTAGGTCCTACTCCCACTACAAGATACACAACATGACCAAGAGTATGTGGACACCTGCTCGTCGAGCATCTCATTCCAAAATCATAGGCATTATAGAGTTGCTCCCCTCTTTGCTGCTGTAACATCCTCCACTCTTCTAGGAAGGCTTTCCTCTAGATGTTGGAATATTGCTGCGAGGACTTGCTTCCATTCAGCCACACGCATTAGGGAGGTCGGTCACTGATGTCGGGCAATTACGACTGGCTCGTAGACGGCGTTCCAACTCATCCCCAAGGTGTTAGATGGGGTTGAGGTTGCGGCGATGTGCAGGCCAGTCAAGTTCTTCCACACCGATTTCAACAAACCATTTCTGTATGGATCTCGCTTTGTACATGGGGGCATTGTCATGCCGAAACGGGAAAGGGCCTTCCCCAAAACTGTTGCCACAAAGTTGGAAGCACAGAATTAGAATGGCATTGTATGCTGCAGCATTAAGATTTCTCTGGAACTAAGGGGCCTAGCCTGAACCATGAGAAACGGCTCCAGAGCATTATTCCTCCTCCACCAAACTTTACAGTTGGCACTACGCATTAGAGCAGGCAGTGTTCTCCTGGCATACGCCAAACCCAGATTCGTCCTTTGGACTGCCAGATGGTGAAGAGTGATTCATCAATCCAGAGAATGTGTTTCTTGTCTGCAGAGTCCAATGGCGGCGAGCTTTACACCACTCCAGCCGACGCTTAGTGTTGCGCATGGTGTTCTTAGGCTTGAGTGCGTCTGCTCGGCCATGGAAACCCATTTCATGAAGCTCCTGATGAACAGTTCTTGTTCTGACATTGCGTCCAGAGGCAGTTTGGAACTTGGTAATGAGTGTTGCAACCAAGGACGAAACAATTTTTACACGCTTCAGCACTGCTGTGCCATTCTGTGATCTTGTCTGGGCTACCACTTTGCAGCTGAGCCTTTGGTTGCTCCTAGAGTTTCCACTTCACAATAACAGAACTTACAGTTGGCCGGGGAAGCTATAGGACGGCAGAAATCTGACAAACTGACTTGTTGGAAATTTGGCATCCTATGACGGTGCCATGTCAAGGTCACTGAGCTCTTCAATATGGCCATTTTACTGCCAATGTTTGTCTGTGGAGATTGCATGGCTATGTGCTCGATTTTTATACAACTGTCAGCAACCGGGTGTGGCTGAAATAGCCGAATCCACTCATTTGAAGGGGTGTCCACATACTTTTGTCTATATAGTTTAGAATTGAGAATTCTACTTTTCAATTCACATTACATCCTTGCCGGACTTTTCGTCGTGGCTGGCAACCCGACATTCTTGGTCCGCAGCTCAAGTTGACCATTAATATTAATTGCGAGACGACAGTAAGCACAAACATTTCTTCTCAAACACATAACACTCTTGAATAATGCAACAAAAGCACAGAGTTGCTATAACAGCATGTCGTCAAGTAACGTTATCCTATCAAAAATGAACGATGAACCCTCTCACACAAATATAAAAGTACAGTAAACTAGGCTACATTTTTATCAATATGGTAAAAAGCAAATTGTGTCAATCCAAAGGCGTGGGTTTCATCAATCAACACAATAGTGACGACAATGTATGAGAGTGTTTTTAATTTAGATACAAAGGCCTCCACGATGCAGCACTTCATACAGCCAGCTCAGCCCTGTTTTTGTATTAGTTTTTGTCCAATCTGCAGGTGATGCCTCTTGTCTGTGTAAAGGGTTTTAATGATTTCATCCTTCCTGAGGCCAGGAGTTTTTCCAGGATCTTTTTTAAAATGTATTCTTTTAAACCACATGGTAGCTCATAGAACAGCTGATTTTTATTACCATGTCATACGCTACAACTAGGGTCCGGAGTTGGTGAGGTTAGCATACTACCAGATCAGGAAACACTCTGGGCCCCAGGAAAACAATTCCCCTCCCATCACTCTGATACCTGCTACCTCCTAAATCACCACACAATGTACAAATGAAGCAACACATCCTATTTGTATGTTTTTGGTGGTGGTGGTGGGGGGAGGGGGGGGGGATTGGCCTCCTCAAATATTTTGGAAAATGTCTACATTTGAGCCGTTTCAAAAACGTTGTGCTGCTATTACCATTTATACTGTAGGAGTGTTGGCTCACCGAGACAATGCTGTTAACACTGCCCTGCTCCAAGGGTGGGGAGCAACTGTCGGGCGATTGTTGTGCTCTACCTCTGGAGGTAGCTGTCGAGATGTAGCAAGTACGCAAGTTTGCGTTTGAGTCATATGTGTAGCCGACAGTGTTTTTACAGAAGTGGTTAGTAAGTGTGAAGAGGCTCCAAGTTTAACAAATGGCCTCCACAGGTGGTGTTATCCTCTTCCACAGTCTTCCTCAGGAAAAAAAGCATTGGTCTCTATCTACCTCCATCTCTTTCCCTCCCTCTCCCCCTCTCGATCCCTCTCTACCCCTTCTCCCTCTCTCATTACCTCCTCCTCCTCTCTCTCTGGCGGTCTGAGCCGAGTCATTCCTGTAGCTTTCTCCCAGTGCTAATCCGGTTTGGGTGATATTTTCAGGAGAAGGGGATTGTGTTGTAGAGGCTGGATGAATTTCCCCACAGTTCCCTCACACCTTATTAAATACAGAATTGTCATCCAAATGGATCCTATTCTTCTCCCTGGTTTTCTGTCCTCCAGTCAATGATTCAAGTCACTGGAATGAAACCTGATACATTCTCCTCGCCTGCCAGGAGAGACTTGAGAATGATTACACCATTTTTGTTTTTCGCATTAGATCATTGAACCAAATGTGTAAAGTTCAAAAGTCATACTGTGGGACAACCGAGATACATTTGAACTGGAATAGAGCAGCTAGTAATTCTTCATGCATAGCCTCTCTCTCCAGAGCCCAGACCACTGACTCCTCTCATATTTTTTTATCCCGTTAGCCTGAGCTGTTTATTCTTTAATATATTGTTACGAGAAGAAGCGAAGGCAGCTTTGGAGCGGCTCCAGGCTGCTGCTCCCAGTTCTGTCACGACCCGTCTTTCTGCTGCTTTCAGCTGCCACAGGAACCTTTTGAGGACCGGGTGAGGAGCTGAGGAGAACACAAAAGACTGCACTACTCCCTCACCGACTCTCTAACCTCTCGGACCGCACATACACACAAGGCAGACAGGCATGCACGCGCACACACTCTTTCTCTGTGCTCTTTCTCTGAATCTTTCTCACACACACACACACACACACACACACGGCTGTACTTACGCACACACAGGCTTCGTGTTTCACAGTGTACTGCTGGTTCACAGAACTCCCTCTATCCCTTCTAACGATGCGTGTGTATCAGCAGGATATGAAGCAGGCAGGCACTAATTTAGATTGTAGTCTACACAAACTGCTTCTATGACCGACAATAGCTGGGAGGGGTGGTAGGGTGTAACATCCATTATAATGTAATCCATGTAGTCCGTAATGTGTGTGGGAGTTGGCATGTGTATGTGGATGACTCGGAGCTCCTCAAATCCATGGCCATCAGATCACACATGGAGCTAATCAGTCCCTTGACCGTGACTCTGGGCGCATCCATGATTCCACCAAGCTATGACATCATACTCATAGCAATGTCTCCGGCCAAGCCAAGGGGAGTGGGCTGCGCCGGGCTGTGTCGTTGAAGGTTTATACTGATCCGGGTGGACTCTGCCCCCTGACCATTCACACTGAGTCATAGACCTTAGTCAACGTGGGCTTTAGTTACATCCACCCAATCACATACATTACTGCACAGTCAGGTGGAAACCAACCTTTCTCCAAATAGACTGGTTTACTGATGATATACTATATAGTGATTTAGTATGGTTCTGGCCTGTTCCTCATCTCATCCTGGCCTAACAGATGGCCTGTAGTCCGTCACCTCTCTAAGCATCATGCGATTGTAATCCAGACTGGGCTGTGCGTCTGGAGATTGGGTGTTAGCCGACTGTCTCGGATGAGTGAATGCGCTGATCGTACAAAAACACAAGAGGATCACAAACACGCCGACGTTCCCCGCTGCTTGGATTCACTCCTTCTGCCTCGTTCGTTCCGTCACTAGTCATGAAATGATTGATTCAATTGCAAACCTGTTCTGCTGTGAATACCAGGCGACGCTCTTCAGACTGGCTCAGTAAAGGCAGAGGTTGACGCACACCCAAAAGTGGTTGGTAGAGGTGCTGGCTAACAGAGGAAAAAGTTCCGCACTTGAATTACGCTCCCAGATATTTAGTTGGTATAGCGACCAACGTTTCGGCACACGGTGCCTTCTTCAGGGTGACGTGGTAAATGCTTGAACCGGGCGATGTAGAGAGAAATAGTGTGATTAGTGCAGCCAATGAAAACAGAGTTAGGGGTGTGTCATAGTAAGTGGAACTATGAAACGAATATTTACCACATGTCGAGATGTTGAATACACGAGGCATTTATTTAGGTCTCGTGTCAACGTGATTCGATATAGTGTATTACGTCATGTTAATCAACAATCATTATTGTTACATTTTTAATGTGCTTTCATCTATGTTTCACTATTTCATTACGTATCTCCTTGTGGTTCGACAGTAACACATAATGAGCATTACTATGAGAAGCGTGATATGCAGTGTAAGCTTGCAAACTGTAGGCAAAGCATTTTCATTGGGTTGAAGTGTTCATGGAAGGGGCCCGATCAGTCAATATTCAGCCCACTAGGGGTCAGTGTCTTTTTTAGATGGGCTATCCAGTAGGCCCCCCTCTGTAGTTGTAAGGTCTCAATGTTGCCTCCTCCTCTTGGTAGGGTAACATGCTCGATACCTTTTTTTGAGGGAAGAGATAGGATGGTTAGCTCCAACAGTGAGCTGCTACTGGGTAGTCAGTGTTCTTGCCCCTGATTGAGCTGCGGTGTTCGGCTGTGCGTTGTTTTAATTGTCTTGTCATTTATCACATGTAGGCTTTCCCACGTGGACAGGTGATGAGAGAGATGACCCCTTTTTATGTTAAATGACATGACACCCCTGACAGGGATTTTTCAGCTTGTATGTGGGTGTCTGAAGGATGTTTTTGTGGTGCTGTTGTCTGGTCCTCATCTCATTCTGGCCTAACAGATGGCCTGTAGTCCGTCACCTCTCTACGCATCATGCGATTGTAATCCAGACTAGGCTGTGCGTCTGGAGATTGGGTGTTAGCCGACTGTCTCGGGTGAGTGAATGCGCTGATCGTACAAAAACACAAGAGGATCACAAACACGCCGACGTTCCCCGCTGCTTGGATTCACTCCTTCTGCCTCGTCCGTTCCGTCACTAGTCATGTGAAATTGATTAAAATCAAACATCTGTTCTGCTGTGAAATACCAAGCGATGCTCTTCAGACTGGCTCAAACTGCACCGACGTCGACAGCAAAGTAGTTCTGAAGTTGTTGTATGCGTTTTTGTGAACTTGTCTCCTCAGAATGCCTGACCTCTGACCTCTCCTGCTCTTGTCCGTTCAGCTGAGCTTATTGAGCCGCCCTGTACGTTAGGACTGGGACGATACCAGTATTGCGATTATTATTATTTTTTTCCATGGCAACATTTTTTCAATGAATCTGACCAAACTCTTTGGTCCTGGTGTTTGTAAAATAATGTGTACTTCAGCTCGGACAACATAATGTTTGTTTCCCACATTAGCTGTTTTTTTTAAATTATTTAAATGTAATTTATTTTACCCCCTTTTCTCCTACCTGGACTACCTGTATTTGACCCTTCTTGGCACTAACGCTCTTGCCCACACACTCGCGCATACTTACACTGACACCCCAACGCACACACATGCATACTGATGCCACACACATACATACGCTGCTGCTACTGTTTATTATCTATCTCGTTGCTTAGTCACTACCCCTACCTACTGTATTGTGCATGTACAGTACATAGCTTTAGGGGCTATTGGACGGCAGGTAGCCTAGTGGTTAGAGCGTTGGACTAGTAACAGAAAGGTTGCTAGATCGAATTCCCGAGCTGACGAGGTTAAAATGTCGTTCTGCCCCCCTGAACAAGGCAGTTAACCCACTGTTCCTAGGCCGCCATTGTAAATAAGAATTTGTTCTTAACTGACTTGCCAAGTTAAATAAAGTTTAAGTGAAAAAAATCGCCTCGGTTACTGGCACTTTTTACTCATTCTTTGTGTTTTCTTTTATCATCTGGAACTCTGTATTGTTGGTAAATAACCCGTCAGTAAGTCTTTCGCTGTTAGTCTATAATTGTTGTCTACGAAGCATGTGACAAATACAATTATATTTTACGCCCCCCTGTACAAACACAGATCCACAGTCATGCACCCAGACCTGGACACACTATCTCTCCCACAAACACACAAGTGCACAGGCCCTTACCCTGCCTTACAGGAGACTCACACGACAATAAAGATGTGTGCGCGTGCTCAGGCAGTGCGTTGGCATTGAAGGGAGTCGCATGAGTCATGCATCCTGGCAGTACGAGGTCGACACAACAAGAGACCCACGTCGAGGCAGCTCCCGTGGCTCCGCATCCTACGAGGATGCGTTCGCCACACTGTCACACCGTGTCCACACGGGTGCCTCTTACTCTGGGCTGGAGGCAATAAGTGGAACAAGGTTCCTATATCTCTTTACACACAGTGCTCATCTGTAGGTGCAGCATGTCTCATATGATGAAATCATTTACATTTGAAATGCTATAGCATTTGTATGGGTTTTTATATGTACATCATGACAATGGGATGTCCCCTCTCTGCCTTGTGAGACAGTGGCACACACACATACACCTCTCTGTGTTCTTGAGTCTCCATGTTTCTCCTCTCTTGATGCATCGGTGATCATATTGTCAGTGACAGCTGAAGTTGAGGCTAAGAGCACAGTGCACTTCTCTTGCCCTGCTAGATCTGAGAGTCCTGTCTCTGTGTGTGGAAGAGAGGGGACTGGGGGACTAACACCTGAGAATCCTGTCTCTGTGTGTGGAAGAGAGGGGACTGGGGGACTAGCACCTGAGAATCCTGTCTCTGTGTGTGGAAGAGAGGGGACTGGGGGACTAATAACTGAGAGTCCTGTCTCTGGGGCGGGGGGGAGAGAGACTGGGGGACTAACACCTGAGAGTCCTGTCTCTGTGTGTGGAAGAGAGGGGACTGGGGGACTAATAACTGAGAGTCCTGTCTCTGGGGCGGGGGGGAGAGACTGGGGGACTAACACCTGAGAATCCTGTCTCTGTGTGTGGAAGAGAGGGGACTGGGGGACTAATAACTGAGAGTCCTGTCTCTGGGGCGGGGGGGGAGAGAGACTGGGGGACTAACACCTGAGAATCCTGTCTCTGTGGGTGGAAGAGAGGGGACTGGGGGACTAGCACCTGAGAATCCTGTCTCTGTGTGTGGAAGAGAGGGGACTGGGGGACTAATAACTGAGAGTCCTGTCTCTGGGGCGGGGGGGAGAGACTGGGGGACTAACACCTGAGAATCCTGTCTCTGTATGTGGAAGAGAGGGGACTGGGGGACTAATAACTGAGAGTCCTGTCTCTGTATGTGGAAGAGAGGGGACTGGGGGACTAATAACTGAGAGTCCTGTCTCTGGGGCGGGGGGGGGGGAGAGAGACTGGGGGACTAACACCTGAGAATCCTGTCTCTGTGGGTGGAAGAGAGGGGACTGGGGGACTAACACCTGAGAATCCTGTCTCTGTGTGTGGAAGAGAGGGGACTGGGGGACTAACACCTGAGAGTCCTGTCTCTGTGTGTGGAAGAGAGGGGACTGGGGGACTAATAACTGAGAGTCCTGTCTCTGGGGCGGGGGGGGAGGGGGGGTGACTGGGGGACTAACACCTGAGAGTCCTGTCTCTGTGTGTGGAAGAGAGGGGACTGGGGGACTAATAACTGAGAGTCCTGTCTCTGGGGCGGGGGGGGGGGGAGACTGGGGGACTAACACCTGAGAGTCCTGTCTCTGTATGTGGAAGAGAGGGGACAGGGGGACTAATAACTGAGAGTCCTGTCTCTGTGTGTGGAAGAGAGGGGACTGGGGGACTAACACCTGAGAGTCCTGTCTCTGGGGGGGGAGACTGGGGGACTAACACCTGAGAATCCTGCCTCTGTGTGTGGAAGAGAGGGGTCTGGGGGACTAGCACCTGAGAATCCTGTCTCTGTGTGTGTGGAAGAGAGGGGACTGGGGGACTAACACCTGAGAATCCTGTCTCTGTGTGTGTGGAAGTGAGGACTGGGGGACTAACACCTGAGAGTCCTGTCTCTGGGGGGGGGGGGGGGGGGGGGACTGGGGGACTAACACCTGAGAGTCCGGTTTCAGTGTGTGGAAGAGAGGACTGGGGGACTAACACCTGAGAGTCCTGTCTCTGTGTGTGTGGAAGAGAGGACTGGGGGACTAACACCTGAGGGGGGGGGGAGGGGGCATTTCCAAGGCCTTCGTGTGTTCTGTCCCTGCAGACTTCAGATTCCATCGACCGGTTCAGTGAGAAATGGGATAGGCTGTCCTTTTAGTTATCTTAGATGTTTTCAAGAGCTCGATGCTTTTATAAAATAAAAGATAAAACTGTCAAGTCATAGGTCCGTTGTTGAAGCAAATGAAAGAAACCTTAGCCCATGTATCCAGGTGAAGAACTTGTCTTTTCCACCCCTTCATCTCTGAGCCACACTCTCTCTCTCTCCCCTCTCCATGAATATAGGGGGAACACTGCCACCTTCTCCCCCTTTCACTTGCCTCCTCCATTTCTGCGGCAATGCTGCAAGCAGTTGGTTATAACTTTGAATTTAGCAAACATTCCCACATATATTTCATAGCTGTGGGACAGAGTAGATCTGGACACCCCTTCAAATGAGTGCATTGGGCCATTTCAGCCACACCCGTTGCTGACAGGTGTATAAAATCCAGCACACAACCATGCAATCTTCATAGCCTCACTGAAGAGCTCAGTGACTTTCACAGTCATAGGATGCCAACCAGCAAGTCAGTTCAACAAATGTCTGCCCTGCTAGAGGTTCCCCGGTCAACTGTAAGCATTGTTATTGTGAACTGGAAACTTCTAGGAGCATCAATGGCTCAGCCACGAAAGTGGTAGGCCACACAAGCTCACAGAATGGGACCGCTGAGTGGTGTAGTGCGTAAAAATCTTCTGTCCCCGGTTGCAACACTCACTACCGAGTTCCATACTGCCTCTGGAAGCAACGTCTGCACAAGAACTGTTTGTCAGGAGCTTCATGAAATGGGTTTCCTTGGCCGAGCAGCCGCACACAAGCCTAAGATCACCATGCGCAATGCCAAGCGTCGGCTGGGGTGGTGTAAAGCTCGCCACCATTGCGCTCTGGAGCAGTGGAAATGCGTTCTCTGGAGTGATCAATCACGCTTCACAATCTGACAATCCGACGGACGAATCTGGGTTTGGCGGATGCCAAGAGAACACTACCTGCCCCAATGCATAGTGCAAACTGTAAAGTTTGGTGGAGGAGGAATAATGGTGTGGGCTGTTTTTCATGGTTTGGGCTAGGCCCCTTAGTTCCAGTGAAGGGAAGTGTTAACGCGACAGGATACAATGACATTCTGGACGATTCTGTGCTTCCAACTTTGTGGCAACAGTTTGGGGAAGGCCCTTTTCTGTGTCAGCGTGACAATCAAGTGTATTTATATATCCCTTCGTACATCAGCTGATATCTCAAAGTACTGTACAGAAACCCAGCCTAAAACCCCAAACAGCAAGCAATGCAGGTGCAGAAGCACGGTGGCTAGCAAAAACTCCCTAGAAAGGCCAAAACCTAGGAAGAAACCTAGAGAGGAACCGGGTTATGAGGGGTGGCCTCTTCTGGCTGTGCCGGGTGGAGATTATAAACAGAACATGGCCAAGATGTTCAAATGTTCATAATTGACCAGCATGGTCAAATAATAATAATCACAGGCAGAACAGTTGAAACTGGAGCAGCAGCACGGCCAGGTGGACTGGGGACAGCAAGGAGTCATCATGCCAGGTAGTCCTGAGGCATGGTCCTAGGGCTCAGGTCCTCCAAGAGAGAAAGAAAGAAAGAGAGAGAATTAGAGAGAGCATACTTAAATGCACACAGGACACCGGATAAGACTGGAGAAGTACTCCAGATATAACAAACTGACCCTCGCCCCCCGACACATAAACTACTGCAGCATAAATACTGGAGTCTGAGACAGGAGGGGTCAGGAGACACTGTGGTACACAATGCCCCCATGGAAAAACCGAGATCTATGCAGAAAGGGTTTGTTGAGATCGGTGTGGAAGAACTTGACTCCCTGGACAGAACCCCGATCTCAACCCCATCGAACACAGGATGAATGCGAGCTAGGCCTAATCGCCCAAGGTCAGGGCCCGACCACACTAATGCTCTTACGGCTGAATGGAAGTCCACGCGCAATGTTCCAACATCTAGTGGGAAACCTTCCCAGAAGAGTGGAGTTCTTTCATCATATTCCCAGTGGGTCAGAAGTTTACATACACTCAATTAGTATTTGGTAGCATTGTCTTTAAATTGTTTAACTTGGGTCAAACATTTCGGGTAGCCTTCCACAAGCTTCCCACAATAAGTTGGGTGAATTTTGGCCCATTCCTCCTGACAGAGCTGGTGTAACTGAGTCAGGTTTGTAGGCCTCCTTGCTCGCACAAGCTTTTTCAGTTCTGCCCACACATTTTCTATGGGATTGAGGTCAGGACTTTGTGACGGCCACTACAATACCTTGACTTTGTTGTCCTTAAGCCATTGTGCCACAATTTGGAAGTATGCTTGGGGTCATTGTCCATTTGGAAAACCCATTTGTGACCAAGCTTTAACTTCCTGATTGTCTTGAGATGTTGCTTCAATATATCCACATCATTTTCCATCCTCATGATGCCATCTATTTGTGAAGTGCACCCCCACAACATGATGCTGCCACCCCTGTGCTTCACTGTTGGGATGGTGTTCTTCAGCTTGCAAGCCTCCCCCTTTTTCCTCCAAACATAACGATGGTCAGTATGGCCAAACAGTTCTATTTATGTTTCATCAGACCAGAGGACATTTCTCCCATTTCTCTCTCTGTCCCCATGTTTAGTTGCACACCGTAGTCTGGCTTTTTTTATGGTGGTTTTGGAGCAGTAGCTTCTTCCTTGCTGAGCAGCCTTTCAGGTTATGTCGATACAGGACTCGTTTTACTGTGGATATAGATACTTTTGTACCTGTTTCCTCCAGCATCTTCACAAGGTCCTTTGCTGATGTTCTGGGATGGATTTGCACTTTTCACACCAAGGTACGTTCATCTCTAGGAGACAGAACGCGTCTCCTTCCTGAGCGGAATGACAGCTGCGTGGTCCCATGGTGTTTATACTTGCGTACTATTGTTTGTACAGATGAACGTGGTACCTTCAGGCGTTTGGAAATTGTTCCCAAGGGTAGACTAGATTTGTGGAGGTCTACAATTTGTTTTCTGAGGTCTTGGCTGATTTCTTTTGATTTTCACTTACAGTGAAATAATGTGTCTATAAATAATTGTTTGAAAAATGACTTGTGTCATGCACAAAGTAGATGTCCTAAACGACTTGCCAAAACTATAGTTCGTTAACAATAAATTTGTGGAGTGGTTGAAAAATGAGTTTTAATGACTCCAACCTAAGTGTATGTAAACGTGCGACTTCAACTGTATATGTAGACATTTTGTTTACCAGTAAATGTTTTATTAATCAAGTGTATTTGAGTTTAAAGTGATATTTCAGGATTTTGGCAATGAGACTCTATTTCCCCAGAGTTATCTGAATACTAGCAGATACCCGTAGACTTCAAGTCATTGCGCTAATGCTAGTTAGCATTGGCTCACAAAACCGCCTCGAACTTCCTCCATACTGGACACGGAGACATAAACATGGTATCCGGGAGTTCACTTGACTCTGGGGAGTTCGATAAAAGTCATTTCCAAAATCCCAAAGTATCCCTTTAACCACAATATTTGTTGTAATATTTGTACTGTCTTTTCAGGAGGATGAAATTGTAACAAGGTTGTACGGCTTGTTTAAAAAAGGGCGATACTTTGAACAAGGTTTCATTTTCAATTAGCCCAAAAATTAGAAGTTGTGATCCATATAAACGCAAAAAGGCAATTATTTTTGAAACAACGGATGAGCCTTTCTTATCTACTGGAGAACCAGTTCTGGTTTTAGTAGAACTTTTGTATGAGTGAAGCTTTTAGTGAGCAGATTAATGCGTTAATATTTAATCATTTCAGCCACCCAAACTCATGTTCATTTATAGGCGTATTTCATTTTGTCTGGCTTAGTGTTCCAAATTAAGTGAAATATTTTTTTGCTCATATGATTTGAAAAATGAGTCGTCTGGAGTAGGCAGCACCAGAAATGAGTCGTCTGGAGTAGGCAGCACCAGAAATGAGTCGTCTGGAGTAGGCAGCACCAGAAATGAGTCGTCTGGAGTAGGCAGCACCAGAAATGAGTCGTCTGGAGTAGGCAGCACCAGAAATGAGTCGTCTGGAGTAGGCAGCACCAGAAATGAGTCGTCTGGAGTAGGCAGCACCAGAAATGAGTCATCTGGAGTAGGCAGCACCCGAAATGAGTCGTCTGGAGTAGGCAGCACCCGAAATGAGTCGTCTGGAGTAGGTAGCACCCGAAATGAGTCGTCTGGAGTAGGCAGCACCAGAAATGAGTTGTCTGGAGTAGGCAGCACCAGAATTGAGTAGGCAGCACCAGAAATGAGTCGTCTGGAGTAGGTAGCACCAGAAATGAGTAGGCAGCACCAGAAATGAGTCGTCTGGAGTAGGCAGCACCAGAAATGAGTAGGCAGCACCAGAAATGAGTAGGCAGCACCAGAAATGAGTAGGCAGAACCAGAAATGAATAGGCAGCACCAGAAATGAGTAGGCAGTACCAGAAATGAGTTGTCTGGAGTAGGCAGTACCAGAAATGAGTCGTCTGGAGTAGGCAGTACCAGAAATGAGTCGTCTGGAGTAGGCAGCACCAGAAATGAGTCGTCTGGAGTAGGCACCACCAGAAATGAGTCGTCTGGAGTAGGCAGCACCAGAAATGAGTCGTCTGGAGTAGGCAGCACCAGAAATGAGTCGTCTGGAGTAGGCAGCACCAGAAATGAGTTGTCTGGAGTAGGCAGCACCAGAAATGAGTAGGCAGCACCAGAAATGAGTCGTCTGGAGTAGGCAGCACCAGAAATGAGTCGTCTGGAGTAGGCAGCACCAGAAATGAGTCGTCTGGAGTAGGCAGCACCAGAAATGAGTTGTCTGGAGTAGGCAGCACCAGAAATGAGTTGTCTGGAGTAGACAGCACCAGAAATGAGTTGTCTGGAGTAGGCAGCACCAGAAATGAGTAGGCAGCACCAGAAATGTGTCGTCTGGAGTAGGCAGCACCAGAAATGAGTAGACAGCACCAGAAATTAGTTGTCTGGAGTAGGCAGCACAAGAAATGAGTAGGCAGCACCAGAAATGTGTCGTCTGGAGTAGGCAGCACCAGAAATGAGTAGGCAGCACCAGAAATGTGTCGTCTGGAGTAGGCAGCACCAGAAATGAGTTGTCTGGAGTAGGCAGCACCAGAAATGAGTTGTCTGGAGTAGGCAGCACCAGAAATTAGTCGTCGGGAGTAGGCAGCACCAGAAATTAGTCGTCGGGAGTAGGCAGCACCAGAAATTAGTCGTCGGGAGTAGGCAGCACCAGAAATGAGTTGTGATATGATTAAAGAGTTCATCAGTGTAATTTTGTTTCATAAATAGACAAGTATTTACCTCTCCATGGTTTCACCATCTTGTCTATTTTTTGCTAACTTTCTATTGAAATTTGTTGTGGTAAGTTCATTTATATATTTTTGGGATATGACAACAACAAACAATTGTATATGGGTCTTCAAGCCCTGATAGCACACGCCTCGTTGATGAACGAGTGTTCACTGGGGCGCCTCATTCTCCAGATTAGACTGTGACGTGTTACACACACACACACACGCACACACACACACACACACACACACACACTCACACACACAAAGACCAGACAGACAGACAGTAGAGCAACATGCTGAGATCACACACAACCTTTCTCAACCTTTTGTTAAGGGTCTCTGCGTCTCGCTCAAAGCCACGTATGGGATTCAAACCGACAAAAGGACTTTCATGAACCCCACCTTAACTCTCCTCACAAACAACATCATCTTGTTAGTATTTCCTCCTCCATGTGACCCGTCCTTGTTTAATGTAAAAAGCTACCAGTGAAGGCAGGTGGATTAGAGGACAAAGAGCTCTAGTCATCAAGCAATACTCACCCCCCCCCCTAAACGAGCACTGACTCGAAGAAGATAGATGTGTGAAGACTCCTTCACACATCTAACCGTCTTGCTGCTCAGAAGAAGTGTTATGGTCTACAAGGCAACCGACGGATACCTAACAAGGGGAGCTCTCCACATCCACCCGCAGAGAGCCTATGAAAGCAGCTCCACACCAGTCAGAAGCCTACAGTACGCGAGTGTTCAGTATTACACAGGGAGGAAAGCAGTAACCAGCTAGCTAGTCATCCGAATCGGTCAGTGTTTTAGCGGATGCTAACAGTAGCAGGCTACAGAACTAGTTATCCATAGCCGTCGGTGTGTTAGTGGATGCTAACTGCTAAGCACGGAGGAGATCCCATCTGTTTTAATTGCTGAGGGTGATAATGATGATCACTTATGCTATTAAAAGCGCCAGACATTATGAATAAACATTAACGCAAATGGCCGCCTCAATAGTCCACTGATCATTTAGTAAATGAGAGAATTGATATCCAGACGGCTGTAAGAGGAGTGTTGGCAACGTTCATCCGAGGCCAGCAACCCCCTTTAGAGTCTCTGACACACTGAAAGCCTGTGCTGTAAGAAAGGAGGCCCTTTTCACGCTGCGCTACAGTCCGTCTGGAAGTAAAGACCAGGGTTCATCACTGCACGCCTTGAAGCCAGGCCATTTCCTTCCATCTCTCACTGTGCTGTGTAAGACTCATGGCCACGAGTCCTTGAAGGCATTTTCCCCAGTTGGCACTATCACACTGTATGCTCGGCGGGCTGTACCAGTGACCGTGTTCTGGAATAACTAGCTGGAGGGATATCTGATCCAGTTTTGTCAAGTATGCTCATCTCAGAAGAATATCCCTCCCGATGGACTAGTTAATGCTAGATCCTGTGTTTCCCACAGGACCTTGGTCGTTGGCTTGAGCCAGCTCTGCTCCATGAGATGAGTCTCCAGCGATCTTCTCTCTGCCCTGTGCACAGTGGCCCCCTTCGTTGAGAGGGCAAGCCTTTAATTGGAACTCTGAAGGAGCCCAGATAACCTAATGGGAGGAAAGGATGGCGATTGGGGGGGGTTGCTATTTCATATTTGACTCTGTTGTACAGGATACTACCATCCTGCAATGTCTCTCTATCGAATGTTGAAGTGGTCAAACCACACAGACACCGTGGAGAAGAAGGCACGACAGCGACTCTTCAACCTCAGGATGCTGAAGGAAAGTGGCTCGTCCCAGAGGGCCTCCGTGTTCTAGGAGCGCCATTTAGCGCGTACTGTTGAGCTGCGTCACAGAGCGGTATGCCAACCCCCCTGCCGCGGACCGCAAGGCTCTACAGAAGATCATCAGGGACCGCAGACACCCCGAGGCACGGCCTGTTCTCCCCGCTTCCATCACCACAGTACAGGCGCATCATGGCAAAAAACTGGAAGACTGGCCAAGAGCTTCTACCCCCCCAGACCATCAGGCTGCTGAATTGCCACCGCTAGTCAGCTTACCTGATTTCCCTGTCCCCGTCTTGGAGCAGGTTTTCATCACGGATCTCTCTGTACTTTGCTCTGCTCATCTTTCCCTTGATCCTGACTAGTCTCCCAGTCCCTGCCACTGGAAAAAAGGAAAGGGGTCTGAATACTTTCCGAAGGCACTGTACATCACCAGTAGCTAATTGATATCATTTCTAATCTAAAATGTTTGCTTGGTTATGGTAATGTCTGTTAATGCATTCAATATATTGTTCCAGTCTTTTACCGTTCTCATTGTCGGGGTGGACACGTTTCCAGAGCGCACAACCTATGCTCCACTTGTAAAAGTAGGGGCTCCCGAGTGCCGCAGTGGTCTAAGGCACTGCATCTCAGCGCTAGAGGCGTCACTACAGACCCTGGTTAGTTTCCAGGCTGTATCGCAACAGGCCGTGATTGGGAGTCCAATAGGGCGGCACACAATTGGCCAAGCGTCGCCCGGGTTTGGCGGGGTAGGCCTTTGTTGTAAATAAGAACTTGTTCTTAACTGACTTGCCTAGTTTAAAATTAAATGTTAATTAAAAACAGTTTTGGTTTGTTTCATTCCATTTACACATTTATTTTCAATTGAGTCCATGTCTTTTGTTTGGAGCTCTCCTCTCTATGTTGAGTAAGGACGCGCACCTGATTACGTGTAGAAGTAGGCCTATAGGCTACCTGGCCAGCATGCAAATGTAGACCGGGAAATGTGCCCATTTTGGGATGCCATTAGTATTTCCACCACTTAGGAGCTGTGGAGCTTCTCAAAGGAATGTTTTTCTTCACCTCAAACAGCAAGCAAACAAAGTCTGTTTTGACATCCATTGAGAATGACAATAGTTCCTCAACGTATTTTAAACATCTTTCCAGCTCTCTCCCTTTCGAGAACCACTCGGCGTGAAAGGGAAAAATGTCATGCTCTGATCCCGTGGGAATAAAATAGGCCTACCTGATTACCTCTCATACCTTGTGCAAATAGCCTACAGCTGTGTCTGCCCAAGCTCACTGTTGTAGGAATCTCTGAGTGCCCAAAAAGGTTTGCTGATGTCAGCGTTGTAAAGAGCCCCATGGTAGTGGTGGGGTTATGGTATGGGCAGGCATAATCTTCAGGCAATGAACACACTTGCATTTTATCAATGGCACTTTGAAAGCACAGATACTGTGATGAGATCCTGAGGCCCATTGTCGTGCCATTCATCCGCCTCCACCTCATGTTTCAGCATGATAATTCACGGCCCCATGTCTCAAGGATCTGAACACAATTCCTGGAAGCTGAAAATGTCCCAGTTTTTCCATGGCCTGAATACTCACCAGACATGTCACCCATTTGAGGATGTTTGGGATGCTTTGGATCGACGTGTACGACAGCGTGTTCCACTTCCTGCCAATATCCAGCAACTTCACACAGCCATTGAAGAGGAGTGGGACAACATTCTACAGGCCACAATCAACAGCCTCATCAACTCTATGTGAAGGAGATGTGTTGCGCTGCATGAGGCAAATGGTGGTCACACCAGATACTGACCGGTTTTCTGATACACTTTTGCATATCTGTATTCCCAGTCATGTGAAATCCATAGGTGATGACCTAATGTATATATTTTAATTATCTGATTTCCTTATGAACTTTGAACTTGTTCCATGATGTGTTTTACATTTTTGTTCAGTGGATTTCTACTCTTTGTTGTTACGAGTATTGTTCTTCTTTCAACATTGACCTGCATTGTTGGAGCTCAAGATTTTAACTGTACCCCGTAAGGAAGGTGTAAAAAAAGTACCCAATTTTGATACTTGAGTAGAAGTAGATGTTAATGCGAGGATCTGAAAAGGACTCGAGTGAAAGTGAAAGTCGCCCAGTAAAACACTACTCGAGTGAAGGTCAGTGTGTGGTTTTTAAATTATACTTAAGTATCAAAAGTGAAAGTATGGCATCATTTGTTCTGGGGGATGTGGGGACATTGATAGGGTTTTAGGAAGGAGACCTGTCTGTCACACGGAGAGGGTGTGCGTCCATGCCGTGACCCTGGAACGCCAATTGGTCTTAATGACGTGCTAATTAGATAGCAGCTGGGCTGGGCCACTAACATGGAATGACCTCATTAAAGACTCTTTCGTGGCAGCACTGCCTCTCCCTCTGACAACTGTATATCGACATAATACGACATTTGAAATGTCTTTATTCTTTTGGAACTTCTGTGAGTGTAATTGTTTTTCACTTTTGTTTATTTACTTCACTTGCTTGGACAATGTTAACATATGTTTCCCATGCCAATAAAGCCCTGTGAGAGGGGGAGCGAGGCGGCGAGAGAGAGGCGGCGAGACTGATGGAGGGAGGGAGACGGACAGAGGGGAGGGAGGGAGACGGATAGAGGGGAGGAAGGGAGACGGACAGAGGGGAGGGAGGGAGGGAGTCGGATAGAGGGGAGGAAGGGAGACGGACAGAGGGGAGGGAGGGAGGGAGTCGGACAGAGGGGAGGGAGGGAGAGAGTCGGACAGAGGGAGGGAGGGAGGGAGAGAGTCGGACAGAGGGAGGGAGGGAGGGAGAGAGTCGGACAGAGGGAGGGAGGGAAGGAGAGAGTCGGACAGAGGGAGGGAGAGAGTCGGACAGAGGGGAGGGAGGGAGAGAGTCGGACAGAGGGAGGGAGGGAGGGAGGGAGAGAGTCGGACAGAGGGAGGGAGGGAGGGAGAGAGTCGGACAGAGGGAGGGGAGGGAGGGAGAGAGTCGGACAGAGGGGGGAAGAGAGGGAGGGAGGGAGAGAGGGAGGGAGAGAGAGAGACGGACAGAGGGAGGGAGGGAGGGAGAGAGACGGACAGAGGGAGGGAGGGAGGGAGAGAGTCGGAGGGAGGGAGGGAGAGAGACGGACAGAGGGAGGGAAGGAGAGAGTCGGACAGAGGGAGGGAAGGAGAGAGTCGGACAGAGGGAGGGAGGGAGGGAGAGAGTCGGACAGAGGGGAGGGAGGGAGAGAGTCGGACAGAGGGGAGGGAGGGAGAGAGTCGGACAGAGGGAGGGAGGGAGGGAGGGAGAGAGTCGGACAGAGGGAGGGAGGGAGGGAGAGAGTCGGACGGAGGGAGGGAGGGAGGGAGAGAGTCGGACAGAGGGGGGGAGAGAGGGAGGGAGGGAGAGAGGGAGGGAGAGAGAGAGACGGACAGAGGGAGGGAGGGAGGGAGAGAGACGGACAGAGGGAGGGAGGGAGGGAGAGAGACGGACAGAGGGAGGGAGGGAGAGAGACGGACAGAGGGAGGGAGAGAGGCGGAGGGAGAGTCTGAGGGAGGGAGGGTGGGAGAGAGACGGACAGAGGGAGGGAGGGAGAGAGTCGGACAGAGGGAGGGAGGGAGGGAGGGAGAGAGTCAGACAGAGGGAGGGAGGGAGGGAGGGAGGGAGAGAGGGAGGGAGAGAGACGGAGGGAGGGAGGGAGGGAGAGAGAGAGAGGGAGGGAGGGAGGGAGACTGACGGACAGAGGGAGGGAGGGAGGGAGAGAGACGGACAGAGGGAGGGAGGGAGAGAGACGGACAGAGGGAGGGAGAGAGGCGGAGGGAGAGAGTCGGAGGGAGGGAGGGTGGGAGAGAGACGGACAGAGGGAGGGAGGGAGAGAGTCGGACAGAGGGAGGGAGGGAGAGAGTCGGACAGAGGGAGGGAGGGAGGGAGAGAGGGAGGGAGAGAGACGGACGGAGGGAGGGAGAGAGACGGGAGGGAGGGAGGGAGGGAGGGAGAGAGGGAGACGGAGGGAGGGAGAGAGACGGACGGAGGGAGGGAGGGAGGGAGAGAGACGGACGGAGGGAGGGAGGGAGGGAGAGAGACGGACGGAGGGAGGGAGGGAGGGAGAGAGACGGACGGAGGGAGGGAGGGAGGGAGAGAGACGGACGGAGGGAGGGAGGGAGAGAGACGGACGGAGGGAGGGAGGGAGGGAGAGAGACGGAGGGAGGGAGAGAGACTGAGGGAGGGGGAGGGGAGAGAGACGGACGGAGGGGGGAGGGGGAGAGAGACGGAGGGGGAGGGAGAGAGACGGACGGAGGGGGGGAGGGAGAGAGACGGACGGAGGGGGAGGGAGAGAGGCGGACGGAGGGGGAGGGAGAGAGACGGACGGAGGGGGAGGGAGAGAGACGGACGGAGGGGGAGGGAGGGAGACGGACGGAGGGGGGGGAGGGAGGGAGACGGACGGAGGGGGGGAGGGAGGGAGACGGGGGGGGGGGAGGGAGGGAGACGGGGGGAGGGGGAGGGAGGGAGACGGGGGGAGGGGGAGGGAGGGAGACGGACGGAGGGGGGGAGGGAGGGAGACGGACGGAGGGGGGAGGGAGGGAGACGGATGGAGGGGGGAGGGAGGGAGGGGGACGGAGGGAGGGAGGGAGACGGACGGACGGAGGGAGGGAGAGAGACGGACGGAGGGAGGGAGGGAGGGATAGAGACGGACGGAGGGAGGGAGAGAGGCGGACGGAGGGAGAGAGACGGACGGAGGGAGGGAGGGAGACGGACGGAGGGAGGGAGAGAGACGGACGGAGGGAGGGAGAGAGACGGACGGAGGGAGGGAGGGAGAGAGACGGACGGAGGGAGGGAGAGAGAGAGAGAGGGAGAGAGACGGACAGAGGGAGGGAGAGAGGCGGAGGGAGAGAGTCGGAGGGAGGGAGGGAGGGAGAGAGGCGGCGAGACAGGGAGGGAGGAAGAGAGGCGTCGAGAGGGAGGGAGGGAGAGGTGGCGGGAGGGAGAGGTGGCGGGAGGGAGGGAGAGAGGTGGCGGGAGGGAGGGAGGAAGAGCGGGAGCGAGACGGAGGGAGGGAGGAAGAGCGGGAGCGAGGGAGAGAGTTGGCGGGAGGGAGGGAAGGAGGGAGAGAGGCGGCGAGACAGAGGGAGGAAGAGCGGGAGCGAGGCAGCAAGACGGAGGGAGAGAGAGGGAGAGGCGGAGGGAGCGAGGCGGCGAGACGGAGGGAGAGAGGCGGCGAGAGAGGCGGAGGGAGGGAGGGAGGGAGTGAGAGGCGGCGAGACTGAGGGAAGGAGGAAGAGCGGGAGCGAGACGGAGGGAGAGAGGCGGAGAGAGCAGGAGAGAGGCGGCGGGAGGAAGGGAGAGAGGCGGTGAGACGGAGGAAGAGCGGGAGCGAGACGGAGGGAGGGAGGAAGAGAGGTGGCGAGAGGGAGAGAGGTGGAGAGAGCAGGAAAGAGGCGAGTGGGAGCGAGACGGACGGAGGGAGGGAGAGAGGTGGCGTGAGGGAGGGAGAGAGGCGGCGTGAGGGAGGGAGAGAGGCGGCGTGAGGGAGGGAGAGAGGCGGCGTGAGGGAGGGAGAGAGGCGGCGTGAGGGAGGGAGAGAGGCGGCGAGACGGAGGGAGAGAGGCGCGAGATGTAGGGAGGGATGGAGAGAGGCGGCGAGATGGATGGAGGGAGGCGGCGGGACGGAGGGAGGAAGGGAGAGAGGCGGCGAGACGGAGGAAGGGAGAGAGGCGGCGAGGCGGAGGGAGGGAGGGAGAGCGACTGAGTGAGTGAGGGAGGGAGAGAGGCGGCGAGACGGAGGGAGAGAGGCGCGAGATGTAGGGAGGGATGGAGAGAGGCGGCGAGATGGATGGAGGGAGGCGGCGGGACGGAGGGAGGAAGGGAGAGAGGCGGCGAGACGGAGGAAGGGAGAGAGGCGGCGAGGCGGAGGGAGGGAGGGAGAGCGACTGAGTGAGGGAGGGAGAGCGACTGAGTGAGTGAGGGAGGGAGAGCGACTGAGTGAGTGAGGGAGGGAGAGCGACTGAGTGAGTGAGGGAGGGAGAGCGACTGAGTGAGTGAGGGAGGGAGAGCGACTGAGTGAGTGAGGGAGGGAGAGCGACTGAGTGAGTGAGGGAGGGAGAGCGACTGAGTGAGTGAGGGAGGGAGAGCGACTGAGTGAGTGAGGGAGGGAGAGCGACTGAGTGAGTGAGGGAGGGAGAGCGACTGAGTGAGTGAGGGAGGGAGAGCGACTGAGTGAGTGAGTGAGTGAGGGAGGGAGAGCGACTGAGTGAGTGAGTGAGTGAGGGAGGGAGAGCGACTGAGTGAGTGAGGGAGGGAGGGAGAGCGACTGAGTGAGTGAGGGAGGGAGGGAGAGCGACTGAGTGAGTGAGGGAGGGAGGGAGAGCGAGTGAGTGAGGGAGGGAGAGAGAGCGAGTGAGGGAGGGAGAGAGACTGAGTGAGGGAGGGAGAGCGACTGAGTGAGTGAGGGAGGGAGGGAGAGCGAGTGAGTGAGGGAGGGAGAGCGAGTGAGTGAGGGAGGGAGAGAGAGCGAGTGAGTGAGGGAGGGAGAGAGACTGAGTGAGGGAGGGAGAGCGACTGAGTGAGTGAGTGAGGGAGGGAGAGCGACTGAGTGAGTGAGTGAGGGAGGGAGAGCGACTGAGTGAGTGAGGGAGGGAGGGAGAGCGACTGAGTGAGTGAGGGAGGGAGGGAGAGCGACTGAGTGAGTGAGGGAGGGAGGGAGAGCGACTGAGTGAGTGAGGGAGGGAGGGAGAGCGACTGAGTGAGTGAGGGAGGGAGGGAGAGCGAGTGAGGGAGGGAGGGAGAGCGAGTGAGTGAGGGAGGGAGAGCGAGTGAGTGAGGGAGGGAGAGCGACTGAGTGAGGGAGGGAGAGCGACTGAGTGAGGGAGGGAGAGAGACTGAGTGAGGGAGGGAGAGCGACTGAGTGAGGGAGGGAGAGAGACTGAGTGAGGGAGGGAGAGAGACTGAGTGAGGGAGGGAGAGAGACTGAGGGAGGGAGGGAGAGCGACTGAGTGAGTGAGGGAGGGAGGGAGAGCGACTGAGTGAGTGAGGGAGGGAGGGAGAGCGAGTGAGTGAGGGAGGGAGAGCGACTGAGTGAGGGAGGGAGAGAGACTGAGTGAGGGAGGGAGAGCGACTGAGTGAGGGAGGGAGAGAGACTGAGTGAGGGAGGGAGAGAGACTGAGTGAGGGAGGGAGAGAGACTGAGGGAGGGAGGGAGAGAGACTGAGGGAGGGAGGGAGAGAGACTGAGTGAGGGAGGGAGAGAGACTGAGGGAGGGAGGGAGAGAGACTGAGGGAGGGAGGGAGAGAGACTGAGGGAGGGAGGGAGAGAGACTGAGGGAGGGAGGGAGAGAGACTGAGTGAGGGAGGGAGAGAGACTGAGTGAGGGAGGGAGAGAGACTGAGTGAGGGAGGGAGAGAGACTGAGGGAGGGAGGGAGAGAGACTGAGTGAGGGAGGGAGAGAGACTGAGTGAGGGAGGGAGAGAGACTGAGTGAGGGAGGGAGAGAGACTGAGTGAGGGAGGGAGAGAGACTGAGGGAGGGAGGGAGAGAGACTGAGTGAGGGAGGGAGAGAGACTGAGTGAGGGAGGGAGAGAGACTGAGTGAGGGAGGGAGAGAGACTGAGGGAGGGAGGGAGGGAGGGAGGGAGGCGGCGAGACGGAGGGAGAGCGAGAGAGGGAAGGGGAGGCAGGGGAAGAGAGGAGGAGGTGGCAGAGGGGAGGATGACGACGAGGAGGAGGAGGCGGCGGAGAGGGGGTGGCGAGAGGGTGGAGGTGGCGAGAGGAGATGGGGAGGTAGAGAAGGGAGGAGGAGAGACGGGTGGATGGATTACATTAGGAAGCTGGGGCCAGTGTAGTGAGAAAAGAAGACAAATGAGGGATAGGGAAGTGAAAGAGGAAATGGGAGGTTGATTGCTTTTCAGGAAGTTATCTCACAGATTGTTTTGAGGGTGAGGAGTCCTGTGGAATGGGCTGGTTGGGCTGATGAGACTCCATGACTTGGGAGAGAGAAGAGGGAGAGATAAAGAGAGAGAGAATGGACAGGAGGGTAGTGGTGGGTTCCCAATCCCATGTGCGATTTGCATCATCATCATTCTTCTCTTTCTCTCTCTCTGTTTTTAATGATTCCCCAACTCCCCCCACACGTACACGCACTCCTCTAATGCCCAGACGACAACCCACAAAGGAGCCCATTGTGTTGTGTAGCAGCCTGGCTGTCCAGTGATGCGCTAGCTGTCTCGAGGCTGTACAGTATGTGTGTGATATGACTGAGCAGGCTGACACTACCTGACAGCCAGGCTACAGAAGGTTGCCCTCGCCTGCAAACACAGGGATGGAGGGAGGGAGGGAGAATTCTTCAGCTCTAGTGTTCAGTGATAACAATTAGCGCTGTCCATTGTCTATACTTAACCTACCCTGTGAGGATAGGAACTTCTGGGGGGGGGGGGGGGGTCCCCGTCTCAACTAACAACCTGACATGGGAACAGTGCTCGGTGGGGGCTCTCTGTTTTGTGTGTGTGTACTGTTGTTCCCTAGCTCATAATATATAGAATCATTTTCTGAGAACGTGGAACCTGGAACCTGATGTTTACCAGTTCAATGCATGACGGGAGGTTGCTTTTGTTTCCCTCGACCTAAATTTGTCGTATTAACTGTGATATTAAAATGTCTATAGACTTACACAATTTGTAAAGAGACATGTTTATTTTGTCCCTCGCTACCTCAGCCATACAGTAGTGTAGCTAGACTGCTTACACTTGAGTAAAATACCATTCATACTAAGAAAATACATTATATACACAAAAGTATGTGGACAACCCTTCAATTTAGTGAATTAGGCTATTTCAGCCACAGCTGTTGCTGACAGGTGTATAAAATCAAGCACACCGCCTTGCAATCTCCATAGACAAACATTCGCATTAGAATGGCCTTACTGAAGAGCTCCGTGACTTTCAACATGGCACCGTCATAGGATGGGTTCTCATGGCCGAGCAGCCAAGTCGCAGCCAAGCGTCTGCTGGAGTGGTGTACAGCTCGCCTTATTTGAACTCTGGAGCAGGGGAACCGAGTTCTATGGAGTGATGAATCACACTTCACCATCGGGCAGTCCAACGGACAAATCTGGGTTTGGCAGATGCCAGGAGAACACTACCATAGTGCCAACTGTAAAGTTTGGTGGAGCAGGAATAATGGTTTGGGGCTGTTTTTCCATGTTTTGGGCTTGGCCCCTTAGTTGCAGTAAAGGGAAATTTTTACGCTACAGCATACAAAGACTTTCTAGACGATTCTGTGGTTCCACCCTTTCCTCTTTCAGCATCACAATGCCCCCGTGCACAAAGCGAGGTCCATACAAAAAATGGTTTGTCATGATCGGTGTGGAAGAGCTTGACTGACCTACACAGAGCCCTGACCTCAACCCCAACGAACATCTTTGGAATGAGTTGGAACGCCGAGTGTGAACCAGACCAACTCGCCCAACATCAGTGCCTGACCTCACTAATGCTATTGTGGCTGAATGGAAGCAGCAATGTCCCAACATCTAGTGGATATCCTTCCCAGAAGAGTGTAGGCTGATATAGCAGCAAAGAGTGAACTCCATATTAATGACCATGATTTTAGAATAAGTTTGACGAGCAGGTGCCCACATACTTTTGGTCATGTAGGGTGTCATTCATACCCAATACTCAAACGGTTTACGTTTGACACACGCTCCTCTGTTGCAGTGTATTACAAATGTCCTAGTGCATTAACAAGGCAATTAAGGCATTGACTTTTTGTCACATGATATTGACTAGGCCTGTATGAAAGATTATGCAAGTCTCTTACTAGCTTTCTGTAGATCCTCACATTTCACAGGGAATTGTGGTGCTGAATGAAGTACAGAAAATGCACTCTAAATGTTTTTAGGAATCAAATCTATATATACTATACTATGGGCCTCTTGGGGACAGTTGGGAATAGAATGTATTAGTATTCATCTGAGCCAACCAATGGAACGCAGCTAATCTGCCAACTCAGTGGGCAGTCCCTTTCAACGCCATGGGGGACGAATCAGAGTGCAGGAAAAGCTGCGGCTTGTTTTGATTCAATTTATTTGTGAATAAGGTGGGGGGGGGGGGGGGGGACTCACCACAACACCCCTCGCTGCCTGTAAACTACTGAGCCAGCCAGCCGACATCAGTCGGGCCTGTTCCTCTAGGCATGCACACCGCGTGATGCTATAAATGGATGGTATTAAAGATGAATATTTCAAACCGTGCGTAGGCTGGGCTGCTTAAACATTTCAAATGTGTTATTCTCGCCAGATTCAGTTTGCAGATATTTTCCCTCCTTTCAAATAAACGCATTGCTCTGAGCTCCTTTAATTGACACTATACGAGTTTCTGGGGAGTACCCACAGCTGATTTATTCAGCCTGTTACGCTCATCTGGGGCGAGCCAAACGAAAGCACAGTACCCCGCAGTCAGTGGCGGCTGCCTTGTGTGCTCAGGGAGAGGAGCAATGGGTATCGACGCTAACAACACTGTTACTGGCGTCCTCTCAAAACACATCCTCTCCACCCGGAGGGGACACACGGACCAGCCTCTAAACATCTGGAGACTGGACTGCTCCGAGAGGGATCCTGTTCAGACACCAGGGGAATGTTGGCTCTCGATCTAGTCTTTGTCTCGCTCCCTCCTCCTCTTGCTCTGAGGGGAATGCCTGAATTCCCCTCCTTCAGGAGGATTGCACAGCCCCCACACTTCCTCGAACTCCACCTGGACTTCTGTTGCTCCTCAGTCAGAAACTCAGAGGCAGCGACATTGCCAGCCATTGTGTTCTTTTCTTACTCATGTGTGCATCTGGATACTTGGTGATTCAAGGCCATGAATATTTAATCTGTCTGACGTGACAGTTTCTCTACCGACGCAGCCGATGGGCCTCGGCTCTGTCTCCCTCGTTCCCATGCACGACAATGCTGTCACACAGCCACATCTTTGAAGTTTGAAAATGGTCCTCCTTCACGTACTCTCGCTGGGGGCATGCTTTCTATCACGGGCACCTGTCAGAGTTGACAAGTGGTTTTGAAAGAGATGATAGGTGGTTTTCGTCGACACACTGGTATAGCAGGTAGCCTGGCGGTTAAGAGCGTTGGGTCAATAACCGAAAGGTCGCCAGTTCAAATTCCCAAACCGACGAGGTGAAAATAGTGCCGACGTGCCCTTGAGCAAGGCACTTGAGCCTAATTGCTGCTGAAAGTCGCTCTGGATAAGAGCGTCCGCTAAATCATGTAAATGAAATGAAATGTTCTCTGTTGAGAAGAGTTTTTGAAAGTGATCATCGGTGGTTCTCGTCTACACACTGGTGGTAATGCATTTCTAGGTGTTTAGAAATGTTCGAGGAGAGTGTAAATGAACTGTGTGTGTGTGTGTACTGTACTGACCCAGATGTGTTGTCCTCCTCTTCACAGGCAAGGTGCTGAATACAGACCTGCGTCACTACCTCAGCCTGCAGTTCCAGAAAGGTTCGCTGGACCACAAGCTCCAGCAGGTGATCAGGGACAACCTGTACCTGCGCACCATTCCCTGTGAGTTGTAAAGTTCCCGGGCTCCCCATGTGTCTCTGTTCTCCTCTGAGGTCACTGTCTACCCCACATGTCCCTGCTCATTACAGCAATTCCATGTGACTAGGTCACCTTTAGGTCTCAAGACGGGTGACGTCACTGGTGGGCCACTAGCACCTCACTAGCACCAGCTAGTTTCTTGGTCTGTTTTTATTTACAGCTGAATATGCTCGCCCACAGTCACATAAACTTACCACAGTCCCATCAAGTGGTTCTATTTGGCCCTGCCGTCACCTATCAATGCCCCATATGGCAGTTGCCCAATAAACAGTGGAGCAGTTTGCTGTTCGCTGAAGGTCACGGCCCTTCTCCCATGAGCACACAAGTGCTTGGCATTCATCAGGCCCCTCCACGGTATCTGCCCCGGTGGAATAAGGAGGAGAGTGATGAGAGGTAGATTGACTACTCAATCACACTCCTTCCCTTCCTCCGTCCCATCTCTCTGGCCCTCTTCCCTTTTCACTTATCATGGTTCTGTGTGTATAATCATGGATTCCTCTCCTCTCAGGAACTGGGGGGCATTCTCAGCCATCACTGAGGTCTGCAAAGCATCCGTCAAACCTTCACTATAAAAGCCATCACACACACACACACACACACACACACACACACACACACACACACACACACACACACAACCCACTATTTGATAGATGAGTGAGGAGATATTGCTCTCCGTTTTCAAATACTAAAATGTAGACCTTGGAAGTTAATGTCCAGAATATTATATGCATGTATTTTATGTTTAATAATTTAATGTATATTTCCTATTCATTTCTTCTTCTACGGTGCTTAAGAGTGCTACCTACTCTGTGCTTCATCCACCCACTTTGGATGACTGCACTTGAACTCTCGTAACAGTGTCTCTGATTCCTTTAAATCACAGGGATGAATAGGTGGTGTGTCAAAGCTTTTTATTTTTTATACCCTAGTGGTTTTTAAAGGACAAAAGGGCCAATTGGCCGGATTCAAAGTGCAACGTGCAGATTTCTCTACGCTACTCTGACGAATTAGATGGCAATTACTCCCCATTTTGCCACTCATGAACGTCATGGGACTAATTTATATAATCTTTGTGAGTCAGGGTTTTAATTTGCACATCTAAAAAAAAAAAATCGAATTTGTGACTTTGTTATGAGGGAGAGCCGTGCACAGTCTCCTGAATGGCGTCGTACAACGCTGATAATTGGGAATAACAGGCAACAAAATAAATTGCTTTTTCCCGAGACAATAGAGTATATCTGTTTAGTCTGTCAGTTTCATGAGTCAATGCATTGTTAATGTTCTCAGTATGTAATTAATGAATGGTTATATAGACGACGGTAGACATTTTATGTTAAGTAGTGTTTTATGAAAAATCATATAAAACAAGAGTAATAACCGATGTTCCCCCTAAGTAACCCGAGACCGCCGAGCAGCTCCCCGGGACTTCGCGCAGAAGAACTATCAGGCCAACCACAGAAGCACGAGATTGAACGTCACTCAACTTCCTAGAGTTTTCCCTTTTAGTTAAACCTAATCACGCTTCCCTTTTACTGTGGCAATTGTGATCCAATCAACGTCATATTATCCACGTTCAATGCAGCACACCGGATCAAAACAAACCATGCAGTAGATTTTGTTGTAGGCAAAACGCATCCGGGGGGGTGGTGGGATTCTATTGCCGATAACTCAGCCCGTACTCTACACAGACTGGTGCAGCATAACCAATCCGAGCTGCAGTAGGTCTATATGCAAATAGAACATCGCCATATATTGGATCTGTGCCATTTTACTTTGAACTGAACTGTGTTTACAGCTGTGATCGTGAGTAGATGCGCTCGTTTTGAGATCAAAGCAAGAGCTGCATGTAGCCACTCGTGGACGTTTTGTTCATATCCTTTGCAAGTTAGTGAGTTGTTAGCCCAGTTATAGATCATGTGTAGTCAGCAATGGGGGAGTGTTTGCTTCCTACGAGATTACAAACGTGTGCATCTTTGAAAAAACGAGTCAGGTAAAGAGCTTTTTTTTGTCTTAAAGGGGCAATGATGTATTTTGAGACAGGCAGAGGCAGGGGGAAGCATAATTTGTCCGATTGTCTGTAATAATGGTATAGGAATAATAGTATATTTTATTTTGTAAGGTGGTTTCTTCTATCAAGCAAAGCAAGAATTTCAGGCACTTCCTTGTCTGAAGGACAAGTGGATAAACAGGTTAATGTCAAGCCCTGTTTTTTTTCAACAGTCTCATGGAATGTACATTATGTCATTGAACACCACACGTTGGCTGCTACTGTAGGCTGAACGATAGAACAGCTATTTCGATGTTAACATTTGATATATTCTCCATTGTTTTTGATGGTAGGCCACCCTGTTAGGCCTACATTATGATCAAAAAGCCCCAGTAGCCTACTTGACCACTGTACAGCGGGTACAGCCTCAAGTGTTCACAGTAAAGACGTGCTGGAAGTTGCACAGAAGTTTCACAAGGTTCAAGTTTGTGCTCAGCAGACCTGAAATTTGCTCAATGCCTCGTTTTTTTTGGAAGGACCCAGGGCAAAGGGCAGCTTGTTTAGATATTCATTTACAGTGTGTCTGTACAGTAATACACTGTTGCATTTCAAGCAGTGACCCTAGTCTAAGCCTAGTCTCTAGTGCATGGCTGTCAGTTTATGCCTGCTCCTCATCCATGATAGGGGTTACGTTATGATGGTGTGGTCATCATAAAAACCACTGTGGTTCAGCTGCAGTAGGTCAACATATGTCCAGTGCTGTATTTAAAGGAAAAATCCACCCAAAACCACTCCTTCCTTTAATTTACAGTATTTAAAGAACACTGAGAACAATATTGTTTTTTTTATGAACAAATGTTTAATTTTGGCGTTTTATAATAAGGTTGGTAGCAGCATGGAAAATCGTTGTGGACATCTGCAGCTCGAGTTCACTCCAATATCCAGTTCAATGCTCTCTCTGGGCGGACTGGCTGGCAAAGGTATCTACACAAGGTAATACCGTTAGACAATATCAGCATTTTAAAGTAGCTAGTTAGCTGTAAAATCGCCTAAAACAACCAGCACTATCAATTTCACCAGTATATTCACCATGTTTAACCTGCAGATCTATGTACCTTAGTGGAGACTGACATTCACAATGGCAGATAGACATTTGAGGAGATGGGAAACGTTGCCCATGCTACGTCAATGGGCCGTGCGGTGTATTCTGGGCGATTCTGGGACAAGGAGCGCACTCCTATAATATCTCTGGCAACAGCACCATGTAATGCACCCTGGACGAAAGAGGCAGACAAATAGGAGAAATGTGCAAGACCCTCCGTTAAATGACACGTTTCTCGAGGTGGGACTATTGCAGAAATATGATCAATGGCTCATTGGAGAGAAGAACTCCTGCCGAGTTATGACACCGGCCAGTTATGAAATCTGACATGTACAAATAGATGCTTTCGTGGTTTAAAAGTCGTATTCCGTTTTAACTTCCAGTGTAGAGTGACTTTATCACAGTGCTGTGTCATGCACCGGACAGATTTCTGCCTGCGTTTGTAAATGTAGTCTGAGTGTTGGAGTTTTCCTCCTGTCTTTCCGTAAGTTTACAAAAACAAGAAAATTGTGCTGTCTGATTTGCTTAATATAAGGAATTTGATGCATAGCAATTTATTTTCACTTTTTACTTTTACTCAAGAATGGCAATTTAGTACTTTTTCCACCTCTGTACTTAAGTATATATAAAACCAGATTATTTTAGATTTTTCAGTCAAGTAGTATTTCACTTGAGTCATTTTCTATAAAAGGTATCTTTTCTTTTACTCAAGTCCGACAGTTGAGCACATTTCCCACCACTGCATTTGTCCCACTTGGCCACTGCTGTTTGTGTGACTGTAATTGGCCTTCCACAGTGCAGGGAGCCGCTGCTTAGCCTGTGCTGTGTGACTGTGATTGGCCTTCCACAGTGCAGGGAGCCGCTACTTAGCCTGTGCTATGTGACTGTGATTGGCCTTCCACAGTGCAGGGAGCCGCTGCTTAGCCTGTGCTGTGTGACTGACTATGGCCTTACACAGAGCCAGGGATTAGGAATGGTCTCAGTCTCTCCCTGGGAGCCAGAATGGCCGCCTGGCTGCGCTCTGCCTCTCCTCATTAGAGCCCTCTAAATGGCAGCTCAGAGAGAGAAGCGTGGCTTCTCTCCAGTCCCCTCCTGAACACACAGGCAGAGGCATCATTAAAGCTCCCAAGAAAGAAGGGAAGAAAAGGAAGGAAGGAGAGTCGGTGCCAGGGGTCCTTGAAGCTCGGCTGAACCCTCTGCCTCCCTCTCTTCTTCTCCTCGAAGCAGTAATATCCGCAGGGGCACCACAGAAAGCTCTAAGAGGCTCACTGGGAGATAACAAAGAGAGAAGGATGACAGAAATATAATAAAAAGTGCTCCCTGTATTCAATTTAAAGAATTGCTTTCTCTTGACAAGATTTAAGGGTCTTACGTTAAACCTTTTTTATTTATTTTTATATACCTGGGAAACTAAAGACTACATATTATATCCTGGCTCTGCCTTTAATAGAGAACATCTGTATGTTCCTTTTGTTCTGATATCCAGGATGATATGCCCCATACTGCCTGCTCAGGATTGTATGACTTTAGTCACTGACTAAAGTTAGCAGGGCCTGGCCTATGGCTCACAGTACCTATCTGGGTTATTGACATTATACAGCGTCAAGTTATGTAGACCTAACATGTTTATCACTTTGTGTATTACTTTCTCTTTAGTGTGATAAAGAAAAGTCAATAAACATCTCTAGGTGTATCCTCCCAAGACTCGTCTTCAGACCGCTACTGGTTTTCCCCTTTCACATGACCATATTGTCAGATTGAACAAAATATGCCCTTCTTGCAACAGCGCCAGGTCTCAGTGTGACTATGTTTAACAGCTTTCCAGCGGTAGGTGTTAACGTTTCTCCTGGTCTCCCTGTAAGTAGCTTAAGCAGCTGGCAGAGTTTCGCGGTGGTGATGCTTCGCTGTGTGAACTGATACACTGATTTTTGTAGGTTTTTTTTCTGCGACAATTGGCATCTGCGGGTGTTTGTGCGTACTTGTCACAATCAGAGATGGAAGAGAAAGGAGACCCCGTTGAAGTTATTCAATTGGGAGAGCACACCCAGTTAAACAGACAAGAACTGACACATTTTTTTGGGGAGAGCCACCCAGTTAAACAGACACATTTGTTTTCTATGATAAATGGCCTGAGTGAACTATATATATATATATATATATATATATATATATACATACATACATACATACATACATACATACTACCGGTCAAAGGATTTACAATGCCTGCTCATTCAAGGTTTTTGTTGTGCGACTTTAGTCTGATCTCCCTTTGAGTCAATCTGTGACTTACAGCCTGGTTTATTACCGGCAGCGCCATTACTTTAGTCTGATCTCCCTTTGAGTCAATCTGTGACTTACAGCCTGGTTTATTACCGGCAGCGCCATTACTTTAGTCTGATCTCCCTTTGAGTCAATCTGTGACTTACAGCCTGGTTTATTACCGGCAGCGCCATTACTTTAGTCTGATCTCCCTTTGAGTCAATCTGTGACTTACAGCCTGGTTTATTACCGGCAGCGCCATTACTTTAGTCTGATCTCCCTTTGAGTCAATCTGTGACTTACAGCCTGGTTTATTACCGGCAGCGCCATTTACTTTGGCTGGACACACCGACTCATTCCAGGGTTTTTCTTCTTTTTTTGAATTACTATTTTCTACATTGTTGAATAGTAGTGAAGACATCAAAACTATGCAATAAAACATATGGAATCATATAGTAACCAAAAAAAGTGTTAAACAAATCAAAGTATATTTTTTATATTTAAGATTCTTCAAAGTAGCCACCCTTACTTCATGATTCCGTATGTGTTATTTCGTAGTTTTGATGTCTTCACTATTATTCTATGATGTAGAAAATAAAGAAAATCCCTTGAATGAGTAGGTGTAAAACTTTTGACCAGTAATGTACATCTTCATTTATCCACCTGTTCCACTGTCTGGACTGGACCTCCCACCTGTTCCACAACAATACGCTTCCTCATGGAGAAAAGTGCCAATTCATGTTCACTACATCCACCCCAAACAACCCAATACCTTTTCATAACGTTTTTGTTTTGTTGCTGCTCTGTTCAGTATTGTTTTGGTTCAATTGTTTCATTTCTTCAAAGGTGAACTTTTTTGAGAACATGAACAAAGAATGGAAGTCAATTGAAGTCTTGTCTCCTAGTGCTGTTTCTTCTCCCAAAGCTTTTTGCTTACCACCTCCCTCTCCCTCACCGCTCTCACCGCCCTCGCCTGCCTCTCCATAACCGCCCTCGCCTGCCTCTCCATAACCGCCCTCGCCTGCCTCTCCATAACCTCCCTCTTCTTCACCTCCCTCTCCATAACCTCCCTCTCCTTCACCTGCCTCTCCATAACCTCCCTCTCCTTCACCTCCCTTACCCTACCTCCCTTACCTCTCTCTCCTTCACCTGCCTCTCCATAACCTCCCTCTCCTTCACCTCTCTCTCCTTCACCTGCCTCTCCATAACCTCCCTCTCCTTCTCCTCAATCTCCACATTCCTCTCCTTCACCTCCCTCTCCACCTTCCTAACCTTCCTCTCCTTCTCCTCCCTCTCCACCTTCCTAACCTTCCTCTCCTTCTCCTCCCTCACCTGCCTCTCCATAACCTTCTTCTCCTTCACCTCCCTTACCTCCCTCTCCTTCACCTGCCTCTCCATTACCTCCCTCTCCTTCACCTGCCTCTCCATAACCTCCCTCTCCTTCACCTGCCTCTCCATAACCTCCCCCTCCTTCACCTCCCTCTCCACCTTCCTCACCTCCCTCTCCTTCTCCTCAATCTCCACATTCCTCTCCTTCACCTCCCTCTCCACCTTCCTAACCTTCCTCTCCTTCTCCTCCCTCTCCACCTTCCTCGCCTGCCTCTCCTTCGCCTGCCTCTCCTTCGCCTGCCTCTCCTTCGCCTGCCTCCTTCACCTGCCTCTCCTTCACCTCCCTCTCCTTCACCTCCCTCTCCTTCACCTCCCTCTCCACCTTCCTCACCTCCCTCTCCTTCTCCTCCCTCTCCACCTCCCTTACCTCCCTCTCCTTCACCTCCCTCTCCACCTTCCTCACCTCCCTCTCCTTCTCTTCCCTTTCCACCTTCCTCTCCTTCACCTCCCTCTCCTTTTCCTCCCTTACCTCCCTCTCCTTCACCTGCCTCTCCATAACCTCCCTCTCCATAACCTCCCTTACCTGCCTCTCCATAACCTCCCTCTCCTTCACCTCCCTTATCTCCCTCTCCTTCACCTCCCTCTCCACCTTCCTCACCTCACCTCCCTCTCCTTCTCCTCCCTCTCCACCTTCCTCTCCCTCACCTCCTTCTCCCGCTCCATCACCTCCCTCTGACTCCCACATCGACTCCGATAAAAGATAGCTGCTACAGTATTTACCCTGAACCCAGCACAAACTGTCTTCGCTGCTGTCTACATCAAAAAGACCTGTCCTTGATTATCCTCTACCTCAAAAGACTGGATTGATTCTTTGATTGAACTCGAGTTGCGTCCCCTCTCACATTTCAGATCTTTACATCACAAGGACGACCTATATGACACTCATGCAGACAGGCAAGTCCAAATGGCTGTGCAAACACAAGAATACAGTATTCTGCTTTTTCCCCATGTTTCCCTGTTCAAGGATTCTCATATTACTGCCTTTGAAGCCGAGGAGCAGACAGGGAACAATCTCAGAATACAATAGTCTACTTTATAACCAGGTTTAAAGCATTCCAGATGTTAGTGCTCTCACAGCAGCAGTAACAGATGAACAGGGTGGAGGGAGGGCAGGGGGGATAGTATTAAGAGTCCATTGGTGCGCCGGTCAGATTGCCGTTCACGTGAGGTAAACACCCAATTACATCTGAGCTGATTTTCCTGATGCGGAAAATACTTCCAAAAAATGTCTTCAACAAGGGGACAACATGTTAAATAGACCAGCTTGTTGGGAGTTAGTTGCACGACACAGACCGTTACCGTTCGCAGGTTTGTTTAATGACTGTATGGTGCTGCAGTTTCCAGATCAAAAACCAGGATTTCAGGGGATTTAGGGTTGGAAAAGAGAGGAGGATGGAGAGGGAGAGAAGGAACAAAAAGACAAAGGTTAGAATGTTCAACTGTAAGATTTAACTGTGGCTTTTCGCTTATTGGCAAAACAGAAAAGATGGACCTTGAGGAGAAATAGCATCCTTTGAGCTCTTTGAGTTGAACAGACCTCAGATCTCCTTAAAAAGAAAAGACATTCACATTCCTTATAGCCAAATACATTTCAACTCAGTTTTTCAGGATTTCTTGCATTTAATCCAAGTAAAAATTCCCTGTCTTAGGTCAGTTAGGATCACCACTTTATTTTAAGAATGTGAAAGGTCAGAATAATAGTAGAGTGAATTATTTATTTAATCACATTCCCAGTGGGTCAGAAGTTTACATACACTAAATTAGTATTTGGTAGCATTTCCTTTAAATTGTTTATCTTGGGTCAAACATTTCGGGGAGCCTTCCACAAACTTCCCACAATAAGTTGGGTGAATTTTGGCCCATTCCTCCTGACAGAGCTGGTGTAACTGAGTCAGGTTTGTAGGCCTCCTTGCTCGCACATGCTTTTTCAGTTCTGCCCACACATTTTCTATAGGATTGAGGTCAGGGCTTTGTGATGGCCACTCCAATACCTTGACTTTGTTGTCCTTAATCCATTTTGCCACAACTTTGGAAGTATGCTTGGGGTCATTGTCCATTTAGAAGACCCATTTAGGACCAAGCTTTAACTTCCTGACTGATGTCTTGAGATTTTGCTTCAATATATCCACATAATTTTCCAACCTCATGATGCCATCTATTTTGTGACGTGCACCAGTCCCTCCTGCAGCAAAGCACCCCCACAACATGATGCTGCCACCCCCGTGCTTCACGGTTGGGATGGTGTTCTACGGCTTGCAAGCCTCCTGCTTTTTCCTCCAAACATAACGATGGTCATTACGGCCAAACAGTTACGATATTTGAACGATATTTGTCCCCATGTGCAGTTGCAAACCGTAGTCTGGCTTTTCTATGGCGGTTTTGGAGCAGTGGCTTCTTCCTTGCTGAGCAGCCTTTCAGGTTATGTCGATATAGGACTCGTTTTACTCTGGATATAGATACTTTTGTACCTGGTTTCCTCCAGCATCTTCACAAGATCCTTTGCTGTTGATTTGCACTTTCCGCACCAAAGTACGTTCATCTCTAGGAGACAGAACGCGTCTCCTTCCTGAGCGGTATGACAGCTGCATGGTCCCATGGTGTTTATACTTGCGTTCTATTGTTTGTACATATGAACGTGGTACCTTCAGGCATTTGGAAATTGTTCCCAAGGATGAACCAGACTTGTGGAGGTCAACAATTTTTTTTCTGAGGTCTTGGCTGATATCTTTTGATTTTCCCATGATGTCAAGCAAAGAAGCACTGAGTTTGAAGGTAGACCTTGAAATACATGCACAGGTACACCTCCAATTGACTCAAATGATGTCAATTAGCCTATCAGAAGCTTCTAGAGCCATGACATAATTTTCTGGAATTTTCCAAGCTGTTTAAAGGCACAGTCAAGTTAGTGTATGTAAACTTCTGACCCACTGGAATTGTGATACATCGAATTATAAGTGGAATAATCTGTCTGTAAACAATTGTTGGAAAAATGTCCTGTGTCATTCACAATGTAGATGTCCTAACCAAAACCATAGTTTGGTAATAAGACATTTGTGGAGTGGTTGAAAAACGAGTTTTAATGACTTAAGTGTATGTAAACTTCTGACTTCAACTGCAACACTGTTCATCTTCCATTTGGGCTATGAGAGGAGAGAGGTTATCTCCAATAGCTTTATAACTTTTGCCTTACCCGTAAATGTTACTTGCTCAATGTGTGGAAGCTAATTTGGCACATTAAAATAACCTATTCATAGCTTGGTTTCTCAGTAACCCCCCTTGGTGTAAGCTGTGCCCGATACTGACATGGGGTCCTGCAGGATATGAGGACACAATTCACATCCCTATGTGCATGATGAAAATGGTGTCCACCCCTCTCCTGTTCATGCCTAGCTGGATCTGCATCACCACTCTGCCCCAGAGAAAGGGTCTGTTTTACTCACTTTATGTTTGCTGTGGTGTCTTTTCCCAGGTACCACACGACAGCCCAGAGAGGGGGAGGTTCCTGGGGTTGACTATAACTTCATCAGTGTGGGGGAGTTCCGCGTGCTGGAGGAGAGTGGCCTTCTGCTTGAGAGTGGAACCTATGACGGTAGGCATGTTTTTTTGGGGGAGGTGGTCTATGGCAGTAGTTCCCGAAGTGTTTTACTCAGGCCCCCCTTCCAGCATCGGGGAACATCCCGCGCCCCACGTCTATTTCTATGGGCACATGCACCTCTACACATTTTGTTATGGGGTGCAGATAAACTTTTTAAAGTTTTAAGTCGTCGTCGTCGCGCCCCCCCCCCCCCCACACACACACACACACACTGTCGACCTCTCACCCCACAGTTTGGGAACAACTGGTCTAGGGGAGGGTGGAAGGGAGCAGGGGAGATGGAGAGGGGAGTGGACCCTACGCAGTAATAACAATTTCCTAAGGATGCATCCGCATCACAAAATGAATCTCCCATGAATTATGCATTGTTTGTATAGTATCTGCTGAGCTGTCACCACCATCCAGGTCATCAGATAAACTCAATATAAAGATAGCATTCATACCATTGTAAATGTGAAATGAAGTGGCTAGCTTTTTCAAGAGCAGAATAGCGTTGTCCCACTTGTGATTCAAAGTAGGTTGATGATTTCTAAGAAGCCAGCGGTCAGCATTGTGACACAGAACCCTGGGGGTATGTACCGTCATAGCCAGTTGTATCCAGACTGCACCAGTATGCAGGATAAATTATACATCCACACAGGGAGCAGGGAGGCCATATCGTCGGCTGATCTTCATATGGCTGCTTCAGTCAGGATGCTAGTTATTAACCTCTCTAGGGTACGTGGGACTCTTAATGTCCCACCTGACCAACATCCAGTGAAAGTGCAGGGCGCCAAATTCAAACAACAGAAATCTCATAATTAAAATTCCTCAAACATACATGTATTTTACACCATTTTAAAGATAAACGTGTTGTTAATCCCACCACAGTGTCCGATTTCAAAAAGGCTTTACGACAAAAGCATACCATGTGATTATGTTAGGTCAGTACCTAGTCACGGAAAAACAGTCATTTTTCCAGCCAAAGAGAGGAATCACAAAATGCAGAAATAGAGATAAAATGAACCACTAACCTTTGATGATATTCATCAGATGGCACTCATAGGACATCATGTTACACAATACATGCATGTTTTGTTCGATAAAGTTCATATTTATATCCAAAAATCTCTGTTTACATTGGTGCGTTATGTTTTGCCTCCAAAACAGCTGGTGAAAGTGCAGAGAGCTACATCAGTTTACAGAAATACTCATCATAAATGTTGATGAAAATACAACTGTTATACATGGAATTAAAGATATACTTCTCCTTAATGCAGCTGCTGTATCAGATTTCAAAAAAGCTTTATGGAAAAAGCACACCATGGAATAATCTGAGTACAGCGCTCAGAGACCAAAACAAGCAATACAGATACCCGCCATGTTATGGAGTCAACAATAGTCAGAAATAACATTATAAATATACACTTACCTTTGATGATCTTCATCAGAATGCACTCCCAGGAATCCCAGTTCCACAATAAATGTTCTATTCGATAAAGTCGTTTATGTCCAAATACCTCCTTTTTGTTTGCGCATTTAGTACAGCAATCCAAATGTGCAGCCACTTGGTCCAGACAAAGTCAAAAAAGTTATATTGCAGTTCGTAGAAATATGTCAAACGATGTATATAATCAATCTTTAGGATGTTTTTATCATAAATCTTCAATAATGTTTCAACCGGACAATTCCTTTGTCTTTAGAAATGGAAGGGAACGGAACTAACTCTAACGGGCGCGCGCCTGACTGAGCACATGGGCTTCTGGCAGACCCATGACTCAATCAGCTCTCATTCTCTCCCACTTCACAGCAGAAGCCTGAAACAACGTTCTAAAGACTGTTGACATCTAGTGGAAGCCTTAGGAAGTGCAATATTATCCCACAGACACTGTATATTGGATAGGCTAAGACTTGAAAACCTACAAACCTCAGCTCTTTTCCCCGGTTTTTGCCTGCCATATGAGTTCTGTTATACTCACAGACATCATTCAAACAGTTTTAGAAACACCAGAGTGTTTTCTATCCAAATCTACTAATAATATGCATATCCTAGAATCTGGGCCTGAGTAGCAGGCAGTTTACTCTGGGCACGCTTTTCATCCGGATGTGAAAATTCTGCCCCCTACCCCAAAGAAGTTAATGTAGGGCCTTTTGACCTCTGAGGAATCCCCTCTTGGACAACTGAGACACACACACACGTACATTCTCTCTCTCTTTCTCTCAGCTCATAACAATGCGTTTTTGTTCACAGGCGGGAATGTGTGACTAGTCTGATCTCCCTTTAAGTCAATCTGCGACTTACAGCCTGGTTTATTACCGGCAGCGCCATTACTTTAGTCTGATCTCCCTTTGAGTCAATCTGTGACTTACAGCCTGGTTTATTACTGGCAGCGCCATTACTTTAGTCTGATCTCTCTTTGAGTCAATCTGTGACTTACAGCCTGGTTTATTACTGGCAGCGCCATTACTTTAGTCTGATCTCCCTTTGAGTCAATCTGTAACTTACAGCCTGGTTTATTACCGGCAGCGCCATTACTTTAGTCTGATCTCTCTTTGAGTCAAACTGTGACTTACAGCCTGGTTTATTACTGGCAGCGCCATTACTTTAGTCTGATCTCTCTTTGAGTCAAACTGTGACTTACAGCCTGGTTTATTACCGGCAGCGCCATTACTTTGGCTGGACACACCGACTCATTCCAGGGTTTTTCTTCTTTTTTTACTATTTTCTACATTGTAGGATAATAGTGAAGACATCAAAACTATGAAATAAAACTCATATAAATCATGTAGTAACCAAAAAGTGTTAAACATTTTTGGGATAGGGGGCAGCATTTTCACCTTTGGATGAATAGCGTGCCCAGAGTGAACTGCCTCCTACTCTGTCCCAGATGCTAATATATGCATATTCTTATTAGTATTGGATAGGAAACACTCTGAAGTTTCTAAAACTATTTGAATGATGTCTGTGAGTATAACAGAACTCATATGGCAGGCGAAAACCTGAGAAAAATCCAACCAGGAAGTGGGACATGAGGTTTGTAGTTTTTCACAGCTTGACCTCCCGAATACACATTGAGATATGGATGAGGTTGCACTTCCTACGGCTTCCACTAGATGTCAACCGTCTTTTGAAACGTGAATGAGGATTCTACTATAAAGGAGGGGCTCATGAGACCTCTGAGTCACTGGTCTGGCAGAGAGCCTTGGTCTCATGACGCGCGCTCCCAACAGAGTTACCTCGCGTTCCAGTGCTTTTTCTGAAGACAAAGGAATTCTCCAGTTGGAACATTATTGATGTTTTATGTTAAAAACATCCTAACGATTGATTCCATACATTGTTTGACATGTTTCTAAATGACTGTAACGGAACTTTTCAAGATTTTTGTCTGGATGAAGTGCCTGCGCCTCATGAAGTCGGATTACTGGGCTGAACACGCTAACAACAAGGGGCTATTTGGACATAAATGATGGAACTTTATGGAACAAATCAGTCATTCATTGTCGAACTGGGATTCCTGGGAGTGCCTTCTGAGGAAGATCATCAAAGGTAAGTGAATATTTATGGTGTTGTTTCTAACTTTGTTGATTCCAAAATGGCGGGTATTCCTCTGACTGTTTTGGGCTCTGAGCCCCATTCTCAGATTATGCTTTTTCCGTAAAGTTTAAAAAAAATTGACACAGCCGTTGCATTAAAGAGAAGTCTATCTTTGATTCTGTGAATAACACTAGTCAATGTTTTTTATGAGTATTTCTGCAAAATCACCGGATGTTTTGGAATCAAAACATTACTGCACGTAATGTGCCAATGTAAAATTAGATTTTTGGATATAAATATGCACATTATAGAACAAAACATACATGTATTGTGTATCATGATGTCTTATGAGTGTCATCTGATGAAGATCATAATATATATATATATGATGGGCCATTACTCCGCCCAGCAGTGCTCTCATCTGGCCCAGTCTTCAGGCAGCCTTCACCTCCTCCAGCACCGCTGCCTGCTGTCTCCCAAGCCTGTTGCTCATTCATGTTCTCTCTATTTAATCCCCTGGTTCTGTTCACCGGTGGACTATGCTCTGCTCCTCTTTTGAAATACTCTAGCCTCTATACCCTCTCTCCCTACCGCCTGGGCTCTCCCTGTTGCTCTGGCAACACCGGGTTCTCTCTTTGCCTCTCATTCAGGTGGTGCTCAACTGCAGGGTAGCTGACTCAAACTCAGGGAGGAAAGTGCCAACAAAGGTTAGCCCTGTATTATTTCTCGGGAGGCACAGAGAGGCTGATAGGCCGTGAGTAGTACTCTTTGCTCTTGAGAGTTGTGCCTCGACTCCAGATCGGGGAGGTGAGTCTACACGCCGCAATTCTTAACTTCGCTTCCAGATCTCTAGCGCTCCATATGGACGCCAGCCAGGGCAACATGAACGATGGATTATAGAAAGACAGAGATAATTGGAGAGAAAGAAAGCAACGATGCAATACAACCAAGATCGACAAATGCTGAGATAAGAAAGTCCGGGTTTGCTTGTTGACGTTGTGGGTCTGACTCGGTGGGGTTCTGAACGAGAAGTCGTGCCAGGGATTGCGGTGCTGTTTCCAGTGATGATGTTGCATTGTAAGAGAGCACAGAACAGCAGATCACACGGCAGCTCTGATAGGTATTTCAAGCGCTCCCGTAAAGCAGAGTTACTGAAGATAAGACCAGCCAGGGCTATGGGCCAGGAGGGAAGGAAAGGGTCAAGGTGCTGCAGTGGGGAGACACACACAGGCAGGGGTGAGTCCTAGGGAGGAGGATTGGGAAACGCTCCAATGCTAAGGAATGTCAGAGTTGCGGAATACACAATCAAGTTGGTGGACTTTCAGGTTGTTTCATTGTGGCTCTAAAAAGACAAACGCATTGTCCAAAAGAGTACAGAGGACAGAATACAGATGTTATGTTCTAGATGGTGGCAGTGCATTTGCTAAAGTGGGAACTTGGGGAAGAACTGATCAGAGGCAGCAGCTCTGGTCCTTCAGCACAGGCACCTGTAGTGTCTCTACTAGACGTCTCTACTAGAGTACAGGGTGCAGCTGTAGTGTCTCTACTAGAGTACAGGGTGCAGCTGTAGTGTCTCTACTAGACGTCTCTACTAGAGTACAGGGTGCAGCTGTAGTGTCTCTACTAGACGTCTCTACTAGAGTACAGGGTGCAGCTGTAGTGTCTCTACTAGACGTCTCTACTAGAGTACAGGGTGCAGCTGTAGTCTAGCAGAGGCGTCCATTCACACGGTCTCGCCCTCACAGCAGAGGAATGTGGAGGTGACAAGGGTGGCTGTGGAGACAGTCAGCTTTGCCTGCACTGTGACAGCAGCGGAAGGGAGCCTGTCTAAACTCTGGAGCACAAGATGGGCTCTGCCTGGCTGCCTCGGGCACTCTGCCGTCTAGTCTGCGAAGGCTGGGAATGCTGCTAGGCAAGGCTGCACAGTGGGAACTAACCAGGAGAAAGAGAGACGGCTCATCCTCCATGATTAAAGAGTGTCTGTGTGCACAGCCTTGGCTGGCTAGTTAAGAGGCAGAGAGAGGGGGAGAGGTTAGAGAGAGTGGCAGGGTAAGCAACAGTGATAAAGAAAGAAAGAGAGTGGAGGGATAAATAGAGGGGGGGGGGGGTGAGTGGTAGAGCAGAGAGAGAAGGGATAAGACTCTCGAGGCAACGTTCCAAACCTCCACACGGGGGGGGGGGGTTCCCCAGTTCCCGCATCCCTAACACACTCAGCGCTTCCCATCGCAGAGCCGGAAGCGGTGCGCGCATAATGGCGGTCTCCTGGTGTGCTACTGCTATGCTTTCACCACAGAGACAGATGGAGAACGGGAGCACAAGACCACGGGGGAGGAACAGTGAAACTGAGAGGACAGGCGTGAGAGCGCCGACCTTACTGGCGCTTCCTATCCCTGTTTTGGAGGCTGCCGCCTGTACTCTGTACTCCCGTCCTACAGAGGTTCTCACGGGTTGAGAACCTGGCAGCTGCTGCCTACTTTATCCAGATGGCATGACTTCTCCACACTACAATACAGTACCACTGAGTACCATGGCCCAGGCCCTGCTGCATATTTCAGCCCTGGATCCGCCTGGGACTGGACCCACACAGCCTGGTCATGGATAAGGATCGAAAGGGAAGGTTGAAAGGTCATGTCTCCCACCAGTTGTACAGAGTAGCGCTTTCCAAGCTGCATAGTGTATGTGAAAGCTGGCCTGACTGAACTGTCGGCCTGGGGCTGTCGAGTAGTGTTGATGAGGTTGGTTGTACACGTAGAACCCTGTTCTATGGCTGAAATGTAAAATAGTCGTCGAACAGCCTGAAAGACCCTCCGTATCCTGTCCTGTTCGTTTGTTGCCGTCATTATGCTCACGGGTCCGTCTTGCTACGATCTCATGTTCACACAGCTAGAGACTGTGGGTTTCTAGCCGTCCGCACCCTCTGCCTAGTACCTACCTTAGTTAACACGTCTCTCTTCTCCACGCACACACACCCGTCTCCTGGCACATCCCACGTATTCCCTTCAGCTGAATGGTGATACTGTTACAAATCTCTATTCCTCCTTCCTTCCTCGCTCCCTATTCCCCCTTCCTCTCTTCCTATCCCCTCCCCCTCTCTTCCTATCCCCTCCCTCTGTCCCCCCCATCCTCTCTTCCTGTTCCCCCTTCCTCTCTTCCTATCTGTGTTCACTAATGCACATTAATCAGAGACTAGGAGAGCGGTGTTTATGAGCTATTAATCACGCACCACTGGGCCTGAGAGATTGAGGGAGGCAGGGGGAGAGGGCGGCAGGGGGAGAGGGAGATGGGGAGAGCGAGTGGTGGGGAGGGAGATGGAGAGAGCGAGTGGGCGAGGGCGCATGGGAAGTAGGAGGAGAGAGAGGGAGATGACTGGGCTGTGTGGTGACAGGTCTGGATTAAAGAAAGCCTCCTATCTTTCATCTTCATCGTGCTCACCGTGCTGAGGCATAATGAAGCTGTCTTTTGACAAATGCAAATTGATCGGCTGCATGTCGGCAGTGGGAGATGGGGGAGAGAGGGAGAATGGATCAGGATGGATCGGTTGGGTGTCTGTTTAAGGAAAAGGTGTGTTGATCCCTTTTGTTTCTCAGCGTTGTGCCGCTGGGTTTGGTGTGTCATCCGATAGCTAATAAACCTGTAGCCAGCAGGGGCTCAGACTAGGGGCTGTTGGATGTATCTCCAGGGTCACGGAACAGTGCAGAGAAGAGAGATACAGGGAGAGAAGGTGTGAGTCACACAGACGGTAAGACGACTCCTGCCTCCCTTCTCAGAGCCTCTACTCCCTGTCACAGACGGACCGATTGAGACCGGCAAATAGTCAAGTTGTGTATTGTATTACTCGACAGCGGCTGTGCCATTTACTCTACACAAATGACTTGATTGAGATATTAAACGTACTGCATTATGTACAGCAAAAGAACATAGGGTTGTGTGGAGTTGAGAGGGTAGCTTAATGAGTTTTAATTCACAAACCCCCTCGAGTCTTTCTCTCCCACTCTTTAAATAAGCTAATACAGGGTGTAATTAATTCAAATGAGGCTTTCCAATTATGCATAAATTAAAGAGCGAGCCAAGGGTCTCTGTCTAAAAACAATGTGGATGTTTTGGTTTTGACATCCAACCCCATGCTAATGGTGCCGTGTTCCCAATGAATGTTAGCCATGTCTGTTAATAACTTAATAATGATCATGATTTAGCATAATTAACTCTTTCATTTGGCTGTGGAGGTCTGGTCCAGGGATGTTTCGTAAACAAAACACTACAGTATAGTCATTAAACACTGAGCGTGCTCCTACTCTTAGATATTAGGGTGTATGTTAAATTCCCATGAGATGAGCCGAACCCTCAGTGCTGCAAGCTGCCTAAAATGTCTTGTCGGCTCAGCTGATGGACCGCTGGAGCTTGGAGCTGTTTCTCCACATGTGATAACTCTCTATGGTACGTTCAGCTGTAATCCAACACTCCCAGATAGCCTGAGAAACTCCAGTGCTTTTAAACTACATGATTTAGTGTTGCCGTCTACTCTACTGTCAACGGCATTGGAGGACTGGCTTCCCAGGGAGCTGAGGGAACAGCAAAATGAATCAATATTTATATAGCTTCCTGACTTGCTGTCCCCCCCCTCATTCCTCTCTTTCTTTATAGTATTCTGTCTGGTTAGCTAGAAGTGGAGAGTTGGAAGAAGTGAAGAAATTGGGTCAATTTCCCCACAGAGTTTTCCTCTCCTCACAGAGGGGATTCATGCTGTTTTGGCCCCGGGCGCCACAGCACACGACACAGGACAATAAAACACAGCTAATAGCGCCAAGAAGCTCCTCGCTCGGGTCTGTCCTGGTAAAGGCTACTGCCACGGGGCTCTGGGGAGCCCCCCCAGCCCAGCACTGCAGTAAATATGAGAGAGATGGGGAAGGAGAGAGCGGGACAGAAAGAGAGGGAGCGAGCCTACGCTCTTGTCAGGCACGGCATAATGTTCCGTGGGGAATCCATTCCCCTCTGAGTATAAACTGTGTGTGTGTGTGTGTGGCTGCACCTGCCATATTTTTAGTTGAATTGTCTTGTTGTTGTCAAATCAATACAATCAAAACAATCATTTTTTTCCCCTTCCAGCGAAGTATCATCTAACCTCGTCTACCAGGAAGCTACCGCAGACGGTTTCTGTTGACGCTGCTGTGTGTGTGTTCTCTACCAGGCAACTACTACGGGACGCCCAAGCCCCCAGCGGAGCCCAGCCCGGTGCACCCTGACCTGGTGGATCAGGTGCTGTTTGATGAGGAGTTTGACACCGAGGTCCAGAGGAAACGCACCACCTCTGTCAGCAAGATGGACAGGAAGGACAGCGCAGCCCCCGAGGAGGAGGACGAGGAGGAGAGAGAGCGGTCTCCAATGGTCAACGGGCTCACAGGTGAGATGCCCACGCTGTCCTACGACAACATGTTCCCATCCTCTCAACTGCCTCAAGCTGACCGTCCACGGCATTGATGTTGTATTAAACACGGCTAATAACAATTCAACCGATGGCAACACCACAGGGAGCCATGTTTGCTTGTACATTCAGTCTCTTTCACTGTGTCGGAGATCGATTTGTTCTGGCTCAACAATAGCTGACCGCGCTGCCCAAAATGAGAGAAAGAGGGATGAGAGAGGGCTTCTTTCCCTGTCACACTCATTCCCTCCACACTCTTTCCCTCCACCCTTCACACTCATTCCCTCCACACTCATTCCTTCCACACTCTTTCCCTCCACCCTTCACACTCATTCCCTCCACACTCATTCCTTCCACACTCTTTCCCTCCACCCTTCACACTCATTCCCTCCACACTCATTCCCTCCACACTCATTCCCTCCACACTCGTTCCCTCCACACTCGTTCCCTCCACACTCGTTCCCTCCACACTCATTCCCTCCACCCTCCACACTCATTCCCTCCACACTCATTCCCTCCACACTCATTCCCTCCACACTCGTTCCCTCCACACTCGTTCCCTCCACACTCGTTCCCTCCACACTCATTCCCTCCACCCTCCACACTCATTCCCTCCACACTCATTCCCTCCACACTCATTCCCTCCACACTCATTCCCTCCACACTCATTCCCTCCACACTCATTCCCTCCACACTCGTTCCCTCCACACTCGTTCCCTCCACACTCGTTCCCTCCACACTCATTCCCTCCACCCTCCACACTCATTCCCTCCACACTCATTCCCTCCACACTCATTCCCTCCACACTCGTTCCCTCCACACTCGTTCCCTCCACACTCGTTCCCTCCACACTCATTCCCTCCACCCTCCACACTCATGACCTCTTTCCCCCAAAGAGGACACCCCAGGATGACCTGTTCTTTACAGAAGGACACTTTTAAATCCGAACGCTACAAGGTGAAGTAGTCATATGCTTCTCCATCTAGCTAGATCAATAATGTAGAAATCCCTGGTTAAGGGATACATGTTGTTGTTGTTGTGTTTCCCTCAAAGACCGTATCCTCTCACATGTACCAGAAACAAATTCAGAAACAAAGTGCCAAAGGTTGTTATTCACAAAGGGTTGAGAATAGACAGCATTTATCAAACGGAGAGGGGGGGGGGGGGGATTGATGCAGTTAGATATCACAATGTTGTTTTTGTATCTAAAAAGTACAATTTAAATAAGAAAAGTACTAATAATAATATGAATGTGTTTTTAGCAGCAAAAAAACTGCAGTACTGATTCGGAATTGAAATACATATAGAATCGTGAGAATCACAATACATATTATATCGGCACCTATGTACTGTGATAATTTTCATAACATGATGTTCCTGGCCCTACAAACATTTGAGTTTTTCAAGTTCAGCCTTCACAAACCATTCGTGGTGTACCATTCCAGAGAAATGCACCACTCTCATCCGATGAAAGAAATGGAAGGTAAATGGATGAGTAGTGAGTGGACACAATATGACAAGTTCCACCGCTCCCTTTTCTCTATCCCTGGAGCAGCATCTGCCTGTGTTCCCATTTGCCCTCCAGGCTCCCCCAGTAGTATCTCTCCTCTGGGCTTGGAGAACTTCCAGCTGGCGTGTTCCTCTCTGCTCCCACAGCACAGCTGTCCCCTGTTTGGTTTGGAACACCCTGCCGAGCTTCTGACCATAGCCCCGTGTCCTCTTTCTGGCTCATCCTGGTCCGTCTGAAGGGCACTCCCCCACCCCAAGTCTGAATGGTGCCAATGACCGAGAGAGAGAGAGAGGACAATGTAGCCCTCCCGTCCGTTAGACGGTCAGTCTGTTTGGTGCCATGGGCCCCTTAGGGTCTTGCCTGCAGCTGGGCACCAAGGCCGTCCTCTCTCTGCCTGATTTAAAATGTCTCAGTTGTGATCAGGCATATTAGAAAAGCCGTGGGCAGGCCCTGAGGGCAGGAAGGCTAAACACAGTTCTGAGTAGAGTTAAGTCGCTGAGGCATGGGCCCTTATTCATAAAGTGTCTCGGTGTTGCTGATCTAGGATCAGGTTCCCGCTGTCCATATAATCTCATTCATCACAATCTCAAAGACAAACTGATCCTATTTCAGCGCTTCTACTCTGAGACTGTTTCTGAATGCATGAAAATAAGAATTAAATATATGCCATTGTAAGCTGACCCTTTTTTCCAAAGCGATTTAATCTTGCGAGCATACGGTTTTGGTATGGGTGGCCCCAGAAGCAATCAAACCCACGACCTTGGCGTTCAAGTGCCAAGGGACTGAAGCATAGGTCTAAGAACAGTTAGACAGGCCAGGGACTCCGCAGAAAGAAAGCCACATGAGTGATGCCGTGCAGGACTGAGCCGTTCCAATGCACACCATCTCTCTGGCCTTGGGCACACACAACAATGGGTCAATGCGTGGGATGAAGAGAACACTTCAGTGTCTTTCCACTGTGGGGTATTTTCTTCATGAAAGAGACACAGCTCTACCTTTACCTATGTAGTGCATCATACCCACGTCACCGATCCCTGGTGCTTCATACATTTCAACTCAGTTTTTCACGACTCCTGACATTTAATCCTAGTATAAATTCCCTGTATTTAAGCGGATCACCGCTTTTATTTTAAGAATGTGAAATGTCAGAATAATAGTAGCGAGAGATTTATTTCAGCTTTTATTTCTTTCATCACATTCCCAGTGGGTCAGAAGATTACATAGAGTCAATTAGTATTTGGTAGCATTGCCTCTAAATTGTTTGACTTGGGTCAAACGTTTTAGGTAGCCTTCCACAAGCTTCCCACAATAATTTGGGTGAATTTTGGCTCATTCCTCCTGACAGAGCTGGTGTAACTGAGTCAGGTTTGTAGGTCTCCTTGCTCGCATATGCTTTTTCAGTTCTGCCCACAAATTCTATATAGGATTGAGGTCAGGGCTTTGTGATGGCCACTCCAATACCTTGACTGTGTTGTCCTTAAGCCATTTTGCCACAACTTTGGAAGTATGCTTGGGGTCATTGTCCATTTGTAAGACCCATTTGCGACCAGGGCTTTAACTTCCTGACTGATGTCTTGAGATGTTGCCTCAATATATCCCCATAATTTTCCTCCCTCATGATGTCATCTATTTTGTGAAGTGCACCAGTCCCTCCTGCAGCAAAGCACCCCCACAACATGATGCTGCCACCCCCGTGCTTCACGGTTGGGATGGTGTTCTACGGCTTGCAAGCCTCTCCCTTTTTCCTCCAAACATAATGATGGTCATTATGGCCAAACAGTTCTATTTTTGTTTCATCAGACCAGAGGACATTTCTCCCAAAAGTACGATCTTTGTCCCCATGTACAGTTGCAAACCGTAGTCTGGCTTTTTTATGGCGGTTTTGAAGCAGTGGCTTCTTCCTTGCTGAGCGGCCTTTCAGGTTATGTCGATATAGGACTTGTTTTACTGTGGATATAGATACTTTTGTACCTGTTTCCTCCAGCTTCTTCACAAGGTCATTTGCTGTTGTTCTGGGATTGATTTGCACTTTTCACACCAAATTACGTTAATCTCTAGGAGACAGAACGCGTCTCCTTCCTGAGCGGTATGACAGCTGCGTGGCCCCATGGTGTTTATACTTGCATACTATTGTTTGTACAGATGAACGTGGTACCTTCAGGAGTTTGGAAATGGTTCCCAAGGATGAATCAGACTTGTGGAGGTCTACAATTTTCTGAGGTCTTGGCTGATTTCTTTTGATTCTCCCATGATGTCAAGCAAGGAGGCACTGAGTTTGAAGGGAGGCCTTGAAGTACATCCACAGGTACACTTCCAATTGACTCAAATTAAGTCAATTAGCCTATCAGAAGCTTCTAAAGCTATGACTTTTTCTGGAATTTTACAAGCTGTTTAAAGGCACAGTCAACTTATTGTATATAAACTTCTGACACGCTGGAATTGTGATACAGTGAATTATAAGTGAAATAATCTGTCTGTAAACAATTGTTGGAAAAATGACTTGTGTCATGCACAAAGTAGATGTCCTAACCGACTTGCCAAAACTATAGTTTGTTAACAAGGAGGTTGTGGAGTGGTTGAAAAACAAGTTTTAATGACTCCAACCTAAGTGTATGTAAACCTCCGACTTCTACTGTAGATGTAGGTAATTCAGTCATTTAGCCAAAGGGTGCGAAGACATTGTACAAGCATCAAACTATACTATTAGGTCTTGAAGCCAGGCTTGTAGACGGAGTCGTTAAGGCTGTTTTGATAAAGCCTTTGGACTGTTCAATGACTGACGACGTTCATACATCGAGACGACACACTCATCACTTCAGGGTCTGCACACACCAGGAAGCTTCTTATTCCTCACGTTTCTGCAGGAGGGTGATAGATATTATGTGCATTCTATTGTTGACGTTACAAAGGAGCCCTCCATTGCCTCCATGCCTCCAGCATGAAGAGCTCCTTCTCTTTATATGTAAATATGTCGGGCACTGTACTACTGTCAGTAGCTCCTTACGTTCGTCTTTTTACGTGCCATTTTCTGCCTCCATTCAGATCAGGAAAAACAGGTCTGAGCACTGAATACATTAACGAGTTAGGTCAGAGGCATGCAAATATAAACCTGGAGATAAGAGCACACACACACACACAGGGCTGGGCTGTGTGATGCTAATAAGGTCTGGGCTCTGAGCTCTGTGCTGGGTAGGGCTGAAGCGTAGTTTAGGTCAGCTCTACCCATTGCTGCCCGCTTGCCGCTCGCACTCCAGAACATCACTGCTGACATGCAAATCCTGTGGCACACTTGCTGCGCTTCCGTCTCGCTCGCTCTTTCTCTCTCGCTCGCCCACCTTTTCTCTTACTCTCTCTCTTTGCATCTCTCTACCCTCTCGTTCTCTCTCTACCCTCTCGTTCTCTCTCTACCCTCTCGTTCTCTCTCTACCCTCTCGTTCTCTCGCTCTACCCTCTCTTTCTCTCTCTCTACCCTCTCTTTCTCTCTCTCTATCCTCTCTTTCTCTCTCTCTACCCTCTCTTTCTCTCTCTCTACCCTCTCTTTCTCTCTCTCTACCCTCTCTTTCTCTCTCCTCTCTACCCTGTCTTTCTCTCTCCCCTCTCCCTGTCTCCTCTCCCTCCCCTCTCCCTCTCCCTCTCCCCTCCCTGTCCTCTCTCTCCCTCCCCTCTGTGCTGTGTGTAACAGTCTAGAGCCCACAGTCTGTCCAGGGCAGCAGCACGGCAGTAGCAGGAGCAAGGAGAAATGCAGGGAGCTCACAGGGTTCCTCATGCTGCCTCCACACGCTCACCACCCTTCTCTCTCCCATTTTCCCTCCCCCTGTCCCTCTCTCCCTCCGTGGCCACCCACGCAGAGCACAAGGACAAGGCTGGGCCGGAGTGGAGGAAGACGGTACCCAGCTATAACCAGTCCAGTAGTGGGGCTATGGACTTCAGGACTTGGAACACCTTACCACACGACGAGAGCCAGGAGCCCCTGCCCAAGACCTGGGAGATGGCCTACACAGAGACGGGCATGGTCTACTTCATAGAGTAAGTACTGGTCTTCTGGTTCTCGACTCCAGTACAGTGCCAGGGTGGTGTTGGTGATGCTAGTAGTAGAGAGAGGTAGTTTTCAAAGAGGGATGGTGATTTGTTTGTACAGAGAATAGTTTCGGTGTTACACTTGTCGATCCGGAGTCCTACTTGTTTTTCTGCGGCTCACAGTACAGCGATTTTTAAGTGAACAATAGTATTATTGTAATTATGGCATAGGATTTGTGAAATGATTCATTATATTAACCTATCTGGTGTCTAGAGTACAGGTGTATTGTTTTCCTGTGTTTGATGTCGTGGTGCTGGGCTTGGGCTGAAAGCGTTGGCCCTCTCCCCCTCCCTTCGTTGTTTACCAGTCTGTTCTGTTTGTGTGGCTCACACAGCATACAGAAGTCAGAGCCAGGTGCTGTAGCCGGCCTAAAATCAATAGCTCATTCTCTCTGAGCAAGAGAAACAGGAGAAACAATTGGACAAATGGAACGCTCCCAAAGGCCTGCTCTCTCTCCTCTCTGCTTTCTGCAAGATGTCTGCATCTGCTCTCTGCTCTACCTTTCTCTCTCTCTCTCCCTCTCCCTGTCTCCTCCCCCCTCTCTTCCTCCTTCCCTCCTGCAATTTCTCCCTCTGAGGGCCTGTCTGCCTCTGCTCTGCTCTGAATACTTCTCTCCCTCCATCCCTCCCTCTCCCTCAAACGACCTGTCTCCCTCTTTTCTGTGCTGGCTTCCTTTCTGTCATCCCTCCCTCCATTTCTCCCTTAAAGAGCCACTTGATTCCAAAATAACGACATACAGTTGAAGTCGGAAGTTTACATACACTTATGTTGGAGTCATTAAAACTCATTTTTCAACCACTCCACAAATGTCTTGTTAACAAACTATAGTTTTTGTCAAGTCAGTTAGGACATCTACTTTGTGGATTACACAAGTAATTTTTCCAACAACTGTTTAAAGACATATTATTTCACTTATAATTCACTGTATCACCACTCCAGTGTGTCAGAAGTTTACATACACTAAGTTGACTGTGCCTTTAAACAGCTTGGAAAATTCCAGAAAATGTCATAGCTTTTGAAGCTTCTGATAGGCTAATTGACTTAATTTGAGTCAATTGGAAGTGTACCTGTGGATGTATTTCAAGGCCTACCTTCAAACTCAGTGCCTCTTTGCTTGACACCATGGGAGAATCAAAAGAAATCAGCCAATACCTCAGAAAACAAATTGTAGACCTCCACAAGTCTGATTCATCCTTGGGAACAATTTCCAAACTCCTGAAGGTACCATGTTCATCTGTACCAACAATAGTACGTAAGTATAAACACCATGGGACCACGCAGCTGTCATACCGCTCAGGAAGGAGACACGTTCTGTCTCCTAGAGATGAACGTACTTTGGTGCGAAAAGTGCAAATCAATCCCAGAACAACAGCAAAGGACCTTGTGAAGATGCTGGAGGAAACAGGTCCAAAAGTATCTATATCCACAGTAAAACGAGTCCTATATCGACATAACCTGAAAGGCCGCTCAGCAAGGAAGAAGCCACTGCTCCAAAACCACCATAAAAAAGCCAGACTACGGTTTGCCACTGCACATGGTGACAAAGATCGTACTTTTGGGAGAAATGTCCTCTGGTCTGATGAAACAAAAATAGAACTGTTTAGCCGTAATGAACATCGTTATGTTTGGAGGAAAAATGGGGAGGCTTGCAAGCCTAAGAACACCATCCCAACCGTGAATCATGGGGGTGGCAGCATCATGTTGTGGGGGTGCTTTGCTGCAGGAGGGACTGGTGCACTTCACAAAATAGATGGCATCATGAGGCACGACAAGTATGTGGATATATTGAAGCAACATCTCAAGATATCAGTCAGGAAGTTAAAGCTTGGTTGCAAATGGGTCTTCCAAATGGACAATGACCCCAAGCATACTTCCAAAGTTGTGGCAAAATGGCTTAAGGACAACACAGTCAAGGTATTGGAGTGGCCATCACAAAGCCCTGACCTCAATCCTATATAAAATTTGTGGGCAGAACTGAAAAAGCGTGTGCGAGCAAGGAGGCCAACAAACCTGACTCAGTTACACCAGCTCTGTCAGGAGGAATGGGCCAAAATTAACCCAACTTATTGTGGGAAGCTTGTGGAGGGCTACCTGAAACGTTTGACCCAAGTTAAACAATTTAGAGGCAAAGCTGCCAAATACTAATTGAGTGTATGTAAACTTCTGACCCACTGGGAATGTGATGAAAGAAATAAATGCTGAAATAAATCATTCTCTCTACTTTTATTCTGGCATTTCATATTCTTAAAATAAAGTGGTGATCCTAACTGACCTAAAACAGGGAATATTTACTTGGATTAAATGTCAGGAATTGTGAAAAACTGAGTTGAAATGTATTTGGCTAAGGTGTATGTAAACTTCTGACTTCAACTGTCAGGTTGTGATTTTAAAGGGGCTTTTAGTTTGATTTGTTTGTTTGGGGTTTGGCAGAATGGTGAGGGAGGACGAGGGTCCTGTGGTTTGGTGAATATCTATACTCAATATTAATATTGCCATTGAGAAAATTCAAAACAAAACGAGACATGACCTTTTTCAAGGTCAGTCTCGCAAAAAGACGCATTCTTGCGTTCTAACTACCCGCTATTCAAAGTGCTCTGAACAAATTAAGGGAATTGTTCACAAACATTGGCACATCCTAAAAATCCGATGATAGTCTCGGTAATGTGTTTTCGGACCTTCCCCTGGTCGTATTCTCACGGGGCAGAAATCTCAGAGACCAATTGGTAAACTCTGATTTACCACCCCAAGATATTCCTGAACAACGTCTATTTGCGCCCCTACTGGATGGAAATTACAAATGTAATGGCTGTGCTCAATGCAATGGCACTTATAAATGTAGATCCTTCAAACACCCACAAACAGGGAAACAGATCCCAATCAAAGGTGTTATTACGTGCTCCACTAAGGCAGTTATTTACCTTATAACTTGTCCTTGTGGTAAAAATTATGTAGGTAAAACAAAGCGCGAATTAAAAGTACGTATCTCAGAGCATCGTAGCACCATTAGGTGTAAAAACTTTACTTATCCAGTTGCGGCCCACTTCTTGGAGGCAGGCCACTGCGTTATATTGGCATCGAACATGTCACCCTCCCGAGGGGAGGGGGTGACCTTGATAATTTATTGTTAAAACGAGAGGCTGCCTGGATCTTTAATTTAAAGACCCTTGCGCCCTTCGGTCTCAACGTAGACTTTGATCTGAAGCCATTCTTGTGATTATTGTGACTTTGCCATTGTAATTGTTTGTAAACTTGTGTAGTCAAATTAATCTATGATCGTATGCTATCCATTTGTTGTTTGTATGCTGTTCTTTGTATGACATTTTAATATTTGATTATTAACCAATGATATTAGGCCACTCCTGGCCATGATTACAGACACCTGTGTCTTTTGACATTATATAAACAAGTCATCCCGCGGCGTTTGTGATTATACCCTGATAAAGACAGCTTGGCTGTCGAAACGTTGGTATTACATTTTTGCATCTGAGCTCCTAGAGTGTGCGGCTCTCTTTTATTTTCAAGTTTCTATTCCGCTAGCCAGCACCTCGTCTTAATAGGTGTGCGTTTCTTTTTCTTCTAGAATATCTATACTTCATCGAGTTGCAACGGTTTTTGCTCAGCGTGTAAAGTCGTGCCTCTCTGTCCCCACAGTCACAACACCAAGACCACTACCTGGCTGGACCCCAGGCTGGCCAAGAAGGCCAAGCCCCCGGAGAAGTGTGAGGATGGAGGTGAGAATCACACACTTGTTCTTCTCTCCTTTTGAGGACTTAAAATATATTTCCTTTAAAATGTCCGCGCGGGGGAGGATTGCCCTTTGTTTTATTGTCCTTACAGGGGACGTTTCAAGTCCCTATAAGAGGAAAGAGGAACAAGACCACACACACTCTGGTTCTCACACACAGACGGTGTAGAATACACGTTCTTACACAAGCATCTTGCAGCAAGGTGGCACTCTCCCGACACACACGGCAGGGTAGCCTAGTGGTTGGAGCGTTGGACTCGTAACCAAAAGGTTGCAAGATCGAATCCCCAAGCTGACATGGTACAAATCTATCGTCCTGCCCTTGAACAAGGCAGTTAACCCACCGTTCCTAGGCCGTCATTGAAAATAAGAATTTGTTCTTAGCTGACTTGCTTAATTAAATAAAGGTAACATTTTCAAATGAACACACGCGCACATGTTACTGTCCATAATCTCAATGCAGCCCATCAGACAGAACTATCAGTGGGGATCCTGTATGCCGCTGCAGGCTGTGACATGTAGACAAGACGGACAGTAATGTAAACAGCTAAACGTGGCCCTGCAGGCCCCAGCGATGCGGTGACACACTACATTACCCAGCCTGCCCCCTGTCCCCTAATGGCTTGTGGGAGACCTGCGGAGAGCTCATCAGCACTGTATCTCCAAAAAGGCAATTCCACAGTCCCCTCTTGCGTGAAGCGCTCTTTCCCCTCTGCATGTGTTCGTCCTAGGACAGCACACACTCCAGATTCCACTCACACACCGCTGGGAGAAGACAAGCCATTCTTTTACAGGATTGCCATAACTCCACATTTCCTTACTTCCTATCTCGCTCCCTCGCGCTCTCTCCCCCTACCCCCTACCAAACACCCGGTAACAAATAAGGCAACCCCCTCAGTAGTTTGTAGTTGGTGTGTTTCAACCCTGGATCCTTAGTTCCATGCAGTGAGTTGTCATTCAGAACCGCGTGCCTCATTGTGTGTGTAGACTGTGTCTCCGTTGTTCCAGAAGCTGTAGCAGCACACTGATTTGCATCTTCCTCTTCTGTCTTTTGCCTGCAGAGCTTCCGTATGGCTGGGAGAAGATTGAAGATCCACAGTATGGAACCTACTATGTTGAGTGAGTATACCGCCCGTGATTTCTGGGTGCAGTGTTTCTCTATGTAATGTTGTGGTTATACAGGAGTTGTGGCATGGTTCCCTTTTATTTATTTAGCTGTTATTCAGTCCAGATTGCACAGATGGGCTTTGGTAAATATTGTATTTTGTTGTTATTAAGGATCCCCATTAGCCAAGGCAGCAGCTACTCTTCCTGGGGTCCAGCAAAATTAAAGCAGTTTATACAATTTAAAAAAACCTTACAATACATTCACAGATTTCACAACGCACTGTGTGCCTTCAGGTCCCTACTCCACCACTACCACATCTACAGTACAAAATCCAAGTGTGTATAGTGTGTATGTTATCGTTGTTTCATAGTGTTATACTGTACAATAGACTTTTAGAAGATGGTGCCATTTGATAATAACGTGTTTTGTTTCATGAGCTGGGATTTATATACACCAGGTTGAAATCATTCGAAGATGCTGGACAGGCAGACCTGAACTTGTCAGTCAGTGTGGTTTTCAAATGTAACCTGTACTAACAATTAAGTTTGACAAGACGGACTAAGGCCAACTCGCCTTCCCATACAGCCTTCGCATACAGCCTTCCCATACAGCCTTCCCATACAGCCTTCCCATACAGCCTTCCCATACAGCCTTCCCATACAGCCTTCCCATACAGCCTTCCCATACAGCCTTCCCATTGTGCCCTACAGGGTTGCCACTGCCTGGTACAGGGGGCACATGGGAGGGGTGACAGGCATGACCTCACCCTGTTCAGAAACACGCACAGGCACTCAGAGTTCACCCAGCATAGCCTCCCATAGGAGCAGAGAGAGAGCGAGAGAGAGAGGGGAGGAGAGAGGAGAGAGGGGAAGAGAGAGGAGAGAGGGGAGGAGAGAGGAGAGAGGGGAAGAGTGGGGAAGAGAGGAGGAGAGAGACTACGTGAATATAATCTGTTTATGCTAAGGAATCACTGGGACAACCATTTATTTCTTTTTCCTTCCCTCCCTTTCTTTTTGTTTTGAATGAATACAGTAGGACAGAATGGCTCATTATTTCCTAACTAAAGTACAGAACAAGAGCCATGGTAATCAAAGGAGCGGACTGAGCACACTCAGTCACAGAGGAGCGCTTCTCTTCCCTGATTGGATATGGAGGATAGCTCTCAGCGTGACTCATGCCCAACGAGAGCACAAACAATACTTTTCTTAGAAACGCGCACACGTACACATAGTGACACACATTGACACGCATGAACATACACACACCCAAACACATACAGGCACGCACACAAATAGGCACACACATACACTGGCAATTGGCACACATACACACACCGTATCTCACACACACAGCATGCGTCTGATTTATGGAGCAGGGCGAGAGTGGCATCCGTTTTGTGCATGTTATAAAAGCTAGTCACGACTGGCTCAGAGCTACAACTGTTAAAGCGCATTATGCAGATGAGATGCGTTCCTTGCTTTACATGCAACCTGGGGGGGGGGGTGCTCCTCTCTGAATAGTAGATGTTTAAACACAAAGTGCTGACCTGGGAATCTGGTATCGAAACGCTAGAGCTCTACAGCTGGCAGGCAACAGCAGGCACACCGGCTGCTTTCCTGATCCGAGGTCAGTCCGACGTGGCCATTGTGAGCAGAGGTATGGACACTGGTCAGATTATAAGGTTATCCCACTGATCTTAGGTCAGCTGAATGTGTCGAGTGGATAAGCAGTAAACTGGTGTGTCAACAGGGGCACTGTGGCGTGGTTTGTTTTGGTTTGTGGTTTACAGATGATAGTCCGTACAGTACCAGTTTGTGTGCATGCCAAGTGCAGGTTTGCCTGACTGGATAGGGATCAGGGATTTGAATACACTGCGTTCTGTGAGTGTAGCGGGAAACAGACAGGAACCCGTTTGGAGTTTCTGTCACGACACAAGCATAGAAGAGAACGTATCGAGAAAGATTTTTGTTGTATTGTTACCCAATTAAAAGATGCTGCCAAGTGAAGAGACCGGTAACTGGTGTCCCATCTCTAAAAGGAGGAGGACGACAACGATCAGCAAGCTGTGAAAACACGAAAGCCTCACGTTCCTTTAGTCGGTGTCACTTTCAGTCCGATTTTTAAACACGAGTGTATTGGTCCTTTCTCGACGCTGTATTTCTGAGTGTTTTCTGTATTTACAGATGCTCTCTGTGTATATGACCTGTATATTGAGCTCTTCAGCTAGTGTCCTGTTTTTGTGTCTGTACTGCAGCCATATCAACCAGAAGACCCAGTTTGAGAACCCCGTCCTGGAAGCCAAGAGGAAACTGAGCCTGGACACCCCCTCCTCTGGCCAGCAGGGGGCTACCACACCCTCAGGTAACGCTTCTCTCCCAGCCCCGTGTCACCATAGACTGCTCATTGTCATGGTCACTAACTGGTGTACCACTTATTATAAAGCAGTGTATTTCATGAATTGGTTATTTAAATTGGGCAGTCTAGTGTAGATATTGGGACAGAGCATAAACCCAGATTGTCTTACTCAAGGTGATCTGAAGTGAATGATTCTTCCTAATCAGATCTCAACAGCTTAGAGACCATATCAGCGTACAAGCCAAATACACTACATGGCGAGGGAGGTGGGGGGGGGTGAGAGGGGCGGGGACTTGCGTGCTGACTGCTGAGTGATGTTATTGAGACATCTTGGACTACAGGCTTGTGTTTGGGTAATTGTGATTTCCGAGGTTTTCAGCGAGTCTTATGTTGAAATAAGGATATTGATCACCCAGCCATTTGACATTTCTCTGCTGTGTTGCCCACAGAATGGAACATATGTCAGACAAGGAAGTGACGACCGTCCGACCACTGAGGCTGACTCACAATATGACTCATAAGAAAACACAGACGCCAACAGCACTGTCACTGTCTGTACCAGCTATCCCAGCGTTTAGCCTAGAGGGCCCTGGTTGTCACAGACACGTGGACCTACAGGACAGTAGCAGGCTGCTAATGCTGTCCTTGAACAGACCACAATAACCCCTATGAAAAAAACCTGAACACCCAATGATCAAAATCAAATCAAATGTTATTTGTCATATGCGTCGAATACAACAGGTGTAGACCTTACCGTGAAATGCTGACTTACAAGCCCTTAACCAAAGAGAATAGAGTTTTACAAAATAAACTAAAGTAAAAAATATATATATTACACCTATGAGTAGATGTGTCCAAAGGGTGGCTACTTTGAAGAATCTCAAATATAACAAATATAACCAACTGTTTTGGTTACTAAATGATTCCATGTGTGTTATTTCAGAGTTTTGATGCCTTCACTATTATTCTACAATGTAGAAAATAGTAAACATAAAGAAAAAGCCTTGAATGAGTCGGTGTGTCCAACCTTTTGACTGGTACTGTATATAAAAATAACAATAGTAGTAATAATAATAAAATATATATATACTGTATATACAGTGCCTTGCGAAAGTATTCGGCCCACTTTGCGACCTTTTGCCACATTTCAGTCTTCAAACATAAAGATATAAAACTGTTTTTTTTTGTGAAGAATCAACAAGTGGGACACAATCATGAAGAGGAACGACATTTATTGGATATTTCAAACTTTTTTAACAAATCTAAAACTGAAAAATTGGGCGTGCAAAATTATTCAGCCCCTTTACTTTCAGTGCAGCAAACTCTCTCCAGAAGTTCAGTGAGGATCTCTGAATGATCCAATGTTGACCCAATGTTGAAAATACAGTTTCATATCTTTATGTTTGAAGCCTGAAATGTGGCAAAAGGTCGCAAAGTTCAAGGGGGGCGAATACTTTCGCAAGGCACTGTACATTTAAAAAATAACAATCATGAGGCTATATACAGGGGGTACCAGTACCGAGTCAATGTGCAGGGGTACAGGTTAGTCAAGTTAATGTAGGTAGGGGTAACGTGACTATGCATAGATGATAAACAGCGAGTAACAGCAGTGTAAAAACAGGGGGGGGGGGGGGGGGGTCAATGCAAAGGTGGTTGATTAATTGTTCAGCAGTCTTATGGCTTGGGGGTAGAAGCTGTTAAGAAGCCTTTTGGACCTCGACTTGGCGCCCCGGTACATCTGACCGTAAGGCACTACAGAGGGTAGTGCGTCTGGCCCAGTAAATCACTGTGGCCAAGCTTTCTTGCCATCCAGGACTTATATACTAGGCAGTGTCAGAGGAAGGCCCATAAAAATGGTAAAATACTCCAGTCACCCAAGTCACTGTTCTCTTTCCTACAACAAGGCTAGCTGCCAAGCTGTTGCCATTCCAGGCGCAGGTGCAACCGGTCAGGATGCTCGCGATGGTGCAGCTGTATAACTTTTTTGAGGATCTGGGGACCCCATGTCAAATCTTTTCAGTCTCCTGAGGGGTGGAAAGGCGTGATCATGATCATTTGTTGGTGATGTGGAAACTCTCGACCTGCTCCACTACAGCCTTGTCGTTGTGAATCGGGGCGTGAATGGGGGCCTTCCGTTTCCTATAGTCCACGATCATCTCCTTTGTCTTGCTCACGCTGAGGGAGAGGTTGTTATCCTGGCACCACACTGCCAGGTCTCTGACCTCCTCCCTATAGGGTGTCTCATCGTTGTCAGTGATCAGGCCTACCACCGTAGTGTCATCAGCACACTTAATGATGGTGTTTGAGTCGTGCTTGGCCACGCAGTCGTGGGTGAACAGAGAGTACAGGAGGGACTAAGCACACACCCCTTAAGGGGCCCCCGTGCTGAAGATAAGCGTGACAGATGTGTTGTTGTCTATTCTTACCACCTGGGGGCGGCCCCTCAGGATGTCTAGGATCCAATTGCAGAGGAAGGTGTTTAGTCCCAGGGTCCTTAGCTTAGTGATGCGCTTTGTGGGCACTATGGTGTTGAACGCTGAGCTGTAGTCAATCAACAGCATTCTCACACAGGTGTTCCTTTTGTCCAGGTGGGAAAAGGCCGTGTGGAGTGCGATTGAGATTGCGTCATCTGTGGAACTGTTGGGGAGGTATGCAAACTGGAGAGGGTCTAGGGTTTCCGGGATGATGGTGTTGATGTGAGCAATGACTAGCCTTTCAAAGCACTTCATGGCTGCCGACGTGAGTGCTACGGGGCGATAGTCATTTAGGCAGGTTACCTTCGCTTTCTTGGGCATATGAAATATATAGGTATTAGGCAGGGAGAGGTTGAAAATGTCAGTGAAGGCACTTGCCAGTTGATCCGTGCTCGGAGTACACATCCTGGTAATCTGTCTGAATGCTGACCTGTTTAAAGGTCTTGCTCACATCGGCTACGGAGAGCGTGATCACACAGTCGTCTGGAACACCTGGTGCTCTCGTGCATGCTTCAGTGTTGCTTGCCTTGTAGTGAGCATGAAAGGCATTGAGCCCGTTTGGTAGGCTCGCATCTGGATGAGCATTTCCTTGTTTGCTTATTGACTTAGACCACACTCAACAAGCTGTATGAGTGCCAGCGACGGTTTGTAGTGGTAAATTGACGGCCAGGTAGACAGTGTGATCTACAGCTTATCATGAGGTGCGCTACCACGAGACAACCTTAATATTGGACATTGAACTATTGACCCCCCCCCCTCGTCTTACCGGACGTAGCTGTTCTTTCCTGCCAATGGAAAACCCAGCAAACCTTATATTAGCCGTGGGAGGCTGTGTGCTCCTCAGGCTTTGTTGCTTTGCTTTGAGCATCATCGTCATCTTTCCCGATGGGGGAGGTCCTTGGAGGTTGTTGGTAAACTATGTGGTAAATAATCAGGGTTTGATTGAACAGAGGCCCTAATTTTAGTACCAGATCAACTCAGACCCTTTAGAATAGAAGAAACACTGCTCTACTTGCATAGCCTATTAGGGCAGAACAACTCCCAGGGTGTGTGTCCCAAATGGCCCCCTATTCCCTTTATGCTCCACTAATTTTGACCAGGACCGATAAGGCTCTCGTCAAACGTAGTGCACTATAAAGGGAACAGGGTACCATTTGAGACACAGCTCCAGTCCATTTTCTGTCCCGCTAAAAGATCATTTTTCCATGGTATTATTATGATTATTTTCTGGACGGTTCTTTTGGCTGATCCTCTCGTTTTCTCCAGGGTGATTCTCTGCACTGCTCTGACAGAGCTCTCTACTCTGCTCCCTGTTCCCCACATACTCCCCGGGGTTGTTAATGAGTATTAATGGCTAATGGTGGTCTGTCTCCCAGCGGAGTGGAGAGTAGGCTGGGGGGGGGGGGGGGGGGGGGTTGCCACGTGGAGGGCTTTGAACGTTGTTTTGACCAAGTTCCCCAGTCTGACCATCCTCTCTGAGAAAGAGACAGCTGTCTGTCTCCACAGTGCTGAAGCTGTAGGGGACCGTCATTACCCTTCGTTGACAATCCTCTCTGTATGGCATTTCGTAGAATCACAGCGAGCGGCCTTGCCTGCCTGCCTGAGAAATAGGCCATCCCTTTGTGTTACCTTGACATAATCAGGGCTATGTAAACATGTCTATGTAGCACCCCCTTAACTCCTCCACACACACACATATCCTCACACACAAACAGCTCAGTGACACTGCTGGTGTGCGAGAATGTCATGTTAATCACACTCGGCATAATCTGTTTTCTCAGAGCGCTGAAAATCCAATTATGCAAATCAAAATCCCATGACACATTGACGGGTAGAGGACATGGAGGGGAGGGGTGTATATCTTTACCCCTCCTAATGAGATTGATACCCCCACCTCTCCTCGATCCATCCATCCGCCAGTGGGTGTAGCAACATTAGAGGGGGACACAGCCCATAACTCTCCCAATGGAAACCAAGGTCAGGGGTTATAAATGACTGAGGCCACATCTGATTATCCTCTGTATCTATCCACTGTGTCTCTATCACTTTCAGTCCATCTATTTAGCTCCCTCGCTCTCTCTTTCTCTCCCTTTCTCTCTCTCCCTCCTATCTCTCTCCATCCCCCTCTCACCCTGTCTCAGTCACATGGTGAGAGCTGAAATTTGTTGTGACTGAGGTTAGCTCTCTTTCTGTTTGCCTCCATGTTATTGTCGTTCCTCAGATATATTTGCTTGCTTCCATTCAACCACAAGCATTAGAGAGGTCGGGCACTTGGTGTGGATGTTGAACAATAAGGCCCGTCTCGCGGTCGGCGTTCCAATTTATCCCAAAGCTGTTTGATGGGGTTGAGGTCAGGGCTCTGTTCAGGCCAGTCAAGTTCTTCCACACCGATCTCGAAACAACCATTTCTGTGTGGACCTCGCTTTGTGCACGGGGGAATTGTCATGCTGAAACAGGAAAGGGCTTTCCCTAAACTGTTGCCACAGTTGGAAGCACAGAATTATCTAGAATCTCATTGTATGCTGTAGAATTAAGATTTCCCTTCAATGGAACTAAGGGGCCTAGCCCGAACCATGAAAAATAGCCCCAGAACAATATTCCTCCTCCACCAAACTTTACAGTTGGCACTATGCATTGGGGCAGGTAGCGTTCTCCTGGCATGCGCCAAACCCAGATTAGTCCGTCGGACTGCCAGATGGTGAAGCGTGATTCATCACTCCAGAGAATGCGTTTCCACTGCTCCAGAGCCCAATGGCATTGAGCTTTACACCACTCCAAGCAACGTTTGGCATTGTGCATGGTGATCTTAGGCTTGTGTGTAGCTGCTCAGCCATGGAAACCCATTTCATGTTATTTCAGTTATTGTGCTGACGTTGCTTCCAGTGGCAGTTTGGAACTCGGCAGTGAGTGTTGCAACCGAGGACGAACAATTTTTACTGGCTACGTGCTTCAGCACCCGCCGGTCCCGTTCTGTGATCTTGTGTGGCCTACCACTTTGCAGCTGAGCCATTGTTGCTCCTCGATGTTTCCACTTCACAAGATCATCCCTTACAGTTGACCGGGGCAGCTCGAGCAGGGCAGAAATCTGACGAACTGACTTGTTGGAAAGGTGGCGTCCTATGACGGTGCCACGTTGAAAGTCAGTGAGCTCTTCAGTAAGGCCATTCTACTGACAGTGTTTGTCTATGGAGATTGCATGGCGGTTTGCTCGATTTTATACACCGGTCAGCAACATGTGTGGCTTTAATAGCTCAATCCACTAATTTGAAGCGGTGTCCCCATACTTTTGTATATGTAGTGTAGATTGTAGGGTCTATCAATTTAATTGTTTGCACCGTTTGTAATCCCCCTTTTATATACATTTATTGTAAAAATGTCTCTACTTTTCTCCCCCCTACCATCCCTACCCTGATCGGAGTAAACTAACGGAAACAATACTTCTACAGCTACTTACAGCTATTTACTTGTAGTTAAATAATTATACAAATATTCCTAATTATCTTTTTCTTCAAGTGCTGGATTTTCACCCACAGCAGCTAATCCACCACTCATTCTGATTTGAACTCCAACCCACCGATCTCCACAGATGAACCCATCTTTCCCAGTATGCTATTTCCTCTTGTAGAACATCCCTCCTTTTCACTATGATGTCTTACGAGGGTCCTGAACCTTCCTATTTGTGACATTTTTATCGATATTGCCCTAATAGTAAATACTTTACCCAAGAGTATAATGCTATTTCCCCATTGACTGATCATGGTTTATTCAGATCCCCCTAACAATACATTTTGCAGGTCCATCTGAACCCTGATATTATGACTTAACAAGCATTCCTGGACCTGAATCCAAAAGAGAGCCACCGATGGACAGTACCAGAAAATGTGTTCTATTGATTTATTCCTTCCTCGTGGCAGAATCTGCTGACTGTTCAATGCCCCGTATATTGAGTATTCTTTCTGTAGCAAGTATTTTATATAATAGTTTAAATTGAATTGAATGGATTTATGTGTCAATAGTTGTTTTATATGTCAGTTCGTAGACCCGATGACAAGGTAGTGGGACATCAAAAACCTGTTCCCAACTGACTTGGATTTTATTTGGGTATTGCTGTCAAACCTTTTCGGATTCGTACTAATCTATTTAAGCCCGTAATGATTTTTTTTAATGGGTGGCTGACAAACTAATCATAAAATATATATATAGTTTTTTAAAGCAATTGTCTCTTCTAATTTTGTGGCAGAGCCATGATGAGTTAGTTATCATGTTGTATTTGATTATACACCTCCATACACTGTTGATATGTGATTTGAGTGTTGGTCGAATTAGTGATCATCTGAGTGACGTGCAGCTGTCAGATGTCTTGTCACCGTGGCGATAGCCTACACTGTGACGATGCAGGGGACAGATGGCTAACAGCCTGTGAGCACGCATCTGTGTCTGTCTGCCACATACACACACACACACACATACAGTTGTCCCATGCGGATATATTAGACTAAAATAAGCGTAGCGGCATAGATATGTCACTGTCATCTGTCATCGTGGATTAGCGCTAGCCTAGCGTGGTTTCTCTGTCAGATCAATGCAGCTGAACAACACTGACAGGCCTTGTGATGATAATGCCACAAACAAACAAGGAATTAATAGTCACTAATTTGTCAAGTAAAATACTTCAATCGGTCAATAAGATTTGAGAGCAATTAGCTGAATTACAGTCATAATAATTATCGTTAAAATGCTGATATAGTGTTTCCCTCCTACAATTTGCATCTCTCATTCTCGCTCTCTCTCTCTGTGCTTTTCTTGTATTGAGTAATCTTTCTCTTAAGTGTTTTTTCTCTCTCTCTCTCTCTCTCTCTCTCTCTCTCTCTCTCTCTCTCTCTCTCTCTCTCTCTCTCTCTCTCTCTCTCTCTCTCTCTCTCTCTCTCTCTCTCTCTCTCTCTCTCTCTCTCTCTCTCTCTCTCTCTCTCTCTCTCTCTCTCTCTCTCTCTCTCTCTCTCTCTCTCTCTCTCTCTCTCTCTCTCTCTCTCTCTCTCTCTCTCTCTCTCTCTCTCTCTCTCTCTCTCTCTCTCTCTCTCTCCCCACATCAGATGAGCCTGTTGTGGGTGTGAGGGGTTTTGTGCGGGACCCAGCCCATCTCCAGGGCTCCGTCCTGAGGACAGCTCTAAGGAAGAGCCCCCAGGGGTTTGGCTTCACCATCATCGGGGGCGACCGCCATGACGAGTTCCTCCAGGTGAAGAACGTGCTCCGAGACGGCCCTGCCGCGTACGACAACAAGATGGCCTCCGGTGAGTGTAGGAGCGTGCGTGTGAACACATAAAGACTCTTACACACACACACCAGCAAGGTTAATCTTCATGGACTGTACAGGGTCCACACCCTGCCTCTTGACAGTGAAACTCCACATCAGGGCGGGCACCCTGATTTGAAGAGGAGCCATATATTGCAGATTTCATAGGTCCCTTGGCTGTGCTTCTTTGCGTACCTATGGTTCTCACGAGCTTATCTAGAAGTGTGGTCACGTATCTTGGATCAGGTTGTGACGTACAGAATATAGTCCATGCTGTCAACAACCATTACTACTAGTGATATACACCTGCCAGTGGCTCATTGGATGCTTTAGGATAATATTCATTCTATAGACCGTGACATCAGATGCGTGGCAGTTCTAATGAGTTGTTTACTGCCTGCGATAACGCGTTGGAGCGCTGTACGCCGTATTGTGTCACAACCATAACAATGCTATTGCCCAGCGTTCTAAATGTACAACCGCAAGGGAACAAATGTTTCCATTCGTCGTTCTCCCTCGCTGTCCTCGAAAATGATGAGATGACCAACTGTACATTTTGATTCCTTAATAATACAGCAATAAGATGCTCTCCAAACCACGTCCGTTTCTCTGTCTCTGAACCGTCTAGGCTAAGTGTGCGGCTGGCAGTAATTGATGCCAGAGTGGTGCCATTTTAATGAGCATGTAGAGTAATTTGATCTGGACATTGGGTCTCTGAAGCGGTCCCATCTCATTTCTGAGTTTAATCGTTAACTCGGGTTCCTTAACTCTGACTCGTACTCGAACCGTTCAGGGTGCGTGCGTGTGTGTGCGTGAAGTATGGGCTTAATTACCCGTGTTTGCCCTGACAGTGATTGGCTGTTGATCCATCTTGGTTTGTTCAGCTCATTTATATAACACAGTGAAATGTTAGATGTGTTTGTTCGCGACAGCTATTGATTGTGTCGGGTGGCTCCTTCAGGGAGGGGGGGGGGGGAGAGAAGAGTCCCAGCTAGCCAGCAGTGATGTTTGTGTTGGTTGGAGATGAGAACATTCCCCTACTCTTCATTGATCTGTCTGGGACCAGCTGAGCAAATAAACCCAGGCTAGGATGACGGAGGACGAGGGGAATGATATAGAGTTATGCTATACCGTATTTCCTTGTTCGTTCATCAGCCCCAGAGCAGCTGTGGAGCGGACTCCAAGGCTACGTGTTTCAGCTCTTGACCTGAATGTGCTTTGGGATGGGCACTTTGGTACAAAGTGATCCAAACGGACTTGCGGTTTAATTGACTCTATTCTCTGGACCTTGTCACGACTAAACCACAGCGCAGTCCCGTTCTAGGAATGTACCCATCAGTACCCAATGCTGATAAATCTTACCTCCTATTTCTCCTCTCCTTCCGCTCTACCAGGTGATGTGATCGTGGACATCAATGGCTTGTGTGTCCTGGGGAAGACTCATGCCGATGTGGTTCAGTTGTTTCAGTCTGTCCCAGTCAACCAGTACGTGGACATGGTGCTGTGTCGGGGCTACCCCCTGCCTGAGGACACCGGTGGGAGTGACGATGCCGCAGGGGATGTAGCCACCGCCCTGCCCCTGGCCCCCGAGGCCAGCCCGTCACCTTCCACTTCCAACACCAAGGACATCCACTACGTCACCAGCCCAGAAGGCACCCTTCCTAGACAGGTACAGTCAGAAGAAGATGGGCCATCCTGCTGATCCCGGGTTCCTCTCTAGGATTCTTCCTTCTTGGGAATTTTTCCTGGCCACTGTGATTCTGTTTTTGATTGCTGTTAGGGGTCTAGGCTGGGTTTCTCTTGAAGCACTTCGTGACAACTGCTGATAAAAATAAAATAAAAAACTGGGCTTTATAAATAGATTTGGGTTGATTGATTGACAGGCCACCGCCACTGCAGTACCAACCATGACCAACGGGGGGCGCCACTATCCTGAGGGTCCAGACCCCACACTGCTGCAGCCGGAGCTGGTGGGCGTGCCCCTGGTGAAGGGGCCGGGAGGGTTTGGCTTTGCCATCGCAGACTGCCCCCTGGGCCAGAAGGTACCATTTATATCTGGGTGACGAGTTGTCGGTTTTGTTTTATGACCTTGTGTATGCCGGATTGTTATAATAATGCCTTATGTAGCAGTAGCTGTTGCAAAGACTTTATAAAAGTTCATTAAGAGTTACGGAATGTACTTTTTCCGGAGGATAAGTAAGGTAATCTAATGTGACATAGCTTAACCGAATCCAATCCAATCGAAACCTATTGGAATGTCATTTCAGGTGAAGATGATCCTGGATGCCCAGTGGTGCCGTGGCCTGCTGAAGGGGGATGTTATCAAGGAGATCAACCGTCAGAACGTCCAGACACTGAGCCACGCCCAGGTGGTGGACATCCTCAAAGACCTGCCGGTGGGCAGCGAGGTCCACATCCTGGTACTCAGGGGAGGTGAGAGAGAGAGCGGGGGATGGTGGGAGGAGATGCATATGGAGGCGGTGCCTTCATCACAGTCAACATACTGGGATTCAGAGGAGCTGCGAGACTAAACTGTACACTGCCACATTAGTGATGTCATGACTTTTTAGTGTGACCAGGTCGTGCGGCTGTGAATACGTACTGTAGTAATAGAAGTTCCTCGAGGAAGTCAATTAGATGGCCGTTCAGCTCCTCAGCAGCCGGCCCTCCCAGAGGCCAGCCCCAGAGCCAGCCACCGTTTAATAAAGCAATTTCATGCTCGTCTATCCCACTATCTATTTCCCATTTGCACCTCTGCATACAAGCAGGCAGGCTCAGAGAGCAGTAATAGTGGGGCTGTGAATATGATACCTTGACCAGAAAGGTGAGGAGGAGTGGATGCTAGTGGGAGTTAGATTCAAGTGTCTCTAGTGTTTAGCTAGATAGTTAGATAAGCATTCAGTGGCAGACAGCCTAACAGAGGCAGTCTGACATTTTGGACGACGGAAAGTGATATTGGCCCTGCTCACCACTTCAAAGAGGATGCTGTCACTGAATAAACTGAAGAGCTCTTTCCGTTTTGCCTGCACTACAATAGCCAAGATGCTGTACGTTGTGTTGACCCACAGAAATATGCTCCAATACTCTGAGGAATGCTAAGGAGTCAAGATGCAGCATGTTCACCTGGGGACGTGTGCTCCAGTGCTCTGAAGGAGTCAAGATGCAGCATGTTCACCTGGGGACGTGTGCTCCAGTGCTCTGAAGGAGTCAAGATGCAGCATGTTCACCTGGGGACGTGTGCTCCAGTGCTCTGAAGGAGTCAAGATGCAGCATGTTCACCTGGGGACGTGTGCTCCAGTGCTCTGAAGGAGTCAAGATGCAGCATGTTCACCTGGGGACGTGTGCTCCAGTGCTCTGAAGGAGTCAAGATGCAGTATTTTCAGGCAGAGAGTTTGTTTGTTGTGAGGAGGCCTGGGGGGAGGGAGCCGATTCAGGTTGTGCTGTTGACTGTTTCAGGGAAGGATGTGGGGGGACTGATGGAGGGGCTAGCAGGAGACCACAGCCTGGTCCGGTAGGAGACCGACCACAGCCTGGTCCGGTAGGAGACCGACCACAGCCTGGTCCGGTAGGAGACCGACCACAGCCTGGTCCGGCAGGAGACCGACCACAGCCTGGCCTGGCAGGAGACCGACCACAGCCTGGCCTGGCAGGAGACCGACCACAGCCTGGCCTGGCAGGAGACCGACCACAGCCTGGCCTGGCAGGAGACCGACCACAGCCTGGCCTGGCAGGAGACCGACCACAGCCTGGCCTGGCAGGGTTATCAGGAGGGGTGTTTAACTGTAGAGTTCCCTCTGAGATCACCTAGGGGCTGAGGTGTAGAACCTGGGTCTCTGATCAGCTCTCCATCATTGACCAACACAGAGAGGGGGAACAAGAACTTGTCTCCTCGGCTGACCACACCACACACTCAGAAGCCTCCGGGGTCCTTCCGCTGTGCAGTATTGGGGCTTGCCCTATGTGGTACTAGTAATATCAATGTGGATTGTCACCATTCCCCATGGTCAATGAAAGGTGGTGACTAGCTGTGTGTCATACAGCTGGATATACACCGCTGGGTCATCCCTTCATGGTGACTGTGCTTCTCTTAATGAGGGTGAACTGCTGAGCCCTTATCTGAATAGACTGTCTGACTTGTGGTGGCAGGTGTGGATAATACATTACAAGGTTAACCCACGGCGAGGCACAATGTCATATCTCTTCTCTCATCCCTCTTCCCTCAGTCTGTTGCTCTGCTGAGATCAGAGATCCTTCCCATGCTGATGCTTGAGAATAGTGCCACCAGCTGGTTAAGTTGAACCATGAACTTCCTGGCTTTAGAATCAGAGAGGAGAGCAGGGAGACAGGACGTATGGGGCTACGGTCATGGTCACTACTCATTCTGAAGAGCAGGCCCCTCCCCTTCCAGCATTGGGGAACATCCTGTGCCCACGCGCGCCACGTCTATTTCTATGGCCACAAACACTACAGATGACACAATCTGTTCACACCCCAACTTGTTGGAGGAGAGAACATTTCAAGTTTATTTTACTGCTATTCTATACATTTTGCCATGTGTATTCATGTGATATTTCAGTGACTCGAACATTACTCCCAAAAAAGAAACCTAAAAAATGTCAGCTGACATGGGCTCGTTGATCTGGACATGTCTGACCAGTTATAAATAGCTCTCGAATGTATACAATGATGGAAAATAGGAAAACTGAGGATGCACTACCCAATTACGAAAATGGCACCTTGTGCTATTACAACTTGAAAGTCGGACTGACCCCTGCGCCGTCCGGCCCCGCCGATCCCTCTCGCCCCCCCCCTTAGAGGGCCTGCCCCACAGTTTGGGAACCACTGCGCTAAAGCAGATGAAAGAGGATGTGTCCACAGCAGAGCAGGAGTAAAAGAGTGGCGAAGTAGAGAGAGATTATTATACCTCTACACATCCAGCACATTAACCCAGTCATCCCTCTAAGGCACTGGAATCTGTCCTCCGTAATACATTGGTATTATACTGTATTGAGTCATCTTTCTGTCTAATAACGTTGTTTTTCTCTCTCGCTCTCTCTCCCCAGGTCAGACATCACCTGTGAAGTCTCTAAAACCTGTAAGTTCAAATAAATGCTTTTAATTACCCTTCTCCTCTCTTCCAGAGACTCTCCCCGTGGCCTCTACGGGGGGATTCTAATCAGAGATGTGTGTCCCAAATGGCGCCCTATTCCCAATGTAGTGTGCTACTTTGACCCGGGTCTCTGGTCAGAGTAGTGCACCATGTAGGGAATAGTACCATTTGGGACTAGAGAGTGTCGAGCGGGTCTGGGAACATAAATGGAAACACAGGGCTTTTAAACCCCAGATGAATTATTAAAACAAGCCCTGATATAACTTTGTCTTAGTTTCATTCCCCACCAACGGCAGTCTGCTGTAGAGAGCCGTACATTATTCAGGGAGCTGTTCGTGAGCCACACGCACGCTGGGCTGGTGTTATTTTTGGAGGCAGCCGACTGACTCGGATGGGTGAATGTGCTCCTGGCAAACAGCTATTTAACATCCTGGCTGGTAGTAGCTATACTGTGTAACAGTGTTTTTAAGCTGTAAATCCATGTTCAACAGTTCTGATGTGCCGCCTTTTACAACAGAGTATACGTGTCTACTGGGTCAACAACAGAGAATTGTATTGAGATATAATACATCCAAATGGAAGAATCGGGCTCAGTGGAAGTCTTTTTCCCTACAGCTTTTATGAGGGACTGTGTTAACAAAGGCCGGCACTGCAGACACTAGTGGAAAACGTCTAAGAGTAGTTTGAGAGTACAGAAGAACAAGTCCTGTCTTGCTAAATCCAGCACTATTACCCCGACGTGTCTTGAGTTGTAGATGATGCTATACGGGCCATTTTTTTAAAAGGTGCTGTAGAGTTGAATTAAATGAATTGTCTGGTTTGTTGTGTTGCAGTGCACTGCTCCCATGTCGCAGCAGAGGCAGGAGAGGCAGGAGAAGGAGATGTCCACCAGCACCGAGACCCTCAGCCCCGCAGACCCAGCCCTGACCCCGGCCCCCCAGCCCCTTCCCTTCCCCCCCAACACCATGCGCTCAGCCTCCCCAAACCCGACCCCTCACAACTCTACCTCAAGTCCAAGGCCCTGCTGGACAGCAAGCGTGAGTATACAGTACATACCACTTCCTTACGCGACAGCCCATGTGTATCGACGGGGTGCCAGTCTCACACATCACTTTTCTTAACCCTCACTGTCCTCATGAGTACTGAACATAGAAGGTGTTCGGTCTTTGCCTGTTCTTCTATAGCAGCGGTGAATTCAATGTGTCCTCTTTCTTTCCCTCATTTTCCCCGTCCAGCCCCCAACACCAAGGACCTAGATGTGTTCATCAAGAGGAACCAGGAGTCGGGCTTTGGTTTCCGCGTTTTAGGAGGAGAGGGGCCAGATCAGCCCGTAAGTACCCTCCCAAGGAGACCACTGGTTCGGACAGCATGAAGACTCCGGGCACACTGTGGGCTGTTTAGCCGGACCCAGACTAAGCCTCGTGGTTTAAATGGGTTACCTCCAATGACCACAAGTATGCTTAATCTGGATCTGGGAAACTGGCTCTAAATCTGGTTAAAGTTATGCCCCTGTGTTTGAGTGGCTTAGTTAAATGTCATCATGCCCTCCTTTGTTCCCTGGCTTCAGGTGTACATTGGTGCCATCGTACCCCTGGGTGCGGCAGAGAAGGACGGGCGTCTGCGGGCAGGTGATGAGCTCATGTGTATCGACGGGGTACCAGTAAAGGGCAGATCTCACAAGCAGGTGCTGGAGCTGATGACCAACGCTGCCCGCAACGGACAAGTCCTGCTGACAGTCCGCAGGAAACTCGCTCACACAGGTGTGTGTGTGTGTGTGTGTGTGTGCGTGCGTGCGTGCGTTTATGCAACTCTTCTAAAAGTGATGATCGCTGTGAGAAGTGCTGTGTAGATGTCAGATCCAGTCGTGAGAGATGATTTTACATAACAAACAGGGAAACAAGACGAGTTCTGGTCTGTTATATCTTGACGGATGGACAGACTGAAGCCCCTGCTGTACGCAGCTTTGTTTACACACACAAATAAGCTTCAATGACAAGAGAGAACACTTTAGAAATTGCTTTTGGATTTGATGTATTGTAATGTTAGACGTGGTTGAACTGGAAGAATGAAGCATCAATCATAGACGCGTTGCGGCTGATATCCAGACTTGACAAAGATTTTCACTCCAAATATTGATTTCCTATTCTGTGCTCAGTTCAGATAATGCCGTACACACATCAGAGTCTTTCAGTACGGTAATTGTGGGGTTCATTTTAAAATGAGCACTGGAACGGCATTGGATCAGCCTAAAGGGATAATGTGGTGGCATAAACTGAGCATTATAAAACCACTTATTGTCTATGAACTTTCATACGAATGGCTGAGAGAGACCATAAACAATGTCAAAATGAGGTGATTCAAATGTAAACGGTAAGCTTCCCCCAAATGAACCCATCCCTGTGTGCGTGTGTGTGTGATCAGAGGAGGACGTTGGTGGTGGTCAGCAGAAGGTTGCTCCAGCCCTGGTTAACGGCTCTCCCAAGCTCCTCCGCATCGAGGTCCCTACGGCCAGCTCCCCCCAACACCCAGAGTGCTACAACGTCACCCTGCAACGCAAAGACAACGAAGGCTTTGGCTTCGTAATCCTGACCTCCAAGAACAAGCCGCCTCCCGGAGGTAAGAGAGAGGGAGAGTCATATCATAGAACGCTCGGCTCGTCTGATTACAGGGGTTCTTCCTTTCCAAGTTTGGAGCTTACGCCGCGACGGTTTGTGGTAGATGGTGGCAGATTGTGGTAAATTGCGTCATTCTGGCAACAATGGCTGACACTTAAATAACGTGCCATAGAATTCTGTGGCGTCCCGCAAGCTGTGCTGTAGTAAGGCTGGTAGTACATTGAAAAACAATTACTGCCTCACAAGCACCATCTGCACTGTACCTGACAGGGCTGAGCTAAATTGTCCTGTCATCTCGTTCTCTCTCTCTCTTGCTCTAGTTATCCCTCACAAGATCGGCCGCATCATCGAGGGCAGCCCCACGGACCGCAACGGTCAGCTGAAGGTGGGCGACCGTATCTCAGCTGTCAACTCCCAGTCCATCGTGGAACTGTCCCACAATGACATCGTCCAGCTCATCAAGGAGGCCGGCAACACTGTCACCCTCACTGTGGTGCCGGAGGATGGTAAGAACTTCCACAGACACGCGGAACTCTGGGATATCGAGTCCTACTTGAAATGGGAGTCTGTAGTCTTTTTTTGTTTATGTTTACTGTAGAGCTACGAAGTGTGTTAGTCTCGCAGTACCCGTTTTTTTGTTTTGTTATTTTGATTGGTACGGGGTTGAGATGACTGGTGAAGATGAGGTGCTCGTGTGCATGACATTCCATACTGAAAGTCCTCTGTGTTCTTTTAGAGAATAGTGGTCCTGCATCTGAAACCAGTTCAGCCAAGCAGAGCCCTGCAACACAGCACAGAGCTGTGGGCCAGCAGCCTGCCAGCCACACTGACAGGTACAGGAGTGGACACACACACACACACCGCTACATGGCCCATCCTGAAGAGGAAAGGAGGAAAGAGAAGGATTAACAGAGGGTGGTTTTCCTGCACTCTGTCTTTGATCTTCCTGTTTAAACCAGATTACCTGTCAGACTTAATCCATTACTACAGACCGATAATTCCCCTCTCCTCCCCTAACTCTGTTCTCTCTCTCTCTCTCTCTCTCTCTTTCTGCTCACCATGTGGTTTCACCCTGGATCTCTCCTCATTTCCCTTTTCTCTTCTCTAATCAAGTCAAACCCTTCCTCCTTCTCGGTAATCTCTAACACATGGCTCGGGTCAGGCAGGTCTCTGGAAGTAAGGGGAGCAAGAGAGGGAGGCTGTTGACTCGGCACTCTTAAGTATGTAAACTCTCCCCGTTAGACAGAGGCAGTCTGGGAAAGCACACTTTTTTTAAGAAGGACTCTTTAGTATCACTGGCGCTCAGCTCCCACAATTGATTGTCATGAGCTCTGCAAGCAGCGGCTGCTTTAGTTTACAGAACAAGCAGCTGGTCTCTTCAGCAGAATTGCAGCGTGTACAATTTAGCCCACTGCTGTACAATCACACTGAAGGAAAGAGACACTCAGAACCCTGTGAGGGAAGAAACCTGTCCGGTACTGTAGATGCAGAGAACACAGACACTGTGATGTTTTGTCTGTGACTGTTTAGGAATGAAGACCCTCTAGAGTTGAAGTCCGTCCCACCCAGCGAGCTGGGACAACTCATCACCTCGGGCCCCAAGCAGGTGAGGCTATGGCGATAAACGGTCAAACCCTGTGTGTTTTCCGTGTGTTGTTTATTGCTGCGTTTGTGGTTGATTTCCTACCCTTGAGTGAGCGACATTGGGTACCCGAATATCATCAAGCTTGCAATCACAAATCTATTACAACATAATCATGACATTATAGCTAAACGTTAGCCGAATAACTGAATTGAACGTGGTAGAGATGTATATTTTCTCTGGATCAGGGCTGTTTCCACGTGGAGCTGGAGCGAGGCCAGCGGGGGTTTGGCTTCAGTCTGCGGGGAGGGAAGGAGTACAACATGGGCCTGTTCATACTGAGACTGGCGGAGGAGGGCCCTGCGCTGAAAGATGGCAGGATTCACGTGAGTCAACCCAGGGCGTTAATACTTGCTCCCATAAATGGGGGCTTCTTCTGTTCGTTCTATGAGAATGGGTACAAAACTACATGTGTGATGAAAGGCGTCTGTGAGAGAGAACCAGTTTCAACTCGTTTAACCCAGTTGTACTGTAATGTTTTGTTTTTTAATTGAACCTTTATTTAACTAGGCAAGTCAGTTAAGAACTAATTCTTATTTTACAATGGCGACCTACCCCGGCTGAACACTCCCCCAACCCATCCCTGTGGGATGTCGTGTGTGTGTGTGTGTGTTACCACAGGTTGGAGATCAGATCGTGGAGATCAATGGCGAGCCCACCCAAGGCATCACACACACCCGGGCCATCGAGCTGATCCAGGCTGGGGGCACTAAGGTCCTGCTGCTCCTCAGACCTGGCCTGGGCCGGGTCCCCGACCCCAGTGAGTGACCTCGGACTCGATAGGACGAATACTCTTCTCAAACACACACGGAAGAGTGACCATGTTCTCAACCAGAGAATTAGAATCCAAACTCGACACACAGCCTCCTCAGACACTTACTGCTGCTTAAGATACACATACGTATAGAAGACTGACCATGGACTAACCATGTGCGTTCTAGTATTGTATTTCTAGAACACTATTTATTCTACTTGTAGGGTCTCAACACTGCTCAAACACTATTACTACTCCTTCCAAAACACACACACATTATAACCCAGCTTTTACAGTACCTCCCTTTTTTTGCATGTGAAGGCTGTTGCAGGCGTCTCTCTTTACCTTTCTCTCTCTCTCTCTCTCTCTCTCTCTCTCTCGCTTTATACCGCTCTATCTGGCTCTACCTCTGTCTGGCTGTCCTGGCACTCTGTCTCTCTCTCTCTCTTCTTCCTCCCTGTAGGTGTGAACTCTTCTTCCTCCACCCTGTGCTTCTACATGAAACCAGAGCATCACTAGTGGCCTCACTGCTTTTCTTGGTCTGTCCCTAATAACCTTGGTAAACCACCTCGTTCTCCTCTCTCCTCCTCTTTGCCTCTGTTCTCTCCTTTTAAAATGAGCTTCTGTCTATCTCTCCTTCTTGCCCCCTCAATCAGAACTGGACAGCTCTTCTCATAGCAGCCTTATGCCCCAGACAAGGTCTCGTAGGATGAGAGCTTCTCTAACTGTGACCTGCAGGAGGTGGTCTGAACGGAGGCAGTGGCTCCTGGGAAACAAGTTTACTAACTATGGTTTCAATTCAATCAATCATAGATAAAGGAAATTGCACTACAGTCCAGGTTCCCTCTGAATGTTCATGCAGTACTAGAGGTGTTTACCATGAAAAGACAGTTTGTTTTTCTCAAGGACAAAACTAACCATGGCCTTAAAATAGAGTTAGCATTCTGAGTGAAACTGCAGTTTTTCTTTATCTGCAACTGATTGAATTGGGGCCCGAGACCCACGCTGGAGAACGACGTGGCTCTAGAGCCCCCGAGGTTGTTTTAAGGTTATTACAGAACCCAAACACTGACGCCACTGAACGCACACGACATCACAATGATTGAGACCAGGAGAAAGTCGTTAATGAGATGTTGATCAATGGGAAGGAGGGCAAATGTTAAAAACGTGTGTGTGCGTTCACCGGTATCAACTCTTTCCTGTCCTGAGATGAATAAGAATGGATTTCTATGAGTTGTTCCTCATAGAAATGGAAAACCCCATTTCAGCTCCAATAAGTCCATCTCACTTGCTGGTTCTCCGCTACATCTTTGCTCTCTCAATCACGCCAGTGCTACTCTTATCAGCTCGAGGGGGAAATTGAAACGTCAGCTGTGTGACTATGGAGAAAACCTTGCACCTACCTCCCTTTGATGTCACTGGCCTCCACTGATGCATATCTCACATTCATATTGTCTATTTGACTCAAAAGCTCATATTTGAAAGGTTATAATTGGGAAAGTAGAGAAAGAAATGAATTGTGTTATATGTGCTCTTATTTTAAGAGATTTAAAGATACTTCACCACCTCCACATATTGAATATACAATTACATCCCAGACTTTAATATAACTGTGATATTGAAGCAGATTGGAAAGACAGCAATCTGTTTGTTTGTTTTTTTCTCTCAGTTAGCTAGAGGTGAAACCATTTCATTTCTCATTCACTATGACTCTCAATGCCTTTATTCCAGGTATGAAGGAGAAAGTGAACATTTCACCCTCAAGCTTTCCAAGACTCTCTGCATCCGGCCAGCAGTCATCCCCCGCTTCTCCATCCTCCATCTCCCTGTCCACCTCCGAGCTGTCCCCGCCCTCGTCCGCCAACATCACTGCCCCCGAAGAGCCCTCTGACTGGGACATGTCCGCTGCTGCTGCCCCCTCCCCCTCCAGGCTGCTGGAGCCCAACAAGGCCAGAGGGCAGCAGCCTCGCCACCACAGGGGACACACCAGTCCCAACACCCTCCCCAAGAAGAGTGACTCCATGTCCCACAGCAACAAGCATGCTAGCCCCAAGAGAGCCACGGAAGCCCGGGCTGATACCAAAGAGCGCTCCCAGAGCCCCAGGAAGACAGACAGAGGTGACCGAAGCCAGGCAGGGACTGTTGAAAACAAGAACGAGTCTTTAGAGGGAGACGTAAGAAGGGAGAGGAAGGCCCACAGCCACGGCCAGAGAGAGCGCCGGGAGGGCAGAGAGGGACGCTCTTCCAGCCCCAGGAAGACCACCCCTAGGAGGGATCCAGAGGCAGGCGTCTCCAGGCAGCCCTCAAGGAGCCAGGATGAGGGTCAGAGGCGTTCTGGAGGGCAGCAGCATCCCAGCTCCAACCCGGCCTCTGGAGAGGGCACGCAGGGGGGAGAGCAGAGGAGGAGTAATCAGGAGGAGGACCCCACTCGCAGACAGGAGAGAGAGAGCGAAGGTTGGGGAACCAGCGAGAGCCGTAGGAAGGACAGGGGGGCGGCGCCTCATAGATCCCACTCCCAGACACAGAGGGAGAAGGCACGGCCAGACTCTGAGGGCGGAACCCTGCATCGCAGAGAGGGGGGTCAGAGAGAGGGAAGAGACAGCAAGCACAGAGAGGCGGCTGAGGAGGAGAATCCGAGTGATACCAGGGGAAGCACAAGTAGTGCTGCTATCCAGGAGCACACATATAACGGGAACCCTAGCAGTAAGAAACCGGCCACCATCACCCCGGGGCCGTGGAAGGTCCCCAGCTCAGCCAAGATCCACCCTCATGCGGAGGGTAACTGAATGCGTTGTAGACGTACTAACCCGTCCATACAAGACTACAGTTCTGCTTACCTGCATTGATTATATTTAGAATGGACCAATGAGGAGTGTAGGGGATCGGGGTTATTTAGCATCACTGTGTTACTCCTCATCATCACATTGCCTCCTATTGCATATCAATGCTTCTTTTCACAGTTTGCCTCAGCCAACCTTTCCAGGCTGTCTTAATGTTCAAAGTGCAGTCAGTCTGTGGCTCTGCAGTGGTGGTGGGTGCCTGTCTGATGTGAAGGACAGTGAAATCCAATCTGTTTTGTGCCAATCAGAGACTCGGACATGCTGGGAAGGGAGTTGGTTCATGTCCTGTATAATCCTTTCTGTGAAACTCTTTTTGTCGGTAATGAAAGGAGGCTTTGATGAAGGATGCTGCTTGTCACTCTGTATGAAGGTTTGAAGGATGGGCTCGTATCCAGGCAAAATCACTCAGCGTTTTGTGTTCCTGGTGGGATTGATCCACTGCTGTGTCCCTGATGGGTGTATAAAAGAGGTGATGGTGATTACTCCTCGAGTCACTGGGAGATGAAGGGGGTTTGGGTTTTCAATGATTGTCTGTCCATATCCAGTCCAGTCATGCTCTCTGTGTAGACTCTGAATCGCTGTTATCAGCTTTGCAGTAGATTTTAGATCACTACGACAACGCTTTATATGCATCTATCTGATGACCATACACTTGTGGTTAGGTATATTGTTTACTTACTGCTACACGTGTGTTTATTATGAAGCATATAGTAATTTATTGAGATGAACTATGACAAAGTATATATATATATATATATACACATACACACACACACTATCTACGTATTCATATGCTACATTTGGATGTAATGAGCTAAGCATAGAAATAGAATGTGTAGAAGAGACATAACCACTGAAAATGTAAATGTGTTTTTTAGCCACATAGACACCTGTGGGAGTACTTCAAAAAATTGCTCATGACTACTGTGTTCTAGTGTACATTACATTACTTATGCATCACTGTATCAATTGAACTGTGCCACCATGTTGGATGAGCCACGTAAATGACATAAGGACTACTAGATAATTGTGTATGTCAGTCTATGATCCCTATACATCCTATTTCTATCCATTCACAGCCAGTTCCATCCTTAATCCGTGGTGTTGTTTGTTGTCAGCAGCTATTTAAGGTCTTCTGGCAAAATGTGTATACTACAAGCTGACAGGTATTTATTTTAGATATTGCTGTAGCTTTGACTGTACGTTATCTCATGCGTCTTATTTAGCAAGGTGTTTCCTAATCTAAATGTGGGGGTAAATTAGCTGTATAAACAGATTGACGTTAAAAGTAGAGACCTTTGCATTTTTATTTTTTTGCGACATAGCCGTTTTTCTTATTCTAACGTGCACATCAAAATGTGCTTTGAATTGTGCACCAGTCCAAGATGTTAATATTCAATCAATCTAAAGACTACAGTAATACCCAGTTAATACCAAACATATCCTGGTTTATTCTGATACACTTTAGACTATAGTGCCCTCTCCTGGAGGAAGTAAAGAAACGATCAGAATCCCTGAAACCCGAGTTTGACGAATACTACATAATGTTAAACAATTGTTATGGTATAGCCTACTCTGTTTTAGGGCATAAATTATGTAGCATGTATGAAACATATCTACTAAGACCTTTACGTTTGTGTGTCCAGCTTAAAGTCTGTTAAACAAAGCAGTCTTTTCTTCCTAGCAACCATGGAAAACGGGATTTTTACGTACGGCCTTGAATTATGCACTCACAATGTATGGAATAGCTTTCGAATGAAAATCTATTGAGAAACGGATTAGTCCGCCATGCTTGTCCTGTGGTGTGGTTCAATTCACATTTTGCCATCTCTTGATAAAATCTTAGAAAAGTATACTGATTTTGATGAACTCTTCAGTTATGTATAGTTTCCCTTTTACATCCGTATTGTTCATGTCACGTGTGTCTATATAATAATGTGGCCTTGCATTGCTTCAACAGAACAGCCTCCGGTCTCTACATTATGTGGTAGTTGTAAATGTTTATAAATTGTACAGCACCTGTATAAATACTTACCTTCATTCCCCAAAAAATGATGTAAATCGCTCTATTATTTTTTTAAGTAATTAAGAAGAAAATAAAATGGTGAGAGGAAGTAATCTGGTCATGGCGTTCTGTTCATGCACTGATAAATAAAGTTTGAAAACATAAACATATTCCTTTGTGTAAAGTGTATTTAATGGTACAATGAATCTGTCCTGTCTGCTGTAATAACCACTGGTTGAGTAAAATAATTTGGTTTGAAATATCTGAAAGTATCAAAATAACTATGCAGCTTTATTTGCAAATACAATATGCAGAATATATTATCGAATAATTTTTTTTTTAGGAAAAACATGATATGCATAGGACAGACAGCTCATTACCAAATTACATTTGAAATGTTTTGAACGGTGCGCGCCATTGCGCGGGACAGACATTCAGTAGGTTGTCTGTCAGAGGCGCTCGGATTATAAAAAATAAAAAAAAACATTACGTCAGCTGTAGTGATTGCGTGCAGAGACGCACGTATTGCCCAAAAAGGAACTTCAACTCCCATACAGCCCATGCAACTCGAAAACTACACAACCCGTAGAGCTCACATACTGAGCGTGCGCATCAAGTGTGGACAGAGCAGAAAGGGTGGATAAACTGCAAGTACAGGATCGCTGGATGCATACAAGAACTACAAATTCAGATCGAGTTGCGCAGTATGAATTTCTAGCCATTTAAATATACGTGCAAAATGGCTGCACAGGTCGACTTGGGCCGTATTAAAGTAGAAAATCATGTAAGGGACAGCCTTGGTAAATTAGCCAAAGAAAAGAAGAAAAAGAACAAGAGGGAGCTGTCACCATCAACGGATAAACGCCAGCGTTCATCCGAAAAGGAAGCAAAGAAAGTGAAGCTCCATCATCACCACCACCATCACCCACAACATGTTCAACAGCAGCGAATACACCAGCCGCATCAGAATGGTCAACCACAACCACGCAACTCCAGCACCGAAAAAACTACTCTGCACCACCAGCATTATCACCACCATCACCACAACAACACCAAAGGCGCAAAGGACACGCACCCTCAACCTCCTCTGCCTGCGCAGAAGGTGGTATCTGCAGCAGCCAAGTTGGACAGGAAAAAAAACCCGGTTCTGCCGCCTGGACAGTTCACTTTCACGCCCCTCAAAGTGGCCAAACCCAAGGACAAGATACAGGAGAACAAGGAAAAGCACAGTGAGAAAGAGCTCAAACTCAAGAAGGAAAACACAGAGGCTAACGTGAAACATGGGGTAGGCCTATGTAAGAAAAACAAAGGTAGGTTATTCTTGCCTATTCTATTAATTCTTAATGTCACCACTCTAATTGCTTGAATCATATGCAAACTTACAATTAAGTCAAACGGACTATTCTGTTGAAAAGAAGCAGCCAGGTGATGCATAAACAGGTGAGGATGTTTTGCATACTTGTAGTTGTGAACCAATTGCAATTTTGGTATGGACAAATTATGTGCATGGTAATGAGCTATCGTCTTCCTGCCTCCAGAGCCCCATCATGATGAGAACAGCCAGGCCCAGTCCCTGGAGGTGTACCTGTTGAGGAGGAGGAAGAAGAAGAGGAGGCGTCGTGAGGATGAGCGTGGTAAGAAGATCCGCACATTCAACAAGGAGGTCCAGACTGTGTATGGAGGTCTGGCTGACCACAGTCCTTCAGCTCGCCTTGGCCATGTGAAGGAGGGGAAACACTGCCAGCCTGGTACAGGCCCCAACAACCACCACACTCCTAAAGGAGTACACAACCACACCCACCCCCCCTTCCTGTCCCCCCAAGACCACTTCATCCGCAGCTCGTCTCTGCAGACAGGCACCGTCTACGGCCGCTTCATCCACGAGGAGCGCCAGGCCAACGGCGGAGCGTCGGTCCTGCACGCCTACGCTGATGAGCTGGCCTCTCTACGGCCCGTGGAGATGGAGCGCTTCACCCAGGAGTTCCTAGAGCTGGCCTTCGCTGAGAGACCCCGAGGGGCAGCCCGCTACGCCCTGGCTGTGGTGCATGGGGCTGCTGCCTTCCTTCCTGACTTCCTGGACTACTTTGCCTTCAACTTCCCCTCCACGCCGGTCAAGATGGAGATCCTGGGGAAGAAGGATATAGAGACCACTACTATCGCTAACTTCCACTCTCAGGTAGAGTATTAAAAATAATGGAACAGTAATGGAAATGGCCTGTCAGTGACCTGATGTTACCTGTATGGGACTTCATACTGTGTTTTTGTCTTAGCTGACATTAAATACACTGGCAGTGGTCACCATCTTGGTCCTAGAGAGCTACAGGGTGGGAAGGCTTTTGTTCCAGCCCATCATCAACACCTCAACCAGCCTGATAAAGTGACCAAGTGAATCAGGTGTTCTGTTTGACTATGTTTCAGCTGAGACAACAACAGCACTTATCTTAAACAAAGTTATAAATTAGCTCATTCTTCCAATAGTTGTTTCAGTCCAAAGTACACCAACGTTAAGTCTATAGCTGAACTCTTGCCAAGCTTTCCCTGTTGCTATGCTCCATAGAGGCCTGTTCCATGCCGTTTTACTGTTGTTTGACAAACCAATGGACACGCATAGCGGCGGCAGGTAGCCTAGTGGTTGGACCAGTAACCGAAAGGTTGCTGGATCGAATCCCTGAGCTGACAAGGTAAAAAATCTGGTTCTGCCCCTGAGCAAGTTAATCAAATCAAATGTTATTGGTCACATACATGTGATGAGCAGATGTTATTGCGGATGTAGCGAAGTGCTTGTGCTTCGAGCTCTGACAGTGCAGTGCAGTAATATCTCACACATTACACAACATGTACCCAATACACACACACACATCTAAGTATGAATTATTTAAGACGAGTGATGTCAGAGCGGAACGGACTAAGATACAGTAGAATACAATAGAAAACAGTATATACATATGAGATGTAAACATTATTAAAGTGGCCAGTAACTCATAGTCTATGCCTATAGGCAGCAGCCTCTAATGTGCTAGTGACGGCTGTTTAACAGTCTGATGGCCTTGAGATGGTAGTGGTTTTTCAGTCTCTTGGTCCCAGCTTTGATGCACCACACCTTCTTGATGATAGCGGGATGAACAGGCAGTGGCTCCGGGTGGTTGATGTCCTTGATGATCTTTTTGGCCTTCCTGTGACATCGGGTGCTGTAGGTATCCTGGAGGGCAGGTTGTTTGCCCCCGGTAGTGTGTTGGGCAGACCGCACCAGCCTCTGGAGAGCCTTGCGGTTGGGGGCGGTGCACTTGTCGTACTAGGCGGTGATACAGCCTGACAGGATGCTTTCAGTTGTGCATCTGTAAACATTTGTGAAGGTTTTAGGTGACAAGCCAAATTTCTTTAGCCTCCTGTGGTTGAAGAGGCTCTGTTGCACCTTCTTCACAACACTATCTGTGTGGGTGGTCCATTTCAGTTTGTCAGTGATGTGTACGCCAAGGAACTTGAAGCTTCCCACCTTCACCACTGCAGTCCCGTCGATGTAGATAGGGGGGTGCACCCTTTGCTGTTTCCTGAAATCCACAATCATCTCCTTTGTTTTGTTGATGTTGAGTGAGAGGTTGTTTTCCAGGCACCACACTCCCAGAGCCCTTAGCCTACAGGGAGGAGGTGTCTCGGCATCTTTGGTAATCAAGCCTACTACTGTTGTGTCGTCTGCAAACTTGATGATGGAGGCGTTAGTTGGTGGTGTGCTTGGCCACACAGTCATGGGTGAACAGGGAGTACAGAAGGGGGCTGAGCATGCACCCTTGTGTGGCCCCAGTGGAGTGGAGGTGATGTTTCCTACCATCACCACCTGGGGGCGGTCCATCAGGAAGTCCAGGACCCAGTTTCACAGGGCAGGGTTCAGGCCCAGGGCCTCGAACTTAGTGATGAGTTTGGATGGTACTATGGTGTTGAATGCTGAACTCTAGTCAATAAACAGCATTCTTACATAGGTATTTCTCTTTTCATATGGGATAGGGCAGTGCGATGGCAATTGCATCGCCTGTGGATCTATTGGGGTGGATCTAAGAATGTGTTTAGCCTGTCCGGAAGCAAGACGTCGGTCTCGGCGACGTGGCTGGTTTTCCTTTTGTAGTCCGTGATTGTCTGTCATCCCTGCCACATGCGTCTCGTGTTTGAGCCGTTGAAATGCGACTCCACTTTATCTCTATACTGATATTTAGCTTGTTTGATTGTCTTGCGGAGTGAATAACTACACTGTTTATATTCTGCCATATTACCAGTCGCCTTGCCATGGTAAAACGCGGTGGTTCGCGCTTTCAGTTTTGCGCGACTGCTACCATCTATCCACGGTTTCTGGTTAGGGTAGGTTGTAATAGTCACAGTGGGTACTACATCTCCTATACCCTTCCTTATGAACTCAGTCACCGTATCCGTGTATGCATCCAGATTATTTTCGAAAGCTACCCGGAACATATTCCAGTCCACGTGATCAAAACCATCCTGAAGCGAGGAAACGGCCTTGGCGATGACGGGGGAGAATTCTCTTGGGAGATAATATGGTTGGCTATTAATTGTGAGGTATTCTAGTTTGGGTGAACAAAAGGACTTGTTCCTGTATGTTCCTAGAATTACACCATGAGTTGTTAATCATGAAACGCACCCCTCCGCCCTTCTGCTTCCCGGAGAGAGATCTATTCCTGTCTGCGAGATGTACTGAGAATCCTGCTGGCTTTACCGACTCCGACAGAGTATCCCAAGAGAGCCATATTTCCGTGAAACAAAGTATGTTACAGGCCCCGATGTCTCTCTGGAAAGAAATCCTTGCTCTTAGCTCATCAACTTTGTTATCCAAAGACTGAACATTAGCGAGTAATATACTCTGGAGCGGTGGGTGGTCGAACCAGCAGGCCGCCTCGAGTGCTTCCTTTCCGCCAGCAATGTTTCGGATCGGCCTCTGGAATAAGTTAAATTGCTCTGGGGAGAGTGGATAATGGATCTGCTCCAGGAATATTCTTGGTCGTAATGCTGGTAGTTCTGGTGAGTTACCGCCGTCCTCATATCCAATAGATCTTCCCAGCTGTATGTAATGACACATTTCCTGAGCTAATAATGTAAAAAAAAATAGTACATTAAAAAAACAACCAATACTGCAGTTTTCTAAGAGCTCGTCGCGATGCTGCCATCTCCGTCAGCTCCATCTTCCATTCCACTCTTCCCCGGGCACAGAAGACATGTCGATTATGGAAGCCCCCCGCATAATCTCTGATTCAGAGGGGTTGGGTTAAATGCGGAAGACACATTTCAGTTAAATGCATTCAGTTGTACAACTGACTAGGTATCTCTCTTTTCCTTTCCTTCATAGGACTGATAGCACTGCACACACACACACACACACACACACACACACACACACACACAGTGCCCTGTGCAGTTTACACAGACAATTAGCCTCGGCCTAATTTAATGCAGCTGTTCCACTGGAATATCCAAGAGCTACTAATGGGTTCAGGGGAGCTAAATTAATGCATGGTGAATGTTGTCTTTAGGGCACTGTTTGATTATACTGCACTAACTAGCGTTATCTAAATGTTGGAAAGCCTTGCACGGCTCTATGCTCAACTAACCATCCAGCCAGGTCAGTGTTAATCCGATATCCTAATTATATAATCTAAAACAAATTCATGTTGGCATTGCATTCATTTCAGGTTTAGCCAAATCAACATGACCTCTCCCTCTGTGTGTGTTTGCAGGTGGGTCGAACCTACTGCTCGGGGACGTACAGGGCCGGACCTATGAGACAGATCAGTCTGGTGGGAGCCATGGCAGAGGAGGTGGGGGACTACTTCCCAGAGTTCCTGGACATGCTGGAGGAGTCCCCCTTTCTAAAGGTCAGTCAGAGGAAAAAGGCAGGGATGATTTTTGCTTAGAATTCACCCTTCATTAACAGATGTAGTGTCGTTGGATTCAGTTTTACTGGCCTACTGGGCCTTGTAAGTAGTTTAGAACATATATACTGAACAAAAATATAAATGCAACAATTTTAATGATTTTACTGCGTTACAGTTAATATAAGGAAATCAGTCAATCAAAATAAATTCCTTAGAACCTAAACTATTAACTGGGAATACAGATATGCATCTGTTGGTCACAGATACCTTTAAAAAAAAAAAAAAAAAAAATGGGGCGTGGATCAGAAAACCAGTCAGTTTCTGGTGTGACAACTGTTTGCCTCATGCAGCGCGTCACATCTCCTTCACATAGAGTTGATGAGGCTGTTGATTGTGGTCTGTGGAATGTTGTACCACTCCTCTTCAATGGCTGTGCGAAGACGCTGGATATTGGCGGGAACTGGAACATGCTGTCGTACACGTCGATCCAGAAAATCCCAAACATGTTCAACGGGTGACATGTCTGGTGAGTCTTCAGGCCATGGAAGAACGTGGACATTTTCAGCTTCCAGGAATTGTGTACAGATCCTTGCGACATGGGGCCGTGCATTATCATGCCGAAATATGAGGTGATGGTGGCGGATGACTGGCACGACAATGGGCCTCAGGATTTCGTCACGGTATCTCTGTGCATTCAAACTGCCATTGATACAATTCAGTTGTGTCTGTTGTCCGTAGCTTATGCCTGTCCATACCATAACCTCACTTCCACCATGGAAAACCGCTCACCCACGCGACGCCATACATGTGGTCTGCGGTTGTGAACCTAGTTCAACGTACTGCCAAATTCTCAAAAACAACGTTGGATGTGGCTTGTGGTAGAGAGATTAGCATTAAATTATCTGGCAACAGCTCTGGTGGACATTCCTGCAGTAAGCATACCAATTGCACACTTCCTCAAAACATGACATCTGTGGCATTGTGTTGTGTGACAAAACTACATGTTTTAGAGTGGCCATTTATTGTCCCTGGCACAAGGTGCACCTGTGTAATGATCATGTTTAATCAGCTGCTTGACATGCCATACCTGTCAGGTGGATGGATTATCTTGGCAAAGTAGAAATGCTCACTAACAGGGATATAAACAAATTTGTGTGCACATTTTTGAGTAATATGCATTTGTGTGTATGAAACTTTTCTGTGAATGTTTATTTCAGCTCATTAAACACGGGACCAACACTTTACATGTTGCTTTTAAATTTTTGTCTAGTGTACATGGATTCATTTTATGTTTTTGTGAATAGAGTACATATCATTTATGGACAAAGTGAGACAGAAATGGTTGTTACTTGTAATTTCTGTCTCAATGTGCGCATCTTGAATTACTCCAAATCTGCTACGGTTATTACAGTATATGTTAGTTTGTCGCTCCAACCCTCTGTGTCTTGTCCATCCAGATGACCCTACCTTGGGGCAGTCTCTCCAGCCTGAAGCTGGACTGTCGTTCCCAGAGTGATGATGGGCCCATCATGTGGGTCCGGCCGGGCGAGCAGATGGTGCCAACCGCTGACATGCCCAAGTCCCCCTTCAAAAGGCGCAGGTAGATCCCATGACAAGACTTTTATCATAGTAATACATACAGTATAAGCCTATTTATACACTGAGTGTACAAAACATTAAGATCATCTTCCTAATATTGAGTTGTACCCCCCCACCTTTTGACTTCAGAACAGCCTGAAAGTGTTGGGGCTTGGACTCTACAAGGTGTCAAGTGTTCCACAGGGATGCTGGCCCATGTTGACTCCAATGCTTCCCACAGTTGTCAAGTTTGTGCGGTGGACCATTCTTGATACACACAGGAAACTGTTGAGTTTAAAAACCCAGCAGTGTGGCAGTTCTTGACACAAAACGGTGCACCTGGCACCTACTACCATACCCCGTTGAAAGGCACTTACATATTTTGTCTTGCCCATTCACCCTCTGAATGGCACACACACAGTCCATGTCTCAATCGTCTCAAGGCTTTAAAAATCTTTCTTTAACCTTTCTCATCCCCTTCATCTATACTGATTCTAACAAATTAATCACTAGTCACTTAATTCATGGCACTTTAATAATGATGTTTACATATCTTGCATTACTCTATATACTGTATTTTATACCCGCTATTGCACCTTGCCTATGCCGCTCAGTCATTTCTCATCCATATATTTATATGTACACATTCCTATTCCATCCCTTTACTTAGATTTGTGTGTATTAGGTAGTTGTTAGATATTGCTGCACTGTCGGAACTAGAAGCACGACCATGTGTATGTGACCAATAAAATGTGATTTGGATTCAAAGTGGATTTAAAAAGTGACATCAATAAGGGATCATAGCGTTGACCTGGATTCACCCGGTCAGTCTTCATGGAAAGAGCGGGTGTTCTTAATGTTTTGTACACACAGTGTAGTTTTGCCAAAGTTCAGGATCATTCATTCGCTTAGCTCTATTTGACCCTTCTAGCCATGATGTCACTTCAGCCTGCATTACCCAGGGTAACTTCGGCCGGTGGATGATTGTAGTACTACCTGCTCTCCCTCTCTACCTTGCAGGTCCATGAATGAGATCAAGAACCTTCACTACCTGCCTAGGACCAGTGAGCCCAGAGAGGTTCTGTTTGAGGACCGGACCAGGGCTCACGCCGACCACGTGGGCCAGAGCTTCGACTGGCAGAGTACGGCAGCAGTGGGCGTGCTGAAGGCTGTGCAGTTTGGAGAGTGGTGGGTTGTTAGTGTCGTTTGGGGAATGATGAGTATTTATGAAGTGTTTGGCATTCATTTGTCTCTGCTCTCAGCTGCAATGCAGTAGGAATGTACTGGTGAAACAGTTCCAGTTTGGGAAGCTTCATCCAGTGATACTGTTGTCATGACAATATGACAGCCTGTTATTTGTTATGAACCACTTGAGTTTTCCCGATTTGTGTATCAACATTTATTTCTGTGTGATCCATATGTCCGGTGAGCTAACGATTGTGGCGGTTCTTTTGGTCAACAGGAGTGAGCGTCCGAGGATAACCAAAGATGCGGTGTGTTTCCACGCGGAGGACTTTAACGATGTGGTCCAGAGGCTGCAGCTGGATCTGTACGAGCCCCCCGTGTCTCAGGTAGGAACCGAGCTCTCGTTGAGCCTTGAAGGTGTTAGGGTGATGTATGATTCTCCTCTGTGTGGGATGATAGCTGGTCAAGTGTCAGATTTGAATGCGGAAGGCTTCAGCGGACATAACATGCCATTTAGTGAGTTGGTTTCCAGCTTCAATTAGCAGGACGAGAGGCTTAATTTTGGCCACAGAGAATGACCCGTAGTGTTGACCTTGATACCAGATACGTCAGGCTTACTTTTTATGTTTGGGAAGGATCAGGATTTATTTAAAGATCTATGGCCGAAAAACGTTGACACAGTGAACAACATGGTGTTTGTGGGAATAATCCTCGTTTTACAATGAGGAGAAATTAGGAGGATCAGGCAGGCCTACCCCTAATTCTCTTCTCCCTGCAGTGTGTCCAGTGGGTGGACGATGCCAAGCTGAACCAGCTGAGGCGGGAGGGCATCCGCTATGTCCGCGTGCAGCTGTGTGACGACGACATCTACTTCATCCCCCGTAATGTTATCCACCAGTTCAAGACTGTGTCGGCAGTCTGCAGCCTGGCCTGGCACATCCGTCTCAGACAGTACCATGAGGAGAAGGATGGGGGGGAGCACACCCAACACAAGCCCAACGACCAGAGCATAACATCAGGTAAAATCTTTTCATCATCCCTCTCCCCGGCCCAGTCAGATGCCAAAGTGCTCCACTGCGCTGGTCCAACACAGAGAGACAGGACCCAGGGAGGGGTGGCCAAGACAGAGGAACCAGTGTTTCAGAAGCCTGCTACTCCACCCAGAGAGCCCCAACCAGCCCCTCCTCAGCCTGCCAAGTCTGCCCACCTGCGACCTCCCTACCCGGGCATCAGCCACCTGTCACCTGTCGCTTCTGGTTCTAACCCCCCTACACTGGAGCCCAGGCTTCCACAGGCCCTGGTCCGTCCTCCTCCCCCTGGTCTAAACTACAACTCCCCCGACCCCACCATGATGTACAGCGTCACTGCCCCACTGACTTCCTCAAATGACCTCTGCTCCCCTTTACTCCTTTACCTCCTTTACCCTCTGAGGTAGAGGAGCTTATTTAAAGGAGTGCAACTGTGTGCATTTATGACTGACATTCCTATGTAAAAGTAAAAAAAACACACAAAAAACACAATCACAATTTTCTTCTTGAAATTGTTGAACTTTTTCCTTTTAAATTATTCTGACTATAATGTATTATTTGTATGTGTAAATGCAGTTTGAGACAAGCCCAGATTTTTTTTTCCCCTTCTCAGCCGAAGTGTGTAATTTAAATGTAGAAACATTTGTCAGAAAAAGTGTCAGTGTTTCATATTTGTTTTAGTAACTGAAACTTCAATCCCTCTGGGGAGTTTCCTAACTTCTTTCACGAGTTACTGAAGCAACTCTCTTTACCAGTCAATAGAGGACCATGGTATATATCATGAACACTGCCTAATTAGTTTTTAAATGACATGTTTTCCCATTTCAAAAGGTGAAGTAAAATAAAAAATATATATAGTAAGTGCCTATTAAGTGCAAAATAAAGGGACAGGGTTGACGATTTCATCTTAAAGCAGCCATCAATCCCCTTCTGACAGGGGAAACCTATTATTTACAACAGGGAGTGGCAATTGAATGCAAGTTTCACCAAATTTGAAAACATCTTAGCCTGTCTATCAATGGATTCAGGGTTGTCACCTGCTTTAAAAACTATGATTTGATTATTAGATGTTCATTGTTTCTTTTGAAAAAAAAGTTTTTAAAAGTTTTAAAAAGGAATTTCATCATATTAAAACTGGAGTTCAGTTCACGTAACAGGATTTACCTTAAAATGAGGGACAGACCTAAAGGAACCTCTAATCACATGTAATAAATAATCGTCAGAAATGACTTTGTCAAAGCAACAAAATAACAAGGGCATTACAATGGTGAAAACTTGGAGATAGTTTGGGGTTAAGTGGGATAAAATGTCCCTGAAAGGGACATGTCAAAATGCTGCATTTCTGCACTTTAGTAAGTCTTTCTTCATATATTTAAAATTTAAAAAACTGATTTATTGAATTCGCCATATTGTCTATATTAAAGGGCACTTATTTGAATACAACAGGATTGAACAAATTCTGTATTGGTGCACATTTTCTACTTAAGATATCTAGTAGAACGACCCAGCTATGGTTTCTTTTGAGCTTAGTCATATTCTGTTGTGGTGTGGAGTGTGGCTGATGACCAAGGCATGCTATGTGTAGTGTTAATACGAATACTGTTACTGTTGTTGATGTTTGTATTTTAATTCATGAGATTTTTTTTAATGTTGTCTAACAAAAAGTCAAGAATTTTTTGGGTAAAAATAAGTTACATTTAATAGAATTATGTTATTAAAAGTGTGATCAGTCATGTAAATTGAGAAAACACACAATGGAATGCATCAACTTTTCCTGTGTTTAAAAAAAATAAATAACTGTATGCCTGTTATGTATGAAACAACTGAGTGGCATTACTTTTGTAAGCATTATAGAGAAGAAATCAGTGATCCTCATCAATGGGTAAATTTACAGCAATTGGTCTTGGATTTGCTTTTAAATTATAGCCTGTAAAGAAAACGCATCCACCAACTTATACGTGATGTACATACAGTATTGGTCTTATCTCACACTTCCATAAAAAATATTACCGGTACAAATATATTTATCCTACAAACAGTTGTCCCATCGTGGTGAACAGTGCAGGTGTAGATCTAGCTTTTGTCTGGATCAAAAGTAGATTACACAAACAAACAAAATCAAAACTATCTGGATATAACATGTATCAAGTGTTGACGACAATTTAAAGTACCTTACAGTATCTGACCAGGCAAAATAGTCCAAAGTAGCCCTCTCTTAAACATATTTATCAACTCATCCATCCTTTTGCCAACATGTGATTTGCCTTTTTGGCAACCACAGTACAATCAATGTGTCATGAATAGCAGGTGGTTCTGTAAAAGTAACCTCATCAGAGATTGATCACCAAGCCGTAACAGCAATTTGAGAAACCGTGCTTGTGTCCTTCCAGAATCTATGCAGAGGGAGAATGCTACAGTACAGTATGTCATCCTCCATGTCTTCATGAAATACTCTTCCTTCACACTGTGATAATTCGTCTGGGAATGGTCACTGGTCTCACTTGATAATGACACAGGAGTTGGAAAAACGGCACCAGCAGGCCTGGGACCAGGCATTCACTGGTTCAGTTGAGTAGCCGGTATCGATTAGCCACATGCAGGGTTCCAGCCCTGTGATCTCAGGACAGTGGCCAGACGTGTCCAGCTTTGTTGACTGACCGCCTTAAAACCACGTCTCGGGGTGAGTCCTTGGCCCTTTAGGCTTCACAAAACGACTCCCAAATCCTGGAGAGAGAACAGACTTTGTGAGACTGTGATTCTTTGAGAGACTTTTGAATTAAAAGGACTATTGATGGTTAATGAGATTTGCATGGATCTCCTTTGAGAATGCTTACCAAATTTGAACACTGATGATGAGGCAGTGGCACCATAAGGAGGAGGTGGTCCAGAGTGGGCTGTTGCTGGTGGGGGGGCTGTCTTTGCTGTGGGTGGGAAGAATGTGTTACTATTTTAGCTAGCAGAAAGCACACTAGAGGTGGGGGGGATGTATGTTCCAGGCAGCAGATCCATTTACAGGGATCTGTTACTTACGTTTCTGTCTGTACTTGAAGAACTTCAGGCTCTGAAAAAGAAAAACAGACTGCTGGCTTTAGATAAGACATAGCTGGAGAGTGGGGTAAGTTAAGACAAAGGGGTACGTTGAGAAACCCATGTTTCTAGGAAACCATACACAAAATTAAGTCTGCGAAGGAAGAAACCACATTGAAAAAGTGGCAAGCAAGTTATGTCCAAAAAAACAGATTTTCACCAAGTCAAAGGAATTTGGGTTAAATGCTTCATGATGCTTGTATCTAAACCAAAGGAGATCATTTAAATATTGTTCTATATATCAGTCGGGGTCTCCATAAACTTCTATGAGTTCTTAAAGCTAGCATGGAAGTGCATGATTTTATCTGTGTGGGCTAAAAAAAATCCTTGACGAAAATTGAGCCAATGGCAAGTTACGAAAATGTAAGTGTTTTCTTCCTAGGCATAATACAAGGCATTATTGCTAGGATATGAGGTAACAACAAGGCCTGGAATATGTTAAGGTTTTCAAAAAAAGTACAAAGTGTTTAAGTGTTAAGCCTAAAAGGATTAAGAGACAAAAAAGCGATTGTGATTATGTTGAATTGTGTTTGGGAAACAAAGAGACATGGTTCTATAAAGGTAGTGGTGTTTAATTCAGGACAGAAATGTGTAGGAGGCTTAACTTACCATGTCTCGCGGCTCAACTTACCCCATACCCGAGGTAAGTTGTGCCAAGAGACCACTTTATGGACCAGCTATGTTTTAAAAACAGTCATTTTGGCATGAATTCTGATTATTTCTAGGGATATGCAACATCCTGAAACATATGTACATTTCTTTGTTTGAAAGAATATCATATTTCCCTTGACAGAAATGAACTCAGAAAATGGCTCAATTTACCCCACTCCCCCATACTCGAATAACATCACAGTATAGAAGCACCAGATCCTCCATTTTTTTAACCAATAGATCAAGTCTGTCAGTTACTATGACTATGTACATAGCCATTACCTTTGTTCTAGACATGCCCTTCCCACTGTCCTTGTCTGATTTGTTGTCAGCAGTACCAGAGCTGGTTGAGATGCTGTTGACCACCAGCTGCTGCTGCTCCATCTCAGCTAAGAAACAGTCAGATGTTTCACAGTTAGGTAGCCATTTAAAAATGAAAGTTAAATTCAATATCATCAAGAGTCATCACTATGTGGGAATAGGGCGGATGGTGAATCCTCTTAACAAGGAGAGAGATCAGATTTACATGGGCCTGTGGTGTAGTTAAGTGAGACAGAGTTGAGTTGTAATTGGGGGGGTCTACGTTCTGCGCGTTGCAACTCACCACTTCCTGCTGTCGCCAAGGCCACAACGGCTGGCGCAACCAGATGAACAGTCGCCAGGTGCTCTGCACAGGAAACAGACAGAATAATCAACATCGATTTTGTCTCAAACATCAGATAGCTCAATACCACCCTCCAGTGGCTTGAAAGAGTACCTCCTATCTTTACACTGACATTGTGGCTCATCATCTTGACTTCTATTTTGGTAGGTGCAGCTTCTGCATAAATGACTCTATTCAAATGATCCCTATTAGGGCATTTGATTGTGTAAGGGAGTAGAGCCCAGAGCAACAACTTTAAGTTGACGGAAGTTGACTTAAGTCTTTGTCAACTCCAAAACAGACAGACTTGACCGATTGCAGAAGAAGGAAACCACACCAAAGACAGATGGCTTTTCTCAGCCAATACCGTGAAAATAGCTTACCTTGCCGTGAACTCTTTGCCCGGACACTCTGAGTGAACAATTTACAGTGTTGTGTTAATGTACTAAAGTATAAACAACAACTGGAACATCTGAGTCATAGCATGAATCACAAGGAAGACAAAAAAAATGCTTAGTGATTTTTATATCTCTAAGGGGCATTTAGGAAAGATGCATTAATCTATGGCACAAAGGGGTGGTTGGCAGCATCCTGTTCCAGACCTAACCATTAAATACACATGACTGGTAGAGTAAGAGACTGTGAGTCGCTACTGTCAGGTAGTGTGACCAGAGCCATATATTTAGAGAGTTGGGCCGTTGAGGTTTCTGCATTACGATGCATTTACATGACTACAACATTCTATGGCAGCCATGTTGGCTCCCCATTAACATTCTATGGGGACTATTTAAATTCTCCTAAGTAACTGAATGTCTAGAATTAGAACAATATTCTAAATTCTAAAAAAATAAAAGGCCCAACTCTCTAAATATGGGTATATGAGACCACAGAAATGTAATTACAAGAACCATCCTCCATTGGAGTTGAATTATTTCTATTATTTCTATTTCTAGCTACAGCATGTCTGCTACCTTGCTCCGATTCATGATTCCATCCAGGAATCTTTTGGGTTGGGAGTTCCCCGACCACTCTGAGGATGTACCGATCCTCTGCTGTGTGGTTGTGGTCTGGCTGCTCAGACTCTGCAGGCAGGGGGTGCTGTTTTGATCAAATGCAACTGCCCAAACAGTAGAACGTCAGATTAGTACACAGTAGATTCATTACGTCGATTGAGACAGAGTTTACACACAGCCGTTTACACGTTTATGAATTCTGCCCGGAGTGTTAACATCGAGACCAGCAGTCACATGATGATTGTGAAGGTGGTGGTGATGAAGAGATGTTCTCACCATCCTGAAGGACCACCATGAAGGATTCTGGGGTTCTCTCAGGTAGAGGCGGAGTCAGTCTCTCTGATCATTCACAAGAAAGCAAACAAGTCAGTGAGGACCCCTCATTATAGGAAAAAGTTACATTGAAAGCATAAAATGGGTTTCAGTTTTGCTTACCTGGAGGTGAGAGAGTAGGGACCAGAGGGGGGGGAGGGGGAGGAGGAAGGTTTATAGATGTACAGGGAGCAGGAACCGAAGATACAACTAGGGGAGGCACTGTAACCGGGGGTGACACTGTAACCTGGGGTGATACTGTAATGGGAAAAGGCCAGAGACATAGATTAAAATCACATGGCGTTTTGTGACTATCCGTATAATATATATTTTTTTTAATCAATCAATAAAAAAAGACCTCTTTATTATTCTGAGAAAAAATACATCTTTGACAAATTTACCTGAGAGTGTTGTCATTTTAACTTTTAAGCTCCTGCTCCTCGTCCAAGATCTCTTCTCCACCAGAGCTGGTGTGTCCCCTAAATGGCCACACCATTCCGAGGATGTTCCAATCCTGCTGTCCTTTGGCCTGTCCTGGACCATCTTCTCTACAGGGACTGAGAGGGGAGGGAAGACAGGAGTGCTCCGACCGGCGTCGTTGGCCAACACAAAGGACTCTGGCGTTCTCTCTGGCAGTGGGGGGATAGGCGACAGGGGACTCCCTATGGGGGGAAATGAGGTTGAGAGGAAATGCATGTTTGAGTACTTATCAAGAAGAGTTTATAAAGAGTACTCACCATTCCTCCGCTCCCCATTCCTCCACTCCCCATTCCTCCGCTCACCATTCCTCCGCTCACCATTCCTCCGCTCACCATTCCTCCACTCACCATTCCTCCGCTCACCATTCCTCCACTCACCATTCCTCCACTCACCATTCCTCCGCTCACCATTCCTCCGCTCACCATTCCTCCGCTCACCATTCCCCCGCTCCCCATTCCTCCGCTCCCCATTCCTCCGCTCCCCATTCCTCCGCTCCCCATTCCTCCGCTCCCCATTCCTCCGCTCACCATTCCTCCACTCACCATTCCTCCGCTCACCATTCCTCCACTCACCATTCCTCCACTCACCATTCCTCCACTCACCATTCCTCCGCTCACCATTCCTCCGCTCACCATTCCTCCGCTCACCATTCCTCCGCTCACCATTCCTCCACTCACCATTCCTCCACTCACCATTCCTCCACTCACCATTCCTCCGCTCACCATTCCTCCGCTCACCATTCCCCCGCTCCCCATTCCTCCGCTCCCCATTCCTCCGCTCCCCATTCCTCCGCTCACCATTCCTCCGCTCACCATTCCTCCGCTCCCCATTCCTCCGCTCACCATTCCTCCGCTCACCATTCCTCCGCTCCCCATTCCTCCACTCACCATTCCTCCACTCCCCATTCCTCCACTCCCCATTCCTCCACTCACCATGCCTCCACTCACCATTCCTCCACTCACCATTCCTCCACTCACCATCCCCCCCCCTGAGGGCCTCCGCTTCAGCATTAGAAGGGAGGATGATTTCTAACATCTTAGGTTTAGAGATGTTATCCGAACGCTCTGCGGAGGCACAGGAAGATCTTTTTTTTAGCCCTCCAAATATTTCGTTGGAATATGTTAATCCCACATTTTAAACAGGAAGCGTGTCAAAATTCACCTGCACCAGCAGCCAGTACATATGATTCAGCAGTTCTCTCGGGTAATGGAGGTGGACTGTCTTCATCTGAAGAAACTGCACCCGGGGCAGCGTTGGTGGTGGTGAGGGCTGGCAGCTCCATCCGCTGGCTGTTAAGGGTCAGGCTGGGTCCGTTGAAACAGGGGTTCTCTGTCCACTGGCTCAGTGGAGCCTTCTCCTCATCAGACCCTTCGGGATCCTGAGCAGCCAGGGGTGAGTCAGGCCCAAAGTAGGGGTCCTCCATGGTGAGACAGAGGGAGTTGGAGAATAAGTCCACAGGAAGCACTGGTATTTCCAGTGGGGTGATCTCTCTATCCATCTCCACCTTCTCTTGCTCCATGGCTATATGAGAGAACTCCTGAGGCCTGAGTACCTGAGGGGTTATGATGGGGATACTGGGGCTGGGCTCTTGCCTCAGGTCCTGGCTGGTGGGCAGGTTAGCAGGCTGTGTGTGTAGGAAATAAGGTCTCTGGTAATTAGGCTGGGTCGGTAGCGGATATGGTGGTCTCTGATTGACGGCCATGTTATTGGGCTGTTTCTTGCGGGGTTGTGGTTTCTGGTTCACAGTCTGTGATTGTAGGGAGTATGGTCTCTTCTGTTCCCTCTGGCTGTCCCTAGCTCTCAGAGCATTGAGGATGGCTGAGGGGGAGGACTTAGCCGCGTCACACAGTGGGTCAACATGCACTTCTGGGGCAAAGAAGGCCACTGGTATGCCGTGATTGGATATCCCACCAGGCTCCTCGCTCTCTGTGTGCCTGGAACAAAATAGGAGTTATCCAGACATTTTATTGAAGTAAGGCCACTGGAGGCATTTCTCTATGCATGATAACCCTAATTGGCTATTGTGATATGCAGTGCATTCGGAAAGTATTCAGACCCCTTAACTTTTTCCACATTTTGTTACATTACAGCCTTATTCTAAAATGGATTGTTTATTTTCTTCCTCACAATACCCATAATGACAAATACCCAATACCCCTTCACCCCAGTCTGGGGTACTGAGCACTCTGGAGCAGGTTTTCATCAAGGATCTCTCTGTACTTTGCTCCGTTCATCTTTCCCTCGACCCTGACTAGTCTCCCAGTCCCTGCTCCTGAAAAACATCCCCACAGCATGATGCTGCCACCACCATGATTCACCGTAGGAATTGTGACAGGTTTCCTCCAGACGTGACGCTTGGCATTCAGGCCAAAGAATTCATTCTTGGTTTCACCAGACCAGAGAATATTGTTTCTCATGGTCTGAGAGTGCTTTAGGTGCCTTTTGGCAAACTCCAAGTGGGCTGTCATGTGCCTTTTACTGAGGAGTGGCTTCCGTCTGGCCACCAAGATAAAGGCCTGATTGGTGGAGTTCTGCAGAGATGGTTGTCCTTCTTGAAGGTTCTCCCATCTCCACAGAGGAACTTGTGGGGTTCTTGGTCACCTCCCTGACCAAGGCCCTTATCCCCCGATTGCTCATTTTTGGCCTTGTGGCCAGCTCAAGAAAGAGTCTTGGTGGTTCCAAACTTCTTCCATTTTAGAATGTTGGAAGCTACTGTGGTCTTGGGGACTGTAAATGCTGCTGCCTTGACACAATCCTGTCTCAAAGCTCTACGGAAAATTCCTTTGACTTCATGGCTTGGTTGTTGCACTGACATGCACTGTCAACTGTGGGACCTTATATAGACAGGTGTGTGCCTTTCAAAAATAATGTACAATCAATTGAATTCACTACAGGTGGAATCCAATCAAGTTGTAGAAACATCTCGAGGATGATCAATGGAAACAAAATGCACCTGAGCTCAATATTGAGTCTCATAGCAAAGGGTCTGAATACTTACAGTTGAAGTCAGAAGTTTACATACACCTTAGCCAAATACATTTAAACTCAGTTTTTCACAATTCCTGACATTTAATCCTAGTAAAAAAAAATCCCTGTCATATGGGTCAGTTAGGATCACCACTTTATTTTAAGAATGTAAAATGTCAGAATAATAGTAGAGAGAATGATTTATTTGAGCTTTTATTTCTTTCATCACATTCCCAGTGGGTCAGAAGTTTACATACACTCAATTAGTATTTTGTAACATTGCCTTTAAATTTTTTAACTTAGGTCAAACATTTCGGGTAGCCTTCCACAAGCTTCCCACAATAAGTTGGGTGAATTTTGGCCCATTCGTCTTGACAGAGCTGGTGTAACGGAGTCAGGTTTGTAGGCCTCCTTGCTCGCACATGCTTTTTCAGTTCTGCCCACACATTTTCTATAGGATTGAGGTCAGGGCTTTGTGATGGCCACTCCAATACCTTGACTGTGTTGTCCTTAAGCCACTTTGCCACAACTTTGGAAGTGTGCTTGGGGGTCATTGTCCATTTGGAAGATCCATTAGCGCCCAAGCTTTAACTTCCTGACTGATGTCTTGAGATGTTGCTTCAATACAACCACACAATTTCCTCCCTCATGATGCTGTCTATTTTGTGAAGTGCACCAGTCCCTCCTGCAGCAAATCACCACCACAACATGATGCTGCCACACCCATGCTTCACGGTTGGGATGGTGTTCTTCGGCTTGCAAGCCTCCCCCTTTTTCATCCAAACATAACGATGGTCATTATGGCCAAACAGTTCTATTTTTGTTTCATCAGACCAGAGGACATTTCTCCCAAAAGTACGATCTTTGTTCCCATGTGCAGTTGCAAACCGTAGTCTGGATTTTCTTTGGTGGTTTTGGAGCAGTGGCTTCTTCCTTGCTGAGAGGCCTTTCAGGTTATGTTGATATAGGACTCGTTTTACTGTGGATATATTTACTTTTGTACCTGTTTCCTCCAGCATCTTCACAAGGTCCTTTGCTGTTGTTCTTGGATTGATTTGCACTTGTCGCACTAAAGTACGTTCATCTCTAGGAGACAGAACGCGGCTCCTTCCTGAGCGGTATGACAGCTGCGTGGTACCATGGTGTTTATACTTACGTACTATTGTTTGTACAGATGAACGTGATACCTTCAGGAGTTTGGAAATTGTTCCCAAGGATGAACCAGAATTGTGGAGGTCTACAATTTGTTTTCTGAGGTCTTGGTTGATTTATTTAGATTTTCCCATGATGTCAAGCAAAGAGGCACTGAGTTTGAAGGTAGGCCTTGAAGTACATCCACAGGTACACCTCCAATTGACTCAAATTATGTCAATTAGCCTATCAGAAGCTTCTAAAGCTATGACATTTTCTGGAATTTTCCAAGCTGTTTAAAGGCACAGTCAACTTAGTGTATGTAAACTTTTGACCCACTGGAATTGTGATACAGTGAATTATAAGTGAAATAATCTGTCTGTAAACAATTGTTGGAAAAAATGACTTGTGTCATGCACAAAGTAGATGTCCTAACTGACTTGCTAAAACTATAGTTTGTTAACAAGAAATTTGTGGAGAGGCTGAAAAAAACTGTTTTAATGACTCCAACCTAAGTGGATGTAAACTGACGACTTCAACTGTATGTAAAGGTTTTTTTTTAATTTGCAAACTTTCTAACAACCTGTTGTTGCTTTGTCATTATGGGGTATTTTGTGTAGATTGATGAAGACATTTTTTATTTAATCCATTTTAGAATATTGCTGTGACTTAACAAAATGTGGAAAAAGTCAAGGGGTCTGAATATTTTCCGAATGCACTGTACATACAAAAGTATGTGGACACCCATTTCAAATGAGTGGATTTGACTATTTCAGCCACACCCGTTGCTGACAGGTGTATAAAATCGAGCATACAACCACGCAATCTCCATAGCATAACATTGGCACTCGAATGGCCTTACTGAAGAGCTCAGTGAATTTCAAAGTGTGACTGTCATAGGATGCCACCTTTCCAACAAGTCAGTTTAAAAATTTCTGTCCTGCTCGAGCTGTTCCGGTCAACTGTAAGTGCTGTTATTGTGAAATTGAAACATCGGAGAAACAACGGCTCAGCTGTGAAGTGTTAGGCCCCCGAAGCTCACAGAACGGGATCAGCGAGTGCTGAAGTGTGTAGCGTGTAAAAATGCTCTGTCCTCGGTTGCAACACTCACTACCAAGTTCCAAACTGCCTCTGGAAGCAAAGTTAGCACAATAACTGTTCGTCGGGAGCTTCATAAAATGGGTTTCCGAAGATCACCATGTGCAATGACAAGCATTGACAAGCATTGGCTGTGGTGTGAAGCTGGCCGCCATTGGGCTCATGAGCAGTGGAAACGCCATCTGGCGGATGCCAGGAGAATGCTACCTGTAAGGTTTGGAGGAGGAGGAAGTTCCAGTAAAGGGAAAACTTAACGTTATATCATACAATTACATGTAATTATTTGCTTTCATCTTTGTGGAAACAGTTTGAGGAAGGCCTTGTCCTGTTCCAGAATGACAATGCCCTTGTGCACAAAGCAAGGTCCATGCAGAAATGGTTTGTCGTGATCAGTGTGGAAGAACTTGACTGGCCTGCATAGAGCCCTGACCTCGACCTCATCAAACACCTTTGAGATTAATTGGAACGCTGACTGCGAGCCAGGCCTAATCGCCCAACATCAGTGCCCGATCTCACTAATGATCTTGTGGCTGAATGGAAGCAAGTCCCTGCAGCAATGTTCCAACATCTAGTGGAAAGCCTTCCCAGAAGAGTGTTATAGGAGCAAGGGGGAGGACCAACTCCATATTAATGCCCAAGATTTTGGAATGAGTTGTTCGTCGAGCAAGTGAGCACATACTTTTGGTCATGTAGTGTATTTTGCTAGAGAGATATGCTTCAAGGTTTACATTAATGCACCATGAAAAAAACTTGAATTGTCAGATCTATGGTTGATGGGGGAAAAGTCTTTACTGTGCGGTACCTGTGTTCTGCCTGTGGTTCCATTTTAGGCTGGGGATCAGGTTCTGGTTCCTGTCCAGCTTCAGACTCCTCACTGAGGTCAGAGAGCTCACTGTCACTGGCTGTAGGGGGTGAGGGGGCTGCTGGCACCTAAACAGTTCAACAGAATTGCACGCTTAATCTGAGAAAGTATTTACATAAAACACAGATCACTGGTCATAGTCCGTGTCTGTTTTGCTGTGTTCCTCTGCCTGTGGTTTAACTGTTGCTACCACAGCCAGCCTGGTTCCCCTAGCAAGAGTCATTGTGCACAGAATCTCGGATCTACAAATCACCTTTCATCCCAAATAACAACTCATTAGGTGAACAAAATCAGTGATTCTGCACCTCGCCTTGCTCAAACTGATCCCCTCAAACACGCTGTCTGTCTCACCTCCTCTGAACAGGAAGGGGGGACTGGTGCCATGGACTGCAGGTACTTCTCAAACAGGAACTTGATGGTTCTGTATAGTAGCTCGTACTGTTCCTGTAGTTAAACACAAAACCAGTTCTGTTAGTGTTCAATCGATCCCTTATCAGTTGCCACGGCAAGATATTATTGTGAAGCATGCCAACAAAATAGTCATTAGAGATTGCACGTGGGGAGATGCTACCAACGTTAGAGATTGCACTAAATAGGTGGCTCTACTTGTTACAGATTAAGGCTTCGAGTGGGTTGGCATCAGATAATGTTGAGCTACAGCCTTGCGATAATTGCTCAGATAGAGGCATGTCACACTGTTTGTATGTGCTGTATGTGATTACGCTAAAATGGCACTATGAAGTGAAAACACACACTTGGTCTAAAAGAAGCCTGTCACAACGGATGTGTTTATACGTAAAAACCCTACGAAGAACTCCAAGCGAGAACACTACCTTGGTCTGAACCACAGAAGGCCTCTGTGTTCTCATGTCTTTGACCAGGTCATAGATGTTGAATTCTTCTGTGAGCAGCTGGAAATGAACACAAAAGGCGTTGGTAACAATCGGTAAGGTGACACAAACAGATACAGAAATGGTATCTTTCAGTACAGCACGACATCGACACAGTAGTCTTTGGTCCTCTGCTCACACTCTGGTTCGGAGGAGATGTTACTGTATAGGGTAGGGCAGGTACCATTATCTCACCTGTGTTTTCACCAGGTTCCAGGTGTAGTCGATGGCACACAGTGCTCCAGTTCTTCCACAGCCAGCACTGCGGGGACAAACAGGAAGAAAACAAGGTTAACGTAAAACACAGTACATTAATTAAGAACCACAAACAAGTACACTATACATTCGTTGTTGACAGTACAAACTCGCGTGATGAAAAGCCTTGCTGAGCTATTAATGTGCAACAGCACTTTAGCACCCCAGCCTGCAAACTGCAGTGTATGTGAGTGTACACAGTGTGAGCAGTCACTGCACTGCAGGCTGCTATTAACGCCCTGGCTATCAACTCTGTCAGCTCTGATCTGGCACATACATTCTGCTGCCTGTCCCTGCAGGCCTGGTCCTTCCTGCTCCTGGCCCACACAGCCTAACTGACAGATAGACCGTCAGACTCTACTCAACAGCCCAGGCACAGTTGAAGTTGTCAGTTTACATACACTTAGGTTGGAGTCATTAAAACTTGTTTTTCAACCACTCCACAAATTTCCTGTTAACAAACTATAGTTTTAGCAAGTCGGTTAGGGCATCTACTTTGTTCATGACACAAGTCATTTTTCCAAAAATTGTTTACAGACAGAATAGTTCACATAATTCACTGTATCACAATTCCAGTCGGTCAGAAGTTTACATACACTAAGTTGACTGTGCCTTTAAACAGCTTGGAAAATTCCAGAAAATGTTGTCATGGCTTTAGAAGCTTCTGATAGGCTAATTGACATAATTTGAGTCAATTGGAGGTGTACTTGTGGATGTACTTCAAGGCCTACCTTCAAACTCAGTGCCTCTTTGCTTGACATCATGGGAAAATCAAAATAAAGACCTCAGAAAACAAATTGTAGACCTCCACATGTCTGGTTCATCCTTGGGAACAATTTCCAAACGCCTGAAAGTACCACGTTCATCTGTACAAACAATAGTACGCAAGTATTAACACCATGGGACCATGCAGCTGTCATACCGCTCAGGAAGGAGACACGTTCTGTCTCCTAGAGATGAACGTACTTTGATGCGAAAAGTGCAAATCAATCCCAGAACAACAGCAAATGACCTTGTGAAGATGCTGGAGGAAACAGGTACAAAAGTATCTATATTCACAGTAAAACGAGTCCTATATCGACATAACCTGAAAGGCCGCTCAGCAAAGAAGAAGCCACTGCTCCAAAACTGCCATAAAAAAAGCCAGACTACGGTTTGCAACTGCACAATGGGGACAAAGATCGTACTTTGAGAAATGTCCTCTGGTCTGATGAAACAAAAATAGAATTGTTGGCCATAATGACCATTGTTATTTTTGGATGAAAAAGGGGGAGGCTTGCAAGCCAAAGAACATCATCCCGACCGTGAAGCACAGGGGTGGCAAAATCATGTCAGCATCATGTTGTGGGGGTGCTTTGCTGCAGGAGGGACTGGTGCACTTCACAAAATAGATGGCATCATGAGGGAGGAAATTGTGTGGTTGTATTGAAGCAACATCTCAAGACATCAGTCAGGAAGTTAAAGTCTGGTTGCAAATGGGTCTTACAAATGGACAATGACCCCAAGCATACTTCCAAAGTTGTGGCAAAATGGCTTAAGGACAACAAAGTCAAGGAGTGACCATCACAAAGCCCTGACCTCAATCCTATAGAAAATTTGTGGGCAGAACTGAAAAACCTGACTCAGTTACACCAGCTCTATCAGGAGGAATGGGCCAAAATTCACCCAACTTATTGTGGGAAGCTTGTGGATGGCTACCCGGAATGTTTGACCCAAGTTAAACAATTTAAAGGCAATGCTACCAAAAACTAATTGAATGTACTTAAACTTCTGACCCTCTGGGAATGTGATGAAAGAAATAAAAGCTGAAATAAATCATTCTCGTTACTATTATTCTGACATTTCACGTTCTTAAAATAAAGTGGTGATCCTAACTGACCTAAGACAGAGAATTTTTACTAGGATTAAATGTCAGGAATTGTGGAAAAACTGAGTTTACATGTACTTGGCTGAGGTGTATGTAAACTTCCGACTTCAACTGTAGGTGATATGAGGGCAGCCCAGTCTCCCGTGGAGACTGAACTGTTCCAAGGAAAACGTGTGTAAGCAGATCTGTCATTTCATACGGTAACACTTTCCTATCCTCAATCCTGCCTGTGAGTTAACTGACTGAGTAGAGAGGAGAGCGTGGGTCTTATGGCACGGGCATGCCTGATGCCTATGACTGAACATTCCGTTCCTGGTGGTTCATCTATCTGTGATGCCTCCTGTAAACCACGCCTGGATGTCAGCCTGGTACACAGTCACTTCTATACACTGACTACTGAAGTGTAATGCCATCTGACTGGGGTAAATCCTCTCTCGCAATTGGCCCTAATACGGGTTGCTAAAGAGGGTCTATCATAGTCTTATTATAGAGAACAGAGAGAGGGGATAACATGTCTTGTGGAAAACTCTTTGATGCATTTGAGGATTTATCTGTTGAGTCTCCTTTCTGGAGTGTCATGCAACACTTGACTCAAGCCTATGACAAACACGTTGTGCAACTTTCAAAGAGGAGGCCTGTCACCACCGATGGAATTTCCGTGTGTCACTGTGGTCATAGTATGGAAAAAAAGCACTGTTCTCTCTCTCTCTCTCTCGTGTCTTACTCACAAAAGTCAGTCAGAGTTATTAAAGGAGGACAGGGTTGAGAAACACATCACCAGCACTAGGCCCTCAGATAAGCAATGGACTTACAATCGATTACCTTTTCACTGGCTTAGCATGCAGTGCTAAGTACTTTTGAGTTCATGTGTTAGCTGTAACCATGGCCAGAGACAGTCAGAGAAAAGGAAAAGATATACGAGTGTTTGTTGTAAAACCCACTGTCGCCTGATGGCCATCCGCCCACAAACACTTCCTGTCTGTGTGTCTAAGAGAAGAGGGAGGTGCCTGAGCATAAAGGGGTTTACAACAGGAGGCCCACAAGAATGTGTTCCACCTACGGAACAATTACCATTTCATGAGAAAGGACCCCACAGCATCATAGATAGAGATATATGACTGCCGAGCATTAGATGCAAAAGGAACTTAACTTTCCGTGCTTTGCGATGGTTTATTGACTCTCCATATCAGACAATGATTCATACACACAGTACACAGTTAACTTAAAGTAGGGGGTTGGAGAGCTGACCTGCAGTGGATACAGATGGGTACATCCTCATGGGCCTGGTAAGCTCTCATCTCCTGCAGGAGCTCCAGGATGGGAGGGATGGTGTCTGGGACCCCGTGGTCCGGCCAGTTGATATAGTGCAGCTGTCTCAGGGTACGACTCCACTAAGGGACAAACAACAAAGTTCAATGTTAACACAGACAGGGAGACACACCAGGAGACCTGTGTACTCACACGGGGCTTCCTGTTTACCCCTACCTCATGTGATGTTAGTTTTGAGGGGATTTATTGCTGACATGCTCGGCACCAAAGTATACTACATTTCCACCCACAAAATATTCCATCACAACTTTGCGTTTTTAAGCATTTATGTCCTCAGATTCTATCCATGATAGTTTCTAATTAGAGCTGCATTTCAGTTTATAGTAAGGGTATAAACAGTACTTACATTGCGGTAGGTCACTCTTAGGTTCCTGCTCACATAGTCTCCTTTACTCTCCTCTGAGTCCTGTACACAAACACACAGAGTTGGTAGTTTAACATTATTTTCACACAGAAAACCTGCAGAGGCTAGTCTTTTTAACCTGAGAATGACATTAGTATACTACATTTACTTGACACAAGTGATTATCAATGTTTAGGCATATTTCAGGCATGTTTGAGGAGAAGCCCCGTAATTAGAATCCCATAGCAAAAAATACTAAGCATATCAACATATTATTTAAGGGCCTGTATCTGGATTTTCAAAGGTTGCATTCATCTAACATTCATGACAACTGATCACTGCAGTGAAGATACCCTAGTTATGGTTAAGAGGCCATTTGACCAACCAAATCAGGAAGTGGTCAGAGAGTGAGAAAGAGAGAGGAAGTAGCCGACTACTCACACAGTAAATAGTAAACGGGTCACACACAAAAGGTTCCTCTTGTTTCTTTGGCCAGTAGCGCTCACACTTTTTCTACAAAAGAAACAGTCTTCAATGCGCATAAAGCCACAACACCGACCATTTTAATAACACAGTATTTGACTATGAAATGCAGTGTAAGCAGTGGTGTAAAGTACTTAAGTAGTACTTTAAAGTATTTTTACTTAAGTAGTTTTTTGGTGTATCTGTACTTTACTATTTATATTTTTGACAACTTTTACTTCACTACATTCCTAAAGAAAATAATGTACTTTTTTTACCCCATACAGTTTCCCTGACACCCAAATGTACTCATTACATTTTGAACGCTTAGCAGGACAGAAAATTGTTAAATTCACACACTTATCAAGACAACATCCCTGGTCATCCTACTGCCTCTGATCTGGTTCACTCACTAAACACAAATGCTTAGTTTGTAAATTATGTCTGAGTATTGGAGTGTGCCCCAGGCTATCCGTAAATTAAAAAAAACAAGAAAATAGTCTCGTTTTATTATTCATACTTTTGATACTTAAGTATATTAAAACCAAATACTGTTAGACTTTTACGCCAGTAGAATTTTACTGGGTGACTTTCACTTTTACTTTAGTCATTTTCTATTAAGGTATCTTTTACTCAAGTATGACAATTGGGTACTTTTTCCACCACTGAGTGTAATAATAGAGAAGTGTATAGTGTACATGAGCATAGAGAGTGACTTACCCTGCCCATCTCAAACTCTCTGCAAACCATCACTATGACCTGTTAGAAGACAAGATCACCATCAGTCCATCAGTACACCAACCCCACCAGAGAAAGAGAGACAGGGGGAGAGAGAGTGAGAGACACACAGAGACAGAGTTGTACCTCTGTGTCGTACTCCCAGAGCATCCTCCAGAAGTCCAGCACGGTGTGGGGAAGAGGTCCCTGGGTGGCAATGTAGGCCCTGGCCCCTGACACTCCCTGCGGGGTACGCAGAGCACAGTGTCACACACTTGTCCACCTGGGACTCTGCTGCAAATACTCTTCTATTGTACAGTCTAGTATACCAGGACAAAGTCCCATCACCCTACCTTGATGAAGCTGGCATTGATATAGTCATTATCGTTCTTGGAGGTGGTGAGGGACAGTTTCACTCTGCTGTGGTCAACTGAAGGGAAATGAGGACACTATTGTAGTGAGATGTTATAGTGAGGACTGCATAAATATACCACTTCAAACCACTGCATTAGACTGTCACGGTCAAAGCTGACTTACAGGGAACAATGTCCTTGTATCGGTTCTTCTTCACGTTCTCCTGCTTATCTGCTATCTTTGTGGGGTAGGTTTTGTCAGTGCGGTACTTGGTGGACTGGCGTTTGAGCCTCTGCAATAGAGGGAAGTGAGGCACATATTAGAGAACCCAACACGTATGTTTGCATGTGAAGGAGGGAAGGGTTTATCTCAGTCTGGCTAATGCTTTGATCTATGTGGCTAAATGTGAGGGTGTCTAATTACCTTGTTCCTCTGGGGAACTGGAAGCAAGTAGCCATAGACAATGAGGTTGCCGTTGTCACTGTTCCCATGTCTGAGTCTCGTACCTGCCCACCATGGTTTGCATTTACAGTTCTCTTCAGTGTTCATTGAGAGGAGAGACGGTTGAACTGCAATAAGTTGTCACTCCTCCCCAGAGCTAAATTCAGTGTTATAGTCACACCCTGTACACTCTGTGGGTAACACTGTGACACCACTACTACTGCCAAAGCTTTTTATCAGCTCTGGCATGGCTCAAACGTACAGACATTACCTTACTGGAAACAGCCCTAAACACAGACTAAGAGAGAACTTCCAGTCATCAGTGACTCCATTCCAATTAGTAGTGAATGAGTGACACTCCAAATAAAGCCCCAGAGTGCCCCTTCCTGGTCCTCTGTATCTCAAACACACTGGTCTTTTTGTTCAGGCCCAGTTCTCACAGACGGCCCGAACACAAGGCTGATGCAGAACAGGCCTGGAGCAGACATCTGCACCCTGCAGACCATAGAGCTCTTTTTGTTCCACAAGGAAGTGATGTGAGCTCTGTTCCCCCGGGTGGTCAGGGCGGCAGGGGCATGACACAAGCAGGGCGGCGTGCGGAGAGAGAGAGGCGAGGAGAGTAGGCCCAACACCCTCAGTCACAGAGGTGTCACTCCTCACCATGGCGATGGTCCACGGGTGATGCCATCCACGGGAACAGGACCATGGGGTGGCCCGAGGCGGCGTTGGTCAGACTTTATCTGGACAGTCCAGATTTTCCATCTGTAGATGCACTGCAGTTTGTCATACTGTCAACAAACTATCTGTTGATAGGAAACTGCTTGCGAAGATTACGGTTAGGTTTAGAATAAGGGTGAGGGTTCGGGGTAGAGCTAGGGTTAGTAGTTAGTTGAAATGTTACTAATAGCGGGTCGAGCGTCCACAGATGGACTATCCAAACAGTGTTACCGCAGAGTTTTAGTTGAAGTCCACCGGTGATTGATGTCACCTTGTATACGCTGCTTCACTTGGCCCTATTAAAAGGCTTCTGTCATATCGTCAGTCACTGTGTGTCTGTGTCAAATCCAATTTGATTTGTCACATACACACTGTTAGCAGATGTTAATGCGAGTGTAGCAAAATGCTTGTGCTTCTAGTTCCGACAATGCAGTAATAACCAACAACCAACTACTGTCTTATACACCCAAGTGTAGGGGGGATAAAGAATATGTACATAAAGATATATGAATGAGTGATGGAACAGAGCGGCATAGGCAAGATACAGTAGATGGTATCGAGTACAGTATATACATATGAGATGAGTATGTAAACAAAGTGGCATAGTTAAAGTGGCTAGTGATACACGTATTACATAAAGATGCAGTAGATGATATAGAGTACAGTATATACGTATACATATGAGATGAATAATGTAGGGTATGTAAACATTATATTAGGTAGCATTGTTTAAAGTGGCTAGTGATATATTTTACATCATTTCTCATCAATTCCCATTATTAAAGTGGCTGGAGTTGAGTCAGTGTGTTGGCAGCAGCCACTCAATGTTAGTGGTGGCTGTTTAACAGTCTGATGGCCTTGAGATAGAAGCAGTTTTTCAGTCTCTCGGTCCCAGCTTTGATGCACTGAGGCGCTGCTGCGCCTTCTTCACGATGCTGTCTGTGTGGGTGGACCAATTCAGTTTGTCTGTGATGTGTATGCCGAGGAACTTAAAACTTACTACCCTCTCCACTACTGTTCCATTGATGTGGATAGGGGGGTGTTCCCTCTGCTGTTTCCTGAAATCCACAATCATCTCCTTAGTTTTGTTGACGTTGAGTGTGAGGTTATTTTCCTGACACCACACTCCGAGGGCCCTCACCTCCTCCCTGTAGGCCGTCTCGTCGTTGTTGGTAATCAAGCCTACCACTGTTGTGTCATCCGCAAACTTGATGATTGAGTTGGAGGCGTGCGTAGCCACGCAGTCGTGGGTGAACAGGGAGTACAGGAGAGGGCTCAGAACGCACCCTTGTGGGGCCCAGTGTTGAGGATCAGCGGGGTGGAGATGTTGTTGCCTACCCTCACCACCTGGGGGCGGCCCGTCAGGAAGTCCAGTACCCAGTTGCACAGGGCGGGGTCGAGACCCAGGGTCTCGAGCTTGATGACGAGCTTGGAGGGTACTATGGTGTTAAATGCCGAGCTGTAGTCGATGAACAGCATTCTCACATAGGTATTCCTCTTGTCCAGATGGGTTAGGGCAGTGTGCAGTGTGGTTGAGATTGCATCGTCTGTGGACCTATTTGGGCGGTAAGCAAATTGGAGTGGGTCTAGGGTGTCAGGTAGGGTGGAGGTGATATGGTCCTTGACTAGTCTCTCAAAGCACTTCATGATGACGGAAGTGAGTGCTACGGGGCGGTAGTCGTTTAGCTCAGTTACCTTAGCTTTCTTGGGAACAGGAACAATGGTGGCCCTCTTGAAGCATGAGGGAACAGCAGACTGGGATAGGGATTGATTGAATATGTCCGTAAACACACCAGCCAACTGGTCTGCGCATGCTCTGAGGGCGCGGCTGGGGATGCCGTCTGGGCCTGCAGCCTTGCGAGGGTTAACACGTTTAAATGTTTTACTCACCTCGGCTGCAGTGAAGGAGAGGCCGCATGTTTTGGTTGCAGGCCGTGTCAGTGGCACTGTATTGTCCTCAAAGCGGGCAAAAAATGTATTTAGTCTGCCTGGGAGCAAGACATCCTGGTCCGTGACGGGGCTGGTTTTCTTTTTGTAATCCGTGATTGACTGTAGACCCTGCCACATACCTCGTGTCTGAGCCGTTGAATTGAGATTCTACTTTGTCTCTATACTGACGCTTAGCTTGTTTGATTGCCTTGGAGGGAATAGCTACACTCTTTGTATTCATATTGTCAGTCACTGTGTGTGTGTGTCTGTGTGTGCGTGTGTTTGCGTATATGTGTATTTGTCTGCGTGTGTGTTTAAGCGCGCGTGTGTGTGTGCAGGGTGGTTGGTGGTGGGGGGCTCGTTCTACATCAATAACATTGCATTTGCCTGTAGATCTCCTTCCTTGTATGGGGGCCTTTAGAAACAGGCAGCAGTGCAGAAAGAGGAAGCTAATAAGCAGTCGTTGGGGATTGACTGACAACCCATACAGAAATAGCACAACATACAGTAAATAGTATGTCTCTCCTCTGAGCATGACATTCTTTTGTACAATTCTTCTTGAGACATTGACAGAGTTCTGTCCAGTGGAATGAAACAGTTTGGCTTCTCACAACAGCACTCTATGTCCGCCCACACTCACATCCAAACAAATACACAGTGCTCTCTAAGCTTAGACATCACAGCAGAGGTAAAGACCGCACCACTCCAACGCCAACAGAGTTAATCCACTTGTTGATAAAGTGAGACAGCTCTGAACCCGTCCCGTGTCTGAGAGAGGAGCCCCCCTGTAACAGAGTGATCAAATAAAGAGAATAACTCACCAAGAACTCCCCGGTGAAGCCACTCTCCGCCTCCTCCACCTCAGCCTCCTTGCTCTCCACTTGAGCCAGGAAGCCCCTCAGTATCCAGGCTTGCTGCTCCATGGCTGGCCTGTTGGGGCTTGGCATGTGCTGCTGCTGCTGCCTGGCATGTCAGGACACACAGGGCCACGGGGCCATGAAGGGGGGGCCAGCTGTCTGGGACCTGGGGGTGTCTCTGCTCCAAGCGGCCTGGGGTACTACCCTACAGTGGTTAGTATCACACTGAGGATGAAGAACTATGCTAAAAGGCACAAGGCACTTCTGTCAGAGCTGTCTTCAGTTTCGAGGAAACAGCAGCAGCGAGTTAACAGGCTCTGTGGTCAGATTAAAAATATCACCGCGCCCCCTAGTCTCTCTCTCACTGGGTCCTAGAGCGAGCCCTGTTCAGGAAGCACCTCAGCACGGTGTGTGTGAGGGAAAGAGAGAGAGGCAGACATAGACACAGAGAGATAGAAACGAAGATAGACATAGATGTACTGACACATGTACGCACACACATACACACATGCTTGAACAGCTGTTCCAGCCCAGCCCTAGAGTGTACTGGAGGCGGTCCAGCCTGTTGAACCACATTCAGAACACACAGTTAAGAGTAGAGAGGGAGTGCCAGGAGGTAGGGGCGGGGCGGGGCGGGGTGGAGGTCGGCTCAGATCATGTATGACGGTTAACTCCCTCCCTCTTTCTCTCTGGCATTCCCCTTCACAGTCCAGCTGGTCCACTGACCTTCAGTCACTGAGCACAGGGACAGCGCATCACCATTTAGGATTCAGAACTCCTGAAAGAGAACTCAATCCATGTTAATCCCATACAATACCATTGAACTATCAGGCAGAATTGTAGAGATGATATGGGGCAAGGATAAAGCTGTCTAAACAGTTCCGATTGGGACTACTGTAAGAGAGAGAGAGAGAAAGAGCTGTCAAAGTTCCAGAACCAGTTGTACTCATACTGGCAGTATCTTGTCTTCTATTAAAAAAATATATACCTTAGTACAATGACTTACTTGGTACATTCACTTTCTCTCCTCTGAGATAGCTTGTCTTAACAGTTGTTAAAACATCTGCATCATGCCTATTCTATTTTGGTGCTTGGGTGTAACCTATCACAGTAGGCTGTGAGAGGAGGCTGGCTCCTAATAATGGCTGGGATGGAGTAAATGGAATGGTATCCAACCCATGGAAACCCCTTGTTTGGCGTTTTTGATACCATTACATGTATTCCGTTCTAGCAATTAAAATGAGCCCGTCCTCCGCAATTAAGGTACCACATACCGCCTGTGATCTCTATGTGTGTTGCCACCAGATAGAGAGACAACTGTCAGAAGAAGCTTAACTGCACAGCTGACACAGGTCATGTCTACTGTCATGACTACACTACAGCATACCAAACATTAGGAACCCGATCGAACATCTCTGGAGAGACCTGAAAATAGCTGTGCAGCGACACTCCCCATCCAACCTGACAGAGCTTGAGAGGATCTGCAGAGAAGAATGGGAGAAACTCCCCAAATACAGGTGTGCCAAGCTTGTAGTGTCATACCCAAGAAGACTTGAAGCTGTAATCGCAGCCAAAGGTGCGTCAACAAAGTACTGAGTAAAGGGTCTGAAAACGTATGTAAAAGTGATATTTCCATTTAATAAAAATAAAAAATGTTTTAGAATAAGTCTCTAACGTAACAAAATGGCGAGAAAGTTAAGGGGTCTGAATACTTTTAGCAAGCACAGGAAAAGAACTTTGAAAGTTTCTTCAAGTGCTTTTGCAAAAACTATCAAGCGCTATGATGAAACTGGTTCTCATGGGGACCGGAAGACCCAGAGTTACCTCTGTTGCAGAGGATAAGTTCATTAGAGTTACCAGCCCAAAAAATTGCAGCCGAGGTAAATGGTTCTCAGAGTTCAAGTAACAGACACACATCAACATCAACTATTCAGAGGAGACTGCGTGAATCAGGCCTTCATGGTCGAATTACTGCAAGAAACCACTACTAAAGGACACCAATAAGAAGAAGAGACTTGCTTGGGCCAAGAAAAAGTAGCAATGGACATTAGACTGGTTGAAATCTGTCCTTTGGTCTGATGAGTCCAAATTTGAGATTTTTGGTTCCAACAGTCTTGTCTATGTGAGACGCAAAGTAGGTGAACGGATGATCTCCGCATTTGTAGTTCCCGCCGTGAAGCACGGAGGAGGTGGTGTGATGGTGTGGGGTTGCTTTGCTGATGCCACTGTCTGTGATTTATTTACAATTCAAGTCACACTTAACCAGTATGACTACCACAGCATTCTGCAGCGATACACCATCCTATCTGACTTGCGCTTAGTGGGAATATAATTAGTTGTTTTAACAGGACAATGACCCAACACACCTCCAGGCTGTGTAAGGGCTATTTGACCAAGAAGGAGAGTGATGGAGTGCTGCATCAGATCACCGTGCCTCCACAATCACCCGACCTCAACCCAATTGAGCTGGTTTGGGATGAGTAGGACCGCAGAGGGAAGGAAAAGCAGCCAACAAGTGCTCAGCATTTGTGGGAACTCCTTCAAGACTGTTGGAAAAGCATTCCAGGTGAAGCTGGTTGAGAGAATGCCAAGAGTTTGCAAGGCTCTCATCAGGCAAAGGGTGGTCACTTTGAAGAATCTCAAATATAAAATATTTAGATTGTTTAACACTTCTTTGGTAACTACATTATTCCATATGTGTTATTTCATAATGTTGACATCTTCACTATTCTTCTACAATGTAGAAAATAGTAAAAAAATAAAGAAAAACCCTTGAATGAGTTGGTGGCAGCTTCAATAAATAGTCCCCGCAAAACATCAGTCTCAATGTCAATAGTGAAGAGGTGACTCCAGGATGCTGGCCTTCTGGGCAGAGTTGCAAAGAAAAGGCCATATCTCAGACTGGCCAATAAAAGATTAAGTTGGGCAAAAGAACACAGACCCTGGACAGAGGAATTCTGCCTAGAAGGCCAGCATCCCGGAGTCGCCTCTTCACTGTTGACGTTGAGGCTGGTGTTTTGCAGGGACAATTTATTGAAGCTGCCAGTTAAGGACTTGTGAGACATCTGTTTCTCAATCTAGACACTAATGTACTTGTCCTCTTGCTCGGCACCGGGGCCTCCCACTCTTCTTTCTATTCTGGTTAGAGCCAGTTTGCGCTGTTCTATGAAGGGAGTAGTACACAGAGTTGTACGAGATCTTCAGTTTCTTGGTAATTTCTCGCATGGAATAGCCTTCATTTCTCAGAACAAGAATAGACTGATGAGTTTCAGAAGAAAGCCTTTGTTTCTGGCCATTTTGAGCCTGTAACCGAACCCACAAATGCTGATGCTCCAGATACTCAACTAAAGAAGGCCAGTTTTATTGCTTCTTTAATCAGTGCAAGTGTTCAGCTGTGCTAACATAATTTCAAAAGGGTTTTCTACTGACAAATTAGCCTTTTATAATTATGAACTTGGATTAGCTAACACAACGTGCCATTGGAACACAGGAGTGATGGTTGCTAATAATGTGCCTCTGTACGCCTATGTAGATATTCCATTAAAAATCAGCCGTTTCCAGCTACAGTAGCCATTTGCAACATTAACAATGTCTACACTGTATTTCTGATCAATTTGATGTTATTTTAATGGACAAAAAAATGTCCGTTTCCTAATAATTGCTCCCACAGTTGATTTCTTCAAACCAAGCTGCTTACCTATTGCAGATTCAGTCTTCCCAGCCTGGTGCAGGTCTACAATTTTGTTTCTGGTGTCCTTTGACAGCTCTTTGGTCTTGGCCATAGTGGAGTTTGGAGTGTGACTGTTTGAGGTTGTGAACAGATGTCTTTTATACTGATAACAAGTTCAAACAGGTGCCATTAATACAGGTAACGAGTGGAGGACAGAGGAGCCTCTTAAAGAAGAAGTTACAGGTCTGTGAGAGCAAGAAATCTTGCTTGTTTGTAGGTGACCAAATACTTATTTTCCACCATAATTTGCAAATAAATTCATTACAAATCCTACAATGTGATCTTCTGGAATTTTTTTTCAAATTTTTTCTGTCATAGTTGAAGTGTACCTATGATGAAAATTACAGGCCTCTCTCATCTTTTTAAGTGGGAGAACTTGCACAATTGGTGGCTGACTAAATACTTTTTTGCCCCACTGTATTTCTGCAGTGTCAAGTGGAAACATACCCAACCCTGTTGCATTCTCATCTGCTGAATTCCACTTGCACACTATAAACAAAATGATGAATGCAATACCCTGCGCATCAAAACACCCACATACAATCAGTACAAGACAAAAAAATGTTGGTCGGTCCCACGTTCTTAGCACGCAATTACGACATCAAGTTTGTGACTCTACAAATGTATTGGATGCATTTGCTCTTTGTTTTGGTTTCAGATTATTTTGTGGCCAATAGAAATTAATAGTAAATAATGTATTGTGGCATTTTGGAGTCGATAAGAGTAGATTGTATTTCTGAACATTTCTACATGAATGTGGATGCAACCATGATTACAGATAACCCTGAATGAATCGTGAATAATGATGAGTGAGAAAGCTACAGTAGCACAAATAACATATCCCCAAGACATGCTAACCTCTCACCCTTACTGTGACAGTGGAGGTTGAGGGGGGGGGCATCTGTAACTCCCCTTTTTCTCCTGTAGTACATGATCAGCTCCTTGGTCTTACTGATGTTGAAGGAGAAGTTGTTGTCCTGGCACCACACTGCTAAGTCTCTGACCTCCTCTCTGTAATTGTAATGATACATGGGACGTACAGTATATAGCGCTTTTCAAGGACTCAAAGTCGCTTTACGATTGTAGAAATTAAAAGAAAAACAAAAAGAGGATTTTAAAGAAAACATCAGACCAAACAAAAACATGAATAAACAGAGGGGTCAAAGGGAAAGAATGTGATGGATCAGGGAAGGTAGGGCTGGGATTTAGATATGAACCCGGTTTAAGGTAAGGGGCGGGATTGAGGTTCGGATATAAACCCAGTTCAGGGTAAGGGGAAGGATAAAAGTGTTGGTTAGTTGCTGCTCAGCATGGTGAAGAGAGGAGTGGTGAAGGGGGAGGGGGCGGGTAGTCCACCTGGGGCAGGCCTGTCGGGAAGTCCAGGATCCAATTGCAGAGGCAGGTGTTCAGTCCCAGGATCCTCAGTTTGTTGATGAGGTTGGAAGGGACTATGGTGTTGAACGGTGAGCTATAGTCTGTGAACAGCATTCTTACATACAGTTTACATACACCTGAGCCAAATACATTTAAACTCGGTTTTTCACAATTCCTGACATTTATTCCTAGTAAAAATACCCTGTTTTAGGGCAGTTAGGATCACCGCTTTCTTTTAAGAATGTGAAATGTCTGAATAATATTAACGAGAATGATTTCACTTTTTATTTCTTTCATCACATTCAGATGTGTATATACACTCAATTAGTACTTTGTAGCATTGCCTTTAAATTGTTTAACTTAGGTCAAACATTTCGGTTAGCCTTCCACAAGCTTCCCACAATAAGTTGGGTGGATTTTGGCCCATTCCTCCTGACAGAGCTGGTGTAACTGAGTCAGGTTTGTAGGCCTCCTTGCTCGCACACACTTTTTCAGTCCTGCCCACAAATGTTCTATAGGATTGAGGTCAGGGCATTGTGATGGCCACTCCAATACCTTGACTTTGTTGTCCATACTTTGGAAGTATGCTTGTGGTCATTGTCCATTTGGAAGACCCAAGACCCATCTTGAGATGTTGCTTCAATATATCCACATAATTGTCCTCTTCGTGATGCCATATATTTTGTGAAGTACACCAGTCCCTCCTGCAGCAAAGCACCCCCACAACATGATGCTGCCACCCCCGTGCTTCACGGTTGGGATGATGTTCTTCGGTGCAAGCCTCCCCCTTTTTCCTCCAAACTCAACGATGGTCATTATGGTCAAACAGTTCTATTTTTGTTTCATCAGACCAGAGGACATTTCTCCCAAAAGTATGATCTTTGTCCCCATGTGCAGTTGCAAACCATAGTCTGTTTTTTTATGGTGGTTTTGGAGCCGTGGCTTCTTCCTTGCTGAGCGGCCTTTCAGGTTATGTCGATATAGGACACGTTTTACTGTGGATATAGATACGTTTATACCTGTTTCCTCCAGCATCTTCACAAGGTCCTTTGCTGTTGTTCTGGGATTGATTTGCACTTTTCACACCAAAGTACGTTCATCTCTAGGAGACAGAACGCGTCTCCTTCCTGAGCGATATGACGGCTGCATGGTCCCATGGTGTTTATACTTGCGTACTATTGTTTGTACAGATGAACGTGGTACCTTCAGGTGTTTGGAAATTGCTCCCAAGGATAAACCAGACTTGTGGAGGCCTTTGAGGTCTTGGCTGATTTATTTTGTTTTTCCCATAATGTCAAGCAAAAAGGCACTGAGTTTGAAGGTAGGCCTTGAAATACATCCACAGGTACACCTTCAAATTACTCAAATGATGTCAATTAGCCTATCAGAAGCTTCTAAAGCCATGACATCATTTTCTGAAAATTTCCAAGCTGTTTAAAAGGCACAGTCAACTTAATGTATGCAAATTTATGACCCGCTGGAATTGTTATACAGTGAATTATAAGTGTAATAATTTGTCTGTAAACAATTGTTGGAAAAATGACTTGTGTCATACACAAAGTAGAAGTCCTAACTGACTTGCTAAAACTATAGTTTGTTAACAAGAAATTTGTGGAGTGGTTGAAAAATGAGTTTTAATGACTCAACCTAAGTGCATGTAAACTTCCGACTTCAACTGTAGTTATTTCCCCTCTTCTCCAGGTGGGATAAGGCAGTGTTGATTGCATCATCTGTGGATCTGTTGGGGCGGTACGCGAATTAGACTGGGTCCAGGGTGTTCGGGATGATAGTGTTTATGTGCCATGACCAGCCTTTCAAAGCACTTCATAATTACAGATGTGAGTGTCTACAAGGCGATAGTCGTTTAGGCAGGTTACCTTGGAGTTTATGGGAAAAGGGACAATGGTGATCAGTTTGAAACATGTTGGGATTAAGGACTGGGACAACGAGAGATTACAACTGTTCGTAAAGACACTTGCCAGCTGGTTTGGTTATACTTTGAGAAAGCGCCCTGGTATTCCGTTTGGCCCGGTGATCTTGTTTAAACAGGTTGTAAGTGGTAGCTCTAGCTTTTAGCCCAGCACGGATATTGCCTATAATCCATGGTTTTTAGTTGGGATACAGTCTTATAGTCACTGTGGGGACAACATCATCCATGCACTTATTTGTGAAGCCTGTGACCGTTGTAGTAAACTCCAGTCTGTACTAGTAAAACAGTCTTGTCGTCTTGCATCTGCTTCAGGCCAGAGAAGCTATGACTGTCGTGACAGACTAAGGACAAGCATAGCCACACCTCTGAAGACAAGTACTGGCCAATTTACTGACACATCACTCTGCACCCAGGAACCTGTCTTCACCTAGCAACCAAACAGACCAGAACCTTGTTTCCCGATAGCAATGGAACTTAGGCTTACGAGTGTTTTACGATGCATCTTTCCTACAACAGACGAAGATGTAACATATGTTTCCCAAAAACACCGCGCAGAGAGAACGTTCGCTAAGTGTTTCGTTGAGGCACGTGTCGATCCTGATGGGATCAAAAGAAAGGCAACGCTGCTCTTGGATCAGCAAATCCCATTCAGATCTTACCTTAACATTAGAATTATTTCACAATAATGATGACGGCTAAGCTCCTAGGAAGATATTATCACCTATGGCTGCAAATATTGGGGAGTCTTGTTCTATTCTATTCTATTGCTTACCCTATCATAAACCACAAAATCAAGATTTGTCACATCTGTTGTGGAAAATCTTTCTCAGGGACACGCAAAGTCAATCTTAAAGGAATCATTGTTTATTATCAGTTAACTGGAGAGGTTCCAACAAACTTGATGCACGATAGTGAACATCTGTAAGGAGCTCTAACGGGGCAGTCCCGTTAGATCTCTTATATAGAGACAAGTTATCATGCTTCATGATTTAGCTTATTAATTCATCATTAATTCATCATTGACGTTGGCTTCATTCATGTGACCGACCAATACTGGGTCATGCGTGTGACAGACCAATACCTCACAAGGATTCTTGTCTCTAAGATGAGACCTTGAAACAGAGAGATCTTTCATTCTCAAAACAAGCATCTGGGCGTACTGCCAAATTGCAGATACTGATAGTGAGGATTTGTTCAATCAGTCACTTGCATGAACACAGAAAACGGTTTTTAGAAAAGCACAAACATACAGTGGTTGCTCAACAAAAAGTTTTGCGATTATGCTGTGGGACTTACAGGTAATTTGTGGTTTAGTACGGTACACTGCGTCACTACTTCATTGCTCCAGACCAGTGCAAGGGGAGTTAGAGCACTGATTATACTTTTAGGTCCCAAGGTGGGTTGTGCCGTGGTGGAGATCTTTGTGGGCTATACTCGGCCTTGTCTCAGGATGGTAAGTTGATGGTTGAAGATATCCCTCTAGTGGTGTGGGGGCTGTGGGTGTGGTTATGTCCTTCCTGTTTGGCCCTGTTTGGGGGTATCATCGGATGGGGCCACAATGTCTCCTGACCCTTCCTGTCTCAGCCTCCAGTATTTATGCTGCAGTAGTTTGTGTCGGGGGGCTAGGGTCAGTTTGTTATATCTGGAGTACTTCTCCTGTCTTATCCGGTGTCCTGTGTGAATTTAAGTATGCTCACTCTAATTCTCTCTTTCTTTCTCTCTCTCTCGGAGGACCTGAGCCCTAGGACCATGCCTCAGGACTACCTGGCATGATGACTCCTTGCTGTCCCCAGTCCACCTGGCCGTGCTGCTGCTCCAGTTTCAACTGTTCTGCCTGCGGCTATGGAATCCTGACCTGTTCACTGGACGTGCTACCTGTCCCAGACCTGCTGTTTTCAACTCTCTAGAGACAGCAGGAGTGGTAGAGATACTCTTAATGATCGGCTATGAAAAGCCAACTGACATTTACTCCTGAGGTGCTGACTTGCTGCACCCTCGACAAATACTGTGATTATTATTATTTGACCATGCTGGTCATTTATGAACATTTGCACATCTTGGCCATGTTCTGTTATAATCTCCACCTGGGACAGCCAGAAGAGGACTGGCCTCATAGCCAGACTCATATCAAACATCTCCAATCGAAAATCAAATCAAGAGTCGGCTTTCTATTCCGCAACAAAGCCTCCTTCACTCACGCCGCCAACCCTAGTAAAACTGACTATCCTACCGATCCTCGACTTCGGCGATGTCATCTACAAAATTGCCTCCAACACTCTACTCAGCAAACTGGATGCAGTTTATCACAGTGCCATCCGTTTTGTCACTAAAGCACCTTATACCACCCACCACTGCGACTTGTATGCTCTAGTCGGCTGGCCCTCGCTACATATTCGCAGCCAGACCCACTGGCTCCAGGTCATCTACAATTCCATGCTAGGTAAAGCTCCGCCTTATCTCAGTTCACTGGTCACGATGGCAACTCCCATCCGTAGCACGCGCTCCAGCAGGTGTATCTCACTGATCATCCCTAAAGCCAACACCTCATTTGGCCGCCTTTCGTTCCAATACTCTGCTGCCTGTGACTGGAACGAATTGCAAAAATCGCTGAAGTTGGAGACTTTTATCTGGGTGCAGGTGTGCTAGTTTATTAATACACATGTGTGTTGCTACCCTCACCAACTTCAAACATCTGCTATCTGAGCAGCTAACCGATCGCTGCAGCTGTACATAGTCTATTGGTAAATAGCCCACCCATTTTCACCTACCTCATCCCCATACTGTTTTTATTTATTTACTTTTCTGCTCTTTTGTACACCAATATCTCTACCTGTACATGACCATCTGATCATTTATCGCTCCAGTGTTAATCAGCAAAATTGTAATTATTCGCGTACATCCTCATGCCTTTTGCACACAATGTATATAGACTCTTTTTTTTCTATTTTTTTTCTACTGTGTTATTGACTTGTTAATTGTTTACTCCATGTGTAACTCTGTGTTGTCTGTTCACACTGCTATGCTTTTTCTTGGCCAGGTCGCAGTTGCAAATGAGAACTTGTTCTCAACTAGCCTACCTGGTTAAATAAAGGTGAAAAAAAAGCCTGGTTTCTTTCTAGGTTTTGGCCTTTTCTAGGCAGTTTTTCCTAGCCACCGTGCTTCTACACCTGCATTTCTTGCTGTTTGGGGTTTTAGGCTGGGTTTCTGTACAACACTTTGAAATATCAGCTGATGTTCGAAGGGTTATAAAAAATGTTTTTTAAAAGGTGCTACTTTGTCTCTAACTGACAATGAATGGGCGACATAAACCAAATAGAAACTGATAATTGTGCACTTACCTACTAAAACTGTTGTTCCACTAAGGTTTTTATTCTAAGAGAAACAGTACTGTGGTACTGTAGCCTACTGTGCTATGTTGTACAGTGCCTGTGTGGCGCAGTGGTCTAAGACAGTGAATTGCAGACTGTGTTGCTACAGATGCTGGTTCAGTACCTGTGCTGGCTGCAACAGGGGGATGAGGGGATTTTGGTTTCTCTCCCTCTAAAAACATAAATAAATAATTCTAAATAACAAACTGGCTTTATTTACAAATTAGTAACTACTGTATGTCTCACCCCATGTTCAAGAATAGCCTTTTTCTCGCTCACTTTAGGTTATTTGAAACTAGTTCATCTCCAAAATATAGTTATTTTTTAAACAAGCCATAGAAAGTTGGTTATAATTTCAGTTTAATCCACCAGAAAAGATAGAACAAATAATACAACAACTATTGTGGTTTATAATATACTAATTGATAAAATGCCCCTTAGATATACATTTAGAATCATCCAATCCTCTAAATGTAATTATTGGCGGAGAGTCACGTCAGACATTTTTGTTGTTGTTGTTCGATATACTGTAGGCCTAACGTAGGCGACATGAGTCTCACTAGTGTTGAGTAATGTTTTTTTTAAACTGGTGGAGGTCTTATTATTTTTCATGTGTATGCAGGATTTATGTGTTGGAGTCACTTTGAATTCTTAATTGATCTACCATTTCTATCATAGGCCACTGTAATCGATGGGGGCTCAGGGCGGTACCATTCTGCTCATCTGATGAAGATGCACATGGCTCAAATTCAAACTTTGAAGACCGAGACCGAGTCATTGAAGGCAGACCAGCAGAAAGAAAAACATTACCTGAGGGCAAAGATACGGGCAACAGCTGATGCATTGGTCCAGAGCCAGGCGGTATTAGCGGAGAGTCACACGTCATTGGCGGAGAGTCAGGTGGAGAATGACGTGTTGAACAGGGCGAGGAATGAGATGTTGTCACAATCCATGCCAGGCACACCTGTGAGCTCTGGAACTCCACTTCCAACAGCAAGAGTCAACATACCTGGCGGGTTCGTCAGGTCGTCGGTTCACCCTGACATTTCCATTCCTCTTTTGACAACAGAACTTGACCAATTGCTCACCAGGCACAGCAAGGGCCGTCTGGACCGTGAATTCTGTTCTGCTATTCCAAGGATGTGTACTTGTCAGACTGCACCGTAGCCTAATAAACAAATGCAGGCAGCGTCTATCTTCAAAATGCTTTATTATCCAAATGTTTAAAGTGTGTGCAGGCGACCTCATGCAACCGCAAAAATGTCGGATAAAGCATATACTGTACAATACTATATTTCTTCATCAACATCTTTGTGCTTTAGTTAATAAATAATTATAAAAATACTCTTTCAAAATGCAGATGTTAATTTCCTTAGAAATTCATAACAAATTACTATGGGAATAAATATCACTGAATGACAGAAATAATGGAACAAAGTAGGCTAATGAAGGTAAACAAATTGTTGCCTACTGGAAAATAATCTTCAAAACATATAGCTTAGACAGCATTCAGAGGTCAGACATGGGGAGACAAGCATGGGGACTGGTCTTGATAAATCAATAAGATTTTTATTTTCACTGAATCTCCATTTGGGTATTGGTTAATCTACAATTAGAGTGTGTAAATGTTAGGATTATTTTGCTCTTACTGTAGTACTGTAGCCTACTCCTGACCAGTCACGATTTACAGCGCCATTATGGTCTATTAGCAGGACAATAGATACTTTGTGCAAGGCAATTGATCAGCATTAAGAGTGGCGCTGCAGTCTAAGACACTCACTCTCAGTGACGTTGCTACAGATGCTGGTTCGATACCCATGCCGGCCGTGACCGGGAGATTCATGAATTGACGGTGGGCTCTCTCCCTCTAAAAACAGAAATAAATAAACTGGCTTTATTTACAAATTAGTAACAATGTCTCACCGCATTTTCAAGTATGGGCATTTTCTCGCTCACATTAGGTTATTTGAAAATGAAATCTCCAAAATATTAGTTTTTAAAACAAAGCGATTATTATTAATTAATTTATAATTATATAAAAGCCACTTAGATATTCTCACAGATCAGATTTGCCCTTAGATATGCCACTTAAGGCTCTCCAGAGGGTAGTGAGGTCTGCACAAGGTATCACTGGGGGCAAACTACCTGCCCTCCAGGACACCTACACCACCTGATGTTACAGGAAGGCCATAAAGATCATCAAGGACAACACCCACCCGAGCCACTGCCTGTTCACCCCGCTATCATCCAGAAGGCGAGGTCAGTACAGGTGCATCAAAGCTGGGACCGAGAGACTGAAAAACAGCTTCTATCTCAAGGCCATCAGACTGTTAAACAGCAACCACTAACATTGAGTGGCTGCTGCCAACACACTGACTCAACTCCAGCCACTTCAATAATGGGAATTAATGGGAAAGGATGTAAAATATATCACTAGCCACTTTAAACAATGCTACCTAATATAATGTTTACATACCCTACATTATTCATCTCATATGTATACGTATATACTGTACTCTATCATCTACTGCATCCTTATGTAATACATGTATCACTAGCCACTTTAACTATGCCACTTTGTTTACATACTCATCTCATATGTATATACTGTACTCGATACCATCTACTGTATCTTGCCTATGCTGCTCTGCACCATCACTCATTCATATCTTTATGTACATATTCTTTATCCCCTTACACTGTGTATAAGAAATTAGTTTTGGAATTGTTAGTTAGATTACTTGTTGGTTATTACTGCATTGTCGGAACTGGAAGCACAAGCATTTCGCTACACTCGCATTAACATCTGCTAACCATGTGTATGTGACAAATAAAATTTGATTTGATTTGATTTAGATATTAATTTAGAATCCTTCAATCCTCTAAACCTAATTATTGGCTAAGAGTCACGTCATAAATAAAATTTAAAAAAAGATATACTGTTGGCGACATGAGTCTCACTAGTTTTGAGTAATGTGCTGTTAACGGTCTTATTTCTTTATAAAAGATATTGAAGTTAGAAGCAATAGGATTTGAAGCAATAGCCTACCTACTGTGGTCAACTATTTCAGCACCGTTCCGTTGCTGCTCTGAGACAAGTATGGGGACAGGTCTTGACAAATCAATGAGATTTTTATTTTCACTGAATCTCCACTAAATTTCTTAAAATCAATCCGATATACTATGTTCTTACAAAAAACGGTTTAAAATTCTCTAGAACAGTCAATATTGAAGGCTATCAAGTGAAACTTTTACAAGACTGTAATTTACAGCATGTTGAATACACTAGGCTATTGTTATGAAATGGCAACATAATTAGATATTGTACATAATATTAGCATCTACATACATTATTGTTTAATTTAATTTCACATATATATTTAATTGTTTCCAATTTCATTTAATTGTAACGTTTTGGTTCAACCATAATGCATTATAAGCATCATCAACAGGGGGAACATATTGGGTGTACGCTGATAAGCTGTAGAAATAATATATTCATTTATAAGACTTGTTAATAAAAAAAAGCAAATTGTTCATAAGAAGGGCCTGAGATCAAAGGCAATATTCAGACCACTAGGGGTCAATGTTGGTTAGGATAACCAGGAGGCCTCCCTCTGTGGTAGTAGGGTCTCAATGTTACCGCCTCTCCTTGGTAGGGAAACATGCTAAATGCCTGTGTATTTGAGGGAAGAGATAGGATGTGAGCTGCTACTGGATAGTCAGTGTTCTTCACCTGATTGAGCTGCGGTGTTCAGCTATGCGCTGTTTTAATTGTCTTGTCATTTATCTTATGTAGGCTTTCCCACATGGACAGGTGATGATATTGCTAACTCACTTTGTCTTGCATGAACCATCATTTTATACGTTGCTGGTTTGTATCTATTACAAAGACATTGGCAACTTTGTTTTGAGGTTATTGGAGGTCAGAGAGAGGTGGATAAACCATGTGATTGATTCTATGTTTGGCAGAGCTCCTCTGTGTATAAAAGTGACGAGGGCAAAAAAACAAAGCATCAAACGATGCACTTAGCTGTTCTACGAGTGGTCTGAGGCAGGCGTTAGATTATGTGTGTTTTCATTTCAAATCATATCAAATGTATTGGTTGCATACACACATGTTGTATATGATGGTGTGTGTAGACATTATGGACAATATATGAATAGAAAATATGTTTTCAGCAGCAGTTATATAAGATGAGCCTTGACTAGAATACAGTATATACATATGAAGTGCGTAAAAAAAGTATGTAAAGATGATTAAAGTGACCAGTGTTCAATGACTATGTACATAGGACAGCAGTCTCTAAGGTGCAGGGTTAAGTGCCAGGTGGTAACCGGCTAGTAACAGTGACTAAGTTCAGGGTAGTAGACTTGTCGGAGGCCAGCTAGTGTTGACTATTTAACAGTCTGATGGCCTTGAGATAGAAACTGTTTTTCAGTCTCTCAGTCCAAGCTTTGATGCACCTGTACTCTCTCTGCCTTCTAGATGGTAGTGTGGTGAACTGGCCGTGGCTCCGGTGGCAGAGGTCCTTGATACTCTTCTTGGCCTTCCTGTGACACTGGGTGCTGTATACTGTATGTCCTGGTGGGTAGGAAGTGTGCCCCCCGGTGATGCGTTGGGCTGACCGCACCATCCTCTGGAGAGCCCTACGGTTGAGGAATGTGCAATTGCCGTACTAGGCGGTGATACAGCCTGACAAGATGCTCTCAACGCTGCATCTTTAGAAGTTTGTGAGGGTCTGAGGGGCCAAGCGCTGTTGCGCTTTCTTCACTACACTGTCTGTGTGGATGGACCATTTCAGATTGTCAGGGATGCGCATGCCGAGGAACATGAAGCTTTTCAACCTCTCCACTAAGGCCTCATCGATGTGGATGGGGGTGTGCTCTCTATGCTGAGTACAGGAGGGAGCTGAGCACGTCCCCTTTTGGGGCTCCTGTATTGTGGATCAGTGTGGCAGAGGTGTTGTTGCTTACCTTCACCATATGGGGTCAGCAAGTCCAGGACCCAGTTGCACAGTGCGGGTTTCAGACGAAGAGCCCCAAGCTTAGTGATGACCTTGGAGGACATTATGGCGTAGAAGCCTGAGCTGTAGCCGATGAACAGCATTCTTACACAGGTATTCTTCTTGTCCAGATGGGATAGGGCAGTGTGCAGTGCGATGGCGATCGCATTATCCACGGATCTTTTGGGGCAGTATGCAAATTGTAGTTAGTGTAGGGGAGGGGTATTTTGAGTCGCGACCCACCATAAGGGTTGAGTGGTGAAAAAACATTCAGACCAAAGAATAAGTAAAAAAAAGTTATCTTGGCAGCGAAGATACATTTTTGCAGTTTCAAAGCTTGTCTCCTGCAATTCCACACATCCTGCCATAGAGCTGAAATAAAGTTTAAAAATGTTAAAGACAATTTTCTGCAATTCTATACATTTTGCCTTCAGGTAGAGAACATTTGGCAGTTTTCTACGCATTTTGACATGTCGAATGCTGTGTTATTCTCAAACATTTTAACAAAATCAATGGGGGCGTTATTGTCTTGCTTTTATTGTTGATTGTAAATTCTGAAAAATGATGGTCTGTTATTGGAAAATGTCCATTATATTACAAAATATATATATAATTTTTTTAATCGGTTTTAGTGGTTTAAGTTTACACAAAATGCATTTTTCTATCCCCAAATGTATCCCCCCACCCCACTGGTCTAGGGTGTTGGGTAAGGTGGAGATGATATGATCCTTAACTAGCCTCTCAAAGCACTTCATGAAAACTCTTACCTTATTGGACTAGTTACCGAAAGGTTGCAAGATCGAATCCTGAGCTGACAAGGTACAAATCTGTCGTTCTGCCCCTGAACAAGGCAGTTAACCCGCTGTTCCTAGGCCGTCATTGAAAACAAGAATTTGTTAACTGACTTGCCTGGTTAAATAAAGGTAAAATAATATATATATATGTGGTGGTCAAGATGTGGTCTTGTGATGAAGAAAAGTGCACCATTGAAAGGAATGATTACCTGTGTAAAGGCAGGGGTGAAACGGAAGATTCCCGGGGCCGATGATGCCCGCCGTCTGGTGTGACACTGACCCCGGTGGATAGCGTGGTGAAACTGCAGTGATAAGATAATGAATGAAATTTACTTCAGTAAGGTTGGCTTTGAAGCGGTCATGGTTATCAACTGTACCGTAGGAATGGACCTTAAGTCACAGAAAATAGGTGTTGTGGTGACAGCTGCAGAGAAGTACTTGCTATTACAACATTTAATCGAATATTGTTTTATAACAAAACCAAGCTAGACAACAGTCTGTCCTTTCAATTGGGAACAAATGAGTCATAGTGGGCAGAACAAGCAAGGAGGTGGGCAGAGCCAAGAACGAGCTAGCGAGATCCTATTGGCGCATTTCCGTTGGGGACGCACACTCGGTGAAGAGAGTCAATTCGCCTTTGTACTCCTAAACAACAACACTTTTAAAAACTTTGGCAAAGGGTAAAGTCTACAAACATGTGTCCACTCTATTCATAACAGATTGTAGGTTTGGGAAGAGAAAACTGTATTGAAATCAAATGTTTAGTTGATGAGTAAATTAGCAGAATGTTGGCCAAAATCCATCTGGTCCCATCTCCCACTGCCGGCCACTGCTTCACATTTATACAGCCGTCTCATTGTACAGCTGTCTCACTGTTCTGTCTGTGATTTAACTGCAGAAGAGCCACAGGGGGTATTAAATGGTAGTCTCCTGTCCTCCCAGGCAAGTGGCCTGGTGTAGGGTCAAATAGGGTCACAATAGTGGAACGGGGTGTAGGGTTAGTAGGTTGGGCATTCCCCCTCCTTTTCCGTTGTTGAAGCCCACTCCCCCTCCTTTTCCGTTGTTGTAGCGCAAAGTATAACGGATTTTTACTCCAGTCCAGTTCGTGACGTTAATGCAACATATTGGATGCCAACCGCCGTTAAAACCTCACCAAAGAAGAAGAAAATGCGCAACACAAACGTACATTTGCTACTGCTAGACAGACTGACAGTTGGGTTTTGAAGAAAGCATACAGATTTTGAACAATAAGGTAAGACTTTTTCAAATACCATAGCTGATAATTATTGGATATTATACAACGGGTGGGTCTAATCCTGAATGCTGTTTGGTTAAAAGCGCATTCCAGACGGTGTCTATTCCACGTTAAAATGCCTCATCAAACCTGCCAGGCAAATTATAAACTTGTTCTCCACTATAAAAAGCATCTAGACATTATCTCAAATTTTATTTTAGACTAACATTTTAGTTTTCATCTGATGAGATTTGTATAGACTTCTTCTCAGGTCTAACACCCGTGCCAATATCCTACAAACAACGGTCTATTTGGCATTATGACCTATTTGTTATAGACAGTGCCATGTACGCAAACACGGTAGTTAACTGATCCAGTTAACGTTAGCTAATTAGCCAGGCTAGATATCTCGCAGGTTCCACCCAGTGCCAGCTAACGGGTGGTATAATGTGGAACGTTCCAGCAGGAAACTGTTCCAAGATCTTCGTAAATAACAAGGATGCCAACAAACGCATACAAAGTCGCATGATCAATTCACCTAGCTAACTAGCTGCCGAATAGGCATCAACTCACCACATAGCTTATTATTGTTTGTCCATGGGCTACCAGAGTGAGGACAGACGTTTTTCGGAATAAACGTGGTGAGTGAAAAACAAAATTGCCCGCTCTCTACCTGGTATTTTACACTGCCGCTATACAACTTTGAATGCGTTGTTTGTTGGCAACCTTGTTATTTACGACGTTTTTGGAACGTTATACCCACCCCCAGCTAACATTAACATAATGGTGTCTCTTTCCATGTCAACACAGTCTGATTACGAAAAGTGGATATTGCGAGAAGATCATCCGTTTAGGTGGGGAACTTTACTCTAACGAACAAACAAACCAATCCAGGAAATCGTGTGTTGCTGATTGTTACGGGAAAAGAAGACGTCATGCTGCCTTCTAAAGACCTCTGTTGGTCCTTGATAATAGGGATGGTGCAACTTGCCTTCATGGTTCTTCCTGTTCAAGGTAGGGTCAACTAGAATCAGTTATTTCTATGCAACTCACCCTGTCTACAGTCTATGGTTTAAAGGTTTTGACTCCTGCATTTGGCTGCCTTGGTCATTAACATGAACTCTTTCTTCCACATCTTTCAGCTCAAGAATGCTCCAAACCCATAGGAAAGCCCAACATGGTTTTGACAGAAGCCTACATCACCAAAGAGACATTTGGAGAGGGAACAACTGCGCGTTTTGAGTGTGGAATTGGATATGTCCGTGAAGGAGGGTCTCGATCAGTCACCTGTACTGCTGGCGTGTGGAGTACAGTGACACTGACATGCAAAAGTAATTCCAATAATTGTATTTATATTCATTGCCCATCCATAAAACTCAGTGAAATACTAGCCTAAGCCTAGCCTGAAACCAGACTTGTTTTGTGCAAAAAATTCCACTCCTTGCCACTCCATGTCATATGCCAATATGTTTGGCATATGACATGGAGTGGCATGTTAGCACAAAACAAGTATATTCCAAGCTAGCCTACATTTCCTATGTACATGAGTCTGACTAGTTTTCTTCATGGTTTTCAGAAAAGTCGTGTGGCCCCCCAGGAGATGTGATGAACGGCAAATATATTCTCGATGAAGGCATTCTGTTCGGTGCCAGAGCTGCGGTTACCTGTGACACTGGGTCAGTGCAAGGCTATTTGCCTCCCCACTCTCGCTCTCTCTTGTGCTTGCGCACTCTCATTCTTTAATAGGGCTCAACTGAGTACTTTAACATGTCATGTTTCACAAAGTTCACAATTTGCAGGCCGAATACTTTTCGTCCCTAAAAGCTAAAGGAAATGTTTGTAAAGCTTATGATATCATGATCAGTGAACAGTATGTTGTAACCCCTTGCTATCCCAAAACCAATGGTCCAAATACTGTCTCATATTGTGTAATCTTTTTCAGCTATATGCTTGTGGGCAGTGGTGTAAGGAACTGTATGGCCGAAGGCTGGGATGGCAGAGTTCCTGTATGTGAAGGTTAGTCAAGTGAAAATAACAATATCTTAAACAGTTCTATGCTTGTGCCAAGATCAAAACTGTTCATAACTGCTGTTGTGTTCTACTCTGCAGTGGTGAAGTGTGGAAAGCCCCCCACCATTGTCAACGGTGGACTTGTTATCCCACCTGATGAAGAGTACCACTATAGAAGTGTTGTGGAATATAGCTGTGAGAAGGAATTCACTCTGGTTGGAATTAAATCCATAGTCTGTGAAAAGGACGGAGAATTCCAGCCAGCTCCACCGGAGTGTAAAAGTACGTTGAAAGCTCGCCTTTTTCCCCCCTTCTGTTTTAAACAGTCATAATTATGGTTGTTGACAAGACATATAACCTCCACCACACAATCATGAGCAATGTCAGGGTCCAGATGACCTCATCTGAACATATTTTTTTAAATTACAAAAATATCACTATCTAGCCTGATACAAAGAAATAACATAAGCAGAGATGTGCGTGAGACATTTCAGTGATAATGCCCGTGAAGCCGGTGTTTGAAGAATGTATTGGCACGAACGTTGTTCGTTTTCGTCGAGTGCCGGCAAACCGTGCCAATATATCCTCCAAACACCGGCGTCGAGGACATTTATACAACCACTTTTATACAACGAGTTACCAACATATTCAAATAGCGATTGACCAAATAAAAAACGTTATTTTGATTAATTTCTTCATGCTATTTCATCCTTCCACAAGACATATTCCTGACACAAATGTAGGATTGCTGGAGACGCAACCCAGTCATTCAGTCTTTTGTTCTGTGTCTATGGACGCGACCCAGTTGTTCGTTCTAAATGCCATACTGGCTGGCAATGGTCTTATCCCTTGCTTGCTTGCTTGCTAGCTAGCCAACTACGGCTAACTTAGTCACGTCAAAGTGCAGCCAGAATAACAGCAAAGTAGCTGCAGTTGCATTTGTTTAAGCTGTTCTAGTTAGCTTTATTTAGTCTTCTTCACGACTGTCTTGGTGTGCTTGGAACCTGTTAGATTGTGATGTGGACACCAAGGAACTTGAACCTCTCAACCTGCTCCACTGCAGCCCCGGTGAGGAGAATGGGGGTGTGCATGGTCCTCCTTTTCCTGTAGTCCACAATCATCTCCTTGGTCTTGATCACGTTGAGGGAGAGGTTGTTGTCCTGGCACCACACAGCCAGGTCTCTGACCTCCTCCCTATAGGTCAGGACTGAGCGCGCACCCCTAAGGGGCCCTGTGTTGAGGATCAGCATGGCGGTTGTGGTGTTACCTACCCTTACCACCTGGGGGAGGCCTGTCAGGAAGTCCAGGATCCAGTTGCGGAGGGAGGTGTTTAGTCCCAGGTCCTTAGCTTAGAGATGAGCTTTGAGGGATATTGTTGATGTGAGCCATGATCAGCCTTTTCAGAGCACTTCATGGCTGCAGACGTGAGTGCTATGGGTTGGTAGTCATTTATGCAGGTTCTTAGTGTTCTTGGGCACAGGGACTATGGTGGTCAGCTTGAAACATGTTGGTATTACAGACTCTGTCAGGGATAGGTTGAAAATGTCAGTTAGGACACTTATTTATTTAACTAGGCAAGTCGGTTAGGAACAAATTTTTATTTACAATGACGGCCTACACTGGCCAAACCCGGACAACGCTGGGCAAGTTAGGCGCCGCCCTATCTCAATCACGGCCGGTTGTGATACAGCCTGGATTCGAACCAGGGTGTCTGTAGTGACGTCTCAAGCACTGGGATGCTGTGCCTTAGGCCACTGCACCATTCAGGAGCAACTTGCCAGTTGGTCAGCTCACGCTTAGTTCAGTACGGATGTTGCCTGTAATCCATGGCTTCTGGTTGGGGTATGTATGTACTGTCACTGTGGGGATGACATCATTGATGCACTTATTGATGAAGCCAGTGACTGATATGGTGTACTCCTCAATGCCATCAGAAGAATTCCGGAACATATTCCAGTCTGTGCTATCAAAACAGTCCAGTAGCTGAGCATCTGCTTCATCTGACCACTTCCTTATTGACTGAGTCACTGGTGCTTTCTGCTTTAGTTTTTGTTTGTAAGCAGGAATCAGGAGGATAGAATTTTGGTCAGGTATCCCCCGCCAAATGGAGGGCGAGGGAGAGCTTGTACGCTTCTCTGTGTGTGGAGTAAAGGTGGTCTATATTTGTATATATATTCCTCTGGTTACACATTTAACATGCTGATTAGAATTTAGGTAAAATGGATTTAAGTTTCCCTGCATTAAAGTCCCCGGCCACTAGGAGCGCCTTCTCTGGATGAGTGTTTTCCTGTTTGCTAATGGCCATGTATAGCTCATTCAGTGCGGTCTTAGTGCCAGTATCGGTTTGCGGTGGTATTTAGACAGCTTTGATAAATACACAAACCCTTAAGACTTCCTTAGATTTCGTGCATCAGCTGTTGTTTACAAATATACATGGACCGCCACCCCTTGTCTTATCAGAGGCCGCTGTTCTATCCTCCTGAAAAAGCATAAAACCCACCAGCTGTATGCTTATTAATGTCGTCGTTCAGCCACAACTTTGTGAAACGTAAGATATTACCGTTTTTAATGTTCCGTTGGTAGGATATACGTGATCGTAGTTTGTCTCTATTTTATTATCGATTGATTGCACGTTGTCTAATAGGAACGATGGTAAAGGTAGAATACCCTTTCGGTGACGGATCCTAACAAGGCACCCGGATCTTCGTCCACGATACCTCTGTCTCTTTCTCCTGCGAATTACAGGGATGAGGGCCTTGTCTGAAGTAAATTGAAGAAAAGTATTCCCCCAGTACGGGGTGAGTAATCACTGTCCTGATATCTAGAAGCTATTTTCGGTCATAAGACAAGGTGGCAGAAACATCATCAACAAAATAACTTACAAATAAACCAAAAACATGCACAATTGGTTACGGGATCTTAAAACGGCAGCCAACTCCTTCCGCGCCATTAGTTATACATTTCCTGGCAGGGTTGATGAGACAGTGGATTGCAGTGCGGTGGAACATAGCAAATAGATTAGCAGGTGGTATCTTGTGAAATACACAGGCCGGAATGTAGTTTTATCCCATCAGCATTCAGGATTAGACCCACCTATTAACATACAACACAGGCTAATAGAGCAGTCTAAAACATGGTTTATGTGTACTGTGGGCCTACTCTAAAAACCATGATGCAACATTGAGCTCAGACGAAGTGTGTAACAAAAACTCTAGCTTATTTATTAAAGGCCAAGTTCCAGAATTCATAAATAAGTGGCTATAGCAAAATTGTGATATTGCCTTCAAATAGCCTAAAACTAATGAGAGACTTGGGCCCACCTTGTTCACAACAGTAGCTAACGAAATTGCTCTTTGTTTACATCTGCAGTGGTTTCATGTCCTGCTCCTGTTGTTGAGAATGGCGTTAGGATTGAAGGTCGTCTGCCCCCCTACCAGCACAAGTCTTTTGTGAGGTATAAGTGCAACGATGGATATAAGATGATGGGAGAGGCCAGTCTGACATGTGAAATAGAAGGCTGGTCAGCTTCTATTCCCACATGCAAAGGTAAGGCTTGTTTTGGTGTTTGTTATTTAACACACTTTAACCTATATTTGAACTTAGATATTTTGTGCGTCATTTGGTGTTTAGGACCAGAAGACATATGTCAGCAAACTGACTTTCTGAATTGACCCTATCTTATGTAAACATGTTGAGACTATTTTGATAACACAAAATGCGATGTGTGGTAGGCCTAGTCTTCATGCTAATCATTATTTTTCACCATATGCATGGCTGTGCATAGCAACCTCAGGTAATTATTTTCCCAGTATGCATTAGTTTGGATTTGGTCATTTTGATTTCCATCTATTTCCTTCTAGTCCATTCCTTGCTACTCGCCTGCATGTTTTTTTTTAGGGCTGACCCCAATTATTTGACTGGTTGATTGTCTGGTCAATAATGGGCTGTTGGTCGACCAAGATTATTTAAAAACATTTAGTCGAGCAGTAAAATAAATGTATTTATTTATACGGCACACAACACCGGTCTTATTCACGCCCATCTCAGTGAACGAATCCATTGCGGAGGCCGAGGCAAATCCATTGCGGAGGCCGCAGGGATGGCACAGTCCAAGAAGGGGAGTGTGGCTGCACAATGCACGTCTCCCTCCAGAATGCGCACTCTCTCTTCACCTCAAACAGCAAGAAAACAGTCTGTTTTTACATCCATTGAGCATGACAATAGTTTCTCAATATTTTAAATATCTTTCCAGCTCTCTCCCTTTCGAGAACCAATTAGCGTGAAAGGGGAAAATGTTATGCTCTGATCCAGTGGAAATTTCATAAAATAGGCCTACCTGAATAATTCTTATCCCTTGCGCAAATTCCCTAGAGCTGTGTATGTCCTGAGCTCACTGGTGCAGCAAACTCTTGAGGGGCCCAAAATATTTTATACAATGTCAGTCTGGACCCAAGTTAATAGTTGATACAATGTTTCAAGTTTGTTGCAGGCTAAGCATGGCCAGTCTATGTAATTTATAGGATATTTATTTTTCATCAGGATATTTTCTACCTGCAGGCTCCAATGCTTTTACGTAGTTGGCAATAGATGTTACTTTTTAGGGTTGTAGAATTTTCATTTGGATAGAATTTTGTTTAATAACATGACAAATATTGAGATACGAAGACATTATTATAAATTAAATTAAACTGTTCCACGCAAAGTGTGCATATGAAAACCCTATCTTGGCACGCAGATCAGTAGAAATGGTCAAATAAATTGGAATTCCACATGTGAAAGTTTGCAGACTCCTCGTGTAGCCTATTACTGGCAACTTCAGGAGAGTAACTGCAGAATTTCTGAATGTCAGTAGGAGTGGGAAGGAGGATGGTCGGACAGGTTACCTTTTTTCCCTTGTGGTTATCTTGATCTCTGGCTCCCTCTTAAGTCATTTGTGTTTTTTCATCACCGTGAGTTTAAAGTAGAGGTCGAACGATTATGATTTTTCAATACCAATTATTGGGAGGACCAAAAAAAAAGCTGATGCCGATTAATCGGCCAAATTAAAAAATACAAATATTTATTAATTATTATTTTTTTTGTATGTATGTGTTATATATATCTCATGTTTCATAATTTATTTGAGACCAAATTGATTTTATTGATGTATTATTTTAAGTTAGTGTCCATTCAGTATTGCTGTAATTGTCATTATAATATATATTTGTAATAATGACAATTACAGCAATACTGAATGGACACTAACTTAAAATAATACATCAATAAAATCAATTTGGTCTCAAATAAATTATGAAACATGTTAAATTTGGTTTAAATAATGCAAAAACAAAGTGTTGGAGAAGAAGGTAAAAGTGCAATATGTGCCATGTAAAAAAGCTAACGTTTAAGTTCCTTGCTCAGAACATATGAAAGCTGGTGGTTCCTATTTAACCTGAGTCTTCATTATTCCCAGGTACGAAGTTTTAGGTTGTAGCTATTATAGGACAATTTCTCTCTGTACCATTTGTATTTCATATACCTTTTGACTTTAGGATGTTTTTATAGACACTATAGTATTGCAAGCCTAATCTCGGGAGTTGATAGTCATAAACAGCGCAGTGCTTGAAGCACAGCGAAGAGCTGCTGGCAAATGCATGAAAGTGCTGTTTGAAAGAATGCTTAGGAGCCTGCTGCTGCCTACCACCGCTCAGTCAGACTGCTCTATCAAATATCAAATCATAGACATAATTATAATATAATAACACACGGAAATACGAGCCTTAGGTCATTTATATGGTCAAATCCGGAAACTATAATTTCTAAAACAAAATGTTTTTTCTTTCAGTGATCAGGTGGCATCCATAAGTCTAAATATTGCTGTTACATTGCACAACCTTCAATGTTATGTCATAATTGTGTAAAATCCTGGCAAATTAATTACGGTCTTTGTTAGGAAGACATGGTCTTCACACAGTTCATAACGAGCCAGGCGGCCCAAACTGCTGCATATACCCTGACTCTGCTTGCACAGAACGCAAGAGAAGTGACACAATTTCCCTAGTTAAAAGAGATTCATGTTAGCTGGCAATATTAACAAAATATGCAGGTTTAAAAAGATATACTTGTGTATTGATTTTAAGAAAGGCATTGATGTTTATGGTTAGGTACACATTGGTGCAACGACAGTGCTTTTTTTTTGCGAATGCGCTTGTTAAATCACCCATTTGGCGAAGTAGGCTGTGATTCAATGATAAATGAACAGGCACCGCATTGATTATATGCAACGCAGGACAAGCTAGATAACTACACATGGTTGATGATATTACTAGTTTAACTAGTGGATTACGTTTGATTTCTTTTTTATAATATAAATGTAATGCTAGCTCGCACCTTACCTTGGTTCCTTGCTGCAGTTGCATAACAGGTAGTCAGCCTGCCACGAAGTCTCCTCGTGGAGTGCAATGTAATCTGCCATAATCGGTGTCCAAAAAATGCAGATGACTTGAAATTGGCCGTGATTCATCGGCCATTCCGATTAACCGGTCGACCTCCTAGTTTAAAGCATCAGAAAATCTCAATGCATAGTTGATTTTGATTAAAACACAAGGTGTGGTTATATATGGAAAAGTACATGTTTTAAAATCAATGGTTGAAAGAACAGACCAAGATTATTATTTATTTTTCTCCCCAGAACAGCCCTAATGCGTTTAGTAGCAAAGTTGGTTACTATTTAAAACAAACTGGTGTTCAAATTTGACCTTTTTGATCCATTCAAACAATCCCATGATCTAGTGAGCTGCTTACCTTCCATTGAGGGTCTGCTGAGTAACACTTTATTTGTGAATCTTGTCCAAGACCATTCTACTCAGACCACACTGGCTGACTAAAGCATTTGAGGGATCACAACAGGAAACTGTTGTGACATACTAGACAAAAATAAGTACCGGCTTAATTGTATTGCGTTACTTTGTAGCCCTTTTGACTAAAACAAAGCCCCCTACTAGGCGATAATGTGTTTCCCAAAAACATTTTGAATGGTTATTACAGTGACCTGCAGTCATTTGGCTACATGACCGTCACAGGCCTACTAACACCTCAACTGACATCATTAGCCTAACCTTTGATCCTTTATGGTAATAGAATAAGCCAGTGGTGTGTTTGTGGTGAGGCTTTCAAATTACCTCTACACAAAGTTGCATGTCAGTCTGGCTGAGGTGAAGAATCGTCATTGGTACTGTGAAGTACACAGCCTATTATGCTCGCTAAATTCCCCTACTTATTTGTGTCCAAAGATATATTCTTGTCTCAACTTGAATTGACACTTGAATTATAGATTCAAATTGAACCTGGCCGCCAACAAGTGGTCGTTTATGGTGGCTTTTCTCCTTCACCGGAGACGACAAAGGATTGATTTGTGATCTGAATATACAGTATGTAACAATGTACCTATCAAGTAGTCATGGGGAAATACAACCCATATCAAAAACGTTTGAAGTAAACCTCCATCTGTATTCACATAGGGCTGAACCCTACCTTGAGTTATGTTTCACATAGACTACCTTGAACACAGAAATAAAGTATTGGCTGTGTTGAAATTGAACACTAGTTTGTTTATGCCATGCCTCTAACATCTCTTTTTTTTTATCTATTTGATTTATCAAACATCAGTAAGCTGTAATTGTTGGTGTTAAGTGTGTGTGAACCCTAATTTCATCTCTTTTAGCAACAGATGGTGCACCTGATCCTGGTCCCACTAGTCCCCCAGCGGCCAACAGTAAGCTACCTATTGATGTTTTACACGTTCTTTCCATGACATAGCTTTCACCTGGCCAGTCTATGATCCCTTATTGATATCACTTGTTAAGTCCAATTCAATCAGTGTAATTGAATGGGGAGGAGACGGGTTAAAGAAGGATTTTTAAGCCTTGAGACGATTGAGACATGGATTGTGTATGTGTGCCATTCAGAGGGGGAATAGGCACGACAAAAAATGTAGGTGCCTTTTTGAACAGGGAATGGTGCCAGGCACACCGGTTTGTGTCAAGAACTGCAATGCAGCTGGGTTTTACATGCTCAATAGTTTAGTATGTATCAAGGTCCACCACCCAAAGGACATCCAGCCAACTTGACACAACTGAGGGAAGCATTGGTGTCAACATGGGCCAGCATCCCGTTTTTTAAAAGAAAAAAATAACATTCTTATTTACAATGACCCTGGACGACGCTGGGCCAATTGTGCCCGCCCTATGGGACTCCCAATCACAGCCGGATGTGATGCAGCCTGGATTTGAACCACTGCACTAAGATGCAGTGTGTTAGACCGCTGCGTCCCTCGGGAGTCCCCGAGCCCTGATGAATTGAGCCTGTTCTGAGGGCAAATGGGGGGAGCGGAAATTCAATATGAATGTTTTGTACACTCCGTGTATATGTTGTTACAACAGTAAGCTGTCTCCCAGTTGCTATCTATTGGTGTTGTATATGATCTCTTTGATGGTTCAAGCATTATTTAGGCTATTAAGTGATGATTTAATTATTACTGCAAATTCATGATGGCATATTCCTTCCCTCGTTTGTTTCTCTTACAGACCACACATGGAAAATAGTAGGGGGTGTTCTAGGTGGACTTGGTAAGTTGCTATAGAATTTGTGTGGATAATGACAGTAACCGTCCAACATGGTGACCTGTTAAATAAAACAAGAATTGTACTATATTCCATCTTATAAAGACGTCTGTAGCGCTGTCTTATGCGTCTCACAGTATGGACATTGCAATGTATTACCCTGGCCACATCTGCAGTCCTTATGCCTCCTTGCAGCATGCCTAAGGCACGTTCACGCAGATGAGCAGGGACCCTGGGCACCTTTCTTTTGGTGTTTTTCAGAGTCAGTAGATAGTCCTCTTTAGTGTCCTAAGTTTTCGTAACTGAGACCTTAATTGCCTACCGTCTGTAAGCTGTTAGTGTCTTAACGATCGTTCCACAGGTGCATGCTCATTAATTGTTTATGGGTCATTGAATAAGCATGGGAAACAGTGTTTAAACCCTTTACAATGACGATCTGAAGTTATTTGGATTTTTACAAATGATCTTTGAAAGACAGGGTCCTGAGTTTATTTTTATTACCTAGGTAGTATTCTGTTCAAGCCTTTTCTTGCAGGACAGACATGAAGTTATTTGTAATACTTTTCTATTGTTACTGGTATACAAACCTATAACAATACCCCTTTCTGTTGACATCCCATTATTTTTTATTAATGTTGTTCACAGTAAGGAGTAGGAATGTTTGTTTTTAAACTCTATGCCAAGTAAGAATGACCCAAATAATACCTCATGGATTCAAACTTCTCCTTTTTTCTTTGTAGGTTTTGTTTGTGTTATAGGATTTATAGTCTACAAATATTATGCAAGGTAAGTCATTCTCATTTCATTAACATCTAATCAAGGCTTGTTTCCTGTCATGGCTCCTCCCGCTTTTCTTTGCGCTCACTAAAACAACTGTTGTTCAGTTTCGTGTGTTCTTTTGAGTTCTTGCTGCTGTCATAGCCACCTATGCCGTTTCAGCTAAATGCTGCATGCTTTATATTTACAAAGCTTTCTGGTGTTTAACATCAATATACACACACCAGCCACAGTAGTGGAGCTGCAAAGTAAACGCAATGGCCATTTTGTCAAATCTTCTAGTGTTCTTAAACATTAAACTGGTTGGTGGGTCTCATTGATGATGTCCAGACGGGTTTCCACTCACGTGTCGGGCAAGGGTGACAGATTGTTGGGGCAATGGGTTTGGCCTAGCCTGGGATCCCAGACTTGTTTTTTGCTAACATTCCACCCCTTACCACTCTGTCATATAACAAACAGTTTGCCATGACACATGGCAAGGAGTGGATTGTTAGCACAAAACAGGTCTGGGTTCCAGGCTAGGTTTGGCCTCCTGGTCATCCAGAAATGCAGTCATGAAATACATTGCTCAACTTTTGGGTTACAGCTATCGATTTGGCTACTTAGGAAATGTGCCCACTAATAACTCTGAAGACAAATTTATCATGTTTATGTTCATTCTTTTAGCAGGACAGGTGTAGAAAAAAAATGTGAAATGTATTTTCTTGATTTTTCTAACTGAATTTTTGGTTTTTATTTTTCAGTGCCTGGTCGTCTTACTTGCCTTAGTTTCCTCTTGCTTCATTGATAAGGGAGTCAAAGTGAACAGGCTGCTGTGATTTAATGCACTACCCTCCTGCTTATGAATGCACCAGCCCCTCCCAAACACCGGGTTCATTTCCTTTCAAAGGAAGCTCGATCGTGTGATGTTTTAGAAACATCACGATGAAGAATGAATTGGTTCATTCCGATTTGGAAGCTTGTGCTTAATGAGTGGCCAAACCTAATTTATTCAATAACTATTCATATTTCCAGTGTACTTCACAAATAACTTTATCTGAGCCTGCTTTCTCATTGCCAACCACCTTAGTTAAAATTTTCATGTATGGAAGCTGCCCTTTAGGGCAATCCTGCATCACAAAGCCAGTTTTGCCCGCTCTGAAATAAAGGAAATCATATCCATTAAGATGCCCAGCCAGACTCCCAGTATAGAACCATAAAGTGCTGTCATTTCTAAACAGTAAAACAGATTTGTATGAAAATACCCTCAAATGTGGCGTTCCGTACTGTCGCCTCGTATCAAACATTTGATCTAAACTGCTGGAGTACAGAGCCTAATTAAGTTTTAGCTTCACTGACAAAATAAATACATAGGGGAATGTGTTTGACGCAATGTCTTAATATAAGTCATGCCACCGAAGGTCAACATGATTGGTTTGCTAGAGCAGGTTGCAGGTGTGTTGAAACACTCATATCCTGGAGCTCAAGAGCAAAGATGGTTCAATGTGAATCAATTGCTTTCACCAAGTTTAGCTCTAGTCATTGGCCTTAGACAAGTATTGTGATGTGAATTTGAAAAGCTTGGTTTTACAAGGAGACCATGCTTGAAACACCAGAGTATACTTTTGAGTGTGTTTAGCTCTTTGAGGGATCAAGGGCTCTGGCTCATGATCCAGCTTTGGAATCTTTATTTGAACTTATAGCCTATTTTTGTATTGTTCTACTGTAGATAAGCCAAGGAAAGATGTATTTTTTTTAAAAAGTGAAGACATTTTGTTTTAATATAAAGGGGAAATAAATGCCTGTAATGTTCCGATGTCTTATTTCCAGAGATGAATCATGTTTGAGACTTTTCCCCCTGTAAGCTGTTCTTGAATGTGTCACATTGAATGTGTGAGATTCATTATGGCAACTGGCTGAAGCATATTGAGCAAATGTATTGGAGCTCTGCTATTCAATCCACTTCTAATTTAACATCCACCGTACCTGACAGCTCAATTGCTGCCTTTAGTAAATGCAAAGTCTCTTGCAATAAGACTACTGGGCCATGGTGTTCTAGGAGGAAGCCTGCAGCTCTCACTAATATAGAAGGCTCAAATGAATCTGTTTATTTGTCACATGCACAGAATAGCACGTGTAACAGTAGGAAAATGCTTACTTCCTCAACAGTACAGAGTAGAAAAACTCACTATACAAAGTAGATGAATTTGCACAGTGAATTTTGAAATGTTAGTTTTAGATTCTTTACTTCGCTTTATCAATGGTAAAGACACAACGTTCTGCAGTTTTCCCTGTATTTATTTGATATCTTGACTGACTTTTTCCAACTCCCCTCTTTATTCCATTGCTTGGTCGTCTCATACTGGTGGTCTTTACAGCTTTTTTTGTTGATGCAAATGCGATTTAATTTCTAATGTTTCATGGGATCTAATCAAGTGTTTGCTTCATATGAACCCATGTTGTTGTTTAGTAGAGCACAATGTTAGGTGACTATAAAAGTAGGTTTGACGTTTAATTTATTCTGATCAATGTACCCTACTAAATAAACAGAGCCGTGTTAAATGTCAAACAGCATGTTTTCAAAATGGAAGGAAAATACATGTTCCAAAAGGTTGTTTCATTATATCTAAGACGACTATCTAACAGGAGCACTTTTAATGAATAAAATGAAATATTAATGTGTTTAAGTATAATGTAGCTTTCACCACTGACTCTAAATGCTCTACTTTACATCTGTCTATTACCAGTTTTATTATCAGTGTGGAACCACTTAAGATAGTAAGTTGTGGTCAGCCAATTATGAACGTTTTTTTTCTTCACGTTTGATTTAATGTACCAATCAATTAAACAGAGCTCATTTATACATGAACCGGTGTCGTTTGTCTGTCCATTGATTACTTTTGATACTGAACTAGTATCCATAGTTACTGTTACAGTATACTGTGTTTGGGTCATGGCCGTCTTTGATTCTTTACCTAATATTTACACATCTCAGATGGGTCTGTTATCTTGCCGAAACTGCTCTGGGCCTCTGTAATTTTAAGGATTTTGGAAATGATCTGCCCTTTTTATTTAGAGTCTGAGCTCATGAGAAAAACAAATCTGTATTAAGGACGTTTGAGGTAGTTTTGCGAGCCAATGTTAACCAGCATTTTCGCAATGACGAAGTTCATGGTATCTACTAACAGTTACCATAGACTTCCAGTCATTGCGCTAACGCTAGTTAGCAACTACCTCCAAACTGCACGCAGAAACACACATGGTATCCACAAGTTCATATGACCCTGGGGAAGAAGGTGAAGGGCTACATTGCCAAAATCCTGACGTATCCCTTTAAACATTAAGACGATAGTACCAGATGCATCATTATTTAGGAGCCAACTGTATGTGTTTCACAAACACGCAACTAACAATGTATGTACAACTAACTAATTTCTTAATTTTTAAAATTTGCTAACATTTAAAAAAAAAAAAAACGTTTTTTGCTTAGTCACTATGGGGTATTGTGTGCAGATTGCGCAGGACATTTTTTTATTTAATCCAGTTTAGAATAAGACTAAGGTAACAAAATGTTGAAAAAGTGAAGGGGTCTGAATACTGACTTACTGTAGGCCTATTCTTGTGTGTATTAATGATCTAAACCTGATCTAGTGTGACAGTAAAACAGGAAGTGAATGATATCATGCAATAAACAAATGTTGCTTAATGAGTCTGGTGACTTTCATTGCGTTTGTCAGGAATCCATGTGTGTTCTTCCTGTGATTGCCCTGTATAGAACAAGTCTTGTTTATTGATTTTGGTTGGAGACAGGGAAAAAGAAGCTTAACATAAATGGAGTTGAGCTCAAAAATAAACGTCTGTATGTTGTAATAAATAAAAGATTCCATTGTGGCACAAATTTTGTTAGAAGGGGAGAATACTGAGTTGTGTGACAAGATGATTTCATGATCCATTTATAACCTCATGGTGATTGTTATTCTATCCCTCCTAGGAACTCTGTGTCATACAATGTTGCACAGCGTGAGTCACTTTTCACTGTAGACACTCAACATAATGGAGAGCCAAACCTTTCAGATCTTGTCCAGAAATGACAAACCACTTCCGGTTGTAGCCCCTCCTTTAAACTAATAACCTCATAAAAGTTTTCCACCATTGATATGTGATAGATTACTGTATAGTAAGAGATCAGATGTGTCCATAAAAGTTGGTAAAACATGTAAGGAATGTCTTTACTGTCCTCACTTTAAGAACATGGTTACAGCAGAACTGTCCGCGAGGAAGCTGGGATTATATTGTGTTAACCACAAACACACAAGAATACTTACAGTATCTTACTGCTTAGAAACCATGCATAAAATATCCAGATATCTTGCCCAAGTATTTGGAAGCATATCTACAGCTTTGACAAATATTATGTCAGAGCTGGGAGGAGTGGCAGGAAATGATGAAAGGGTGTGCCGTTTCCTCAGTTACTCTACATGAGTCACACTTAGAATTGTTCTACGTAGCACATTTACATGGAGTGGTTCTGATACTTTAAATACCAAAGTGGTGATTATTTAAAAGTAAAACAATCCATCCAGCTCAGCGTGCCACTCCTTCAGGGGTGTAATCATTAGTCCAAACAGTTGACAATGTTACATTTCTCAACTAAAATGAGTCTCTACTTGACAAATTCAGGTAGGTCCCTCCCCATTTCGTTCCGTTGGCTTCCATTTAAGAAATGTTTTGCAACAGAATCGTTGTAATAAATCAAATATGTTATTTGTCACATGCGTCAAATACAACAGGTGTAGACCTTACCGTGAAATGCTTACTTATAATCCCCTAACCAACAATGCAGTTCAAGAAAGAGTTAAGAAAATATTTACTAAATAAACTAAAGTAAAAAAATAATACAAATGAACACAAAATAACAAAAACAGGGCTAAATACAGGGTGTACCGGTGCCGAGTCAATGTGCAAGGGTACAGGTTAGTCGAGGTAATATGTACATGTAGGTATGGGTAAAGCGACTATGCATAGATAATAGACGGTGCGTAGCAGCAGTGAAAACCAAATGGAGGGGTGTCAATGTAAATAGTCCGGTGGCCATTTGATTAATTGTTCAGAAGTCTTGTGGCTTGAGGGTAGAAGCTGTTAAGAAGACTTTTGGTCCAAGACTTGGCGCTCTGGTACCTTTTGCCGTGCGGTAGCAGAGAGAACAGTCTATGACTGGAGTCTTTGACCATTGTTTGTGACTTCCTCTGACACCGCCTAGTATATAGGTCCTGTACGGCAGGAAGCTTGGCCCCAGTAATGAACTGGGGTCAGATGCCGAGCAGTTACCTTACCAGGCAGTGATGCAACCAGTCAGGATGCTCTCGATGGTGCAGTTGAAGAACTATTTGAGGATCTGGGGACCCATAACAAATCTTTTCAGTCTCCTGAGGAGGAAAAGGTGTTGTCATGCCCTCTTCACAACTGTCTTGATGTGTTTGGACCATGGTAGTTTGCTGGTGATGTGGACACCAAGGAACTTGAAACTCTCGACCTGCTCCACAATAGCCCCGTCGATGTCAATGGGGGCCTGTTCGGCCCGCATTTTCCTGTAGTCCACGATCAGCTCCGCTGTCTTGCTCACATTGAGGGAGAGTTTATTGTCCTGGCACCACACTGCCAGCTCTCTGACCTCCCTATAGGCTGTCTCATTGTTGTTGGTGAATTAGGCCTACCACCGTTGTCATCAGCAAACTTAATGATGGTGTTGGAGTTGTGTTTGGCCACGCAGTCATGGGTGAACAGGGAGTACAAGAGGGGACTAAGCACGCACCCCTGAGGGGCCCCCGTGTTAAGGATCAGCGTGGCAGATATGTTGTTGCCTACCCTTACCAGTTGGGGGCTGCCCGTCAGGAAGTCCAGAATCCAGTTGCAGAGGGAGGTGTTTAGTCACAAGGTCCTTAGCTTAGTGATGAGTTTTGAGGGCACTATGGTGCTGAACGCTGAGCTGTAGTCAACTGCATTCTCACATAGGTGTTCCTTTTGTCCAGGTGGGAAAGGGCAGTGTGGAGTGCGATTGAGATTGCGCCGTCTGTGGATCTGTTGGGGTGGTATGTGAATTGGAGTGGGTCTAGGTTTTCCAGGATGATGGTGTTGATGTGAGCCATGACCAGCCTTTCAAAGCACTTCATGGCTACCGACCTGAGTGCTATGGTGCGGTAATCATTTAGGCAGGTTACCTTCACTTCCTTGGGCACAGGGACTGTGGTGGTCTGCTTGAAACATGTAGGTATTACAGACTCGGTCAGTGAGAGGTTGAAAATGTTAGTCAAGATACTTGCCAGTTGGTCTGCGCATGTTTTGAGTACACATCCTGATAATCCGTCTGGCCCCGTGGCTTTGTGAATGTTGACCTGTTTAAAGGTCTTTCTCACATCGGCTTCAGAGAGCGTGATCACACAGGCATCCGGAACTGCTGGTGCTCTCATGCATGCTTCAGTTTTGCTTGCCTCGAAGTGAGCATAAAAGGCATTTAGCTCGTCTGGTAGGCTCACGTCACTGGGCAGCTCGTGGCTGTGTTTCCTTTTGTAATCCGTAACAATTTTCAAGCCCTGCCACATCCGACGAGTGTCAGAGCCGGTGTAGTAGGAATACACCCAGGTTCACTACTGACTTGATCTGGTTGGTTCCTAGCTGGGGTGTTTTGTAATAAACTGTTTACTCAAAACAGAAAATGTTTTTCAACAAAAACAAGAGGTTTTTTGGACATTCTGGGGTGTATTCAATACATCTCGCAACGGAAACCGTTTACCATTTAAAAACCAAACGAAAGCAAACAGAACTGTCACGACCTGATCTGTTTCACCAGTCTTTGTGCTTGTCTCCATCCTCCTCCAGGTGTCATCCATTATCCCCTGTGTATTTAGACACGTGATTTCTTGTCTGTCGGTTGCCAGTTCGTCTTGTTTGTTCAAGCCTACCTGCGTTGTCTCAGCTCCTGTTTTTCCCTAGTCTCTCTTTTTCTCGTCCTCCTGTTTTTTTAAAAACTTTTGCTTGTCCTGACCCTGTCTGACCACCTGTCTGACCCTGCCTGCCGTCCTGTACCTTGGCCTCTGCTCTGGATTATCAACCCCTGCCTGCCTTGACCTGTCGTTCGCCTGCCCGTGGTTACAATAAACATGGTTACTTCACAGTCTGCACTTGGGTCATACCTTGATTCCTGATAGGAAGGAAACGGGGGACCTACCTTAATTTATTCAATAGAAACTTGTTTTTGTATTTTTTTATTGTTGTTGATAAGACCTAGGAAATTACAACCTTTTTTTAGTCACACTTACAATTAACATTGCGATTCGAATGCAGTTAATTAACCCTGCAGAAAACCACTATAACATGTAAAATAATGTGTGCCTCTTTGAGCTTTCATTGTGTCTTCAGACAGTTACCAATTTGATAGGCCTATGCACAATTCATTACATAGGCATCGCTGTCACAGCCACGATCTATTCACAATTCCGAGAGGCATGGGGGGAAATTATATTTTCTCCTGTCTTGGACCCTATAGGCTATTTTCCTATTCAGTCCCAATCTCACTGAAACACACATTCCTGACTCCTGTCTCGCATCAAAATTCCTAACTCTATTCTGTAATCCATAGGTTGGTTTATCAAAGCACTTCTCTCACTTACGGATGTCAAAATACCGCTAATAACATTTCCCCCGCTTCTTTGTGCTGTCTGGTATATGCTGCCCATCTGAGAGCTTCGGTTGAGAATGTGTGATCAACAAATGCTATGAGAGTAGATGGATATTTTCAGGGGCGCAACTTTGGTTTAAGAAGCGAGGGGGACATAACTTGGGGGGGGGGGGGGGTCTGGGGTACCTCCCAGTTTTGGGGGCATCTGAAGCTCATTTCCTGCATTTCTACACAATCTAAATATGACCCTTTCGCAGTCTCTATTTAGAACATAAAGTAAGCAAAAATGCCAAAGCTAGGTAAGATGTCATTATTAAATATGTTTAAGTGTTAAGACCGAACTAGATCAATGATAATTAAATAACCAATATTGTGTTGCACCTTTAACCAATAGCTTAACAACTGAACAACTCTAAAAAAAAAGTATAAAGATTATTTATTAAACCAGCCCGAGCCGACTGCATGCCCCAACACAACTTCCTTTTATCTTTTTCTCTCAAGGAAAGGTTTGGAAAAATAAAATGTTTAATAAAAAAATACATACACATTAACACACAGAAACATATATATTCATATATTTTTTACTTGCACACAATGTAGCTGGGTCCCATTGTCCTGCCCCTAAGGGTCTATGTCCCTGCAGCGCACCAACCCAACACACCAACCCAGCGCACCAACCCAACACACCAAACCAACATTCATTGTTAGTTTCAGGTGTGTAAGGCCAAGACCAGTGTCAACCAACAGTACGGCAGACCCCCAAGACTAGGACTGAGCAGCACAGCAGCTAGGGATTGCCTAATAGGTATCTCCCATGACGTGGGCATATTTTCAATACAGACTCCTTTTGTTGACTGTATTCCATATGGCATCCAGACCTTATGAAAGTTCCACAGTATACCTTTAGTTTTGTAATAAGTACAATCTAGTGATACATAACTTGACATTTCTTCCATCCATTGTGGGTGTAAGGGCACAAGGCGAGACCCAAATGCAGACACAGGAGGCAGATGGTTGAGATCCGATATTTATTACACCAAAAGGGGGTAGGCAAAAGGCAGGTCGGGGACAGGCGAGAGTTCATAAACCAGGTCAGAGTCCAAACAGTATCAGGTGATAGGCAGGCTCGAGGTCAGGACATGCAGGGGTTCAGTGAACAGCTCCGAGTCCAAACAGTACCAGGCGATAGGCAGGCTCGAGGTCAGGACAGGCAGGGGTTAAGTGAACAGCTCCAAGTCCAAACAGTAACAGGGGATAGGCAGGCTCGAGGTCAGAACAGGCAGAGTGGTCAGGCAGGCGGATATGGCATCAGGACAGGCAAGGTTCAAAACCAGGAGGGCTAGGAAAAAACAGAGAATGGGAAAACTAGGAGCTAGAAGAAACACTGGTTGACTTGGCAAGACAAACTGGCACAGAGAGACAGGAAATACACTGGGGATTAATGGGGGAAACAGGAGACACCTGGAGGTTGGTGGAGACAATCACCAAGACAGGTGAAACAGATCAGGGCGTGACAGTGGGAGGATAGCCAACCTTCCAATGAATGGCAATGCATTTCTTAGCTGCTATAAATGATAGGTTACACAGTTTCTTCTGATAAGTCTCCAGTATCAACATTTCCAAGCAAACAAAAACAGGGAGAAGGGAGAATCTGTACACATACTGAGATAGAAGAACATACTCTTTGACAGAATTCAGCCAGCCTTCACAAGACCACAACATATGCAAATATGTCCCCTTTTGTGTTTTACACTTCCAACAGAATAATTACATTTCTGTGTGCATGATATTCAGTTTCACTGGCATATAGTATGGATAGGCTTAAACTGCAGTAATTTATGTCTGATTCTATGAACACGACTGGGCATTCTAACATATCTTTATCCATTCATCATCATCAACAGTGTCTCCTAGGTCTTCCTATTTATTTATTCATTTTATTTCACCTTTATTTAGCCAGGTAGGCAAGTTGAGAACAAGTTCTCATTTTCAACTGCGACCTGGCCTAGATAAAGCATAACAATTCGACACATACAACAACAGAGTTGCACGTGGAATAAACTAAACATACAGTCAATAATACAGTAGAAAAAAAGAAAAGTCTATATACAGTGAGTGCAAATGAGGTGAGATAAGGGAGTTAAGGCAATAAATAGGCCATAGTGGCGAAGTAATTACAATATAGCAATTAAACACTGGAATGGAATATGTGCAGAAGATGAATGTGCAAGTAGAGATACTGGAGTGCAAAGGAGCAAGATCAATAAATACATGCAGTATGGGGATGAGGTAGATAGATGAGCTGTTTACAGATGGGCTATGTACAGGTGCAGTGATCTGTAAGCTGCTCTGACAGCTGGTGCTTAAAGCTAGTGAGGGAGATGTGAGTCTCCAGCTTCAGTGATTTTTGCAGTTCGTTCCAGTCATTAGCAGCAGAGAACTGGAAGGAAAGGCGACCAGAGGAGGAATTGGCTTTGGGGGTGACCAGTGAGATATACCCGCTGGAGCGCGTGCCACAAGTGGGTGCTGCTATGGTGACCAGTGAGCTGAGATAAGGCGGGGCTTTACCAAGCAGAAACTTGTAGATAACCTGTAGCCAGTGCGTTTGGCGACGAGTATGGAGCGAGGGCCAACCAACGAGAGCGTACAGGTTGCAGTGGTGGGTAGTGTATGGGGCTTTGGTGGCAAAACTCACTATTGTTCGACATGTTTTGTGTCATCGGGAAAAGCCTTTATCAACCCTTGATACAGTTTGGAAATTAACTTTAGAGACTCCCTTAAAATAGTTTCAATCTTTTTGCTTGTCCAGCGTTAGCCGCACAGAGAATGTAAATAGTAGAAATAAAGTGTATCTGCAAAAATTCACCTCAGCTCCGTCAGACTAGTCATCCCTGGCTGCCTGACCCTGATGAGACCCCTTTCACCATTTGACCCTGCTCAGATGAGTCATGACAAATAATTCCATTGGTGTACATTTATACATTCTATTACCCATTACCCATTCTATTACCCATACATTCTATTAGAATAAATGGTTCAACAATTTAAATGACTATTATTCCCAGATCTCAGACTGTAGCCTACCGATCAACTCAAGATGGAACTTTGAATCCATTCACTGATGGTCATAATATACTGCAAAATTCACCTGACCTCTGTAGACTGGTCTTCCCTGGCTGTCTGACCCTGCTGGGACACCTGTCACCATCTGATCCTGCTAAGACATGATTAGCATAGTGTTGTGTGCTGACTGTGCACCATGACAGTGAAGCCTTGTGAAAATGGAAGGGGCGGCAGGTAGCCTAGTGGTTAGAGTGTTGGGCCAGTAACCGAACGGTTGCTCGATCGAATCCCCGAGCTGACAAGGTAACAATCTGTCGTTCTGCCCTGAACAAGGCAGTTCCTAGGCCGTCATTGTAAATAAGAATTTGTTCTTAACTGACTTGCCTAGGCAGTGTGAAAAGTATGGAATTAGCTAGGGAAACTGACAGATAACATGGCATTGTTATACTGACTAATAAAAACTCACATTGCACTGGAAATATTGGAGAAGACCCAGATGCAGACAGTGTCGAAGTAACAAAAGTGTATTACTAGAACAGGGGGCAGACAAAACAACAGGTCAAGGGCAGGCAGAGGTCAGTAATCCAGATCAGAGTCCATAAGGTACAGAACGGCAGGCAGTCTTGGGGTCAGTGCAGGCAGAGGTCAATATTCCAGGGTGGTGTGACAGGCAGAAATGGTCAAAACTGGAAAAAATAGAAAACAGGAACTAAAAAAAAGACAGGTGCAAGGGAAAAACGCTGGTACGCTTGATGAACAAAACAAACAGACAACACAGGTACAAATACATGGGGATAATGGGGAAGATGGGCGACATCTGGAGGGGGTGTAGACAAGCACAAAGACGGATGAAACAGATCAGGGTGTGACAGGTCTTCAATCGTTTGGCCGCTGGTTTCATCGTACGTTCAGATCTAATGTAATTGAGGAAAAAACAATAGCTAAGTTAGTGAACTAGCTAGCTAGTTAACATTAGCCAACTTTTGTATGAGATGTGGAGGGGGCAGGTAGGTTGACCTCAGGTCTCCCAACTAGAAGCCTGAGGTAAGGGGAGTGGATGACTATCAAATAGCGCACCTCTTACTTTGTAAAGTACTAATACAATTTGTTTTGCAATTTAGTTTGTGTGTTTTTTGTTTGAAGTGCAATAGTGTAATAATCAGGTTCTCTTCTTTATAAGTGTGTTATTCTATTTGTGTGATATAGGATTTGTGCAATTTAGTTTTATTTGTGTGTTTTTGTTAGCAATAGGGTAATAGTGTAATAATTTGATTCTCTTTTTTTATTTGTATATATATACTACAATTTGTTTCTATTTGTCTTTGTTACTTCTTTTTTATATTTATGAGTCTTATTTTTGTATATATTTATATAGTTTTAAATCTTATGATTATTTATTTGTGTTGTTCCAAATGTCAGAATAAAAATTACAGTTAGTGCAGAATGGTGCTTTTTTTGTTGGGGGCGGCTTAAGGGGAGTGGCGGGGTTCGCCCAGGGAGCCATACAAGCAAGAATCGCCACTGCAGGTCATTCACCTAAGTCAAGAGGGGATGAAATATTAGCTAATGTAACATGTCAGTCACACTACTAGCTCAGCACTGGGAATACACTTTTTTGTTGTTGTCAAACAGCAGTTACCTTCTGTGAGCTCTTCAGTAAGGCAATTCTACTGCCAATGTTTGTCTGTGGAGAATGCATGGCAATTTTATACACCGGTCAGCAACAGGTGTGGCTGAAGTAGCCAAATCCACTAATTTGAAGGGGTGTCCACATGATTTTTTATATATTGTGTAGTTACTCTATCATTACTAAGTATCTGTTTAACTTACTCTGAAATCTTTACATAGTGGCGCGGCCAAGCCGACAAGGGAGTGCAACGCCCCTCTTATTTGGGGAGAACCCTGCATAGTGACCATATCTTGGTTTTAAGAGGGAATTTCACCCTGAATATCCCATGGAATATAGTCACTACTATATTAACAACATTACATTTTTGCAGTGATGTAAAGTACTTAAGTAAAAATACTAAAAAAAAGTAGTTTTTTTGGGTATCTGTACTTTACTATTTATATTTTTGACAACTTTATACTTTTACTTTATACATTCCTAATGAAAGTGATGTCCTCCATACATTTTCCCTGAAAACCAAAAGTACTCCTTACATTTTGAAAATGGTCTAATTCACACACTTATCAAGAGAACATCCCTACTGCCTCTTATCTGGCAGACTCACTAAACACATTTAATTTGTAAATTCTCTCTGAGGCTGAGAGCGTTCCCCTGGCTATCCGTAAATCAAAACTATAAAATGGTGCCATTTCAAGGAATTTGAAATTATTTATACTTTTATTTTTGATAGTTTTGTATATTTTAGCAATTACATTTACTTTTGATACTTAAGTATATTTAAAACCAAATACTTTTACACTTTTACTCAAGTAGGATTTTACTGGGTGACTCACTTAAACTTGAGTCAATTTCTATTATGGTATCTTTACTTTTACTCAAGTATGAAAATTGGGTACTTTTCCTACCACTGCGTTTGTCATAAACGTTATAAACATTATCCAAACCACAAGCTAGAACGAGCACCTTTTCATTTGACGTATTTTCATTGGAAAGTTTCGACTTCCTGTGTATTCGTCTGCTCATAGTGAGACACAAAGTCAGGCATTCATGCAGCCACCGCCCCACTACGTAGGAGGGACGTCCCCACAAATTTGCCTGGTGGTGTTGTTTACCAACAAGCACTAATATCAGAACTTCTCAAGGCACATATTTTTTTATGGTCTGTTTTTCACTCACTTTTGACATCAAGCGCGAAAATGTGTTCTTTCATAGTTTCTACCTCCCAGAGATTTACTGTGTCAGTTCGTATATTTAGCAACGAATCAGCTGATAGGAACATCACTGAAAGACTCTTCCGAACAAGGACAACAACCATATACATACCCACAAAAACGTAGGTTGGGAAATACTGAGATAGAGACTAAGCGAAATGCCACATCAATACACCGAAAGTCGTCATTCGGTGTGTCGTTCAGTGGGCGAATCAATACAATCACAGAAAACCTTTGTCACCTCAATAAAAGTTAACCAAAACAATAATGTGCTAGTTATATCCAATGTTATGTAGCATGTTGGACAGAAAACGGAATACTGTGGCCCTATGTGTAATAGCATAGCAAGCAACATAGGCTATCAAACATAAGTGTTATACTAGCCCATTTCATTACATCCATAATATTGTAGCGACCCGCACAGACAGCTGTGTGTTATGTGTTAGGCTAGGAGGTGGTTGTGTTGTACTGACCAGTACCCGGTGTTCGCGGGGTCCGACATGTCAATCAACCTGCTATCTGCCAATCACGGGAATGCCTGGAATGTTCTGATGCCGGGCATCCTGGTGGTTGGCGGAGTGGTGTGGAGGGGGGTTGGGCAGGGGGGTGGAGCATTGGAAGTTAAGACCAGGTTCAGCTTTTTGTTCTCTCTCTTACATCTGGGCTTCCCAAGAGAAGGTCACGATTGGCTTGTGGGTTATCTGTTATCTTTTTGGCGTGTGCTACGGCCCAAACAGTAGCCTGTGTAAAGTTGGTTTAATAAAACGTCAATTCGCAAACTCAAGCCTCTGTCTGGACAATTGCTCATTTTATGATCTAGTCAGGTCATTACAATATTATACTCATAAACAGATGACATAGTTGCATATATTTTGCACGTTTCTCCTTTTCTTCTTTCCTCTTTTTCCTAAACTGGGTACCTGATGGCTTAGACCTTTTCTTATCCATTTGTGTTGATTTGGCACTCGAGCATCAATACATTACCCATCCCCCAACACTGTCAACCAAGTCAAGACTAAACCAATTCACCTTGGTGGTGTGCAAACTGGTTTTATATTATTCTTAACGATTTTGCACACACCAGAAAAAAATGCAACAATATGTCTGTGAAACTAATATTCGCAGTATTATGAATGAATTGTGGTTTATTTGGTAGCATTTCGTAGTGTGACTAACTTTACTAGTTGCATTAGTACTGTACAAAGTTAGAGGTGCGCTATTTGATAGATTCCCCCGCTCTCCCTGACTCGGGCTTCCAGTGGGGAGACCTGAGGTCAACCTACCCCAGCCCCCCTCCCGACCTCATACTTCTGAATGGGAGACCATCCCAGGCAGTAGCCTGTTTAGCTCAAAAACTAGAATCAGGGCGCCCACTCAGACAAGGTTAATTGACCCACAGTCCCACATGGCGACATGATATCATTGACGTGACGTGCAAATGAGCGATAGAAAACAGATCACGCAAATGTCACCATTACAAAATAAATTGTGCGGTCGCCCTGTGCCCACGTCGCCTATTCCTAAATCCGCCACCGCCTACAAGAGTAGTCCCAGTAAGCATAAATTACGCTGAAAAGACGTCTAAAATATGTATTTTTCCAGACGTTGAAGTTCGATTTAGGTTCTGAATGAAAGGTGAAAATATGTATTTTCCAGACATTGAAATCAGGTAAATTTTCATTTCTCAATGAAAGTTGAAAATATGTCATTTAAAGGCATCTATGTTTGGGCCAAATCAAGGCTGGTCCAGACTGGACCAAATCTGAAGCAAACATAGACATCTTTTTATTTATTTTTTAAACCTTATACTTTTACTCAAGTATAATTTTACTGGGTTACTTTTATTTGAGACATTTTCTATTAAGGTATCTTTACTTTTACTCGAAGTCCAGTGTGCCTAATACAGCGGTCTCCAAACTTTTCTAGAATGAGATACTTAAAGATGTTTTTTTTTAGATGTTGTGAGCTACAAAACTAGCTTTCAAGTAGGCACATTATTCTCTTCCCCGTGACTCTTCCCCAGGTACTTAGTGTACAATAGAAAGTCGTGCACTATATTTTCTGGCAATATATATTTTTTATTTTTGTATAATTCCCCTTTAATTGGGCATCGAGCTAGTGAGGAATGTGCCATCTAATGTGTTGATAGCAGCAGTAGTACAGAACCATTGCTCATTTCATGGCTAAATTAGCAAATGACAAATAATATATCAAAATAACATACTTACTCATGATATACACTACTTCTGCCATGTAAGCCTACTTTGTAGTTAACGTTTAATTGAGAAGGTTTCGGGGAAAGTATTTCTGTCATCCCTCAAGATGGTTATCACATCAATTGGCGACACACAGTGATAGACAAATTGAGACCCCTGATCTAATACATCCACAGTGGAATTTCGACTGTTTATATTTATTGTAAATATAAATCATAATTGTATTTTATTTTTAAGTTATGTAACACCATTACAACCCTGTTTAGCATTTTTTTTGTCCAAATATGGCATTATTCCACTCTTTGGATTAGGTTACATGGGGAACTTTTATTTTGAAGGCCAACCGCAAATTCCACTATTCTCACTTCCTTCAAGACCGCCGCAAACCAGGAAATTCGCAAAATAAACGTTCATTTGCTGTTGCGAAACAGGCAGACGGAGCTGTCAGTTGAAGAAGTCGTAGCTGGACTACTTGTACAATAAGGTAAGACTATGAGTTTTCCTAATACTATAACTGATCATTATTGGACATTGTTATAGAAGAAAGTGCGATGTACGCAAACACAGTAGCTAGCTAACGTTAATTAGCCATGCTAGCTAGCTCGCAGTCTCCAGTACCAGCTAGCTAACTTAGTTGTACCTGTATTTTATTGTGAACACAGTGTGATTACGACAAGTGGATATTGAGAAATTCATCCTTATAAGAGGGGAACAAACTTTACAGTACAGATTATCAAGCAAACCAACCAATTCAGGAGATTGTGTGCTGCTGCTCGTTACAGGAAACGAAGACGTCATGCAGCCCTTTAAAGACGTCTGTTGGTTCTTGACAATATGGATGGTCCACCTTGCCCTCATGGTTCTCACTGTTCAAGGTAGGGTCATCTACAAGCAGAACTCTATTTCTATGACTGCATGTTTTCATCCATTGGTTTGAAGCGTGTACCACATAGTTTCTAAACCTAGGGGCGCAACACTCCGAGACTTCCGGGAACGCTTTTCATATAGACCAGGGTTTGAGAATGCAATGAGAATAGTTGGGGAATACCAACATCAATTTCCTATTGACCCCCATTGTAAAATCGTCAACTTGGTCGTCATCGATTATTTTTGTTATACAGAAATAGCACAACATACCGATAGGCTGCAGTGTTGTTCAGGAGGAGTACATGAAGCCAGGTCAAAAATCCCAACCGATGGTTTGCAATGCTTCCATGCAGGGAAATAGAGCCAATGAAAAGACCCTAGGTAAAGTTCGTTGTATATTCGGACATTCAACATACATTAGCCAAAAGCCATTTAAAACTGTATAAATCATTAACTAATTCACCGTTTTTCACAAACATCAAACTATGTATGATTTATTCTATAAAGGTTTAGCATACTTTTACAACCTTTGTTTTGTGTAAACATTACAGTTTTTGATAGAGGGCATGTAGTCTGTCTAGAGGGCACGTGGTCAAAGTTCTAAGGAGTCTGTTATACCCTATTAGAAGGGGCCTGGCATAAAATGTGCATCTTAAGTCAAATTAGATTACAGGGGTAAAAAAACTACAGGATGAAGGGGTCATCAAAGAAGACAGGTTGGTGGATCAAGAGGACCAATAGGATCAACATGGCCATTCCACAGTGGGGATAACGAAAACTAAGAGTGAACCATAACATACACTACAGTTCAAAAGTTTGGGATCATTTAGAAATGTCCTTGTTTGTGAAAGAAAAGCAAAACAATTGTCTCTTAAAATAACATCAAATTGATCAGAAATACAGTGTAGACATTGTTAATGTTGTAAATGACTATTGTAGCTGGATACAGCTGAGTTTTAATGGAATGTCTACATAGGCGTACAGAGGCCCATTATCAGCAACCATCACTCCTGTGTTCCAATGGCATGTTGTGTTAGCTAACCCAAGTTTACCATTAAAAGGCTCATTGATCATGAGAAAACCCTTTGCAATTATGTTAGCACAGTTAAACTGTTCTGATTTTAAAGAAGCAATAAAACTGGCCTTTAGACTAGTTGAGTATCTGGAGCAGCGTTTGTGGGTTCGATTACAGGCTCAAAATGGCCAGAAAAAAAGCACTTCTGAAACTCGTCAGTCTATTCTTGTTCCGAGAAATGAAGGCTATTCCATGTGAGAAATTGCCAAGAAACTGAAGATCCCGTACAACGCTGTGTACTACTCCCTTCATAGAACAGCGCAAACCTGACCAAAATAAATAAATCTACTGGCCCAAATCGGCACTACATAATTCAGCAGGGAGGTGTGCAACTACCACACATTTATACCCATTATACTAGCGGGTATCCCTTTCAATTCACATTCCTTGCAGAAAGAACTATTTGCAAACCTTTTAAAACATCCAGAAAGACAGTAGTCTTAGAAAGGTATTTATACTTTTAAAAGACATACTTTATGTGGATGAAAGAATTCTGCCAGTGTTTTAATGTCCTAGTCTTATATATTTTTCTTTACCTCCAACTCTAAATATCCAAGTGAGCCCTTGGGGATCAGATTTACCATTATACCCATTGATCAAATGTATAACAGACGGACACTGCTCAAAAGGAGTTGTCTGTGATATCTAGACTTGCCACTTTACTAGGTTCACCACCCTATTCACGATAAGAAATTGCTCCTACATACACCAAGTCCCGTGGTCTTGGCTTGCTAGACACTAAAGCATACAGAGAAGTATTCAGATATTATGTTACTGTTTGTTAGAACTGTAGAATGTGCAAAATGACAGCACAATCTGGTCTTTTGTAACTCAGAAAACCTGTTGGCCGGGTTGGAGTAGCCAGGAGGAAGGCATGGCCAGCCGTTGAGAAATGCTTATTGAAATTTTCGATTATCATGGATTTATCAGTTGTGGCCGTGTTACCTAGCCTCAGTGCAGTGGGCAGCTGGGAGGAGGTGCTCTTGTTCTCCATGGACTTTAGTGTCCCAAAACTTTTTGGAGTTAGAGCTACAGGGTGTGAATATCTGCTTGAAAAAGCTAGCCTCTGCTTTCCTCACTGACTGCGTGTCTTGGTTCCTGACTTCCCTGAACAGTTGCATAACGCTGGGACTATTCAACGCTATTGGCGGACTGCCACAGAATATGCATATTTTCACTTTTCTGTGAAATCACTGAATTAGTTATTGATATTTTTTGTCTTTAAATGCAATATTTTAGATTTTATGTATTTATCAAAACTGGAAATTCTACTCCAAGCAAAGGTTGTAAAAGTACACTACACATTTATAGAATAAATCATACCTAGTTTGATTGTCAGTGAAAACGCTATTGATTTATACTGTTTAAATGGCATTTTATAGATGCCGTAGTTAGTGCCTTGCGAAAGTATTTGGCCCCCTTGAACTTTGCGACCTTTTGCCACATTTCAGGCTTCAAACATAAAGATATAAAACTGTATTTTTTTGTGAAGAATCAACAACAAGTGGGACACAATCATGAAGGGGAACGACATTTATTGGATATTTCAAACTTTTTTAACAAATCAAAAACTGAAAAATTGGGCGTGCAAAATTATTCAGCCCCCTTAAGTTAATACTTTGTAGCGCCACCTTTTGCTGCGATTACAGCTGTAAATCGCTTGGGGTATGTCTATCAGTTTTGCACATCGAGACTGAAATTTTTTCCCATTCCTCCTTGCAAAACAGCTCGAGCTCAGTGAGGTTGGATGGAGAGCATTGTTGAACAGCAGTTTTCAGTTCTTTCCACAGATTCTCGATTGGAGGTCTGGACTTTGACTTGGCCATTCTAATACCTGGATATGTTTATTTGAACCATTCCATTGTAGATTTTGCTTTGTTTTGGATCATTGCCTTGTTGGAAGACAAATCTCCGTCCCAGTCTCAGGTCTTTTGCAGACTCCATGTTTTCTTCCAGAATGGTCCTGTATTTGGCTCCATCCATTTCCCATCAATTTTAACCATCTTCCCTGTCCCTGCTGAAGAAAAGAAGGCCCAAACCATGATGCTGCCACCACCATGTTTGACAGTGGGGATGATGTGTTCATTGTGATGAGCTGTGTTGCTTTTACGCCAAACATAACGTTTTGCATTGTTGCCAAAAAGTTCAATTTTGGTTTCATCTGACCAGAGCACCTTCTTCCACATGTTTGGTGTGTCTCCCAGGTGGCTTGTGGCAAACTTTAAACAACACTTTATGGATATCTTTAAGAAATGGCTTTCTTCTTGCCACTTCCATAAAGGCCAGATTTGTGCAATATACGACTGATTGTTGTCCTATGGACAGAGTCTCCCACCTCAGCTGTAGATCTCTGCAGTTCATCCAGAGTGATCATGGGCCTCTTGGCTGCATCTCTGATCAGTCTTCTCCTTGTTTGAGCTGAAAGTTTAGAGGGACGGCCAGGTCTTGGTAGATTTGCAGTGGTCTGATACTCCTTCCATTTCAATATTATCGCTTGCACGGTGCTCCTTGGGATGTTTAAAGCTTGGGAAATCTTTTTGTATCCAAATCCGGCTTTAAACTTCTTCACAACAGTATCTCGGACCTGCCTGGTGTGTTCCTTGTTCTTCATGATGCTCTCTGCGCTTTTAACGGACCTCTGAGACTATCACAGTGCAGGTGCATTTATACGGAGACTTGATTACACACAGGTGGATTGTATTTATCATCATTAGTCATTTAGGTCAACATTGGATCATTTAGAGATCCTCACTGAACTTCTGGAGAGAGTTTGCTGCACTGAAAGTAAAGGTGCTGAATAATTTTGCACGCCCAATTTTTCAGTTTTTGATTTGTTAAAAAAGTTTGAAATATCCAATAAATGTCTTTCCACTTCATGATTGTGTCCCACTTGTTGTTGATTCTTCACAAAAAATACAGTTTTATATCTTTATGTTTGAAGCCTGAAATGTGGCAAAAGGTCGCAAAGTTCAAGGGGGCCGAATACTTTCGCAAGGCACTGTATGTATTTCTATCAAGTCAACTGGAATTTCTACCAAAAAAAAGGTAAAACTATGCTAGACATTTATAGAATAAGTCTGATTTTGTGACAAACGGTGAATTAGTTATTGATTTTCAAATGGCTTTTGGAGAACACCCGTTGAATGTCCGAATGTGGAATTTATAAAACCAACTTTACCTCTGTGTGAAAAGAAGCCTGTGGCTTCAGGCTATTTGGAGTGGGAAATGTGGGGACGCTGTGTTCAAGTAGAATACACATACAGTGCAAATCCCCATTATTCCCCCCCCAATCTACACACAGTACCCCATAATGTATTTAAAAATATATATTTAACCTTTAACTATGCAAGTCAGTTAAGAAAAAAATCTTAATTACAATAAAAAAAATATACATAAAAAAAATCATATCACCTTTATTTAACCAGGTAGGCAAGTTGAGAACAAGTTCTCATTTACAATTGCGACCTACCAAGATGAAGCAAAAGTTCGACATACATCAACAGAGTTACACATGGAGTAAAACAAACATACGGTAGAAAAATAAGTCTATATACAATGTGAGCAAATGAGGTGAGATAAGGGAGGTAAAGGCAAAAAAAATGCAATGGTGGCGAAGTAAATACAATATAGCAAGTAAAACACTGGAATGGTAGATTTGCAGTGGAAATAATGGGGTGCAAAGGAGCTAAATAAATACAGTAGGGGGAGAGGTAGTTGTTTGGGCTAAATTATAGATGAGCTATGTGCAGTAATCTGTGAGCTGCTCTCACAAATGGTGCTTAAAGCTAGTGAGGGAGAAGTGTTTCCAGTTTCAGAGATTTTTGTAGTTCGTTCCAGTCATTGGCAGCAGAGAACTGGAAAGAGGTGGCCAAAGGAAGAATTGGTTTTGGGGGTGACCAGAGATATACCTGCTGAAGCTCGTGCTAAAGGTGTGTGCTGCTACGGTGAACAGCGAGCTGAAATAAGGGGGGGCTTTACCTAGCAGGGTCTTGTAGATGACCTGGAGCCAGTGGGTTTGGCGACGAGTATGAAGCGAGGGCCAGCCAACGAGAGCATACAGGTCGCAGTGGTGGGCAGTATATGGGGCTTTGGTGACAACGGATGGCACTGTGATAGACTGCATCCAATTTATTGAGTAGGGTATTGGAGGCTATTTTGTAAATGACATCGCCGAAGTCGAGGATTGGTAGGATGGTCAGTTTTACAAGGGTATGTTTGGCAGCATGAGTGAAGGATGCTTTGTTGCGAAATAGGAAGCCAATTCTAGATTTAACTTTGGATTGGAGATGTTTGATGTGAGTCTGGAAGGAGAGTTTACAGTCTAACCAGGCACCTAGGGTTTTGTAGTTGTCCACATATTCTAAGTCTGAACCGTCCAGAGTAGTGATGTTGGACGGGCGGGCAGAAGCAGGCAGCGATCGGTTGAAGAGCATGTATTTAGTTTTACTTGTATTTAAGAGCAATTGGATGCCACGGAATGAGTGTTGTATGGCATTGAAGCTCGTTTGGTGGTTTGTTAAGTGTCCAAAGAAGGGCCAGAAGTATACAGAATGGTATTGTCTGCGTAGAGGTGGATCATAGACTCACCAGCAGCAAGAGCGACATCATTGATGATGTTAGAGGAATTAAATTCCTATATGTTTAATACCCAATTAAATTAATACTCAGCCCATTTCTAAGGATTTTTAAGAAACTTATTTGCATAAAATGGGCAGAGACCAGTCTCAAAATCAAGCATTAGCGTTTATTCTCGAGAGTAATGAACATGATACATTTTACAACAGGTTATAAACTGAAAATGACATCATTAGGTTTCGAACTGTCCCGTCTCTCCGCCTCTCCGGTATAATGGCAGTATAGTTCTCAAGCCATCCTACATCGCCTCCCACCAATTTAGATAATTTATGACCAGGCCAAGGTCTTCTTGTGTAGATAAGCATTCTAGCCAGTCTGACGATAAGTTCATTCATTTCTACCAAGGAACAGACAGTCTTTGTTCTAATTCTTGATTATATTTACACACATTATATTCCGTACTAGGATTAAAAGAATTCATACATCTATACAGTAACATAATAGTATTCTGATTAGTCAGTCCTGATTTGAAATGTATACATAATTAAGTCATTATTGATAAAAAAATATCCCTTAAGATATTTACAGAGAAGTCGGTCCAATAGAGACTACCAGAGGCCTGGACAACAGGCCCTCTGATTTGACACACTGAACTCTATCAGAGAAGTAGTTGGTGAACCAGGCGAGGCAGTCATTTGAGAAACCAAGGCTGTTCAGTCTGCCGATAAGAATGTGGTGATTGACAGAGTCGAAAGCCTTGGCCAGATCAATGAATACGGCTGCACAGTATTGTTTCTTATCGATGGCGGTTAAGATATCGTTGAGGAATCTTGAGCGTGGCTGAGGTGCACCCATGACCAGCTCTGAAACCAGATTGCATAGTGGAGAAGGTATGGTGGGATTCGAAATGGTCGGTAATCTGTTTGTTGACTTGGCTTTTGAAGACCTTAGAAAGGGAGGGTAGAATAGATATAGGTCTGTAGCAGTTTGGGTCAAGAGTCCCCCCCCCCCCCCCCCTGACCGCAGCTGCTTTCCAATCTTTGGGGGAATCTCAGATGACACGAAAGAGAGGTTGAACAGGCTAGTAATAGGGGTTGCAACAATTTCGGTAGATAATTTTAGAAAGAAAGGGTCTAACTTGGCTGATTTGTAGCTCTTTTAGAACTTCAGCTGACTGGATTTGGGAGAAGGATAAATGGGGAAGGCTTGGGCGAGTTGCTGTGGGGGTTGCAGTGCTGTTGACCGGGGTAGGGGTAGCCAGGTGGAAAGCATGGCCAGCCGTAGAAAAATGCTTATTGAAATTCTCAATTATAGTGGATTTATCGGTGGTGAGTGTTTCCTATCCTCAGTGCAGTGGGCAGCTGGGAGGAGGTGTTCTCAGTAAAAGTCCATGGAGAATAAGGAGTGGCTTCCGTCTGGCCACTACCATAAATGCCTGATTGGTGGAGTGCTGAAGAGATTGTGCACAGATGCAGGATGGACAACAAACTCAATTTAACCTTGCACTACTTCTAAACAATGTCAACTTTGGCAAAGTCTATGAAACTTAGTACACTGTGTTTGTAACGGATTATAGTTTTGGTAACATAAAAATGTATTGATCAGATAGTTTCATTGATAAGAAAATGTGCAGAATGTCAGCCCAGTTTCACTCCTCTTGGCTTTCTGTCCGACTCCCACACGCTACCACAAGAACTGGTCCCGAACCCAACCACAGTCCTGCAATGTTAATTTAGGTGTACGGTACCAGTCAAGTTTTAGAACACCTAGCCATTCAATGGTTTTTCTTTATTTGTATTATTTTCCACATTGTAAATTAATAGTGACGACATCAAAACTATGAAATAACAACATGGAATCATGTAACAATTTTTTTTTAAATACAAATATATTTTATATTCTTCAAATAGCCACCCTTTGCCTTGATGACAGCTTTGCACACTCTTGACATTCTCTCAACCAGCTTCATGGGGTAGTCACCTGAAATGCATTTCAATTAACGGGTGTGTCTTGTTCATTTTGTGAAATGTATTTTCTTAATGCGTTTGAGCCAATCAGTTGTGTTGTGACAAGTTAAGGGTGGTATGCAGAAGATAGCCCTATTTGGTAAAAGACCATGTCCATATTATGGCAAGAACAGCTCCGATAAGCAAAGAGAAACGACAGTCCACCATTACTTTAAAACATGAAGGTTAGTCAATCCGCAAAATGTCAAGAACTTTGAAAGTTTCTTCAAGTGCAGTCGTAAAAACCAATCTAATAACACAAATTCGTTTTCATTAATGTTCTGATTAGTTAATGTTAATAACGGTTCCAGCTGCGACGTCATCGCGTTGGCCAAACGTTACAAAGCAGTGAGACAGTGCCAGTCAGATGCATGATGATTTCTAAGAACAGTCCCGTATCTTTAGTGGCATACAACTTCATCAACAAGCTGGCAAACTAGCTACCATACTGGCCATTCAAACAAGCTAGCACAAGGCTGCTAGCTGGGGCAAGAGGAGCTGATCAAGCATTTCTTTCCGTAGGAGCCAGCAAAGATGGTTTAATCAGATTGTTTACCACTGTAAAAAAAATTCTGGTCTACTTAACGGGGTGGGTCTCCTATAGACACCAATGCAATAGTAACTGAGTCTGATCTACTTAGTTCATTTGCCTTTAATTGAACCAGAAAAAGAACAGTGGGGTGTCTCGCTTCCACTTCCGTCTCTGGTAACCAGTGCGTTATATCTGCGTGATTTTCAAAACTAAGAACTAGTGTTTGGAAAATGAGCAAAACCTCAATATAAGAGATGCAGCTTTCAAGACAGCTCAAAACTAACATTTTTGACTTGGAAACCCACTGTAGAAAAATGAGCTCAGAGCTTCCCACTTGGAATAATCGACCAATAGGAAGCTCTACGCAAAACACGTACGTAAATGTTAACCCTTCGAGTGTATGAGTTGTCTTGAAAGCACCATGAGTTCCACGTTTTGTTAGACACATGGCTCCTGCGTGTCGGGTTAGAATGACCCCATCTGACATGAGACAATGTGGGTTTTGAAGGTGTTGTCTCCAGTATTTATCCACCTTGATCATTCAATTTTGTCTCCTTTGTTTTCAGGTCAAGACTGCTCCAAACCCATACCGTTAGATGGGTCAAACATGGTTTTTACATCAACTCAAGAGACATTTGGAAATGGAACAAGAGCAAGTTTTGAGTGTTCAACTGGATATGTCCGTGCAAGAGGGTCTCGATTAGTCACCTGTACTGCTGGCGTGTGGAGTACAGTGACACTGACATGCGAATGTATTTCCAATAATTGTATTTTTTATTGTGCTAAAAAGTTAGGCCATATTCCTGTAAATATTTTTAGTTCTAAAAATAAATAGTCGCCCACTCTATATAAGCTCCCAGTAATTTATTGGGTGAACCACCAATGTTTCAGTATCACTGTGCCTTCTTCAGGGTAATATCATGAATGCTTGAACCAGAGCTTCGCTCAGTAAATGTTTACATTCTGGAGCATTCAATTAAACCGAAGCGGTGCTGTACGGAACGACCTGTTGAAAAACGTGGAGGGGTTGGGGAGCCTTGTCATCGTGGCTCTGTCTTTTTTTTTTTTTTTTTTAAATACGTCACTCATTGCTTCAAGCCACACCTCGCCACACGGGAGCAAATGTACCTCTGTTCAAGAGCGATTTGGGGAAACGTGTCGTTCAGCACAAACCGTTCTGCAATGTAGCAAGCGAACTGAGCGCACCTCAGACTATATAAACAAACAGTTTGTGCAACCAATGACAATAGTGAGGTGTGTCATAATCTAAAAATTCCTGTTAGTGGTGTCATCTCATGCAAGACACATGGAGGAAGCTATCTCCTCACCTGTCCATGTGGGAAAACCCATGTAGGACAAAGGGGGGGGGGGGGGGATTAAAACAACGCATAGCTGAACACCGCAGCTCAATCAGGTGCAAGAACACTGACTACCCAGTAGCAGCTCACTGTTGGGGCTAACCATCCTATTTCTTCCCTCAAATACAAAAGAGGTATCGAGCATGTTCTCCTACCAAGGAGAGGAGGTAACATTGAGACCCTACTACTAGAGGGAGGCCTACTGGATCTCCTATACAAAAAAATACTAGTGGTCTGAATGTTGACTTGGACCTCGGGCCCTTTTTAATAAACAAGTCCCCCTTTTTTTATGACCAGGTCTGCTAAATGAACGTATTCTTTCCACAGCTTATCAGTGTGCACCCAAGATGTTCCCTGGTAGAGATGCTTATTATGCATTGCGTTTGAACCAAAGGATTTGCATGTGACTAAGATTAAATTAATTGGAAACAATTAAATCTATATATGAAATAGTAAAATGCATTTTCGTGTTTGTACAATATCTAATCATGTTGTAATATGATGAAAACAATAGCCTAATATATTTAACATGCTGTAAACTATTGTCTTTTAACAGTAACTTTTTCATCCTCAGCACCCTAATTACTATGACATACCCCTCACTAGTCATTGGTTGCATTAATTACACTGGTTGATTATATAACGCTGTTCAAGCATTTATGATATTACCCTGAAGAAGGCACAGTGATCTTGAAATGTTGGTTTACCCAATAAATTGCTGGGAGCTTGTGTATATACAGTGTGCAACTCTTTTTATAGCCTATAGTTTACTCTCTGTTAGTCTGCACCTCCTAACTCTTTTGGGTATGCACCAGCTCATGCTTTTCACTAAACAGTTTTTACTCACCCACTCACAACTTGATATATTCATTGCCCAATCATAAAACTCACTGAAAAAGTAGCCGAGCCTGGAATCTGGACCGGTTTTCTTTCAACATTCCACTCCTTGCCATGTTTGGCATATGACACAGTGGCAAGGAGTGGAATGTTGGCACAAAACAGGTCAGGCTAGCCTACATTTCCTCCGTACATGACTTTTTTTATTTTATTTTTTATGGTTTCAGTAAGGTCGTGTGGCTCACCAGGAGAAGTGATGAACGGCCAATATAATCTCTCAGGGGTTCTGTTTGGCGCCATGGCTGTTGCTTTCTGTGACACTGGGTCAGTGCAAGGCTATTTGCCTCATATCTCTCTCTGTGTCCGTCTCTGTGTCTCTCTCTCTCTGTCTCTCTCTCTGTCTCTCTCATAGGGCTGAACCATAAAGAGAGCACTCATCTTTGTATCTGTGCCATTATAGCATCTGTGACCATTATGTTTTAAAGTTGTCCATTTTTATTCTTCTTCATTGGGCTCCCAACTCATAGGAATCCCCACCCAGTTGGCTATTTTAAAATGCTGGAAACCCTTATTGGCAATGTCCATGATGAGTCTATCTTCATGGGCTGAACTGAGTTCTTTAACATGTCAACTGTCCATTTGTAGGCCTAATTTTATGATTTCCAGATCGGCCTTAATCATACTTCCCCTCCCTAAAAGCTGAAGGAAATGTTTCATGTTTAGCCTATGATCTTCCTTTACTATCTTGCTTAAGGTCAGAGCTGTCTCTGTTGTAACCCTTGCTATCCTTAAAGCAAATACTGTCTAATCTTTCTCTTTTTGTCTAATCTTTCTCTTTTTCAGCTATATGCTTGTGGGCAGTGGTGTAAGGAACTGTATGGTCGAAGGCTGGGATGGCAGAGTTCCTGTATGTGAAGGTTAGTCAAGTGAAAATAACAATATCTTAAACAGTTCTATGCTTGTGCCAAGATCAAAACTGTTCATAACTGCTGTTGTGTTCTACTCTGCAGTGGTGAAGTGTGGAAAGCCCCCCACCATTGTCAACGGTGGACTTGTTATCCCACCTGATGAAGAGTACCACTATGGAAGTGTTGTGGAATATAGCTGTGAGAAGGAATTCACTCTGGTTGGAATTAAATCCATAGTCTGTGAAAAGGACGGAGAATTCCAGCCAGCTCCACCGGAGTGTAAAAGTACGTTGAAAGCTTGCCTTTTCCCCCCCTTCTGTTTTAAACAGTCATAATTATGGTTGTTGACAAGACATAGAACTGTTCGTATGAACTGTTCACACTGATAAGATATTGTAATCAGATTAGATACTTTTGAAAACTAGATTACTTGCATTATTTGACTTCAGAAAGTATTCAACTAGAGGTCGACCGATTAATCGGAATGCACGGTTAAATAGGGCCGATTTCAAGTTTTCATAACAATCGGTAATTTTGGACGCTGATTTAAAAAAATATATATATAAAAAAAAAATATTTTTATTTTTTACACCTTTTATTTAATCTTTAACTAGGCAAGTCCGTTAATAACACATTCCTATTTTCAATAATGGCCTAGGAACGGTGGGTTAACTGCCTTGTTCAGCGGCAGAACGACAGATTTTTACCTTGTCAGCTCAGGGATTGAATCTTGCAACCTTATAGTTAACTAGTCCAACGCTCTAACCACCTTCCTCACGAGGAGCCGGCCTGTTACGCGAATGCAGTAAGAAGCCAAGGTAAGTTGCTAGCTAGCATTAAACTTAATCAATCATAATCACTAGTTATAACTAAACATGGTTTATCTAGCGTGTCCTGCGTTGCATATAATCGATGCTGTGCGCATTCGTCGAAAAAGGACTGTTGTTGCTCTAACGTGGCCCTAACCATAAACACCAATGCTTTCCTTCAAATCAATACACAGTAGTATATATTTTTAAACCTGCATATTTAGCTAAAAGAAATCCAGGTTAGCAGGCAATATTAACCAGGTGAAATTGTGTCACTTCTCTTATGGTCAGTGCACGCAGAGTCAGGGTGTGTGCAACAGTTTGGGCCGCCTGGCTCATTGCGAACTAATTTGCCAGAATTGTACGTAATTATGACATAATATTGAAGGTTGTGCAATGTAACAGGAATATTTAGACTGATGGATGCCACCTGTTAGATAAAATACGGAACGGTTCCGTATTTCACTGAAAGAATAAAAGTCTTGTTTTCGAGATGATCCGGCTCCCATTTCTGTGTGTTATTATGTTATAATTAGTCTATGATTTGATAGAGCAGTCTGACTGAGCGATGGTAGGCACCAGCAGGCTCATAAGCATTCATTCAAACCGCGCTTTCGTGAGTTTTGCCAGCAGCTCTTCTGTTTATTACTTCAAGCCTATCAACTCCCGAGATTAGGCTGGCGTAACGATGTGAAATGGCTAGCTAGTTAGCGGGGTGCGCGCTAATAGCGTTTCAAACGTCACTCGCTCTGAGACTTGGAGTAGTTGTTCCCCTTGCTCTGCATGGGTAGCGCTGCTTTGAGGGTGTCTGTCGTTGTGTTCCTGGTTCGAGCCCAGGTAGGAGCGAGGAGAGGGACGGAAGCTTTACTGTTACGCTGGCAATACTAAAGTGCCTATAAGAACATCCAATAGTCAAAGGTATATGAAATACAAATGGTATAGAGAGAAATAGTCCTATAATTCCTATAATAACTACAACCTAAAACTTCTTACCTGGGAATATTGAAGACTCATGTTAAAAGGAACCAACAGCTTTCATATGTTCTCATGTTCTGAGCAAGGAACTTAAACGGTAGCTTTCTTACATGGCACATATTGCACTTTTACTTTGTTCTCCAACACTATGTTTTTGCATTATTTAAACCAAATTGAACATGTTTCATTATTTATTTGAGGCTAAATTGATTTTATTGATGTATTATATAAGTGTTCATTCAGTATTGTTGTAATTGTCATTATTACAAATACATTTTTAAAAATTGGCCGATTTTGATCGGTATCGGCTTTTTTTGTCCTCCAATAATCGGCATCGTGTTGAAAAATCATAATCGGTCAACCTCTACATTCAACACCTTTCTGTTTTCTCAATGACATTCATTTCAGCTTTGAAAAACGGGGCAAGTTTTAAGTTTGTTCCACCAGAGCGAGTCTGACCATAAGTAAGAGACCACTATGATGACACACCAAATGCGTTTGATGGATCCTTTGCCTACTCCTAATGCCTCTTAAGGGAAAAGTAATCGGCTTACATTACTGTGTTTGAGTACTCCAAATGTTATGTAACTGATTACAATTTTGGACAGGTAACGGATTATATTTAGAAATGAACCTACCCAGTCCTGTCCACTACACAATCATGAGCAAGGTCACAGTCCAGATGATAAAATAAGTGTATAAATATCACAGTATCTAGCCTGATAATACAGATGTACATGAGACAGCCTAAGGAGCGGTCTGAACAGTGCACACCCTAATGCAGGGCTGCCCAACCCTCTTCCTGGAGCTCTACAGTCCTGTGGGTTTTCAGTCCAACCCTAATTTAACACACCTGATTCTACTTATTAGCTTCGCTACAAGATCTTAACTTGCTGAATCAGATATGCTAAATTAGGGTTGGACTGAAGACCTACTGGACAGTAGATCTCCAGGAAGATGTATGTGCAGCCCTGCCCTAATGTGTGCTATACACTTAAAACCATGATGCAACATTGAGCTCAGGGGAAATTAGTTGCAAAAATATAGCCTATTTATTGAAAAGATTAGTTGCATAATATACATAAATAGGTGGTTATAACAACATTGTGTTTATATTGCTTCAAGTAGCCTAAAACCAACAAATAGACTTTGGCCACCTTTACTTCACAACCATAGAGAATAAACATCTCTTTGTTTACATCTGCAGTGGTTTCATGTCCTCCTCCTGTTGTTGAGAATGGCGTTAGGATTGAAGGTCGTCTGCCCCCCTACCAGCACAAGTCTTTTGTGAGGTATAAGTGCAACGATGGATATAAGATGATGGGAGAGGCCAGTCTGACATGTGAAATAGAAGGCTGGTCAGCTTCTATTCCCACATGCAAAGGTAAGGCTTGTTTCAGTGTGTTACTTAACATACTTTATCCTGTATTTTGGATCAGATATTTTGTGCCTCATTTGGTATTTAGTGCCAGATGACCAATGTGTCAGCAAACTGACTTTCTGAATTGAATTGATCTCATATAAACATATAGAGAATATTTTGATAAGACAATATGGTATGTGGAGGGATAACAACAGTACATTGATGTGACAGACTAGACAAGAATAGTTATTGGCCTAATTGCATTGCATGCCTTTATAGCCCTTCCGACGACAACAAAGCCCCCTACTACTACTACTACTACTACTACTACTACCACAACAGCTACTACCACAACAGCTACTACCACAACAGCTACTACCACAGCAGCTACTACCACTGCTTCAAAGAAAACCACAAACGAAGGTACAGTCCATTTTGATACTGCTTGGCACAATCCTAATCTAATTTTACAGTGAGCTACAAAAGTATTTTTAGTGAACATTTTTGTTGTTTTGGATTTGAGATGATACAATGTCATAGAAATGAATGGTAAATAATGTATTGTGTCATTTTGGAGTCACTTTTATTGTAAATAAGATTTGTTTTTGTTTTTTTACCCCTTTTTCTCCCCAATTTTGTGGTATCCAATTGTTTTTAGTAGCTACTATCTTGTCTCATCGCTAAAACCCCCGTGCGGGCTCGGGAGAGACGAAGGTTGAAAGTCTTGCGTCGTCCGATACACAACCCAACCAAGCCGCACTGCTTCTTAACACAGCGCGCATCCAACCTGGAAGCCAGCCGCACCAATGTGTCGGAGGAAACACTGTGCACCTGGCAACTTTGGTGAGTGTGCACTGCGCCCGGCCTGCCACAGGAGTCGCTGGTGCGCGATGAGACAAGGACATCCCTACCGGCCAAGCCCTCCCTAACCCGGACGACGCTTGGCCAATTGTGCGTCGCCCCACGGACCTCCTGGTCGCGGCCGGTTACGACAGAGCCTGGGCGCAAACTCAGTCTCTGATGGCACAGCTGGCGCTGCAGTACAGCGCCCTTAACCACGATGCCACCCGGGAGGCCGAGAATATGTTTTTAAACACTTTTACATTAATGTGGATGCTACCTTGATTATATGGATAATCCTGAATGAATTGTGAAGAATGATACAATAATGGGAGGTTTTCACTCGTCATTATTCACGATTCATTCAGGATTTTCCGTAGTCATGGTAGCATCCACATGAATGTAGAAACACTCCCTTTTGACCAAATCGCAATAATATTTTTGCACTTGTTGGCTGAACCTGCACGAAAACTTCTTCATAGCTTGTTTTCCATCGTTTTAAATGGGAGCAAATTTGTTTTCAGCACTTTTATTTGACTGATCAACATTCGTTTTCTCATGGCTCTGGCGTCCTTCTGCAGCAGACCTATGGTGAGCAATATGTTTGGGACATTGAATCGCAATAAAATCACAGTATCTAATCGCAATACGTATGGAATCTTGAGAATCACAATACATATCGTATCAGCACCTAAGTATTGCGATATCGTATCGTGAGGTTGTTGACAATTCCCAGCCTCTCTCTGTCACACACACACACACACACGTCATAACACTAGAAGTACAATATTGTCTGACGCAGAGAACTAACTTAGTGAAAGATGTCCTCCTTAGGGTGCTTTCACGCCTTCCATGTATACAGTACCAGTCTAAAGTTTGGACATACCTACTCATTCCAGGTTTCTTTATTATTTTCTATATTGTAGAATAATAGTGAAGGTATCAAAACTATGAAATAACACATATGGAATCATGTAGTAACCAAAAAAGTGTTAAAACAAATACAAATATTTTTGATGACAGCTTGGCACACTCTTGGCATTCTCTCAACCAGCGTTCTCCTGGCATCCACCAAACCCAAATTCGTCTGTCGGACTGGCAGGTGGTAAAGCCCTGATTCATCACTCGATTGAACGCGTTTCCACTTCTCCAGAGTTCAAAGGCGGTGAGCTTTACACAACTCCAGCCGGCGCTTGGCGATTTTAGGCTTGTGAGTGGCTGCTTGGCCATGGAAACCCAGTTCATGAAGCTCCCGACAAACAATTCTTGTGCTGACGTTGCTTCCAGTGGCAGTTTGGAACTCGGTAGTGAGTTTTGCAACCAGATGGTTTTACGCGCTTCAGCACTCCGAGGTCCGTTCTGTGAGCTTGTGTGGCCTACCACTTTGCATGTTGTTGCTCCTAGACATTCCCACTTCACAATAACAGCACTTACAGTTGAATGGGGCAGCTCTATCAGGGCAGAGATTTGACAAACTGCTTTGTTGGAAAGGTGGCATCCTATGACTGTGCCACGTTGAAGGTCACTGAGCTCTTCAGTTAGGCCATTCTTCTGTGTGTGTGTGGACCAAAATAGGATTTTGATTGGGACTGAATTGTATATCCCCACAAGGTTAGCTGTGTAAGACTGTGTGTGTGCGTGCTCGCCACGACCAGACATGAGTGCTGCAGCTCTGTGGTAAAACATGATTATTTACTAGCATAACAACTGCCACCGTTAATGCAGTAAAGGTTGGATGATATTTTGGACAATTTTTTATTTTTCTGCTTGTTACAACACTAAAATAAGCTTTCAAACAAGTTCTACTCAATGGCCGAGTCTACCAGCATCAATGGAGCATTCACGACCCATCCCCAGTCCATGTAGTGGGCGGGGATACCTGGCCGTACTTCTGAGTATGAACCTCAACTGTCGCAACATGAATGGAAATGGGTGCAGGTGAAAGCTGGTGGCGAGCCTGAAAACTAGGGCAAAGCAGTTGGCTAGGTACTGCTCTGTTTCAGCTGTCGTGGGAAGCTTTTCCTGTACCCTTGAGTGCCATGCATACATGGACCTTTTGAAGTGTTTGGATCCTTTTTTTGTACATTTGATTGTTGGATTCAAATAAAGTATTTATTGTGTGTGTGTGTGTGTGCAAAAAAACCTTAATATCTCTTCTTTGTGTTACAGATCGCGTACCTGGTCCCCTTGATGCTAAAAGTAAGCGGTCACCCAGCTTTTACCTATTGATGTTAGAACAGTTAGCTCTCATCCGTACATGTTGTACAGTTTATGATGTTACAACAGTTAGCTCTCATCCATACATGTTACAACAGTGTATGATGTTACAACAGTTAGCTCACATCCGTACATGTTACAACAACTAGCTCTCATCCGTACATGTTGCACAGTGTATGATGTTACAACAGTTAGCTCTCATCCGTACATGTTGTACAGTGTATGATGTTACAACAGTTAGCTCTCATCCGTACATGTTACAACAACTAGCTCTCATCCGTACATGTTGCACAGTGTATGATATTACAACAGTTAGCTCTCATCCGTACATGTTGTACAGTGTATGAAATTACAACAGTTAGCGCTCATCCGTACATGTTGTACAGTGTATGATCTCTTTGATGGTTCAAGCAGTGTTTAGGCTATTTAGTGATGATTCATCTTCACTGCAAATTCATGATGGCATCTTCCTTCCCTCGTTTTGTTTGTTTCTCTTACAGACCACACTTGGATCACATTAGGGAGTGTCCTAAGTGTACTTGGTAAGTTGCAGTGGATAATGACAGTAACAGTACAATATGGTGACCTGTTAAATCAAGTCATACCATCTTCTCAAAAACAAGTTCCAAGAATTGTATTATATTCCATCTTATGAAGACGAACGGGATAAGCAGTATTTTTTTTATTTTTATGTTGAACATTTTCATTTATTTTCTAGCATATGCTCACCAATGTATTTTTATTACCTAGGTAGTATTCTATTCAAGCCTTTTCTTGCAGGACAGACATGAAGTTATTTGTAATACTTTTCTATTGTTACTGGTATACAAACCTATAACAATACCCCCTTCTGTTGACATCCCATTATTTATTAATGTTGTTCACAGTAAGGAGAAGGAATGTTGTGGTTTTAAACTCTATACAAGTAAAAATGAACTACTTCATATGTTAAACAAAATAATACCTTATAAACGTCTCCTTTTTCTTTCTAGTCGTTGGTTGTATTATATTATTTATAATCTACAAATATAAAGCACGGTAAGAAATTCTTATTTCATTAACTAACATCCAATCCAGGCTTGTTTCCTGTCATGGCTCCTCCCTATTTTCTTTGCGCTCACTAAAACAACTGTTCAGTTTCATGTGTTCTTTTGAGTTCTTGCTGCTGTTATAGCCACCTATGCTGCTTCAGCTAAATGCTGCATGCTTTATATTTGCAAAGCTTTCTGGTGTTTAACATCAATATACACACACCAGCCACAGTAGTGGAGCTGCAAAGTAAATGCAATGGCCATTTTGTCCCAGAAATCTTCTAGTGTTCTTAAACATTGAGCTAGTTGGTGTGTCTGTCGTTGAAGAGGTCCAGAGGGGTTGTCACACACATGGCAGGCAAGGGTGGCAGATTGATGAGACCAATGGGTTTGGCCTAGTCTGGTATCCATAACATTCCACTCCTTACCACTCCGTGCCATATAGCAAACCGTTTGGCATGTGACATGTGGCAAGGAGTGGCTTGTTTGCACAAAGCACGTCTGAGTTGCACGCTCGGTTTGGCCTGCTGGACACCCAGAAATACAGACATGGTGACCAGTGCTCGACTTTTGTGTTACAGCTCTCGAGTTGGATACTCAGGAAATGTGGCCATTAGTAACTCTGAAGACAAAGAGTTGTAGCACCCTTGGCCACAGTAAGAAGATGGACTTCGGACTTCGGAGTTCATATAATAAGTCGGCGTTCCAATTCATCCCAAAGGTGTTCGATGGGGTTGACGTCAGGGCTCTGTGCAGGCCAGTCAAGTTCTTCCACACCGATCTCAACAAGCCATTTTTGTATGGACCTCGCTTTGTATTGAAATAAGATGGAATAAAAAAATATGGGTGACGTGATTGAGTGAAATGCTAAATGTTTTTATTTTGATGGGTGAGCATCACTGAGCTCTTCAGTAAGGACATTGTACTACCAATGTTTGTCTATTGAGATTGCATGACTGTGCTCGATTTTTATACACCTGTCCGCAACGGGTGTGGCTGAAATAGCCAAATCCTCTAATTTGAAGGGGTGTCCACATACTTTTCAATATATATTGTATGTGTCAAAGTCCAACAGATTTATCCGTTTTATGTTCCACAGGTCCACCCATCCACACAGAGAATGTGTGGAAATAAATGTGAAATGTATTTTCTGGGGTTGTCTTAACTGTATTTTTTGTTTGTTTTTTTCTTTTTCAGTACCAAGTCTTCTGATTTGCTTTAGTCTCCTCTTGCATCCTTGAAGGGAGTCACAGTGAACATGCTGCTGTGATTTAATGCACTACCCTCCTGCTTATGAATGTAGCAGCCTCTCCCAAACACCGGGTTCATATCCTTTCAAAGGAAGTTCTATTACGTGATTGTTTAGAAACCTCATGATGAAGAATGAATTGGTTCACTCTCATTTGGAAGCTTGTGCTTAATGAGTGGCCAAACCTGATTTATTCAATAACTATTCATGTTTCCAGTGTACTTCACAAATATCTCTTTATCTGAGCCTGCTTTATCTCATTGCCAACATTCTTAGTTACAATTCTCCCCTTTAGGGCAACCCTGCATCACAAAGCCAGTTTTACACCCTTTTGAAATAAAGAATTTGAAGGAAATCATATTTATTAAAATATCCAAGAAGATTCCCCTGTGTATTTATTTGGATAGTGAAGCTAAAACATGGCTCTGTACTGAAAAACAGCTTGTATCTTAAAGCGATCAGACTCCTGATCAGCCAACAACCATCTCCTGTAGTAAGTAGTACTCCTGGAGTAAGTAAGAGACAAAACACACACAAGCTCACACACCTCATACACGTAGTCGCCATACTCCCATATATACACCTACATACCAGTGGAGCCTCCTCAGAGGAGGAAGGGTAGGACCATCCGTAGTGAATGTATTATTTTTCAAATAGAGAAAAATTATACTAAATATATTCACGTCATGCAATTATTTATATACACACACTGTTTTGCACTGAAGGTCTACAGAAGCCGCAACAACACAATGGTGTAGCCTGAGGACAACTACTTTCTGTCCTCTGGGTACATTGACTTCAATTATGATATGACGGTTTGGCTTAGTTTATTTTTTATTTTTTTTGCCTGGTTGTGATCGCTGATGTCCACACGTGAAGGGAAAAGGTGAGAGGAGGAGCGTGCGTAGATGCGAGATGATAATAAAAGGGTTCGTGCTGTTTGTATGTGGCGGCTATGAAAATGAACTGTTTGCGTGTGATCAAATTCTAAGACTGAACAAAGTGGGAATAAACATACCTGAATTTGTTCAATATAAACTATTTTGCAACTATTGGACTAATGATCACATCCTAGATCAGCTAGATGCAGGCAAGAGTGTGCAAAGCGGTATTGAATGTGTCGATGTCCGTCACCTTGATTACTCAAATTTCTCTTGACCCGTGCGCCTACTTTGTAAACTTACATTCATAGGCTAGGTTGTTGCAACCTCATGGGTATAGGGGAAAATTGAGAATCATGTTGTAGCCTAAACCTATCGCTGTTACATTGAACTAGGTGAATGGAATATGAATTAGTCATCCAATATGCTGTAATAGAAATAAGGACATGCTCGCACATAAAATAATTCTTCCCTCATCTTAAATGGCACAGACCACCACTGGTATACATACACACACACACAGCCAACGCTGCTGTCCCATGTATATAGAGACATTAAACACTGGACCATTTCTGTTATACTGTTTTCACCCTGTGTGTTCATATACTGTATTCTTCACATTGCTCATTCTAATAGATCTACTACTGTGCATTGCATTGTTGCTACACTGTTTTGCACACCGCCTGTATTTATCAACTGAATTATTGACATAGTTCACTGTAATAAATCTACTGCTGTACATATCATTCTTTGTGTGTGGGTGTGTGTATATATATATATATATTGGTTTATATACACAGATTGAATTTGGATTACTGATTAGTCTTATTTGGGTTGTTAACTGGATTCATCCTGTCATTTGTGATTTCTTGTTTCAAATTTGTTATTTGTGTACTTGCTTGACATTTTTTTACAGCACTGTTAGAAGCCAGTAACACAAGCATTTCAATGTACCTGCGATAACATCTGCTAAACTGTGTATGCGACCAATAAACTCGGATTTGATCTATCTCGTCCCCCCATTTCAAGGTGTCATAAGTATTTGGACAAATGAATTTGTGTGTTAAAGATATGCTCCGGAACTTCCTGCTTTGGACTGGATGTGTCGACGTGTAGTTCATACATAATCTATGAGCAGAATTACTGTTTTACCTCAATTATCCAAGAAATCCCTAGTTTTGAAAGCAACAGTTTTTCTGGAAGATGTGCATTTTCCTCCACGTGAGCCAGCCCCCTACCAATTCAAGTTCAACCAATGAGCTTCAGCCCCTCGCCATATCAGTGACGGCTAGCAAGATGCACATGATGCACCCACAGCAGAGCAAGAGAGAGCAATGATGTGGTGTACAAATGTGTCATTTTCAGGGAAATGTTTTTGCTACTTCAGAACTATTGGCTAAAAAGTATACACAAGTACTGGAGAATCCCTTTGAAAGTAGTCATGATTTTTGGATGCTTTTGCAGTTTGTTTTTGTCTCGGATTATGTTGTGCCCAATCGAAAATATATATATTTTTCCAAAACAAGAATATCTAACCACTTGGATGCTACCGTGATTATGGATAATCAAGAATGAATCTTGAATATCAAATAAAATTGTATTTGTCACATGCTTTGTAAATAACAAGTGCAGACTAACTGCTTATTTATGGGCCCTTCCCAACAATGCAGAGAGAAAAATAATAACACAATGAATAAACCCAACGATAAAAGAGGAAAAGGTGGTACCTAGTCAGCTGTACAACTGAAATGTGTCTTCCGCAATGTTCAGACCCCTTGACTTTCTTCACATGTTGTTACGTTACAGCCTTATTCTAAAATGGATTCAATCGTTTCCCCCCTACATCAATCTACACACAATACTCCATAATGACAAAGCAAAAACTGTTGTTTTTTTTTTTTACATTTTTGCAAATGTAAGTGGTCTAAGGCACTGCCTTGCAGTGCTAGAAGCATCACTACAGACCTGGGTTTGATCCTGGGTTGTGTTGCAGCCGGCAGCGACCGGGAGACCCATGAGGCGGCGGTCAATTGGCCCAGCGTCGTCCTGGTTAGGGGACGGTTTGGCCAGCTGGGATGTCCTTGTTCCATCGTGCTCTAGCGACTCTTTGTGGCGGGCCAGGGGCATGTACGCTGACCTCGGACGACAGTTGTACGGTGTTTCCTCCGACACATTGGTGCGGCTGGCTACTGGGTGAAGCGACCAATGTGTCAAGAAGCAGTGCGGCTTGGCAGGGTCGTATCTCTGAGGATGCATGTCTCTCGACCTTCGCCTCTCCCGAGTCCGTACGGGAGTTGCAGTGATGGACCAAGACTGTAACTACCAATTGGATTTCACAAAATTGGGGAGAATTTTTTTTTTTACATCCCAAACTGTTCGCATAGTCAACTTACACACAGCTCTGACACACACACTTACCCCACCAGACATGCCACCAGGGGTCTTTTCACAGTTCCCAATTCAAGAAAGTGTACAGTATTAAATATAGCTATTATTGCATGGGAACGCCGTTTCATCTCGTACTGCTCAGATTAACAGCAAACCTGGTTTCAAAAAACAGATAAAGCAACAGTTTACGGCACAACGCCTCTCCCCTATTTGACCTAGACAGTTTGCATGTGTTGATTTGTAGGCTAAGTGTGCCTTTAAAAATATATATATACTGTATCTAAACTCATTAAAAAAAGAAACGCCCCTTTTTCAGGAACCGATCTTTCAAAGATAATTCATAAAAATCCAAATAACTTCACAGATCTTCACTGTAAAGGGTTTAAAAACAGTTTCCCATGCTTGTTCAATGAACCATAAACAATGAATTAACATGCACCTGTGGAACGGTCGTTAAGACACTAAGAGCTGGGCCTCCCGGGTGGTGCAGTGGCTAAGGGCGCTGTACTGCAGCGCCAGCTGTGCCACCACAGACTCTGGGTTTGCGTCCAGACTCTGTCATAACCGGCCGCGATCGGGAGGTCCGTGGGGCGACGCACAATTGGCCTAGCGTCGTCCGGGTTAGGGAGGGCTTGGCTGGTAGGGATATCCTTGTCTCATCGCGCACCAGCGACTCCTGTGGCGGTCCGGGCGCAGTGCGCACTAACCAAGGTTGCCAGGTGCACAGTGTTTCCTCTGACACATTGGTGCAGGTGGCTTCCGGGTTGGATGCGCGCTGTGTTAAGAAGCAGTGCGGCTTGGTTGGGTTGTGTATTGGAGGATGCATAACTTTCAACCTTTGTCTCTCCCGAGCCCGTACAGGAGTTGTAGCGATGAGACAAGATAGTTGCTACTAAACAATTGGATACCACAAAATTGGGGAGAAAAAAGGGGTAAAATAAAAATGTTAAATTTAAAAAAGGACACTAACAGCTTACAGGTCACTGTTATGAAAACTTAGGACTCTAAAGAGGCCTTTCTACTGACTCTGAAAAACACCAAAAGAAAGATGCCCAGGGTCCCTGCTCATCTGCCTTAGGCATGCTGCAAGGAGGCATGAGGACTGCAGATGTGGCCAGGGCAATACACTGCAATGTCCATACTGTTACAGGTACAGGATGGCAACAACTGCCCGAGTAACACCAGGAACGCACAATCCTTCCATCAGTGCTCAGACTGTCCGCAATAGGCCAAGAGAGGCTGGACTGAGGGCTTGTCGGCCTGTTGGAAGGCAGGTCCTCACCAGAAAAAAAAGTGCTCTTCACTGACGAGTCGCAGTTTTGTCTCACCAGGTGTGATGGTCGGATTCGTGTTTATCGTTGAAGGAATGAGCGTTAGACCGAGGCCTGTACTCTGGAGCGGGATCGATTTGGAGGTGGAGGGTCTGTCATGGTCTGGGGCGGTGTGTCACAGCATCATCGGACTAAGCTTGTTGTCATTGCAGGCAATCTCAACGCTGTGCGTTACAGGGAAGAAATCCTCCTCACTCATGTGGTACCCTTCCTGCAGGCTCATCCTGACATGACCCTCCAGCATGACAATGCCTCCAGTCATACCGCTCGTTCTGTGTCTGATTACCTGCAAGACAGGAATGTCAGTGTCCTGCCATGGCCAGCGAAGACCCCGGATCTCAATCCCATTGAGCACGTCTGGTGACCAGTGAGTTGAGATAAGGCGGGGCTTTACCTAGCAAAGACTTATAGATGACCTGGTGCCAGTGGGTTTTCGGCGATGAATAGGAAGCGAGGGTCAGCCAACGAGAGCAGGTCGCAGTGGTGGGTAGTATATGGGGCTTTGGTGACAAAGCGGATGGCATTGTGATAGCTTGCATCCAATTTGCTGAGTAGAGTGTTTAAAGCTATTTTGTAATTGATATCGCCGAAGTCAAGGATCGGTAGGATAGTTTACGAGGGTATGTTAGGCAGCATGAGTGAAGGATGCTTTGTTGCAAAATGGGAAGCCGATTCTAGATTTAATTTTGGATTGGAGATGCTTAATGTGAGTCTGGAAGGAGAGTTTACAGTCTAACGAGACACCTAGGTATTTGTAGTTGTCAACATATTCTAAGTCAGAACCGTGCAGAGTAGTGATGCTAGTCAGGCGGGCAGGTGCGGGCAGCTATCGGTTGAAGAGCATGCATTTATATTTACTTGCATTTAAGAGCAGTTGGAGGCCACGGAAGGAGAGTTGTATGGCATTGAAGCTCATCTTCAATGCCATACAAGGTTCGTTAACACAGCCTCCAAAGAAAGGCCAGAAGTATACAGAATGGTGTTGTCTGCGTAGAGGGGGATCAGAAAATCACCAGCAGCAAGAGCGACATCGTTGACGTTATACGAGAAGAGAGTTGGACCGAAAATTGAACCCTGTGGCACCCCCATAGAGACTGCCAGAGTTCCGGACAACAGGCCTGAAACGAGATTGCATAGCGGAGAAGGTACGGTGGGATTCGAAATGGTCGGTAATCTGTTTGTTGACTTGGCTTTCGAAGACCTTAGAAAGGCAGGGTAGAATATTGGTCTGTAGCAGTTTGGGTCAAGAGTGTCCCCCCCTTTTAAGAGGGGGATGACCGCAGCTGCTTTCCAATCTTTGGGTGAAGGAGAAATGTGGAGGCTTGGTTGAGTTGCTGCGGGGGGTGCAGGGCTGTTGACCGGTGTAGGGGTAGCCAGGTGGAAAGCATGGCCAGCCGTAATGCTTATTGAAATTCTCAATTATTGAGGCTTTATCGGTGGTGACAGTGTTTCCTAGCCTCAGTGCAGTGGGCAGCTGGGAGGAGGTGCTCTTATTCTCCATGGACTTTACAGTGTCCCAGACCTTTTTGAGTTTGAGACTACAGGAATATCCACCAGAGCTGTTGCCAGATAATTAAATGTTAATTTCTCTACCATAAGCCGCCACCAACGTTGTTTTTGAGAATTTGGCAGTATGTCCAACAGGCCTCACAACTGCCGACCACGCGTATGACGTGTGGGCGAGCAGTTTGCTGATGTCAACGTTGTGAACAGAGTGCCCCATGGTGGCGCTGGGGTTATGGTATGGCCAGGCATAAGCTACGAACAATGAACACAATTGCATTTTATCGATGTGAATGCAGAGAGATACTGTAACGTGATCCTGAGGCCCATTGTCATACTATTCATCCGCTGCCATCACCTCTTGACCTGTACACAATTCCTGGAAGCTGAAAATGTCAACGTTCTCCCATGGCCTGCATACTCACCAGACATGTCACCCGTTTAGCATGTTTGGGATGCTCTCGATCGACGTGTATGACAGAGTGTTCCAGTTTCAGCCAATATCCAGAAACATCACACAGCCTTTGAAGAGGAGTGAGACAACATTCCACAGACCACAATCAACAGCCTCATCAACTCTATGCGAAGGAGATGTGACGCGCTGCATGAGGCAAATGGTTGTCACACCAGATACTGACTGGTTTTCTGATCCACGCCCCTACTTTAAAAAAGGGTATCTGTGACCAACAGATGCATATCTGTATTCCCAGTCATGTGAAATCCATAGATTAGGGCCTCATTTATTTATTTAAATTGACTGATTTCCTTCAGAACTGTATCTTAGTAAAATCTTTGAAAATGTTGCACCTCTATTTTTCCATTACTGTATTTACCAAACTAAAATAAATATGCATGTATAAAAATAAATATATATATATATATACTTTCTGAGTCAGGTGACATGGTCAGGAAAACTATGGGCGATGACAAATTCCTACTGTGAGAAAGACACTGAGAGACTGTGTTCATGTGATCATTGCCACCTGGTGGACTAAATTGCAAATTACATCAGATTTCCTGGCTGGTGTATACACTGCAAAGACAGAGGCAATGTCTGATTAATTTATGTTCATTGCATTGTTATTTACCTTTGACCAGCCTCTAATACCTTATTACCCATTAAAGTGAAGTGATTCAGTGTGCAATGTTTGACAAATGCATGGTCCATTTTAAACGAATGTACCCCATAATCTGGGATGCAGCAAGAGCCCCTCAGAAGTCCGGTTCTTCACTCAATGCAGTCATTTCCCCTGAGTCTGTCCAGTTGACTTTGTCCTTTATTGTAACCGATTTCAAATGGTGCTAGAAACACAACAAGACTCTGAACACCAAAAGAAATCGGTCACCCTTGGTGATAGGACAACTAGCCGGAGGTGTCTGTCTGTCTCTCCTGTGACATCCGTGATGACTAGAGGCCATTACACCACTGAGGGATATAGTCAATGGCACTTAGGGACCAATTTAATCAGATCCACTTTAGCCGACATCCACATAGCTGATGTTTTGATGTGTCGGAGGTGGAACTGCGTTAGAGCTGTTAAATCCACAAGCGACTGCCGGCATTATACCCGAAGGGGACATTGCCATCGGCTGCATGGAGTCACATTATGAGAAATCCCATGCAGCCTTGTTTACAAGTTAGAACACTGGAATGTGAGCGGTAATCTACACCCCAATAAGGCTGATAGAAATCGTGATTCTGTTTGAATGATTTTCAATTTGAGCATTATTATTTCTATATAGCCCACACATTCTCGTTCTGAACTTCTAACGGGAGTGGGACTGGTGTGGCTTCCATGACAATGATCACAAGAGCAGCTCCTCACCGAGTTGACAGCCCCAACACCACCAAAACATCAGCTATGCAGGTGTCAGCTATCGCCGGTTAAAGCTGATTGAATCTCGGCCTTAGTGTTTCCCCCCACTCAATATGAAGTATCTTTTTCTCACTCGGCTGCTTGTCCGTCAACTCCAGTCATTCCAGGGGTGTTTGGTTAGGTGTTGATGGTCCGAGGCGCAGCGAAGACGTTGCTACTTCCCACCCCAAGAACACTGATTTCAAATGGTGCTAGATAATGACTACAACACTCTAAGCCACCACCTGAAACCAGCTTCCAAGAGGAGCATTGTTAGATCACGCCAACCTTAACTGATGAAACTAACGACACACTGAACCTGCCGGACATTAGAACACAAAATGTGACATGGTTAGTATTCATCTTGGTTACAAAATGATTCATCATTGCAAGTGTTAGGATACACGTTAGAGCTCATGGAGTCATGTGCTGCACATAAGTCAAATTCTCACACGTTTTGCGGAGTTGATGGGTGTTTGACAAGCGTTAAATCAGGTTAAGTGGCACCTAGCTAGCAGAGAAACTGTCATGTCAACATGTATGATGTAACCAAGGCTGGCAATGTACGATACAAATGTTTGCAGGTTGTCAAGCTACCAAACAGCTTGGGAGGTGTGTCTGATTTAACACGATTGATACCTCTGATACACACGAAACATTCATTAGCACTTTGCATTACAGCACAGAATAAATTGGTAATAACATAGTAATAGTATGGTACCACTTTATCCTCTTATTGAACAACACCTTTCTCCCCATTCTCCCTCCTGGCATGTTTACATTTATTTGAGTGCTTTCCCTGTATAAACATTCCTGCAAATAACTATTATTATTCCATTGAACTTATTTGATTATTCCTTTTTATTATTCTTATGTCGCATGGTCTAGAGTGATGTACTGTGATCTTTCCATTGTACTGTGTAGCATGTGTATCCCGTGCATATGGCAAATAAACTTGACCAATATAACCAAAAGTAAAACCAAAAGTATAACCAAAAGTAAAACCAAAAGTAAAATCGGTTGATCTCCGACCCAAGCACTTTTAATAAGACACAATCTGTCTCCTCCTGAGACCCTGCCTCCACGTCCATCACCTGTGTTATTGTCCTCTGAAGTCCAAAATGTTAGTTGTGCTAGGAGGGAGAGGAGAGGCACACTCGTACGCCCTAAACAAGACGAGGAAGACAACACAGCAAAGGCCAGCCTTTTCAGTCATTGGAAACTGAACATCGCCAGGCAATTTTCAATGGCGACAATGAAATACCCTGGCAGGCCGACCTGGGAGGATCTGATGCAGACTGTCTGCGTCCCTATTCCCTATATCAAATCAAGCTTTCTTTATACGGCATATTTCAGACATGGAATGCAATGCAATGTGCTTTGCAGGAAAAAAATAATTAAACACGTTGACAATGCAAGCTGAAATATTTACTACACAACAAACAAAGAATGAGGCAAACAACCAGGGCCCAAAGGGCTGTGGTGGTCAAAAGAGTGCACCATATAGGGAATAGGGTGCCATTTGAGGGACACGCATTGAGAGCATGACTGGAGCACTTTAATCTTGTAAATCTCTGATGGAGGAACGTCCTCCGTTTCCCCACCACAGCTTCAAATAGTGGTCTTAAATACTATCTGAGAGGCATCACTGCTTTGTTAAGTACAAATGAGAAATATTCAAAGGTAACTGCACAGTAATGCATGGTCATTCTGTATAGAGTAATGCATGGCCATTCTGTATAGAGTAACGCATGGTCATTCTGTATAGAGTAACGCATGGTCATTCTGTATAGAGTAACGCATGGTCATTCTGTATAGAGTAATGCATGGTCATTCTGTATAGAGTAATGCATGGACATTCTGTATAGAGTAACGCATGGTCATTCTGTATAGAGTAATGCATGGTCATTCTGTATAGAGTAATGCATGGTCATTCTGTATAGAGTAACGCATGGTCATTCTGTATAGAGTAATGCATGGTCATTCTGTATAGAGTAACGCATGGTCATTCTGTATAGAGTAACGCATGGTCATTCTGTATAGAGTAATGCATGGTCATTCTGTATAGAGTAATGCATGGTCATTCTGTATAGAGTAATGCATGGTCATTCTGTATAGAGTAATGCATCATGTATTCCAATTCTCTGGATGCTCTCAGTAGGCAGTAAAGGAAAGAGGATTGATAACATCTTTCAAACTGGAGTCCTCCATTATACCTGTCTGTCATTGGAGAACTGGTAGTCAATTGTACATGGCTATAGGATTCACTCTGTTGTATCTGGGCTTCCATTGGACGTCTGCTGCATTTTTGGGTCCATCAGCTTTAATATTGCAGATTGTAGATTCTATCAATTTTGTTGATAGCATCATTTCTAATCCCCTCTTTTTTTAAATACCCCCCCCCCCCCCTCCTACCCTACCCCTTCTAGAGTAAACTAATGGACAACAATACCTCTACTGCTATTTACAGTTATTTTCAATCACATCTACGGTACCTGTAGTTCAATAATTCAACATATATTCCTCTTTCTTCAAGTGCTGGATTTTCACCCACAGCAGCTAATCCACCACTCATTCTGATTTGAACTCCAACCCACCGATCTCCACAGATGAACCCATCTTTCCCAGTATGCCATTTCCTCTTGTAGAACATCCCTCCTTTTCACTATGATGTCTTACGAGGGTCCTGAACCCTCCTATTAGTAACTTTTCTACCGATATTGCCCGAAAAATAAATACTTTACCCAATAGTATAATGATATTTTCAATTGATTGATCGTGGTCAATGCCCCATATATTGAGCATTCTCTCTGTAGCAAGTATTTTATATTATAGCCTAAATTGAAATGAATGGATTGATGTGTCAATTATTGTTTTTAGTAATTGTCTCTTACAATTTTGTGGCAGTGCCACCATAAGTTGGTTATAATTTTTAATTGATAATATGCACTATTGTTAGTTCCTTGTGTGACATATTCTTACCGTTCTTGTTTACAATATACTTTCTAAATATTATACCCTTCTTGTAATATATATATATATCATTACGTTGGAGTTTAGCCATTATTTGCTGTAATATTAGATTGGCCTTTTCTGGAGGATGAAATTGAAATGGTAGCCAACTCTGCATGACTTCATTTAAAAAGGAGCATACTTTAAACAGGGATCCATTGTCAATCCACTGAAAATGTAAGGTTTTAATCTGCAAAAAGGCAAAGAGCCCACTCTTAAACATAGGATGGGCCTCTCCGAGTACCTGGACAGACAAACTCTTTGGATTTAGACACGATTACGGTCCAATGGAGGCTTTAAGAGAGAGGTTTAATCATATTCAACACTCCAAACTCATGTTCGCTATATAAATATGCTTGTTTGGTTTACCATTCCACCAGCTGCATTAAGTACTGCAGTGCATCTCCTCCTCATGGACTGCACCAGATTTTCTCTTGCTGTGAGATGTTACCCCCACTCTTCCACCAAAGCACCTGCAAGTTCCCGGACATTTCTGGGGGGAATGGCCCTAACCCTCACTTTCCGGTCCAACAGGTCCCGGACGTGCTCAATGGGATTGAGATCCGGGGTCTTCGCTGGCCATGGCAGAACACTGACATTCCTGTCTTGCAGGAAATCACTCACAGAATGAGCAGTATGGCTGGTGGCATTGTCATGCTGGAGAGTCATGTCAGGATGAGCCTGCAGGAAGGGTACCACATGAGGGAGGAGGATGTCTTCCCTGTAACACACAGAGTTGAGATTGCCTGCAATGACAACAAGCTCAGTCCGATGATGCTGTGACACCACGCCCCAGACCATGGCGGACCCTCCACCCCCAAATCGATCCCGCTCCAGAGTACAGGCCTCGGTGTAAAGCTCATTCCTTTGACAATAAACGTGAATCCTACCACCAACCCTAGTAAGATAAAATCGCGACTCGTCAGTGGGTTTGTGCCCATAGGCGACGTTGTTGCCGGTGATGTCTAGTTAGGACCTGCCTTACAATAGGCCTAGAAGCCAGTCCAGCCTCTCTCAGCCTATTGCGGACAGTCTGAGCACTGATGGAGGGCTTGTGTGTTCCTGGTGTTACTCGGGCAGTTGTTGTTGCATCCTGTACCTGTCCCGCAGGTGTGATGTTTGGATGTACCGATCCTGTGCAGGTGTTGTTACACGTATCTGTCCGTCCTGTCTCCCTGTAGGCTGTCTTAGGCATCTCACAGTACAGACATTGCAATTTATTGCCCTGGCCACATCTGCAGTCCTCATGCCGCCTTGCAGCATGCCAAAGGCACGTTCACGCAGATGAGCAGGGACCATGGGCATCTTCAGACTCTTTCAGAGTCAGAAGAAAGGCCACTTTAGTGTCCTACGTTTTCATAACCGTGACCTTAATTTGCCTACCGTCTGTAAACTGTAACCGTTCCACAGGTTCATGTTCATTCATTGTTTATGGTTCATTGAACAAGCATTGGAAACAGTGTTTTAAACCCTTTACAATGAAGATCTGTGAAGTTATTTGGATTTTTATTAATTATCTTTGAAAGGCAGGGTCCTGAAAAAGGGATGTTTCTTTTTTTCTGAGTTTAGTTGAGTTTTAATCCAGATAAACTGGATAAATTATCCAGGTCCTCAATGAGGCCCTTCAAGGTTGAAGATTGAGGACTCAAGAGAATTTAAATCATCGGCATACATTGATACTTCTGTCTCTAATCCCTTAATTTTTTGCCCATAAGAAATAGGTATGGTGACAGAGGGCAACCTTGTTTTATGTCTCTTGACAATTCAATGTTCTCAGCAATACATTTTGCCAATATTTTGTGAGGGGCCTCCAATTTTTTTAAGAGATTGGGTCTTTGTATTGCCCCCTAGCTTCTGCTTCAGTAGAAGAAAGATCAGTCTGTATTTTTGTGTGTATGACAGATTGCCATTTATATGAGTAATTCAAACATGATAGTAATGGATCTTACAGTAGTTCATAAAGTTTGACATATCTATATTGGAATGGAAAGGAATTAACGCCAACCATAGTTTGCCATGTGTAATTAGGCCTTCACAATAATTTTTTTGTGTAGTTTAGATAGTTTAACATGATGTTTTGGGAGAAGGATATCACAAAACGTATCGTCAAGTGAGCTTGGAGGAACTTGACCAGAGAACATACAGTATTTTACCTCCTCATTCAAATCCTTCTTTGGTGAGATTTTGTGCAAGAAAAAAGCCTGTTTTCTGAATTCCCTAGTTTTTGTAAAGAAAGTAGTGTCAGTCAATAAACCCCAGGTTAAATTTCCAATATCCCCACCCTCGTGGAAAGTCTGTTATAATTACATGGAGGGCTATAAACTGATGGTCTGATCGCATTCGATCCTCAATCCATAATTTCACTTTTGGTACCATAGAAAATAAAAAAATAAAACATAAAAAATATATACGACTAGCTGGATATCCAGGTTTTTGAAGGCTCCAAATATCCGTGAATTCCAACCTGTCCTTCCAATTTGTAATCTCTTTGAGCCTAAAATAATAATAACCTAAAAGGCCGCTCAGCAAGGAAGAAGCCACCGCTTCAAAACCGCCATAAAAAAAGCCAGACTATGGTTTGCAACTGCACAAAGCTGGGACAAAGATCGTACTTTTGGGAGAAATGTCCTCTGGTCTGATGAAACAAAAATAGAACTGTTTGGCCATAATGACCATCGTTATGTTTGGAGGAAAAATAGGGGAGGCTTGCAAGCCGAAGAACACCATCCCAAATGTGAAGCACGGGGGTGGCAGAAAGTTGTGGTGGTGCTTTGCTGCAGGAAGGACTGGTGCACTTCCCAAAATACATGACATCATGAAGAAGGAAAGAAGGCAAACTGGCTTAAGGACAACAAAGTCAAGGTATTGGAGTGGCCATCACAAAGCCCTGACCTCAATCCTATATAAAATTAGTGGGCAGAACTGAAAAAGCGTGTGCGAGCAAGGAGGCCTACAAACCTGACTCAGTTACACCAGCTCTGTCAGGAGAAATTGGCCAAAATTCACCAAATTATTGTGGGAAGCTTGTGGAAGGCTACCCAAAACGTTTGACCCAAGTTAAACAATTTAAAGGCAATTCTACCAAATACTAATTGAGTGTATGTAAATTCTGACCCAATGGAAATGGGATGGGATAAAAGCTGAAGGCATGTCAGGGAGTTTCTTTACTTTGAGTATTTTATACATTGCAGAATAATAGTGAAAACATCAAAACTATGAAATAACCAAAAAAGTGTTAAACAAATCACAATACATTTCATTTGTGAGGTTCTTCAAAGTAGCCACCCTTTGCCTTGATGACAGCTTTGCATACTCTTGGCATTTTCTCAACCAGTTTAATGAGGAAGTCACCTGGAATGCATTTCAATTAACAGGTGTGCCTTGTTAAAAGTTAATTTGTGGAATTTCTTTCCTTCTTAATGCGTTTGAGCCCATCAGTTTTGTTGTAAAAAGGTAGGGGTGGTATACAGAAGATAGCCCAATTTGGTAAAAGACCAAGTCCATATTATGGCAAGAACAGCTCAAATAAGCAAAGAGAAACAACAGGCCATCATTACTTTTAAAAACATGAAGGTCAGTCAATCTGGAAAATTTCAAGAACTTTTAAAGTTTCTTCCAGTGCAGTCACAAAAACCATCAAGCCTGATGATGAAACTGGCTCTCATGAGGACCGCCACAGGAAAGGAAGACCCAGAGTTACCTCTGCCGCAGAGGATAAGTTCATTAGAGTTACCAGCCTCAGAAATTGCATCTCAACTGTTCAGAGGAGACTGCGTGAATCAGGCCTTCATGGTCAAATTGCTGCAAAAAAAACATTACTAAAGGACACCAATAATAAGAAGAGACTTGCTTGGGCCAAGAAACACGAGCAATGGACATTAGAACGGTGGAAATCTGTCCTTTGGTCTGATGAGTCTAAATTTGTGATTTTTGGTACCAACCGCTGTGTCTTTGAGAGACGCAAAGTAGGTGAACAAATGATCTCCGCATGTGTGGTTCCCACCATGAAGCATGGAGGAGGAGGTGTGATGCTGTGGGGGTGCTTTGCTGGTGACACTGTGATTTATTTCAAAATCAAATCAAATTTTATTTGTCACATACACATGGTTAGCAGATGTTAATGCGAGTGTAGCGAAATGCTTGTGCTTCTAGTTCCGACAATGCGGTAATAACCAACAAGTAATCTAACTAACAATTCCAAAACTACTGTCTTATACACACAAGTGTAAGGGGATAAAGAATATGTACACAAAGATATATGAATGAGTGATGGTACAGAGCAGCATAGGCAAGATACAATAGATGGTATCGAGTACAGTATATACATATGAGATGAGTATGTAAACAAAGTGGCATAGTTAAAGTGGCTAGTGATACATGTATTACATAAAGATGCAGTGGATGATATAGAGTACAGTATATACGTATACATATGAGATGAATAATGTAGGGTATGTAAACATTATATTAGGTAGCATTGTTTAAAGTGGCTAGTGATATATTTTACATCATTTCCCATCAATTCCCATTATTAAAGTGGCTGGAGTTGAGTCAGTGTGTTGGCAGCAGCCACTCAATGTTAGTGGTGGCTGTTTAACAGTCTGATGGCCTTGAGATAGAAGCTGTTTTTCAGTCTCTCGGTCCCAGCTTTGATGCACCTGTACTGACCTCACCTTCTGGATGATAGCGGGGTGAACAGGCAGTGGCTCGGGTGGTTGTTGTCCTTGATGATCTTTATGGCCTTCCTGTAACATCGGGTGGTGTAGGTGTCCTGGAGGGCAGGTAGTTTGCCCCCGGTGATGCGTTGTGCAGACCTCACTACCCTCTGGAGAGCCTTACGGTTGTGGGCGGAGCAGTTGCCGTACCAGGCGGTGATACAGCCCGCCAGGATGCTCTCGATTGTGCATCTGTAGAAGTTTGTGAGTGCTTTTGGTGACAAGCCTCCTGAGGTTGAAGAGGCGCTGCTGCGCTTTCTTCACGATGCTGTCTGTGTGGGTGGACCAATTCAGTTTGTCTGTGATGTGTATGCCGAGGAACTTAAAACTTACTACCCTCTCCACTACTGTTCCATCGATGTGGATAGGGGGGTGTTCCCTCTGCTGTTTCTCGAAGTCCACAATCATCTCCTTAGTTTTGTTGACGTTGAGTGTGAGGTTATTTTCCTGACACCACACTCCGAGGGCCCTCACCTCCTCCCTGTAGGCCGTCTCGTCGTTGTTGGTAATCAAGCCTACCACTGTTGTGTCGTCCGCAAACTTGATAATTGTGTTGGAGGCGTGTGTGGCCATGCAGTCGTGGGTGAACAGGGAGTACAGGAGAGGGCTCAGAACGCACCCTTGTGGGGCCCCAGTGTTGAGGATCAGCGGGGTGGAGATGTTGTTGCCTACCCTCACCATCTGGGGTCGGCCTGTCAGGAAGTTCAGTACCCAGTTGCACAGGGCGGGGTCGAGACCCAGGGTCTCGAGCTTGATGACGAGCTTGGAGGGTACTATGGTGTTAAATGCTGTAGTCAGCAGCATTCTCACATAGGTATTCCTCTTGTCCAGATGGGTTAGGGCAGTGTGCAGTGTGGTTGAGATTGCATCATCTGTGGACCTATTTGGGCGGTAAGCAAATTGGAGTGGGTCTAGGGTGTCAGGTAGGGTGGAGGTGATATGGTCCTTGACTAGTCTCTCAAAGCACTTCATGATGACGGAAGTAAGTGCTACGGGCGGTAGTCGTTTAGCTCAGTTACCTTAGCTTTCTTGGGAACAGGAACAATGGTGGCCCTCTTGAAGCATGTGGGAACAGCAGACTGGGATAGGGATTGATTGAATATGTCCGTAAACACACCAGCCAGCTGGTCTGCGCATGCTCTGAGGGCGTGGCTGGGGATGCCGTCTGGGCCTTGACTGTAGACCCTGCCACATACCTCGTGTCTGAGCCGTTGGAATGAGATTCTACTTTGTCTCTATAGTGACGCTTAGCTTGTTTGATTGCCTTGCGGAGGGAATAGCTGCACTGTTTGTATTCGGTCATGTTTCCGGTCACCTTGCCTTGATTAAAAGCAGTGGTTCGCGCTTTCAGTTTCAAGCGAATGCTGCCATCAATCCACGGTTTCTGGTTTGGGAATGTTTTAATCGTTGCTCTGGGAACGACATCTTCAAAGCACGTTCTAATGAACTCGCACACCGAATCAGCGTATTCGTCAATGTTGTTGTCTGACGCAATACGAAACATATCCCAGTCCACGTGATGAAAGCAGTCTTTGAGTGTGGAATCAGATTGGTCGGACCAGCGTTGGACAGACCTCAGAGTGGGAGCTTCTTGTTTTAGTTTCTGTCTGTAGGCAGGGATCAACAAAATGGAGTCGTGGTCAGCTTTTCCGAAAGGAGGGTGGGGCAGGGCCTTATATGCGTCGCGGAAGTTAGAATAGCAATGATCCAAGGTTTTGCCAACCCTGGTTGCGCAATCGATATGCTGATACAATTTAGGGAGTCTTGTTTTCAGATTAGCCTTGTTAACATCCCCAGCTACAATGAATGCTGCCTCAGGATGTATGGATTCCAGTTTGCAAAGAGTCAAATAAAGTTTGTTCAGAGCCATCGATGTGTCTGCTTGGGGGAATATATACGGCTGTGATTATAATCAAAGAGAATTCCCTTGGTAGATAATGCGGTCGACATTTGATTGTGAGGAATTCTAAATCAGGTGAACAGAAGGATTTGAGTTCCTGTATGTTTTTGTGATCACACCACATCTCGTTAGCCATAAGGCATACGCCCCCGCCCCTCTTCTTACCAGAAAGATGTTTGTTTCTGTCGGCGCGATGCGTGGAGAAACCAGCTGGCTGCACCGACTCCGATAGCGTCTCTCCAGTGAGCCATGTTTCCGTGAAGCAAAGAACGTTACAGTCTCTGATGTCCCTCTGGAATGCTACCCTTGCTCGGATTTCATCAACCTTGTTGTCAAGAGACTGGACATTGGCGAGAAGTATACTAGGGAGTGGTGCACGATTTGCCCGTCTCCGGAGTCTGACCAGAAGACCGCTACGTTTCCCTCTTTTACGAAGTCGTTTTTTGGGGTCGCCGGCTGGGATCCATTCCGTTGTCCTGGGTGAAAGGCAGAATACAGGATCCGCTTCGCGAAAGTCATATTCTTGGTCGTACTGATGGTGAGTTGACGCTGCTCTTATATTCAGTAGTTCTTCTCGACTGTATTAATGAAACCTAAGATGACCTGGGGTACTAATGTAAGAAATAACACGTAAAAAAAAAAAAAACTGCATAGTTTCCTAGGAACGCGAAGCGAGGCAGCCATCTCTGTCGGCGCCGTTAACACTATTACCGGCGCCGGAAACACTTAACCAGCATGGCCACCACAGCATTCTGCAGCGATATGCCATCCCATCTGGTTTGCACTTAGTGGGACTATTATTTGTTTTTCAACAGGACAATGACCCAACACACCTCCAGGCTGTGTAAGGGTTATTTGACCAAGGAGAGTGATGGAGCGCTGCATCAGATGACCTGGCCTCCACAATCACCTGACCTCAACCCAAATAAGATGGTTTGGGAAGGAAAAGCAGTGTTCAGCATATGTGGGAACTCCTTCAAGACTGTCGGAAAAGCATTCCAGGTGAAGCTGGTTGAGATAATGCCAAATTCCAGGTGAAGAATGTTGAGAGAGTGTGCAAAGCTGTCATCAAGGCAAAGGGTGGCTACTTTGAAGAATCTCAAATATAAAATGTATTTTGATTCGTTTAACACTTTTTTGGTTGCTATATGGACCCATATGTGTTATTTCATAGTTTGGATGTCTTCACCATTATTCTACAATGTAGAAAATAGTAAAAATAAAGAAACACTGTATAATACACTGCTCAATAAATAAAGGGAACACTTAAACAACACAATGTAACTCCAAGTCAATCACACTTCTGTGAAATCAAACTGTCCACTTAGGAAGCAACACTGATTGACAATAAATTACACATGCTGTTGTGCAAATGGCTTGGACAAAAGGTGGAAATTATAGGCAATTAGCAAGACACCCCCAATAAAGGAGTGGTTCTGCAGGTGGGGACCACAGACCACTTCTCAGTTCCTATGCTTCCTGGCTGATGTTTTGGTCACTTTTGAATGCTGGCGGTGCTTTCACTCTAGTGGTAGCATGAGACGGAGTCTACAACCCACACAAGTGGCTCAGGTAGTGCAGCTCATCCAGGATGGCACATCAATGCGAGCTGTGGCAAGAAGGTTTGCTGTGTCTGTCAGCGTAGTGTCCAGAGCATGGAGGCGCTACCAGGAGACAGGCCAGTACATCAGGAGACGTGGAGGAGGCCGTAGGAGGGCAACAACCCAGCAGCAGGACCGCTACCTCCGCCTTTGTGCAAGGAGGAGCACTGCCAGAGCCCTGCAAAATGACCTCCAGCAGGCCACAAATGTGCATGTGTCTGCTCAAACGGCCAGAAACAGACCCCATGAGGGTGGTATGAGGGCCGACGTCCACGGGTGGGGGTTGTGCTTACAGCCCAACACCGTGCAGGACGTTTGGCATTTGCCAGAGAACACCAAGATTGGCAAATTCGCCACTGGCGCCCTGTGCTCTTCACAGATGAAAGCAGGTTCACACTGAGCACGTGACAGACGTGACAGAGTCTGGAGACGCTGTGGAGAACGTTCTGCTGCCTGCAACATCCTCCAGCATGACCGGTTTGGCGGTGGGTCAGTCATGGTGTGGGGTGGCATTTCTTTGGAGGTAGCCTGACTGCCATTAGGTACCGAGATGAGATCCTCAGACCCCTTGTGAGACCATATGCTGGTGCGGTTGGCCCTGGGTTCCTCCTAATGCAAGACAATGCTAGACCTCATGTGGCTGGAGAGTGTCAGCAGTTCCTGCAAGAGGAAGGCATTGATGCTATGGACTGGCCGCCCGTTCCCCAGACCTGAATCCAATTTAGCACATCTGGGACATCATGTCTCACTCCATCCACCAACGCCATGTTGCACCACAGACTGTCCAGGAGTTGGCGGATGCTTTAGTCCAGGTCTGGGAGGAGATCCCTCAAGAGACCACCCGCCACCTCATCAGGAGCATACCCAGGCGTTGTAGGGAGGTCATAAAGGCACGTGGAGGCCACACACACTACTGAACCTCATTTTGACTTGTTTTAAGGACATTACATCAAAGTTGGATCAGCCTGTAGTGTGGTTTTCCACCTTAATTTTGACTCCAAATCCAGACCTCCATGGGTTGATAAATTTGAATTTCCATTGATAATTTTTGTGTGATTTTGTTGTCAGCACATTCAACTATGTAAAGAAAAAAGTATTTAATAAAAATATTTCATTCATTCATTCAGATCTAGAATGTGTTATTTTAGTGTTCCCTTTATTTTTTTGAGCAGTATATATATATATATATATATAGTACCAGTCAAAGGTTTGGACACACCTACTAATTCTATACGTATTGCGATTCGATACTGTGATTTTATTGTGATTTGATGTTCCAAACATTGCTCATATTGTTCACCATATGTCTGCTGCAGAGGGACAAGAGAGAGCCACGAGAAAACACATGTTTGGATCATGGAAATAAAAGTGCTGATAACAAATTTGCTCCTATTTAAAAAGAAGATGGAGAACAAGTGAAGAAGGAAAAATACTGGAGTTTTGGTGCAGGTACAGCCAACTAGCGCAAAAATAATATTGCGATATCAAAACGATACGGAATACAGTATGGTCAAAAACAATATACCGATATGAAACTGTCGATTTTTTTCTCCCATCACTAACAGATAGAAAGAGAGAGAGACATGTAAAACCATTGCGAGAACACCACACATACTCCCTCCTAGCAAACCTGAAACTTGATCCAAACAAAGCAGTCATGCTTGGAGCGGAGCAACGCATGCTAAATCAACATAAATATATATATATTTTAAATCTAGTTTTACCTGCAGCCCTGAAGACAGAGACAGATGCTGGCTGGACGTTTGACTTCGGTCCCCTCGCCTTTCCTCACAGTGGTGTGGTATTCACACTCACAGCTCTCTACTACTGCCATTATGGAGAACACCGGGGAAGTGTTCAGGTAGCTTCGGTCAGGGAGAGAACCATGACGCAGGCACAATGTAAGGGCGTGGTATTAGGCAGTGGCCAACTCACTGACTTACAGTGGTGCCAAATGATTAGCTCGGCGAAATACAAAACTGCCGAACCTCTCTCCCAAAATCCCCTTCAACCCTCTATGTAATTCAACGTCTAACTCTCTCTGTTCTATTCTCTCAGCTCCATCATCTCTCCTCCGTCCTACCCCCCATCTTAATCTGTTTTTATTTTCCCTCTCTTCGACAATGCCCACAAACACTCCTTGTACTTTATCTGATTAAAAGAGGGTCAGGGATGTAAAGGCTCCTGCCAAAATATTCCCTACCTGTTTTTTTTCTTTCTATTTCAAATATGCATATTTACTTTGATTTCCACAATGAGAGGAAGAGCAAAGACCCTGGCAACCTAGAGCTCTTATCAACCTGACCTATAGACAGACTGGAGAGTCAAGTGAGTCAAGGGAACTCAGTGTTTATTTTCATTGGCCACCGTGACAGGTCAGGGTGTCTGGTTCCTCCCTGGCTCAACCCTACCCTGGCAGGCAGATTTCTTTTTTGGGTTGTTTGTTGCCTGTGTTCCCTGGACCTGTTGTGTAATGTTCATAAAAGAGTTAAAGGGACAGGAGCCTTTCCATGTGCATCCAAAACAACACAGACAGCACTGGCCTGCCTAGATTTAGATTTATATAAAATATATATAGAAATATGTATATTTGCTTAAGTACATTTTCAACAGCATTTTATTCAATATAATCAATCTAGCCAGTTCACCCTGATCAAGAAACACCATCAAAACTAAATTAAACCCAAAGTATAAGCCAGATGTACAGAATATAGCCTGAAGCCTAAACCAATGTTATTATTTTCTCACTAAGGTGGTCTTAATCTGTGTAGACCCGATCCAAACAGCCCATTACAGGGGGTTTGAACACATGCGTAGGAGTAATATATTACACCCTGAAGTGACTATTAACCCATTCAGGATCAAATTATTCTACCATGACTAAGTGATAATAGATATCTATTAAAAAAGAAGCATCACGTTACCTATTAATGTGAAAAGAAAGTGCCACGCATGCACGCACGCACACACACACACACACACACACACACACACACACACACACACACACACACACGCCAGCGTGTGCTGGGGACACACACAAGTATGGGTGTCCTCCCTGTATCCTTCTAATTACTTTCTGTGTGTGCCCCCATCACACACTGGCAGGCTAACCCTCTCCTGTTGCATCCTCATTCATCAGAGATGATTCCCCATGGGGTGCCACCGGGATGTAGCACCCTCAACCTCCGAGATGAGGGCCGTCTGCGTAAGACAGACTCAGTGTGTGTGTTTGAGCGTGTGTATTGCCTTCGTTTCGTAAAAACCGAGTGTGTGTGCACGCTTGAGTGTTCCTGAGAGCGAAAGTGTGGTGCCAACTGCAGCAGCAGCAGCTGCAATGCAGACCCTTGGCAAACAGTTGTTCTTCCATCAATTTAGAAATGGCCAATGTGGCAGGTTTGTGACATCACAGAATGCCAGCTCAGAGAACCCTCGGTCTCAGGGACCGTAACCGTACTACAGCAACCAAACCAAACACTATTAAAAGACTGAGAAGCTGGCTCATCAGGGAAGGGAAGGGGAAGCTGGACAGAGCAGGAAGTGGACTGTGGTTGGCCCCCAGTATCACAGGAAACAGACAGGAGCTGATCAATGTCAGCAACACAGAACACAAGCCAATCAGACTGTGAGAACAGATTACACAAGACATTACTGGAAACTAGCAAACAGATACACACTCATGTGTGTACCTACAGTGCACATAATGTTTCCACTCCTTCCAGAATAGAACAAACAATAATATGATATATTCTAATATAGAGCACATACAGCCACATGTGCCGTCGAAAAGAAACAATAATGTAAAAACAAAACCATATACTGTAACTGTACAAATTTCATTAGAACCCCTATAGAACTTATACAACATCTTTTTTTTTTAAGAAAGAAAAATCCATACACAATAACACTACTTCTCCATCAATCAGAAGCTGTCCTCCACCTGCTCCCTTGTGCCCGTCCAATAGCATTGTGCTACCAGCAGTGTCTAGGGAGCTCCTCCCACCCAATGGGAGGCCAGCTCTGGCACTGGGGCCTGTGATGCAGCAGCTTCAGGAAGTCTAGTCAATGTGAACTGGAGAGCTGCCAGTGCAGAGTTACCAAGAGAGCAAGGTAAAACATTTCTCCTTCTCACTGTCTCCGTCTCCCTCCCTCTTTCTCTCCCTCTCTGAACTCGAGCCATGACATTTAGACCCTATTTGCTGCCCTCCCTCCCTCCCTCCCAGAGATAGAGAGATAGAGAGAACAAGAGAGAGAGAGAGAGAGAGAGAGAGAGCTACATGGGGGAGAGAAAAACACAAGTCCAGCCATGCTGTCATAGAGGTACAGCTCAGTGGAGGACTGCGTCACCACCTCTGTTTCGGTCTCCACTAACTACGCAGAAACAAATGCCTCAGGGAGGGTTTCCACTAAATCCCAGCCAGTGGCCCTAGAGACTGAAAACAAATCACAAGAAAATACTGGTCTGCCACAAAATAAAGGCTCCAAATAGGTCTCCTGTTGGATTCCCTAATAACAAAATAAGCCCAGGTTTACTTGATTCCGGGTTTACTCGATCCCGGGTTCACTCATCCTCCTTCCTGCCTTCGACCCTATGAAGAGTTAATCACAACAAGTTGAAGGTAAAAACACACAAATATGCTGAATAGCAATACAAACAAACTGTATTGCCTGGTTCGCACCTTCTAGGAGGTACTATGGAAGAAAATGACTGCAGATTAGCTCCATACCGGTTACTATGTGGTTTTGTATAAGGGCAGACAACACATCACACATATCTATATCTACGTAATAATTTATGTAATCATGTATTGGTATATATGTAATCATATAATAGCAATATTCGATTACCTCGATAATTCTCTGAACATGCGTCGTCTTGACATTACGAACCTTCCAGAACGTTCTTTCGATAACCCCTGCGCCTCACCCCTTACCACCCCTTACTCCGACCTCACAATGCCATCAAAACACCAAACACCCACACAAACTAACTGTCACATCTTCAGCATCCATGTTGGAAGTCTTCTCTGACGATCCCTGCCTAACTACTACACAGATGTAGTGGCTGAGGGAGAAGCTGGTAACAAGCACTACGGATGAGGCTGAGGAGGCAGGGGTTCTCGCCGTAACCATTGCGTCCAACTCTCAGGTAGAAAACTGGATGACTGCGGGCTTCTATTATCTTAGCTTCTGTTTCCCCCCCTCGATGTGAAAAAGTGACGTAGCAACTAATCCAAAATCTCTCGCTCTCTGACTCTCCCCCCCCCCTCAGTCCCTCCCTCTCTTCCCCCTCTCTTCAGCCCTCTCTCCCTACCTCCCTCAGACACACACGCACACTCTATTTTCATCTTGTTGCAACAGCAGAATTGCTCTTCCCGACAGCTAGTTTTGCACGGACACAGATATGCGCCAACAGATCAGACCATACACACAAACAGCACGCCACACCAGTTTACGATCACTCTCTATTTCTCTTCCTCGATCGGTGTGACGCAGCACTCATTTTCAGGGCTTTCTCGGCTGCTACTATTGTGGCTACACACACCAACGCAGGCAGCCGCTTCTTGAAGAACTCGACCCAGCAGCTCACTGCTGGCTGCCAAGCAGACAGCTAAGCACAGCTAGCTGGGGCTGCAGTTAAAGAGACCTTGTTACCACCTCCCACTCTATCCACCCATTTCTCTCTGACTGTAACAGATCCTGTGTCCTGTGTCCCCATTTTCCCCCGTGTCCCCTTTCAATTTGGGTCTCTCTCTCTCAGCTGAGAGCTAAGCTGACAGAGACGAGCCTCCTCTCCTTGGTCACCTGACTAGCCACTTGTTTTAAAGGAACATCAAGCAAAAAAAAACAAAAAACAGAGAGGTACATAAAGCCTCTTAAATACAGGTGCTTCTCGTTTATAGGAGTGGGGGGAGGACAAGGAACCATCCAAGATATTACAACATCAATATTCAAAAACAGACCTAATGCCATCACGAGAACAATTGGTGCAGCAGAAGACGACCAAGGACCTGGGAAATGTGATGTTCAACGTGTACCGTTTTAAAGAAAGTCCTGTAATCATTGTCCAATTTCGCCTGTGGTGATGATCACACTTTCTGTTATTGTGGGAAGTGTCTGGTGTTAGCTATGGCTGGAGAATTACAATGAGGAGCCCTAACCAGCAGACATAGGCAGGGCTGGAGAACCGTCATTAGGTTTAGCTACGCACCACAAGGCTTACCACAACATGTCTGTCTACAGCTCTCGCGGACTAGAAACTAACTTTGTTATCTGGGCTGTAAAGGAAGCGTTTGTTTTCGAGACCACTAAGTGTAAAGTAACTTGATTTCTTTCCCGTTTGACCCCATCCGACACAACTGGACTGAGCATTGAATAGGCAACTTTTTGACTTGGATGAAGACGATACCGTAATAACGTGATAATAAAATGGATGTCAAGGAACAGCTTAAGGAACAGTTTAACGATACAGCCAATTACATATTGTAAGGACAGTATGTTGCATTGACCCATTTCAGGTTCAGATAGAGAAAAAAAGAGGGAGAGCGTTCACTTCAGCATTCACACCTTGGGTTCATCTTACCATGGTGGGAAGGGAAGGAGTCTTATCGGTAAAATAATCAGCGTTTATCTCCGCACTGCTTCTCTCTCTGCCAGCAGCAAGGAGATGTAAGGGATCTGTCTGATTAAAGCGTGTGTTCTCTGAGGAGACATGGTACATGCAGGAGTATTCACAAGAGAGGTGGCGATCTGGTCTCCTCTCAGTCAGTAGATCCCCAGATTAAACAACCCAGCACAACATAAGACATGTGGAACAGAAGCAGTAGGCTCATGGTGTGAGGGTTTACCAGTGGACTGGGTTAAAGCCAGGATCCGCCCCTGATACATGTGCTACAAGATACTATACCAAGATCAACACTTCAGTAGACATAAATACTGTTTCAGAAATATCAATAAGACCAATCCTTTACAAATATGCCTCATATTGTTGCCTTTACTGTAAATCTTTGTGTACATCGAAAGCCCAGTAAGCCTGACATAGTTGACTAGTACACCACTACTAGTCATCATATCAAGAACAATCCCAATCTGTGTCATGTTTACAATGGCCGGGCAATGTTTGTTGACAGTGTTTATAGTGACGTGCAGTCACTAATGATGCATGCAACCTGGAGATCTTCCCGTCAGCTATTTATACCACGCATTCACTAGGCACGGGGTTCATTTTAGCCATGTCATCTCAAAGGCCTGCTCCACTTCCTAAACCCTAATCTCCCTCTCAGGGAAGGTACGTGCCCTGGTCTGGATGGCTGCTGTTGTAGTTGCTGTATGGGAAACAGCCTTCGCCATCCATCCCTGAAATATAACATCATATGGCTCAGCCGTTGGCACACTCAGAAATCTGGTATTTATTATTATCATCATGTTGTGTATACACTTACCTATCATTTGGACTGCCCACGCCGTGTGTCACCTTTGGTCTACTGAAAGATAAGAAATGTAATGGTATGTGGATGAATATGTACGCAATGAAACTCTATTCAACACTTCATATCAGGATATGGCCTATGCAGCTCTATACACATGTACATTCTTGCACAGTAAACACATTGCTCCCCCCTGCATCCGATAATAACAGGAGTAGATTGATGATCGAGCCCATGCCTACATAGCGATGATACTTGGTGCTACGCTTGTTACCTTTTTGACCCCCTTTGCATCCATATCAGTGTTTTGATAGAATGATCATCACAGACGTTATTTTAATCCATTGAATCCTGACTCAGATCCTGACTTTAATAAAGGTAATTGATTTAATCCGCCCACATCTGCACACCATTAAAAAGAGATCTCTGTATAGCGGAGATAATAAGATCAACATTGCGTGGGCTGGCATCCACTGACGTCACTTTGTACTCTTGAGGGTTCGAGGCCTTGATGTCACGAGAGCCGTCGTCATTATTTCCCACACATGTGAGCGTGCGCACACACACCCGCACACACAGCAGATGGATGTGCCAGCCAGCCTCATAAACCTGACCTCTGGACCAGGGTTTCCCAAACTCAGCCCTGAGGCCTGCATTTTGGATTTTGCCCGAGCCCTACACAGCTGATTCAAATAATCAACTCATCATCAAGCTTTGATCATTTGAATCAGCTGTGCAAAAACCAAAACATGCACCCCTGGAAGGCCCCAGGACCATGTTTGGGAAACCCTGCTCTGGGGGGAAAAGGAATATCACTGATTTTATTGAACTCCAATTGAAATACTGCTGTAAATGTTTCACGAGTCAAGCGATTTCCATGTAAAGGTAAAATCATTTAAAGTGGAAAAATCAGATACATTGATGATGAGTCGATACCGTTCATTGTCCACGTTCAGTATTGAAAAAAGATGTATGCATGTTCATCTGAGCTGCAGAACAGCGACACCCATCGTCCAAGAAGAGTAATGTTTTTTGTTGTTGTTGTTTACATCAGAAATAATAAGTGCGCATCTCACGTACTTTCAATGAACATGTCATTTATCAAAAGGCCTACTTCGGTAAACATTAGCAGAGTCAAAGAAAACAGAATGACGTATTTTAGGCCATTTACTGGATGACATTATTAATATCTACATATGTTCTGAAGTTCTGCAGATCTCTTTAGATAGTATACATTCCTTATAATATAAACGGTGTAAATTGACCTCAATCCAAAATATAACGCAACTTGCTATGCCACTCATTATTGAGAAGCAGCATCTTAAGAGAAATACGGACATGCAGGTAAATAGAACTACGCAACATTCTCCAAGGCGCCAAGCCCTTATCCCTTCTCTCGCAGCATCCTTCTATTTTTTTTTACTGCTATGGTACCCTCCCCACCATCCTGTCTTCAATTAGTTTATTGAACTATTCTCTTGTAAAAACGCAAATTGTTACTATGCGATCATACATTTGTACGCAGTAGCTTATTCATACTGTAAAAATATTTCGTAACAACTGTTTCATAACCCCGTAGCCTACACGTCAAGACTGACTCGTCTATGAACATGAATAAAATATTAGAAACAGGAACTGCTTGAAGACTATAGAACAGTTACCCAGACATTTTGGAGCACGCAATACAAATGTGAGCAGTTATTTCCTGATTATCTACATGTAAAATTTTAAAAATGTCACCTGTGATAACCTGGGACGTTGACAATGACAGTAGGCTGCAGCCATGGTGGTGTGTGATGATGATCCATGCTTCATCCCTCTTGGCCAGAAAGGACTCATCTATGACGCACATATAGCAAGTCCTATAGACATTCTGGACAACAATACATGATCCTGGCATTGGTCCCTGGATCCTTTATTTCAAGACGTTTCCTTTTAAAACCAGCTAATCCATCGAATTTTCCAGAGCGCCCCATTCAAACCACGCCCTCTCACACACCCCTGCTTTTGGATTGGCTGCTGTACAAAAACGTAATGGCGCGTCGTCTGGAATCACATGCTTTTGACGCATGTTTAAATACGTTTGAACCTGTCACACGTTAAAATGTAGCCATTTTACCAGTCTGCATTTTACACGGTGTTTTTTATTTATTTGTACGATGATGGTGAAGCGCAATTAGAGTAGTAGCCTATCATAGGCCTAGGCCTACTGCCCAATAAAACAATAGTTCTACCTGTCCATAAACTACATCTCTGATTAAATAATAATTACAATGTGCCATTATGCTAATGAAATTAACTCGTTTCTTTCAGTTTTCCCTTTCAATAATAACCTATTGAAACCCTTACAAAAAGGTAGAACGGCCATGAGTACAGAAGGGGGCGTACTCTCCCAAGGATAGAAATCCTGGTTTGAAGGACATTCTATTGCTTTTGGAACAGTGAACAGTGCTGTTCTCTCTCACTGTGTTGCCATATCTTTCGTGGCTTTTGGCCTATACTAATGCGCTGACGCAGTCTTTCACAGTTTTACTTGATTGACGTGGTGAAGGTAGTGTCTAAGAAAATACTTCATAAAAATTAATGTCAATATTAGGCTACATTACAACAATTAAGCAGAAATGAAATGTGGAGATAAATGAATGTGTGGCGCCTCAAACAGTGTATCATGGACCAGTGTTTGACTAAAGGGCCAAAGGAAATCAACTTGGTTGAGTGTAACATTGAATCACAGTGGAGAGAAAGAGACAACGTTTTCCAGATGATTTCTTGTTCCTCACAACAGATGTGCTTTAACAGGGAGTTTCCTCATAGATTTCCATTCACATCAGAGGACTTCTGCTTTGTGTGAAACATATGTTTGTATCACTTATGCACACTTGGATGTGATGTCTAATGCAAACAATACAATTACATGTATTTTAACTTGACAGGGACAGTGTACAACAAACATTGCACCAGATATTTATGCTACATAGCTCATTGTCATCTTATCTGAGAAAGAAAATGGCCACTGTTTATAATTCCCCATCGTATCTGGAAGGGGTACGTTTTCTGGGATTATGTACGCCCCACTTTGTGAACCCAGTGGAAACATCCACAGTGGCGTGGGAAAGCGTTGGGTAAAGTAAAATCATTGCACCTATTTAAAGAGTCATTGTTTTGAGCTTCGAAGAAGTTGACATTGTATCACTAAACGGAATTCCTGCAGTGGTCGATATCCACTGGATGAATCGTGTGTTTAAATGGAAAGAAGGAGAAGAGTTTGTCTGTCCTTGTGTTTTTTGAGTCCCTACCAACCCTACTGCAGCTGGGATACGTGTACTAACCTTTCAGACCCTTCGTATCCAGGACTTTGCAGTGTAAGCGATGTCAAATTTTTGGACATGTAGAAAGTGTCTACAGACAGGAGCTGAGATGTGGGATGTGTCGGAGAAAGTCACCATGATGGAGACTGTTTAACAGAAGAGAGTGGCAAATTAATAAAGTGATGTAACTGTGGTGGAGAGCATGAGGCAACATCCTTGTAATGTCCAAATATGGTGGAAAAGATGGAGGTTGCCAAAACCAGGGCAGTTCAGTCTGTCTCATATGTGAAGGCGGGAAAAATGGTAGAAAGATCAGAAGGTCCAATGTTAGTGAATACCAACTACTACCCTTTCGAAACCGAACTCGTGAAAACTGTTTGTCCAGTTATCCCGCCCCTCACCGTGGCCTCCAGTGGTATGTGGAGAGAGGGCTCCTTGTGTAAAATCTCTCTCTGTGTTACTAATAAAACTAACAGCCACTATTTTGGTGTTTGGTATTTTATTAGGATCCTCATTATCATTAGCTGTTGCAATAACAGCAGCTACTCCACACAAAACATGAAACAAAACATGAAACATTACATAATACAGAACATTAATAAACAACAGCTCAAAGACAGAACTACATACATGTATGTTTTTTTTTACAAAAGGCAGAGAGAGAGAGAGAGAGAGAGGGAGAGAGAGAGAGAGAGAGAGAGAGAGAGAGAGAGAGAGAGAGAGAGAGATAGGACAGTGTTTGGCTGGGGTTGGGGTGGATGTGTCTGGCCTGTCCCTCATGTGCTCAGACCAGTCACTGGGGACCCAGACTGGCTTCTTTATGTCGCTCCCACCCTTTTAATGGATCTCATCCTCACCATCTCTTGAGAAAACCTGCCATGCTGCGTTTAGTTTGGCGGATATCTTACTATGTCACAGCTGTGTTTCTGTTGGATATTGTTGAGTGTGTGTAAGTGTGCATGTGTGTGTATATGTATTTATGTGTGAGGTGTGCCTGTGTGTTTTAACCATACACAGTATGTGTATGATGTACAGTGGGACATTCCAGCCCTGTCACAGGGGTCAAATGATGTGAATGTGAGCCAGCTAGCTACAGCGTATCTCTCCATTTCATTAACCCTCTCAGGTTTGGAAAGGCATTGTGGTGGCGGAATTTGGGGTGAGCTGTTGTAACTTCTCATGGTTTATGCTCTGTGATGTGGTGAACTGTGACGAACTGCATTTCATAGACTGTTGCACCCTAACACAAGGCCATTGGGTTCTGGATCTGTTGCTTGCATAAAATAGCTGTTGTGTAACAGATATGATTGTATTATCACCTCCCTCTATACGAGGGACATCCAACCATCTCCCCACCGAGTCCTTCCCTGATCTGTGATCAGAGAGACAGATCTCCCCTACAGCTGCTTGCATTAAAGATTTACGATACCTTAAATATTCTCTGCCTAGATCTTTGGATCAAGCTTTCCAGAGCATTCTCCACTACTGGTATCTCCTTGCAAAAACGACCACTAACGGTACCAATGAGACGTATGTGGCAGGGACTCCAGAGAATCAAGGATTATAAAGGGAAAAGCAGCCACGTCGTGGGCACCAATGCCTTGCTCCTGGTCAAACTAAACACCTTCTTCTCCCTCTTCGAGGTAAACACAGTGCCGCCGACGCTGGCCACCGCCGCTCACGAGGACTGTGAGCTCTCGTTCTTTGTGACAGACGTGAGTTAGACATTTAAGCGTGTTAACCCTCGCAGGGCTGCCGGCCAAGACGGCATCCCTAGCCGCGTCCTCAGAGCATGTGCAGACCAGCTGTCTGGAGATATTCAATCTCTCCCTATCCCAGTCTGTTGTCCCCATATGCTTCAAGACGTCCACCATTGTTCCTATACCCAAGAAAGTGAAGGTAACTGAACTAAATTACTATCACCCCATAGCACTCACTTCTGTCATCATGAAATGCTTTGAGAGGCTAGTTTAGGATCATATCACCTCCACCTTACCCAACACCCTAGGCCCGCTACAATTTGCATACAGCCCCAACAGATCGACGAATGACGCAATCGCCATAGCACTGCACACTCCCCATCTCATCGGGACAAAAGGAATACCAATGTAAGAATGATGTTCATCGACGACAGCTCAGCCTTCAACACCAAGTTCATCACTAAACTTGAGACCCCGGGTCTGAACGACACCCTGTGTAATTGGGTCCTGGACATCCTGACGGGTCGACCCCAGGTGGCAACAACACCTTCGCTACTCTGATCCTCAACAGGGCCCCACAAGGGTGCTTGCTCTGCCCCCTCCTGTACTCCCTGTTCACCCATGATTGCATCACCATTCACATCTCCATACCAGTCATCAAGTTTGCAGACGACACAACAGTGGTAGGCCTGATTACCAACAACGACAAGGCAGCCTACAAGGAGGAGGTGAGGGCCCTGGTGGTTGTGCCAGGACAATAACCTCTCTCTCAACGTCAACAAAACCAAGGAGCTGATCGTGGACTTCAGGAGCAGCAGAGAGAACACGCCCCCATCCACGTCAACGGGGCCGCAGTAGAGAGGATGAAAAGCTTCAAATTCCTCGGCGTGCACATCACTGACAATCTGAAATGGTCCACCCACACAGACAGTGTGGTGAAGAAGGTGAAACAGCGAGGCAAGAGGCTGAAGAAATTAGTCTTGGCCCCTAAGACTCTCATGAACTTCTACAGATGTACCAGAGAGCATCCTGTCAGGCTGTTTCACGGTAACCGCAGGGCTCTCCAGAGGGTGATACGATCAGCCCAATGAATGAGGAAAACCATAAGATCGTCAAGGACCTCAGCCACCCAAGCCATGGCCTGTTTACCCTGCTACCATCTAGATGGCGGAGACAGTAGAGTTGCATCAAAGCTATGAAGAGAGACCAATAAACAACTCCTACTGTATCTCAAGGCCAGCAGACTGTTAAATAGTTACCACTAACTGGCCTCCGCCCAGTACCCTGCCCTGCACCTTAGAGACTGCTGCCCTATCTACATAGCCATTGAACATTGGCCACTTAAATAATGTTTACATACTGTTTTACACACTTTGCCACGGCCATCGAAAGAACTAGACCAAGGTGCAGCGTGGTGAGCGTACATTTTCTCTTTATTTGAAAAGACGCCGAACAAAACAATAAACACTACGTGAGGCTAAAGGCTATGTGCCCTAAACAAAGTCAACTTCCCACCTTGGTCATGGTGATCTCTATGTCATCAATGTCTTTATTCAGCTCAGCACACTCATCCTCTAGCTTGCGTTTCTTGGCGAGCACGCAGGCATTCATCCCCTCCTCATCCTCCAGCCTCTCCATCACCTCTTTGACCTTGGCCTGCCATGGATCATCACTGGAGGCTTCTTGCCATGGATCATCACTGGAGTGGAGAGACACATAGGAGGCTTGGCTCTGGGAGCAGGCACAGGACTCACCAGGCTGGGGAGACATACAGGAGGCCTTGTCCTTGGCCGAGGCACCGGATACACTGGGCCGTGGAGGCGTACTGGAGGCCTCGAGCTAAGAGCCTGCACAACCCGTCCTGGCTGGATGGTGACTTTGGTCCGGCACATACGGGGCGCAGGCACAGGACGCACTGGAGACACAGTGCACAGAGGCGGCGCAGGATATCCTGGGCCGTAGAGACGTACTGGAGGTCTGGAGAGCAGGGCTGGCACAATCCGTCCTGGCTGGATGCTCACCCTAGCCCGGCAGATGCGGGGAGCTGGGATGTAGCGCACCAGGCTAAGAAGGCGTACAGGAGACACCTTGCACTCCACCACATAACACAGTGCCTGACCAGTACAACGCCCGCCACGGTAAGCACAGGGAGTTGGCTCAGGTCTCCAACCTGACTCTGCCACACTCCCCATCTCCCCATTTTTTGGGGGGCTGCCTCTCGGGCTTCCTTGCCCGCCGTGTTCCCTCATAACGTCGCCTCTCCGCTTTGGCTGCTTCCAGTTCCTCCCGTGGACGGCGATACTCCCCAGCCTGCCTCCAGGGTCCTTTCCCGTCCAGGATCTCTTCCCATGTCCAGGACTCCTGAACACGCTGCTCCTCCTTACCACGCTGCTTGGTCCCTTGGTGGTTGGAAGTTCTGTCAAGGCCGTCGAAAGAACTAGACCAAGGTGCAGCGTGATAAGCGTACATTTTTTCTTTATTTAAAAAGATGCCGAACAAAACAATAAACACTACAAAACAAACCGTGAAGCTAAAGGCTATGTGCCCCTCAACTTCCCACCTTGGTCATGGTGATCTCTATGTTATCAATGTCTTTCTTCAGCTCAGCACACTCGTCCTCTAGCTTGCGTTTCTTGGCGAGCACGCAGGCGTTCATCCCCTCCTCGTCCTCCAGCCTCTCCATCACCTCTTTGACCCTGGCCTCCAGCTGGATCTTAGCCTTGATCAGGAGGTCACAGCCGTCCTCCGCGCCCACCAGGTTTTCCTACTCCTTAGTCACACACTGGCCTAACCAAAATAGAGAATAAAAAGCCTCTCTATGGCCAGGGCGCGACACACTTTATATGTACAGTGCCTTGAGAAACTATTCATACCCCTTGACTTATTCCATATTTTGTTGTGTTACAGCCTGAATTAAAAATGGATAGAATCTATTTTTTTCTCACCCATCTACTCACAATAATGACAAAGTGAAAACATGTTTTTAGAAATGTTTGCACATTCATTGAAAAGGAAATACAGAAATGTCTCATTTATATAAGAAGCACCTTTGGCTGCAATTACAGATGTGAGTACTTTTTGGGTAAGTCTCTTAGAGCTTTACACACCTGGATAGTTCAATATTTGCCCATTAGTCTTTCATAAATTCTTCAAGCACAGTCAAGTTGATTGTTGATTATTGTTAAATATAAATTTTCAAATATTTCCATAGATTTTCAAGGTGATTTAAGTCAAAACTGCAACTAGGCTACTCAGGAACATTCAACGTTGTCTTGGTTAGCAACTCCAGTGTAGATTTGATTCTACGTTTTAGGTTATTGTCCTGCAGAAATGTGAATTTGTCTCCCAATGTCTGTTGGAAAGCAGACTGAACCAGATTTTCCTCTAGGATTTTGCCTTTGTTTATAGCTGTATTCCGATTCTTTTTATCCTAAAAAACTCCCTTGTCCTTGCCGATGACAAGCATACCCATAACATGATGCAGCCACCACCATGCTTGAAAATATGAAGAGTGGTCCTCAGTAATGTGTTGTGTTGGTTTTGCCCCAAACATCACACTTTCTATTCGGGACAAAAATGTAATTTCTTTGCCACATTTTTTACTTAAGTGCCTTGTTGCAAACAGGATGCATTTTTTAGAATATTTTTTATTCTGCACAGGCTTTCTTCTTGTCATTTAGATTAGTATTGCGGAGTAACTACAAAGACCACGTTTACATGCACACCAATATACCGTTTGTAACGGTTTTCTTTAGGTGAAAGAGAGTCGGACCAAAATGCGGCGTGGCTATTGAGATTCATGTTTTAATAAAACAAAGGAAACACGAATACTACAAAACAAGAAATGTAACACGAAAACCGAAACAGCCTATACTGGTGCAAAGTCACACAGAGACAGAAACAAGGACAATCACCCACAAAACCCAACACCAAACAGGCTACCTAAATATGGTTCCCAATCAGAGACAATGACTAACACCTGCCTCTGATTGAGAACCATATCAGGCCAAACATAGAACTAGACAAACTAGACATGTAACATAGAATGCCCACTCAGCTCACACCCTGACCAACCAAAACATAGAAACATACAAAGCAAACTATGGTCAGGGTGTGACACCGTTATTATTCAGGATACTATACTTCAGGATAAGTATTCTGTTTTTGATTTGACGCATATGCACATCATATCCTGTTTACAATAACCCAAAAAAGCTTGTATCCCGGTTATGAGGAACCCGGATAAGGTCCTTGGGATAAGCTGATCTAAGATGGGATACTGTGGCATGAAACATCTTATCCCGTTTACTGTTGTTTTTGTGGGCTGCACAGGCTGTTTCACATACCATGTTTGTTGTGTGATGATGTTTTCATCTGGTTGTCAAGCAAATCACTTCATAAAGTAGGATACAGGTTGTGTTACAACTTGAATTAAACATGTATTACTGAACTATATATTACACAACACCCCATAATGTCAATTGCTTCTACACCTGCATTGCTTGCTGTTTGGGGTTTCAGGCTGGGTTTCTGTACAGCACTTTGAGATATCAGCTGATGTACGAAGGGCTATATAAATATATTTGATTTGATTGATTTGATGTGCAGTTCGCTCCACCACAATAATTCCATAATGATTTAGCCTACTATAATGAATTTACTATAATTTACTACTGGCCATTTGTTTGTCAACTATAGTTTGATACATGCAGCTTCTCTTCTGTCATAACTTGTTAACCTAGAAGCTTAAATTAAGTAGTGCTCACCAGAATAATGTCATCATCGATAGAATAAATGCATTAGTAATCTAGTTAACAGCGGTAAAGTTGTCTGTTTCGTTTAAGACCGGGGAGGAAACTCCAAAACAGTGGAAAGGTTGGTCCTGGCAAAATGTCCAAATGTCATCAGTTTGACCCGTTTTAAGGAAATTAAAGCTGAGAAAACCAAACGCGTTTCCGATAAGACTTCAGTTTGTCTTAGGTACATACTGTATTTTATGTGGTTGAAATACTGTCTGCTTGCATAACAGTGTCAAAGACAACACATTACACACTCATTCACATGCTGAAATAAATCAATCATATTTCTCCATTCCTGTTACTGAGACAAAAATAGCAATTATTTTATAATTTCACTGCAGGAAATACATAGCCTAATTCTGCAAGAGTTATTATTATAATACTCTACATGTGAGAAGTTATAGGCCTACTGTCATTGTCTATATTTCAATTACTGTTCCATTTAATTCATAATTAAATTAGGAATATTCTGTTTACTCATGGATACAATGATACTCATGAGAAGGATATAAAAGGTGCATGTAAACTGCTTATCCCGAATAAGACCTTAAACGGGATATGAGCTACTATCCGGAATACTGTACACACGTCAATGTGGTCAATGTTGTCTATGCATCCTCAGTTTTCTCACATCACAACCATTCAACTCTGTAACCATTGGCTTCGTGGTGAAATCCCTTTGACATTATGGGGTGTTGTGTGTATAGTTCAGTAATGCACGTCTTATTCAAGTTGTAACACAACAAAATGTGGACTAAATAAATCCGTTCTGAAGGCACTGCATATACTGTATCTAGTCAAGGCTCATCCTAACTACTGCTGCACACACCTTTTCTATTCTTATACTGTCGATACACGCCATCATGTACATGTATTCTGAGTGTACAAACATTAGGAACACCTGCTATTGCTATGGTCCTTTCTTGCTATTACTTGTTAAATCCACCTCAATCAGTGTAGGTAAAGTGAAGGATTTTTTTAGCCTTGAGACAATAGAGACATGGATTGTGTGCCATTCGGAGGGTGAATGGGCAAGGCAAAAGATTCAAGTGTCTTTGAACGGGGTACGGTAGTAGGTGCCCAGCACACGGGTTTGAGGGTGTCAAGAACTGCAGCGCTGCTGAGGTTTTCACGCTCAACGGTTTCCCGTGTGTATCAATAGTTCACCACCCAAAGAACACCCAGCCAACTTGACACAACTGTGGGAAGCATTGGCGTCAACATGGGTCAGCGTCTCTGTGGATCGCTTTTCAACACCTTGTAGAGTCCATGTCCCGATGAACTGAGGCTGTTCTGAGCGGAAAAAGGGGTGCAACTCAATATTAGGAAGGTGTTCCTAATGTTTTGTACACTCAGAGTATATTTCTATTCCGGACTCTGACATTGCTCGTTCTTTATATTTTTGGGATGAATGTGTATTGTTTTGTGTTGTTAGGTATTACTGTACTATTGGAGCTCGAAACAAAAGCCTTTTGTTGCACCTGTGATAACATCTGCAAAATAACTGTCCAATGTCTGGGTGGGTGCAGGCGGTGGGGGCTGGGTTGGACACATTGATCCCCATTCCCAACTAAAGGTTAACCATGTCAGGGTAGCGGTCAGATTAAGTTCCATATATATTAGGCATTATGGCATCACGCCGTGTATAATCAGACATCTATTTGCTGCAGTTATTTTGTCCTTAGCTGACCTTCCGGTTAAGATGTATGGGCAGCAGGTAGCCTAGTGGTTAGAGTGTTGGACCAATAACTGAAAGGTTGCGAGATCAAATCCCTGAGCTAACAAGGTACAAATCTGTTGTTCTGCCCCTGAACAAGGCAGTTAACCCACTGTTCCTAGGCTGTCTTTGAAAATAAGAATTTGTTCTTCACTGACTTGCCTAAAAATGTATGTCTACTTTCCCCCCTCTGAAATGAGACCTTGACATGCTTTTCTCTTCTCAATGGCCAGCTGATACAAGCGTTCCTACAGCTGATGTTGATTCATATTGTAGCTCATTACGGTAAAACTCTCTGTGCCAATTTGGAATGGTATTTCCCCCAAAAAGAAAGGCCCTGTCAAAATGAGACATTTCCTTCGGTTATAAAAGCACCTGATCCTCGGCTAGCAAACTGACAGCCTATATTGTGTTCCTGATGAAAGAACTCTTTTATAATCTGTTCTCTTCTCCGCCCTCCACACTGCAACTACAGATTTGTTGAAACAGACTGAGGGTCTGAGAGGTTGCTTTCTCAGGGCTAAACAGAGTGAGAACACAGCCAGACCGTTCTAGACTCCCCTGACTCTGCAGATATCCCGCCCGCACGTTAGCAGCCGTTGTTTCCGCCTCATTGACTCCAGGATTTAGAAAACTGAGATTGGCCGATTGGGATTCTGTTCTACGCCTTATTGTTTGGCCTCATGACTACAGTGTAACATTTTTGGGAGCTTGAGAGAACTCTATGGATTTCCCCATTGATTTCAATCATTATATGCATCTCTACTGTCATTAAAGGTTCAGATGTGTCCATATGGTGACTGTTATTGTATAGTCAAGGGGAGGAATGACATTGCCATTTAAATGATTTCATATTTGTCTCCTGAGCCAATCGTTATTATCATAAAGCAGTGCCATGTATCAACTAAAATGCTCATAAAGGATAAAACATATCCTTATCTGTTGTACTACATTACCACTATCCAATAACCAGCGAAATGCCAATTTCCTCTAGAAAGAATTTCAAGTTCTCCATCAACTCCTAGGTAAAAATAAATCCCTCTCCCATTTCCATACAGGGTACCAGGGGAGGGTCTCAGATAGACACTACGTGGACATCTGTTCTGTAGCCGTGGAAAGGGTTCTTGCCAGAGGTTATTCTGCCCTGCTCTGTCAGGCCAGATGTTGAGTCTACACTGCCGAGAGATAAGCTCCGAGTCAACATCAACAGGCCAACCGGGAACACCGTCCCAGAGAAACAGGAAGTTGGTAAACATTCCTTCCTAATGGGACACTCCTGAGCATGGGTGGCCATGATGTAAACAGTACTTAATTTGTAAATCTGGAGGTGCCAGAACAAAGAGTGAGCGCGAGAGGGGGGTGACCTGGGAGCTCTGAGGGACCGGAAAATCGCATGCATATTGTCCCATGTGAATAGAGGTCTAGACTAGCGCATTAGAGTAGAGGCGCTTTAATCAACGCATTTCAAGCAATTCCATGTCATTTTGGCCGCATGCTGTTTGTTCACTGACAGGTTTTCCAAGTGTTCCCGACTGTAGGCAATGCCTTGTGATTGGTCTACACACAATCCATAGCTAGGCTATTTTAGAACAAATAGGCTATTGATCCTCTTCGGGTAAATTATTGATCTACTCCTGATGTTTTACTCGGAATTATTTCATTTATTTATGAACATATGGCAGTAATTCTATAACACCAATCGGAATCCATGCTTCAAGATTGTTTTGACCATGCGGATTGGGATATGTTCCGGGTAACCTCTGACAATAATATCGACGAATACACAGTTACGGGTGACTGAGTTTAAACTGAAAGTGCGAACCACCGCATTTACCATGGCAAGGTGACTGGGAATATGGCAGAATACAAACAGTGTAGTTATTCTCTCCGTAAGGCAATCAAACAGGCAAGACGTCAGTACAGAGACAAAGTGGAGTAGCAATTCAACGGCTCAGAGACAAGACTTATGTGGCAGGGACTACAGACAATCACGGATTACAAAGGGAAAACCTGCCACGTCGCGGACACCGACGTCTTGCTCCCGGATGAGCTAAACATCTTTTTCACTCGCTTTGAGGATAACACTGTGCTATGCGGCCAGCTACCAAGGACTGTGTGCTCTCCTTCTCCTTCTCTACTGTTCCTAGGCCATCATTGTAGGCAAGAATTTGATCTTAACTGACTTGCCTAGTTAAATAAAGGTTAAATAGAAAATACATATTTTTTTTTAAATAGGTCCACAGACAATGCAATTGCCATCATGCTGCCCTATTCCATCTGGACAAGAGGAATACCTATGGAAGAATGCTGTTAATTGACTATAACTCAGCATTCAACACCATAGTACCCTCCAAGCCCATCATTAAGCTTGGGGCCCAGGGTCTGAACCCTGCCCTGTGCAACTGGGTCCTAGAGATCCTGATGGGCCGACCCCCAGGTGGTGAATGTAGGAAACAACACCTCCACTTTGCTGATCCTCAACACGGGGGGCCCCACAAGGGTGCGTGTTCAGTCCCTTCCTGTACTCCTTGTTCACCCATGACTTCGTGGCCACGCACGCTTCCAACTCAATGATCAAGTTTGCAGATGACACAACAGTAGTAGACCTGATTACCAACAATGACGAGACAGCCTACAGGGAGGAGGTGAGGGCCCTGGGAGTGTGGTGCCAGGAAAATAACCTCTCACCCAACGCCAACAGAATTAAGGAGGTGATTGTGGACTTCAGGAAACAGCAGAGGGAGTACATCGATGGGACCGCAGTGGAGAAGGTGGAAAGTTCAAGTTCCTCGGCATACATATCAATGACAAACTGAAGTGGTCCACTAACACAGACAGTGTGGTGAACAGCACCTCTTCAACCTCAGGAGGCAGAATAAATTTGTCTTGGCACCTGAAACCGTCACAAACTTTTACAGATACACAATTGAGAGCATCCTGTCGGGCTGTATCACCGCCTTGTACGGCAACTGCACCGCCAGCAAACGCATATCTCCAGAGGGTGGTGCGGTCTGCCCAACGCATCACCGGGAGCAAACTACCTGCCCTCCAGGACACTAACAGCACCCGATGTCATAGGAAGGCCCATAATTTCCTCAAGAACATCAACCACCTGAGCCACTGCCTGTTCACACCGCTATCATCCCGAATGCAAGGTCAGTACAGATGCATCAAAGCTGGGACCAAGAGACTGAAAAACAGCTTCTATCTCAAGCACCTTAGAGGCTGCTGCCTATATACATAGTCTTGAAATCACTGGCCACTGTAATAATGGAACACTAGTCACTTTTTGACTATTACTCAGCATTCAACACCATAGTACCCTCCAAGCTCACTTTAATAATGTTTACATATTTTGCATTACTCATCTCATATGTATATACTGTATTCTATTCTATCCTACTCTATTTTAGTCATTTTAGACATTGCTAGTCCAAAAATGTATATATTCTGTATCCATTCCTTTACTTTAAAATTGTGTGTGTGTTGTGTGTATTGTTGTGAAATTGTTAGATATTACTTGTTAGATATTGTTGCACTGTTGGAGCTAGATACACAAGAATTTCGCTACACCCGCAATAACTTCTGCTAAACATGTGTATGTGACCAATAAAATGTTTTTGATTTTGATTTGAACTTTGGCAAATGTATTCCAATTTATCAGGGGTGCTGCAGCACTTGTCCTGTACCCTTCCCATGGCTATGATTCTACAACGAAATAACTGATGAATTACCCTTCCCATGGCTATGATTCTACAATGAAATAACTGATGAAGTACCCTTCCCATGGCTATGATTCTACAATGAAATAACTGATGAAGTACCCTTCACATGGCTATGATTCTACAACGAAATAAATGATGAAGTACCCTTCCCATGACTATGATTCTACAACGAAATAACTGATGAAGCACCCTTCCCATGACTATGATTCTACAACGAAATAACTGATGAAGTACCCTTCCCATGGCTATGATTCTACAACGAAATAACTGATGAAGTACCCTTCCCATGACTATGATTCTACAACAAAATAACTGATGAAGTACCCTTCCCATGACTATGATTCTACAACGAAATAACTGATGAAGTACCCTTCCCATGACTATGATTCTACAACGAAATAATTGATGAAGTACCCTTCCCATGGCTATGATTCTACAACGAAATAACTGATGAAGTACACTTCCCATGGCTATGATTCTACAACGAAATAAATGATGAAGTACCCTTCCCATGGTTATGATTGTACAATGAAATAACTGATGAATTACCCTTCCCATGGCTATGATTCTACAACGAAATACATGATGAATTAACCTTCCCATGGCTATGATTCTACAACGAAATAACTGATGAAGTACCCTTCCCATGACTATGATTCTACAACGAAATAACTGATGAAGTACCCTTCCCATGGCTATGATTCTACAACGAAATAACTGATGAAGTACCCTTCCCATGGCTATGATTCTACAACGAAATAACTGATGAAGTACCCTTCCCACAGCTATGATTCTACAACGAAATAACTGATGAAGCACCCTTCCCATGGCTATGATTCTACAACGAAATAACTGATGAAGTACCCTTCCCATGGCTATGATTCTACAACGAAATAACTGATGAATTACCCTTCCCATGGCTGTGATTCTACAACGAAATAACTGATGAAGTACCCTTCCCATGACTATGATTCTACAACGAAATAACTGATGAAGTACCCTTCCCATGGCTATGATTCTACAACGAAATAACTGATGAAGTACCCTTCCCATGGCTATGATTCTACAACGAAATAACTGATGAAGTACCCTTCCCATGGCTATGATTCTACAACGAAATAACTGATGAAGTACCGTTCCCATGACTATGATTCTACAATGAAATAACTGATGAAGTACCCTTCCCATGGCTATGATTCTACAACGAAATACATGATGAAGTACCCTTCCCATGGCTATGATTCTACAATGAAATAACTGATGAAGTACCCTTCGCATGGCTTTGATTCTACAACGAAATACATGATGAAGTACCCTTCCCATGGCTATGATTCTACAACGAAATAACTGATGAAGTACCCTTCCCATGATTCTACAACGAAATACATGATGAAGTACCCTTCCCATGCCTATGATTCTACAATGGAATAAATGATGAAGTACCCTTCCCATGGCTTTGATTCTACAACGAAATAACTGATGAAGTACCCTTCCCATGGCTATGATTCTACAACGAAATACATGATGAAGTACCCTTCCCATTGCTATGATTCTACAACGAAATAACTGATGAAGTACCCTTCCCATGACTATGATTCTACAACGAAATAACCGATGAAGTACCCTTCCCATGGCTATGATTCTACAACGAAATAACTGATGAAGTACCCTTCCCATGACTATGATTCTACAATGAAATAACTGATGAATTACCCTTCCCATGGCTATGATTCTACAATGAAATAACTGATGAAGTACCCTTCCCATGGCTATGATTCTACAACGAAATAACTGATGAAGTACCCTTCCCATGACTATGATTCTAAAACAAAATAACTGATGAAGTACCCTTCACATGGCTATGATTCTACAATGAAATAACTGATGAAGTACCCTTCCCATGGCTATGATTCTACAACGAAATAACTGATGAAGTACCCTTCCCATGGCTATGATTCTACAACGAAATACATGATGAAGTACCCTTCCCATTGCTATGATTCTACAACGAAATAACTGATGAAGTACCCTTCCGATGACTATGATTCTACAACGAAATAACCGATGAAGTACCCTTCTCATGGCTATGATTCTACAACGAAATAACTGATGAAGTACCCTTCCCATGGCTATGATTCTACAACGAAATAACTGATGAAATACCCTTCCCATGGCTATGATTCTACAACGAAATACATGATGAAGTACCCTTCCCATGGCTATGATTCTACAACGAAATACATGATGAAGTACCCTTCCAATGACTATGATTCTACAATGAAATAACTGATGAAGTACCCTTCCCATGGCTATGATTCTACAACGAAATAACTGATGAAGTACCCTTCCCATGGCTATGATTCTACAACGAAATAACTGATGAAATACCCTTCCCATGGCTATGATTCTACAATGAAATACATGATGAAGTACCCTTCCCATGACTATGATTCTACAATGAAATAACCGATGAAGTACCCTTCTCATGGCTATGATTCTACAACGAAATAACTGATGAAGTACCCTTCCCATGGCTATGATTCTACAACGAAATAACTGATGAAATACCCTTCCCATGGCTATGATTCTACAACGAAATACATGATGAAGTACCCTTCCCATGGCTATGATTCTACAACGAAATACATGATGAAGTACCCTTCCCATGACTATGATTCTACAATGAAATAACTGATGAAGTACCCTTCCCATGGCTATGATTCTACAACGAAATAACTGATGAAGTACCCTTCCCATGGCTATGATTCTACAACGAAATACATGATGAAGTACCCTTCCCATTGCTATGATTCTACAACGAAATAACTGATGAAGTACCCTTCCGATGACTATGATTCTACAACGAAATAACCGATGAAGTACCCTTCTCATGGCTATGATTCTACAACGAAATAACTGATGAAGTACCCTTCCCATGGCTATGATTCTACAACGAAATACATGATGAAGTACCCTTCCCATTGCTATGATTCTACAACAAAATAACTGATGAAGTACCCTTCCCATGGCTATGATTCTACAATGAAATAACTGATGAAGTACCCTTCCCATGACTATGATTCTACAACGAATTAACTGATGAAGTACTCTTTCCATTGCTATGATTCTACAATGAAATTACTGATGAATTACCCTTCCCATGGCTATGATTCTACAATGAAATAACTGATGAAGTACCCTTCCCATGGCTATGATTCTACAACGAAATAACTGATGAAGTACCCTTCCCATGGCTATGATTCTACAACGAAATACATGATGAAGTACCCTTCCCATGGCTATGATTCTACAACGAAATAACTGATGAAGTACCCTTCCCATGACTATGATTCTACAATGAAATAACTGATGAAGTACCCTTCCCATGGCTATGATTCTACAACGAAATAACTGATGAAGTACCCTTCCCATGGCTATGATTCTACAACGAAATACATGATGAAGTACCCTTCCCATTGCTATGATTCTACAACGAAATAACTGATGAAGTACCCTTCCGATGACTATGATTCTACAACGAAATAACCGATGAAGTACCCTTCCCATGACTATGATTCTACAACGAAATAACCGATGAAGTACCCTTCCCATGGCTATGATTCTACAACGAAATACATGATGAAGTGCAACGCTGGAGAGATGAGAGTTGCAGGTTCATGTCTATCAGAGTAGATAAAGGGAGAGAGATCATAGAAAGTTCATCTCATTCTGGTTCTGTGAGTGATACAGGCAGGCTTCTCTCTCACACAACAGCAACTGCCGCGAGTTGGTCTCTAGGCTACAATGTTGCGCAAATCATAAACCTGGGCTGGCCCAAAATAAAACAATTCTTAGATTATCGGCCGCAGGCTGAAAATGAACGTTTTCACATTAGTCTACATATTTTTAAGGGGTATCAGAATTACAGAGGAGGCAACTCGGATTAGAAACAGTGAAATGTATGTTTCATGTCAGGAGACATACCGGATACTGGCAAATAGGTTCCGGAACAAAACATTCCAAACCTGAGAGGTGGATCCGGCTCAAAAATAAGCACGGGATGTAACGCAATACGTCCGGCACATGAAGAGGGTGTTTGATGCTGAGATAAATTTCAAGAAGTAGGGTGCTTTCGTAAATTCACTCTGGCTATCTACTCCGATTTCAGAGCCAGAGCGCAGGATAACTGATTCATTTACGAACGCTCAACACCAATTGAATATGGCCGGTGTCAGTGAAGTCGGTAAAAGGCGTAATTAAATTGTTGCCAGCAGCATTTACAGTCACCGACGCGCTAGATAACATGAAAACACCCTAACCAGCTCTGCAAGGGCGAGTACAAATTGTGTATGGAAGTAGCTTGCAAGCTAGCCCACGTTAGCGTTGGGTGCTTGACTGCGGTTGTGAGGATCACCCTGCTCCTCCGCCACAGCATCCAGTGTGCGCTCTGAACAACGCTCTGCATTTATGAATGGACAATCTGACAAAACTGTGATTTTACGCATGCCCAGAGCGCACTCTAGATTGAATTTACAAACACACCCGTATCTAAAATAGGAGCGCTTTTGATTATTTTCAGTTGTTGTTGCCATGACTCCACCTTCAATGACTACTGGTGAGTATTGAACGGACGATACATACTTGTGCTGCCACACTATTCCTTGAGAAACTATGCCTTAGTCTGTGTGTAGTATGTAACTACTATAACATTACATAGTCCTAAAAAAAATATCAGTGGGATTAGGGAATGATTTAGTTCATTTTTACTTGACAGTTTGAATCATCAGTCTTCTCTGCCATTACGTGTTGGCGACACTAATCCTATGGGACAGATTTACCTGCTACGGGCCTGTCCTCTCCCTGCATTCCTGCCGGATATTATTTTACCATCAGTGAGGGGAGATGGGGTGTCAGGGGCGCGTCTTGGCAGGAAGAGGAAAAACATGACGTGCCGCACAGCTGTGTCTACACCAAGGGAGACCCGCCCGCCATGAAAACAGCCAGTTGAGATGTGTTCATAATCTCTGACTACCCTAGTCACACACAGGGCCGGGTTAGAGGGATGGAGTGGTATAAAGGTGAAAGGGAGGAGTGAATGGCTTGAAGTGGCCGTAACGTTGCAGGCTAACTCAGTGCTGCTGCCTCTCATTGGTTAACTCACGTTGAAGGCATACCGGGGTACTGCAGGCTGCCATTAGCAACTAAATTATCCTTATAACTACTTCTGTGTGCGATTTTAAAATAATCGGTTCAAGGACATCTGGTTTATTAGAAATAACTGTTGGTAACATGATTTTCTTTGAACGTTTTATTTATTTACACGAAGATGAACAATGAAGATCGACATTTTTTTCCCATTTACTGCTTTCTGTTAACAATGCCTGCAGTACCGCGGTCGGCCTTTGCCCCCTCTCGGAGGTTCGTCGTTCATTTGTCTCACATGGGTGGGTTCCTCTGGTCCTCCCACACAGTAAATACAAAACTCAGCTCCACCCCAGCCCAGACACGTCTGTCCGGTAAAATATAGATGGCTTCTCTCCGAACGTTGCCTCACCTCTACAGAAAAAATTACCTGGTGAAATCATGTTTGGGGCGGCAGGGTAGCCTAGTGGTTAGCATTGGACTACTAACCGAAAGGTTGTAAGTTCAAATCCCCGAGCTGACAAGGTACACAATCTGTCGTTCTGCCCCTGAACAGGCAGTTAACCCACTGTTCCTAGGCCGTCATTGAAAATAAGAATTTGTTCTTAACTGACTTGCCTAGTAAAATAAAGGTAAAGTTAAATCATGCAGCAATTTCTCAATATGGAGCAAGATTCCTGCCAATATGACTTTCCTGCCAATATTATCAACGATACAAAAGATAACAGTAGAGAGATGGATTTACAGACAGAATGTTCATGCTTTTATGTGTTCTAAGCTATGGTGCCAGAGAATACTGTCATTCTAATAAGCTATGGTTCTACTGTGTACTGTGATTGTAATACTGCCTCTCTACTGTCATATACTGTTTATACTCCTCTTCTGGACAAAGGCATATCTGTATAAAGTCAGAGTTGTTGATTAGACTGTCCCCAGGCATTGCCTTGCTTTTGTCTAGTGTCTGTGACACATTTGCTCTTGGTATGAGGGCACATTCATAATCTTACTAACGGCCTTGGATGAATATTTTCCCTTTGGGGGGTCACATGGGTGTCTTGTGATTACTGGGAGGGGTGTGTAAATGGTGGCAGATATCTGTTGACCAACTGTGTAGATAAATTGACAGAAAGTGCTATATCCAAAAGTACAGGCTGAATATAGCTTGGGTGTGTAGATATCACGGTGGGCTGAGCAATATTTTACTCTCTTATCTTACAAACTGTCTATAGAGAGACTGCAAATAATAAACTTGTCGGTTTCTCTATCAACCTTAACCTGTCGGGCACTTGGTTATCACGACCAACACAGAGAGACAGCTGTGGGATGCTTTCTTTGCCCCACCCAAACAGTGAAAGTGATGTCATTACTACTGCTTATGCAAACCAGCTGTGTGACCTTATTGGCTGTATGGGATTTACAGCGGTGTTGAGCTTTAAAAAAAAATAAAAAATCCCCCAGCCATAACCTTGTCTGTGTACAGTCGTGGCCAAAAGTTTTGAGAATGACACAAATATTAATTTTCACAAAGTCTGCTGCCTCGGGGTCTTCAGATTTTTTTGTCAGATGTTACTCTGGAATACTGAAGTATAATTACAAACATTTCATAAGTGTCAAAGGCTTTTATTGACATTACATTAATTTGATGCAAAGAGTCAATGTTTGCAGTGTTGACCCTTCTTTTTCATGCTTTCAATTAACTTCTGGGCCACATCCTGACTGATGGCAGCCCATTCTTGCATAATCAATGCTTGGAGCTTGTCAGAATTTGGGGGTTTTTGTTTGTTCACCCGCCTGAGGTTTGACCACAGGTTCTCAATGGGATTAAGGTCTGGGGAGTTTCCCTGCCTTGAACCCAAAATATCAATGTTTTGTTCCACGAGCCACTTAGTTATCACTTTTGCCTTATGGCAAGTTGCTCCATCATGCTGGAAAAGTCATCGTTCATCACCAAACTGTTCCTGGATGGTTGGTAGAAGTTGTTCTCGGAGGATGTGTTGGTACCATTCTTTATTCATGGCTGTGTTCTTAGGCAAAAAATAAAGTGAGTGAGCCCACTCCCTTGGCTGAGAAGCAACCCCACACATGAATGGTCTCAGGATGCTTTACTGTTGGCATGACAACATTTCTGAAAAGTAGAAATGAAAGTAAGGTAACACTTATGTGTTCAAATGTTTGTTTTTTTAAATGGCAAATTCCTCCAGTTAGATAAAACAAAAACAGTGATGTAATGTTATGCATAATGGATATTGTAACATTCCTCTTAGTTCCTGATTTTAAGGGTAGACTATATGAATTCATCTACTTGTAGAGGTCTATAAACAAGAAATCACCCTGCTATACATGCCGAGTGTACTTTTAAACAATAGATTGGGCTGTGTTTTAAATGCAGTTCTGCTAAAATGTATTGCCAAGCATTTGCGCAACATGTATATTTTTTAACTAGGCAACTCGGTTAAGAACAAATTTCTTATTTACAATGACGGCCTAGGAACAGTGGCTAAACTGCCTTGTTCAGGGGCAGAACGACAGATTTCTTTTACCTTGTCAGCTCAGGGATTCGATCTAGCAAACTTTCGGTTACTGGTCCAACACTCTCATCACTAGGCTACCTGCGTATATGGGCAACTATGCTAAAGACATGTTTCAGACACACTAAATGAGACCCAAACAATACCTTAACCTCAGAATTCGTATGACATCAAATGAAAAACAAAAAGAAGCTATAAGTACTTTCTGTGTATGATCACTCCTTCCTATACAGAATGTCTGCATGGCAAGCTGGTGAAAATGATTTCTGTGTATGATCACTCCTTCCTATACAGAATGTCTGCATTGCAAGCTGGTGAAAATGATTTCTGTGTATGATCACTCCTTCCTATACAGAATGTCTGCATGGCAAGCTGGTGAAAATGATTTCTGTGGCTTAGAACAAAGCAAGTGTGAGTACACAAGAGTCACAAAACATAAAACAAGCATATTATATAACATTGTTCAATATAATACTGTATGTATTAAGTGTCTAATTTGATACCATTAATATCATAATACTGACTTATTTGAAAGGATTGGCACACCTGACCTCTTTATATACACACGACACTGTGACCCAGACATTATACAAATCAGTCTGGGGTGGTTTTCAGCAGTTGCCATGGTGACACGGTGTGGATCTTCTTTTTCTACCTCTTGTCAGACCATTGGCTGATCTGGGTTCAGCTTGCAGTAATGAAGGGGATACTATTTCCTGCTTCATCTCCTACAGATTGGCAGTGAGATTAAGCGCCAAAAGAGGACCCCTCTCCTCACCACTACTGGGGACCTAACTCCATAAGCCATCACCTTGTCTATTCATTTTACAAAATTGAGAAAGAAAAACAAATGTATAGCTGGCGCACACACGCAAAAACACGCACGCCGACAGTCTTGCGCACACAAAATTGCTAGCTCAAATACACAACCATACACAAAAAAACAAGCACAAACACACAAGCATGCACAAAGATGAACAAACAAGCTCGGAGCGCTCCTTTATTCCACTCAGAACTTTGTAAACAGATTTAAGGATGTTACTTTTTTTTTGCTATTTTTTTTGGCGATCAACTAAGGTCTAAGGACCAATTTGAATTGAACGTGAAGCTTTGCTTCTATTTATGGTTAACGGATTTTTGGAAGGAAGCTTTAAACCTGATGGCAGGCAGGGCACATGGAGTGGTTGATGGGACCCCAGCTGCCGTCTTGGAGCCAGTGGTGATTAACAACATAAAACCCTCCCCACCCAGTCCTGCCTCGGCCCAACCTCCAGGCCTGAATGACGAAAACATCCAAGGGACAGGGATACAGCCCTCAGCCTCATTATCATCATCATCATCATCATCATCATCATCATTCACATTATTATCAAGCCTTATCATCATCAATCTTATCTGTCTTTACCATGGAGTTGTATGTAGCCGAAGTGGGGGACATGGAGAGTCTGAAGGAGTGTTTATGTGGGGGTTATTGGGGTTATGAGGGGCAGTTTTTGTCCTTGATGTCCACTGTAGGATGGGGGTCGCTGGAGTTCTGCCGTGTTCTGAGGGGAAGGGTTGGTGTTGGAGGGATGGAGGGGTAAGTTTCATTCTTCTCCAGGGGTTCTAGTGGGGTCTTCACAGCTCTGTGTCTGCCAAGTTGGCGGTGGAGTGGCCGTTGGTGGGAGGGGGCTGGGTCTTGGCGGCCTCTTGGGAATCCCCGTTAGCGGGCTTCTCCCGGGTCTCAAGGGGGTTGAGAGGCGCCACAGACACCAGGGTGTTCCCCTGGTTCTCCTCATCCACTGGGTACGCATCCTCAGCCTGGGCAAACACAAACACGGTCAACATAACATCAACATGCTGCTGGACTATTACAAACAAACGTGGATGGATATATTTAACAATATGCTACTGTATACAGTACACACCACCGATTTGGAATGTTAGAATCTAATAATCACTGGAATTGATTGAAAGTATCAAAATCCCTTCGAGGAGTTGAGCTGCAGTTGGGTTTGAGCTACAGTAGTGACTGAACAAAAGCAGTGACGTCCGCAATATGGCTCTACTCTCTGGGTTTCTCTCTAAGGCACATACCTGGTGAGGGTTTTTATCATGTGACCTCAGTGGTCTTAGAAAAAAAAACAGCTGTAGCTCTTTGGCAAGGAGATGAAACCGTTGCACGCACACACACAGCTATATAGATCTCATTATATAGGGTGTGTGCTGCTGGAACTCACAGTGTTACTGTAAGTTCTCCCGAGTGGTGCATTGGTCTAAGACACTGCATCTTAGTGCTAAAGGAGTCACTACAGACTCCCTGGTTCGAATCCAGGCTCTATCACAACCGGCCGTGGTTGGGTGTACCACAGAGCAGCGCACAATTGGCCCTGCATCATCCAGGTTTGGCCGGTGTAGGCCGTTATTGTAAATGCAAATTTGTTCTTAACTGACTTGCCTAGATAAATCAAGGTTACATTTTTTTTTAAGAAAAAAATTATAAAAGTTCCTCTGTGACAAAGTGTTTTGATTATTTTCTCATTTTGATTTGTATGAGTGTTAGAAATATCATGAAACTGAAAAACCTGCCTACAAAAATGTGTGTATTATATTTTGGGGGAATGTACAATTTTATTGAAAGCACCGAGCTTTGCATTTTGAATGAATGGAACACAGGTCAGTGAAAACATTGTTTGAAATCACACAATGCTAAAAACTCCATTAAGCTGCACAGTGTACCATCTACAATCAAATCATTGACAATTTAACCCGGTGGAGCTTCAGCGAAGGGGATAGGGCACATCTGGCCCATGCTCAAGGTTAATCAGTGCTGCAATACAATACAGATCAACTAATGGGTAGCACCCTAAGGTCATTCACAAATGAGATCTAGGGTAGCCTACATATTGCAACTAGAATCTAGATGCATTGAAACAACGGTCAACCACAACAGTAAACAGGTGAATAGCCCTACGTGTACATACTGTACTACCTCAATCAGCCTGACTAAACGGTGTCTGTATATAGCCTGTCTTTTTACTGTTGTTTTATTTCTTTACTTACCTATTGTTCACCTAACACCTTTTTTTGCACTATTGGTTAGAGCCTGTAAGTAAGAATTTCACTGTAAGGTCTACACCTGTTGTAGTCGGCACACGTGACAACTTTGATTTGATTTGACTGTAAGTAAATAGCCTAACAACGATGACTGACCAGCCTCATGCCCTTGGCGTTGTGTCTCCAGTGTTTCTTCAGACAGTAGCCTCCGATGAGGGCAGCAGCCAGCAGCAGACCAGTGACGAGCAGAGACACCAGCACGGTGGAAGAGTGTTTACCCCACTGAGGAGCTGCCTTCACCACACCCAGCTACAGAGAAAGAAAAGAAATCGAGAGAAAGAGAGAGAATGAACAAACGAGAAATAAATAAATAGAGAGACAGAGATGACTGGTTAATACTGAGTTATTTAATCATAGTGACCCTACTGCAAATATGTTATATTTAACATTTCTCAGGCAATTAGACTTTCAAACATACAGAACATCTAAACAGATGAAAAGGCTTTCATCAGTTGGCAGACATATTGGATTTTGCAGGGAAAGTTGCCTTTCAAAGAGTGGTGGGTAGATGGACCAGAAACGGGAAAAATGTGCCACCAACAAGTTAGCTAGCTAACTAAAAAAGATTGGCAGATGAAGACGGATGCTGAAAGCAGTCGAAGAAGGAGACGTTTACGACATAGACGGTAGATTTTTTGCTGGCTTGCAGAGACGATAGCTTCGTACACAATCTTGTCATCAGCAGTGTAGATGTAAAGCTAAACTAATTGTGAATTCAGTAAAGTGTAAATTATGAAGACATTGACAGTTTTCAAATTGGTGACCTTGCTAGCCAGTGGCAATGAATTGGTGAACTTGCTAGCCAGTGGCAATGAATTGGTGACCTTGCTAGCCAGTGGCAATGAATTGGTGAACTTGCTAGCCAGTGGCAATGAATTGGTGACCTTGCTAGCCAGTGGCAATGAATTGGTGACCTTGCTAGCCAGTGGCAATGAATTGGTGACCTTGCTAGCCAGTGGCAATGCAGCAAATACATCCCAAAAATAAAAGACATGCAGCTAGCTACTCTGCTCATGAATCTAGGATTGCTTGCTAGCCAATGTGCTAACCTAGATCCCACCAGATCTCTTGCCAATTGAACTCCATTGCTGATTGTATATTTTTTTAACCCTTATTTTACCAGGTAAGTTGACTGAACACATTCTCATTCACAGCAACGACCTGGGGAATAGTTACAGGGGAGAGAAGGGGGGATGAATGAGCCAATTGGAAACATGGCATGACAATAATGATAGCACCGACCGTCTTAACCTTAGCCTCACTCATTGGCATTTCAATATGGCTGTTCAAGTGATTAAAGTGAATGGGCTCAATAACTGTATCTAGGAGGGGACCAAGGTAGAGTTTGTAACCTAGACTGGGATACTCAGGACAAGACAACATCACAGAGAGATGGTGGGGAGGAGGGACTCTCGCCATCGTTGTGATCACAGAGCTGTGTCAGTTGGTAGAGGCGTCATTGGGGTGAAGGGGACTCTGGGAAGCTGGGAGAGATTCCTCACCCTGGTGACGGGACTGTTCACTCCCGGGTTTTATATTAAGTCCAAGTGATTTGTAAGTGGGGCCTTGTGTTTCCCTTCCCCGTTTGGTTCTTTATACTCGCGGTGTCTCTCCTATAAACAAATTGCTGTCGCGGTTGCTATGAAACAACTAACTAAAGCCGTCATGGCACTCGTGTCACAGTACATTCAGAGTCGTGTAGAAAACATAGTATAACATGAATAAATACAGTATTGAACACTCCATCTCTAGTGCTAACAGGGATCATACCTGGCCCTTGATGTCTTGGCTGTTCAGGCTCTCTGACAAATCTTTGACTCCACCTGTTAGGGGAGAGATAAATGGCAGTTGTGAAAAAGGCACCTTTCAATTTCCAATAATCAAATACTCATCATTCCAATATTCAAAATGTTAAAAAAATAATCGAACACATTATAGTATGACAGACAACACAGGTAAATCTACCATTAGAGCGTGTCAAAACCAGTGTGTTAGAGTTGTCCTCCTGGAACAGTTTAAGGTTGCAGTCTCCTGTGCACCAGGCTGAATCCTCCATGATTCTCTTGGTCACTGACTATGGGAAAAACATTTCAGATTAACGATCATATCGTTTTGCTCACTATTTGAACTATAAGACATACAATTATTTATAATATGTTAAAACCCCAACACTGATTTCTAATCTGTTTGTTCTCACAGACAGGCGGGGTTCCCTACAGTCTTTTGGCATGCCCTGTTGTACAGTGAGTATAAGGAACTTGGCTGCTCAGACTGTGTTGGTGGTGTCCTAAGCAGGGCATGTCAATCCTCATCTGAACATCACCACACCAAACACACAATGACGCCAGTATTTGAGCCGTCTGCTGTGTTCCCACAAATGTACACGATGCTCTCTCTCTGCATTCTCTCCCTCTCTGTAGTGTTGATACCTCTCAGGTGCTTCACAGTAGACTTGCAGAGTGTTAAAGGTTACTGTAGGTGTAACGTCTGCTTCCAACTCACACGCTCAAGTACGTAGATCTCCTGAACGCAGCTCACTTTGCAACCCACCTTCCAGCTCACACTCTCAAACACATAGATTCCCTGAACGCAGCTCACTCTCCAGATCCCAATCGCCTGAATTCTAATCACCTGTTCACACACCTGTATGTCATTATCACACACTATTTAGTTCAGTTCTTTGCACCCCGTCATTGTGAGGTATTGTTTGTTTTGTGACACACTTCTATTCGGAGCCCTGGGTTTCCTGTAATTTATACCCATGTATGATAGTTTTTGCCTGCCTCACTAACGATGCCTTTTGCCTGTATTTTAGCCTTGACCTATTGACCTCTTGCCTGATCTCCTGGACGACATTACTAGCCTTTTCCCTGCCCGTACTGTTGTCTTTTTGGATCCCTTGTATATGACCTTCTGCCCAGCTACCTGCCTCCTCCTGTGGTCCTTTACAATAAACACCTGCTGTGCCCTGCACTTGAAACTAGCTCTCTGTCTTCCATCGTGTTCATTACAGTAGGCTGTTATGTCCGTGCGTTCACCACGCCATATGCCTTTGCGTAATGGAAGAGACTCACTCACTCACCAGTGACTTTTTAAAGCAGGGTTCCGGATCTCTATGTTCATCACAGTGGGCCTCTCAAATAAAATGTTATTTGTCACAAGCGCCGAATACAACAGGTGTAGACTTTACTGTGAAATGACTGCTTACGAACCCTTCCCAACAAGGCAGAGTAAAAAATGTATACTAAAAATAGTAACACAAGGGTAATAAATATGTATAATAGTATTGAAATATGATTCCATATGTGTTATTTCATAGTTTTGATGTCTTCACTATTATTCTACAATGTAGAAAATAGTAAAAAATAAAGAAAAAACCTTCAATGAGTAGGTTTGTCCAAACTTTTGACTGGTACTGGATATATATTTACTGCAGATGACCATATTAATGGCCACTACTCTAGGTGTGACAGGACCAAAGATTGAATCACCTGACAAAGTAAAAGCATTTTCTTGTCTATACATAGTAGTCATCAGCGTACATTACCACACTTGCTTTTTAAATTACAAATGGTAAATAATTTGTAAAAATGTAGCAGAAGGGGCCTAGACAGCTGTCTTGCGGAATCCCACAGCTTAGGTGTATACTGTATGAGAAACTTCCATTAATAGAAATCTGTGTTCTTCTGGATAGATAGCTTTCCATCCAGGATAGTGAAGTGGATGTGAATCCATAACACTTGAGTTTACCTGTCAATAGCACATGATCAATTACATCGAAAGAATCACTAACGTCTAACAACACTGTACCCACTAAATTCCTGTCATCCATACTCTTTAGCCAATCACCTGTCATTTGGGCTAAGGCCATACATGAACAAGGGAACAGCTTAGTAGAAGTTGAAGTCGAAATCGAGGTTGATAATCTGATGTCCAGAAGAAGTGCTTTGACATATGTAATAATAGTATGAACTTTCTGTACAAAAAAAGTATAGATAAAACACAAAAAAGTCACTAAATAGCAAAGTCGGGTAGGAACTCGTAAGATGTCACCCTTCTCCGTCGCGCCTCACTCTTAAACCACGACTCCATGTCTGCATTTCTATTTCTAGGTCTGCGAGAGTGCTGTTTTCTATTGACATTTGAGTGAGACTAATGTCTCTGTTCTTTATAACAATTGTGTTATTATTAGGTGCTGCTATTTATAGGGAGTGTTGACTGGTTCTTCAGAAAAAGGGACTGCTTCTCATGGGAATTTACAGGGCACATTTTTTTGAGACTCCATTACATGACTTTTCTCATTGAGAGATTTTCCTCTTCTTTGGAATGGATCTCGTTTAATGGAAAGGGAAAGGGGAATACCTAGTCAGTTGCCAGCGACTCATGCTACACCCCTACTATTCTTCCACTGACCTTAGACCCCTAAAGCCCACAGAGGCGTCCAGGGAAGAGACATCAGTCCTCCTCCTCATTTATCTCCTATGACGACAGATGGACGGATGATTTAGAACGGCTAAAGAATATCTGAGAAAACATCTGCCTTTATCAGGCCCCATATTTCCAACGAGCAGTTTGAGACGTATTAATCTTTCCGTGGCTAAGTGGAATGAAACAGAGACTTCCTCCCGGGCCAAGGTGCTGGGAGCCAGATAAGGGCCAGGGTATAAAGGAATGTCGCACCAGGATTGAGGGGTAAGGGGCCACAACTTTTGCCTCCTGTCTGTCTATCTCTGTCTGCATGTCGGTCTCACAGGTAGCTGGTTGGTACAGGCTGATATCTCTGTTAGTGTTGTGGTTGGGAAAAGAGTACAGCACAGTATGCACTGGTAGAGGACGGGGGAGGGTAACTGTACCAGAGATACCCTTGTTAATTGCTTAGACTATACTGTACTGTAACAGATGAGACCTGGTCATGTGGTACACCACAGAGGCTAATAGGGCATGTGAAAAGCCCATAAGGATGTATTTCATAACAACAGTAAAACATGTCGATACTCACACAGCTAGTTTCTGAAGAAAGCTCCACCTTGACTGTGTCTTTGTCCTTCACTGCCTCCTTGTCCACACACTCAACAGTGGGCTGTAGAGACAGAGACGGCAGCTTTCAACTCAGTAATTGACATCAGTTTTGTAAACGTATCTCTCCATTCACTAATCATCTGCTACATTCCCTCAAATCAAATCAAATTTGATTGGTCACAGGTGTTTAGCAGACGTTATTGGGTGTAGCGAAGTGCTTGTGTTTCACAACATTCACCCAATACACACAATGGAATGAAATTAAGAAAATATAAATATATGGAATATCTGAGCAATGTCAGAGTGGCATAGACTAAGATACAGTAGAATAATATAGAATACTGTATATACAGTACATATGAGATGAGTAATGCAAGATATGTGAACATTATTAAAGAGACTCGTGTTCCATTTATTAAAGTGGCCAGTGTTCAAGTCTATGTATATTGGCAGCAGCCCCTTTACATTGAATTATGATACAGGGAATTTGGAAGAAATGTACTGTCTTGAGCCTTCTTTTAGCACGTTAATATGATACAGCATCTAAATGCATTGTAGGCATTCCCCACCATGATGTAGTTGGGTATTACTCACAAGAACAAAAACAGGGGCCTGATGCACAATAGGTGCGCCCGGGTCATCAGTAGCTTCAGTGGCCTGTGTGTCAACACCAGGTCCAGCTGTGGTGCCAGAGGTGTCAGCTGTGGTGCCAGAGGTGTCACCTGTGGCTAAGGGGTCATGATCTGGCACCATGGAGGTGAAGGCAGTGTCTTGGTCTGGTACTGGAATGAAGGTAGTGTCCTGGTCTGGTACTGGAGTACTGGTCCCAGAAGTGTTGTCAGCTGCGGAGTTAGCGACAGTAGTGGCCTTGTCGTCTACAGGGGCTTGGGGTTCGATGGTGGCATCAGTACCTGTTTTTTTATTTTTTATTTTTATTGAAAACATACAGTTCTGAATACCCAGTCCTCTTGACCACCCTCCGGAATCCTCACAATCCCACCCACATGCCCCATCACAACCCTAGTTTTTGACCTATCCTAACCCAGTCACCTGATGGAAGACAATGGAAGTGAAGAAGAAAACAAACAAACATGCAACAGGTACTGGTAGAAACGAACTTACTGGACAGGTGGACAGGACAACGTATAATAACAAACCGACAGTTGTGAAAGGGAGGTGACCAAACGAATGGTCAAGTGGATTGAAGTTCATTTGGGAGGAAGACTGTTATTGGGGACGAGTTCTGTTTGGTTTTCGCGTCATCTTTTTTTATCAACACAATTTGTATCTAGTTCGATGTTCTTTAAATAGAGAGAAGGAAATGAAGAACAAAAAGTAAGAGGACTATCAGATGGAATAATAATAAACATCAGTACCTTGAGTGTCGTCTGCGTGGGCTGGAACTCCTAAACCGGCAGAGCAGTGTGATCGTTAGAACTCTGAGCACTAGGCCTAGTAGCTCTGCTGAGGTTATAAATGTCATTAAATGCATTACAAATGGGTGGAATGTAATTCACTTATAGATGATTGACCATTGGTTAATGGAAAGGTATTATACTCATTACTCTACCCTATAGTCATTATCCAGAGCTATACAAAGTCTCTACTTCTATCAATATTATGTTCCTATCATTTTAATAGGTGCTTTTACTACATCTTAAAATCATGATCCTTTGTCATCTCCTTGGATCCTCCATAGCATATAGGCCTAACTACTGACTTCAAAGGTTTGATGTGGACTTTGGTCAGGAATCTTACCTGTTGCATTTGTGGGTGCAGTACCCGGGGCGTCTGTGGGTGCAGCACCTGGGGCAGCTGTGGGTGCAGCACCTGGGGCGGCTGTGGGTGCAGCACCTGGGACGTCTGTGGGTGCAGCACCCGGGGAGGCTGTGGGTGCAGCACCCGGGGCATCTTTGGCATCGGATGTATGAGGTGTATCAATGGAATCTTGACAGTGAACTTCATCTGGGCGAGAGAAACCAAAATGAATCAACATGTAGACCTGATACCATTGCTAAGATACACTATATGACCAGAAGTATGTGGACACCTGCTTGTTGAACATCTCATTCCAATTTCATGGGCATTAATATGGAGCTGGTCCTCTCTTTGCTGCTACAACAGCCTCCAGTCTTCTGGGAAGGCTTTCCACTAGATGTTGGAACATTGCTGTGGGGACTTGCTTCCATTCAGCCAAAAGAGCATTAGTGAGGTCGGGCACTGATGTTGGGAAATTAGGCATGGCTCGTAGTCAGCTTTCCAATTAATGCAGGTGTTTGATGGGGTTGAGGTCGGGGCTCTGTGCAGGCCAGTTAAGTTCTTCTACACCGATCTCGACAAACCAGTTCTGTATGGACCTTGCTTTGTGCCTGGGGGCATTGTCATGCTGAAACAGGAAAGTGCATTTCCCAAAATGTTGCCAAAAAGTTAGAAGCACAGGATCATCTAGAATGTCATTGTATGCTGTAGCGTTAAGGTTTCCCTTCATTGGAATAACAGCCCCAGGCCATTATTCCTCCTCCACCAAACTTTAAAGATGGTACTATGCATTGGGGCGGGTAGTGTGATTCATCACTCCAGAGAACGCTTTTCCACTGCTCCAGAGGACAGACAATTTCTACGCGCATCGCGCTTCAGCAGTCGGGGGTGACATTCTGTGAGCTTGAGTCGCCTACCACCTTTCGGCTGAGCCTTTGTTGCTCCTAGATGTTTCCACATCACAATAACAGCACTTACAGTTTACCGGGGCAGCTCTAGCAGGGCAGAAATTTACCCTACCCTAGAATGCTGATTCATAACGAGCAAGTACATTTTGAAAATCATTTGATATGATTTATCTGTCCAAATGTTGAGCAATTTCAGCATTGTTCCTATGGGCAGATGAGCTAGCTTCTTAAAGATAGGGGGCAGTATTTTTCACATCCGGATGAAAAGCGTTCCCAAAGTAAACCGCCTGTTATTCAGGCCCAGAAGCAGGATATGCATATAATAAGTAGATTTGGATAGAAAACACTCTAAAGTTTCTGAAACTGCTAAAATAATGTCCCATTGTCCCATTTCCCATTCTTTTTCTAATGAAATCTCTATTTAATAGGAACCTGGTTGCAGTTCTTACGGCTTCCACTAGATGTCACCAGTCTTTAGAAATTGGTTTATGTTTTTCTTTTGAGAAATAAAGAAGTACTGCTGTTCTTTGTGAGTGTCAAGCCAAGCGGACTCTGTTTGGTGCGCGTGAACTGCAACGCGCTTCAAGTTATTTTTATCTGGTATTGAACACAGTATATCCCATCTTAAATTGTATCGATTATTTACATTTTAGGATACGTTAGGTTGGATTAGGAACGTTGTTTGAAATGTTTGGACCAAGTTTACAGGTAACTTATTAGATACTTTGTAGTCATGTTGGGCGAGTTGGAACCGGTGTATTTCTGAATCAAATGCTGCAAATAAATAGACATTTTGGGGATATAAAGAAGGACATTATGAAACAAAACGACCATGGGATGTTTCTGGGACATTTTGGAGTGCCAACAGAAGAAGATCTTCAAAGGTAAGGCATTTATTATATCGTTATTTCTGGCTTATGTGTCACCACCTGCTTGGTTGAAAATGATTTTCATATATTTTTGTGTGGGGCGCTGTCATCAGATAATCTCATGGTCTGCTTTCGCCGTAAAGCCTTTTTGAAATCTGGATTAACAAGAAATTAAGCTTTATTTTGATCTATTACACAAATATTTTCAGTTATCTTGAATGTGGATATTTCTGTAGTTTGAATTCTGCAGCTTCACTGGGTGTTGTCAAATTGACCCCTCTAAAGAGATAGGTGCATGGAGGGATCACTAACAGGCTAGTGTGTGAGCTGGTATTCTAGAGTACAAACTCATCGTCACCCAGGCTCCAGAATGCAGGCTAACGCTCCATCTGAAAGGACTGGCCGTGCTCCACAACCGTCAATACCCCTCAGCTGGGATATCTAGTTACACTTACAAAGGCACACGTATTCTTCTACCCTAACACAGCGGAGGCCTTGTGCTTGTCTCCGTGTGTACAAGTTGTTAAAAGCAGGGTTACTGAGATATGGTACAGTACATGAAGATAACCACTGTTTTCTGGGCACTGGCTCAAAGAGGTAAACTTAGCATATTTCACATTTCTCTGGCCACAACCCTTTAAAGTTAGCAAAACACTGTTTTGTAAAACACACATAAAATCAAATAAATAAAAACATCTGTGTATGGCTAACCGGCACTAACTTTACACTGCAAGTTAACAGTTGAAACACTTCCTGATGTGGGTGGAAACAAGTGTGGTTTGTAAAGCCCTATCTATAACTGGAACAGTTATCTACCCAACGCTGCGGCATAATCAGAGTTTATGAGCACACCACAACATGTTATTTATCTTAATAACTTCCTTTTTCTTCTATTGCGATGATGAATTTAAGAATTGAACATACTGCCAACCACAGATGAGGATGTTAGCCAACCTCTTTGTAAGGTTTAGAAAGTTAGCTAGTTCTAGTTAGCTAGCATCGTCAACAAGTTTAAAGCATTACCTCAATATTTTCCTTGGCTAATAGTTGCCAAGTAGCCACAGTGATAGCGTGTGTACAGAACTGCACACTAAGCCCTGTAAAATGTGCTACAATTCAATCTTGACATTGTGCAGACCAGGGTATACATTTTAATTGGCTTAGCTGGGAATGAACTCAATGTTTAAAAAGGCTCAGTGCAGTCAAAAATGTGAATTTTCTGTGTTTTATATACACATTTACACACTATGAGGTTGTAATAATACCGTGAAATTGACAATGCCCTTTTAGTGTAAGAGCTGTTTGAAAAGACTGCTTGAAATTTCAGCCTGTTTTGGTGGGATGGAGTTTTGGAATAATTAACTGTAGTCAATGAACAGCATTCTCACATAGGTGTTCTTCTTGCCCAGATGTGTTAGGGCCGTGTGAATAGCGATGTAAATGGATCTCCCGGGGTTCTGTTGGAGTGGGAGGCAAATTGGAGTGGATCCAGTGTGCCTGGCATGCTGGCCTTGATATGGGCCATGACCAGCCTCTCAAGGCACTTCATTATGACCGGAGTGAGTGGGACGGGACGATAGACATTTGGACATGTCACCTTGGTCTTCTTGGGCACTGGGACGATGGTGGTCTCCTTGAAGCAAGTGGGGACGGCAGCCTGGGACAGGGGCATGTTGAAACGTTCTGAGAAGACGCCCATCAGCTGGTCAGAGCACACGCAAGGGGCCATCTGGGCTGGTGGCTTTGTGAGTATTTATTATTTTGAGAGTTTTCCTCAAGTCAGCCTCGGAGATCGAAAACACCTGGTCGTCCGGAGTGTTCCTGGATGGCTCAGTATCGTCTGCCTCGAAGCGAGCAAGGAATGTGTTAAGCACGTCTGGGAGCGAGGCTTCAGTGGACACTGCACAGCTAAGGTCTGATTGAGAAATCTTACCTACCCCACAGCCAAGCCCTTCCGTTAGCCCCACACTCCACTACCGTGTCAGACCACCACATGAGCTTGCTCTCAGCCCACACACACACACACACACACACACACACACACACACACACACACACACACACACACACACACACACACACACACACACACACACACACACACACACACACACACACACACACACACACACACACACACACACACACACACACACACACAGGTGCGCTAAAAAAATCACACTCCACATAAACACACACCTTTTCTTCTTTCCTGTATGAGTATGTTTTGTTTTGGAGGTCTTGGAGCATTGAGCCTGAAAACCAGTGAAAGTATAACCATTGACCTAGTGTGAGGCGGTGGCCACAATCTCTTCAATACACTCAGCCATCCACAGCCAATGCTACCCTGTCTGTTTTAGCATGTATCACAGTGTGGTGATGAGGCATGGCCGACATAGGCCACTAAATCATGGGTTGCAGTGTGGCCGTGACAGGGGCCTGGTCCCTGTGGTCTGCCTCTACAGCGTGGCTGTGGCCTGACCCATCAACCGTAATTACACTGTTGGCCCATGATACAGTAGTTAGTAGTAAGGTTCTATGGCCAAGTAAGAGGAGAGGACAGCCATGTGTCTGCATGACAGACTGCAAAGACGTGTCTGTAGATATTTCTGATGGGTTGATCTATGATGAGGAGGTTGACTCCATGGTTATATTGTCTTAGGGGAGCGGTGTATGTCACTGGATGAGGTCACTGACTTGACATACTTGATATATGTACAACGTGACTGTCTATAGTATCTACATATCCATAAATACGTGTGTACTATCCCCGAAAGTGTGTATTTCACGACCGTACACAATCGTTTTTTATTTTTATTGAGAGTTCAAGGGAGGTCACAAGGAATAAATTGGATTTATAAATCACAGGTCATTTTAACGATGAGCCACCACCACTATCACTATGAACGCACACACCCAAATGTACAGACCTAAAAACTTATGGTACATTCATAAGCCCCACAAACACATAATAGGTTCTTCTCCCATGTAGCTCCCCTGTTGGAGCTGATACAACAATCACTGAAAAACAGTGAGAGTAGTTCTCTTTATTGGCCCTGTTGCCATAGCAAACAAGGTTACCATAGCAGATGTTAGAAGCCCCATGGGCTCTGCTCCTGGCCTGGAGAGAGACCAAGTCCTCCCATCGCTGCTCGGGGTAAACCAACCATGGAGGAGTGGAGGGAGAGGATTATGAGCGGGAGGGAAGGATGTCTCTTATCATTAATTTATGTGTGTTGATGTCTGTATGAAAGCCAGATCCCACATTTGTTTTTGCTTCCCAACCATCCAGGCAACCTCCATTTGGCCCTTCTAGCTAAATCTGAGATATATGGGCCCTCTATACCTCCCCTTTACACTAATCCTGACATGCATATGCTGAGCGATTGAGCATGGGGGATTGTGTCTGGACTATTTTATTTTATTTAACCAGGTTGGCCAGTTGAGAACAAGTTCTCATTTACAACTTCGACCTGCCCGAGATAAAGCAAAGCAGTGCGACAGAAACAACACAGAGTTACACATAGGATAAACAAACATACAGTGTGTGCAAATGAAGTAAGAAGGTAAGGCAATAAATTGGCCAATAGTGAAATAGTGGCGAAATAATTACAATTGAACAATTTACACTGGAGTGATATATGTGCAGATGAGGATGTGCAAGTAAAGATACTGGTGTGCAAAAGAGCAGAATAACAAAAACAAATATGGGGATGAGGTAGGTAGTTGGTTGGATGGGCTATTTACAGATGGGCTGTGTACAGCTGCAGCGATCGGTAAGCTGCTCTTCAAGCTGACGCTTGAAGTTAGTGAGGGAGATAAAAGTCTCCAACTTCAGTGATTTTTTTTAGCAATTCGTTCCAGTCATTGGCAGCAGATAACTGGAAGGAAAGGCAGCCAAAGGAGGTGCTATGGGTGGGAGTTGCTATTGGTGACCAGTGAGCTGAGATAAGGCGGAGCTTTACCTAGCAAAGACTTATAGATGACCTGGAGCCAGTGGGTTTGGCGGTGAATATTTAGCGAGGACTAGCCAATGAGAGCACACAGGTCGCAGTGGTGGGTAGTATATGGGGCTTTGGTGACAAAACAGATGCCACTGTGATAGACTGCATCCAATTTGATGAGTAGAGTGTTGGAGGCTATTTTGTAAATGACATTGTCGAAGTCAAGGATCGGTAGGATGGTCAGTTTTACAAGGGTATGCTTGGCAGCATGAGTGAAGGAGGCTTGGTTGCAAACTAGGAAGCCGATACTAGGTTTAACTTTGGATTGGAGATGCTTAATGTGCGTCTTGAAGGAGAGTTTACAGTCTAACCAGACACCTAGGTATTTATAGTTGACCACATATTCTAGGTCAGAACCGTCCAGAGTAGCGATTTCCCGTTCGGGTGGACGGGTGTGGGCAGCGATCGGTTGAAGGGCATGCAATTTGTTTTACTAGCATTTAAGGGAAGTTGAAGGCCACAGAAGGAGTGTTGTATGGCGTTGAAGCTTGTTTGGAGGTTTGTTTACACAGTGTCCAAAGAAGGACCAGATGTATACAGAATGGTGTCGCCAGCGTAGAGGTGGATCAAAGAATCACCCTCAGCAAGAGCGACATCATTGATATATACAGAGAAAAGAGTTGGCCTGAGAATTGAACCCTGTGGCACCCCCATAGAGAATGCCAGAGGTTCGGACAACAGGGCCACAGAGTTCAGTGTGTCAAATCGATCTGAGAAGTAGTTGGTGAACCAGGCGAGGCAGTCATAAGAGAAACCAAGGCTGTTGAGTCTGCCGATAAGAATACGGTGATTAACAGAGTCTAAAGCCTTGGCCAGGTCGATGAAGACGGCTGCACAGTACTGTCTTTTATCGATTGGCGGTTATGATAACGTTTAGGACCTTGAGCATGGCTGAGATGCATACGTGATCAGCTCGAAACCAGATTGCATAGTGGAGAAGGTACAGTGGGATTAGAAATGGTCGGAGATCCCTTTGTTCATTTGGCTTTCGAATACTTTAGAAAGGCAGTGCAGGATGGATATAGGTTTGTAACAGTCTGGGTCAAGCGTCTCTCCCCCTTTGAACAGGGGATGACCGTGGCAGCTTTCCAATCTTTACGAATATCAGACGATACGAAAGAGAGGTTGAACAGACTACTAATAGGGGTTGCAACAATGGCGGTGGATAATTGTGGGAAGAAAGGGTCCAGATTTTCTAGCCCAACTGATTTGTAGGGATCCAGATTTTGCCTCTCTTTCAGAACATCAGCTGTCTGGATTTGGGTGAAGGAGAAGCAGGGGGGCTTGGGCCAGTTGTTGCGGGGTGTGCAGAGCTGTTGGCCGGGGTTGGGGTAGCCAGGTGGAAAGCATGGCCAGCCGTAGAGAAATGCTTATTGAAATTCTCGATTATCATGGATTTATCAGTGGTGACAGTGTTTCCTAGTCTCAGTGCAGTGGGCAGCTGGGAGGAGGTGCTCTAATTCCCCATAGTCTTTACAGTGTCCCAACACTTTTTGGAATTACTGCTGCAGGATGTAAATTCCTGTTTGAAAAAGCTAGCATTTGCTTTCCTAACTGACTGTGTGTATTGCTTCCTGGCTTCCCTGAAAAGTTGCATATCGAGGGGACTAGAGAGAGTTATACACATGAATCTATTCGCCCATAATAGTTGATGGCTGCTGTTTTTACGGTTCAATTCATTGCACATATACACAGCGGTACACAGACAATGAAACCAAAAGATCCGACAATCCAAGCGGATATAGTTGTTGAATTTGAGGACAGACTCTTACAGTGAGTGTTTGAGATGTGACTGTGGGTGTGTCTGTGTTTGTGCAGAGAGGAGTCCAGTGTGTGTGTGTGTGTATATATGTGTCGCCAGCTCCTCTCAGACAGGGTCCAGGCCCTATCCAGCTCTGTGGAGAGTGTTTCCGGGCCCTTCACTCTGATGTCATCGTGGCACCAACGGAACAGATTGTGCTCTTGAGCAGCTCGGGTCTCCAAAACGAAACGCATAACATTTGGTTGCCAGATTTGCAAGAGCGCAGAGGGGAAAGATTGCAAGAGGATAATTTGTTTGTTCCACACTGCTAGTGCACATGGCAGAGCAGTGTAGTGAGTCTGTGGGTCAGGAACGGGGCAGCCAGTATACCTAACCCACTTGGAAAACACACACACAGGGAGTGTGACAGGACCCATGCCAGGTGAGATGATGACAGCGCGGGGTAAAAACTGTTTGATCACAGCAGGACCAACGGTGGTCGATGGTCCCGTCACATCGACACCGTGGTGAAGAAGGAACAACAGTGCCTCAACCTCAGGCGGCTGAAGAATGTCCATAGATTCACCGTTGAGAGCTGGCTGCATCAACACCTGGTACGACGACTGCACAGTCCTGAACCGCAAGGCTCTTCAGAGGGTGGTACGGTCTGCCCGGCACGCTATCGGGGCACGCTGCCTGCCCTCCAGGATATTTACAGCACTCAGTGTCGAAGGAAGGCCAAGAAAGTCATGAAGGACCTCAGGCACCCGGGCCACGGACTGCTCACTCTGCTACAGTCTAGCAGACAGTACAAGTGCATCAGAGCTGTTACCAAGAGGCTTGGAAACAGCTTCTATCAATAGGCCATCAGACTGTTGAACAGAAATCACAAGCTGTCTACCAGGCCGGTACGCTGATGTCCCGTGTACAGTATATAAAGACATTAAAACATTGGACCATTTATTTTATACTGTTTTCACACTGTTTATTCATCTACTGGATTCTTGACATATCTCACTGAAATATATACTGCTGTACATAAACTGAGTGAACAAAACATTAGGAACACCTTCCTAATATTGAGTTGGACCCCCTTTCGTCCTCAGAAAAGTCTCCATTCAGTCAGAGTATGGACGACAAGGTGTCGAAAGCATTCCACAAGGGGGGCTGGCCCATGTTGACTCCAATGCCACAGTGTCAAGTGCTGGGCCATTCATGATGCACACAGGAAACTACCTACTACCATACCCCGTGAAAAGGCACTTCAATCTTTTGTCTTGCCCATTCACCCGCTGAATGGCACACATACACAATCCATGTCTCAAGGCTAAAAACTCATTCTTTAAACTGTCTCCTCCCCTTCATCTACACGGATTAAAGTGGATTTGACAGGTGGCATCAATGAGGGATCATAGCTTTCACCTGGATTCACCTGGTCAGTCTGTCATGGAAAGAGCAGGTGTTCATAATGTTTTGTACACTCAGTGTATTTGTATTTGTTATGGATCCCCATTAGTACCTGCCAAGGCAGCAGCTACTCATCCTGGGGTTTATTATGGATCCCCATTAGTACCTGCCAAGGCAGCAGCTACTCATCCTGGGGTTTATTATGGATCCCCATTAGTTCCTGCCAAGGCAGCAGCTACTCATCCTGGGGTTTATTATGGATCCCCATTAGTTCCTGCCAAGGCAGCAGCTACTCATCCTGGGGTTTATTATGGATCCCCATTAGTTCCTGCCAAGGCAGCAGCTACTCATCCTGGGGTTTATTATGGATCCCCATTAGTACCTGCCAAGGCAGCAGCTACTCATCCTGGGGGTTATTATGAATCCCCATTAGTTCCTGCCAAGTTAGCAGCTACTCATCCTGGGGTTTATTATGGATCCCCATTAGTTCCTGCCAAGGCAGCAGCTACTCATCCTGGGGTTTGTTATGGATCCCCATTAGTTCCTGCCAAGGCAGCAGCTACTCATCCTGGGATTTGTTATGGATCCCCATTAGTTCCTGCCAAGGCAGCAGCTACTCTTCCAGGGGGTCAAACAAAGTTAAGGCAATTATACATTTTTTTTACATTACAATATATTCACAACATATTAAGTGTGTGCCCTCAGGCCCCTACTCTACCACATATTTACAACACAAAATCCATGTGTTCGTGTGTGTGTATAGTGTGTATGTTATGTGTGTGTATGTGTCTGTGCCTGCTGCTTTACAGTCTCTGCTGTTCCATAAGGTGTATTTTTTATCTGGTTTTTAAATCTAATTGTACTTCTTGCATGAGTTACTTGATGTGGAATAGAGTTCCATGTAGTCATGGCTCTATGTAGTACTGTGGAATAGAGTTCCATGTAGTCATGGCTCTATGTAGTACTGTGAGCCTCCCATCGTCTGTTCTGGACTTGGGGACTGTGAAAAGACCTCCGGTGGCAGGTCTTGTGGGGTATGCATGGGTGTCCGAAGCTGTGTGCCAGTAGTTCAAACAGACAGTTCGGTGCATTCAACATGTCAATACCTCTCACACATACAAGTAGTGATGAAGTCAATCTCTCCTCCACTTTGAGCCAGGAGAGATTGACATGCATATTATTAATGTTGCTCTCTGTGTACATCCAAGAACCATTCTTAGTATATATTTTTGGTGTATATACGCATAGATTGCATTTGGATTACTGATAGTGTTCGAGTTGTTAACTGGATTCATTGACATCTCTTGATTTCTATTGTTGATTATTTGTGTACTTGTTTGACATTTTACTGCACTGCTAGGGGCTAGTAAAACAAGCACTTCTCTGCACCCACTATAACATCAGCTAAACTGTGCACGCAACCAGTACACTTTTATTTGATTTGAACGGAAACAGAGAGACGTCTTGATGAGCACGCCTAATAGAAGAGGTCATGGAGAACAGTGGAACATGTCCACTCACCTCAAGCCCCAGTGAATCTTCATGTGTGCGTTTGGTATCCATGTGTGTGACCTTGCACTAGAAAATGACCCAGTGTCCCCTCCATATCCCCAGGAGGGTCTAAGGAGCACACGACTGAGGTTTGAGTGACTTTTGCCATTTGGCTGCTGTAAAGGATCTAGCTGAACGCGGCCGACTCCCCAGCCCAGCCAGGAGGAATGTCGTGTGGAGAGATCAACAAACTGTGTGGCATCATGTTTACTCTGCACCACTGGCCATGCCACGTATCTGTCTGCTTTCGTCGCCCACCACAATGCCTCAATTACAGACCATTAAACCATGATTTACTGGGCTCTTTTGTAGATGCTTGCTTTTGGTATTACAGCGTCTGAAAATGACTAAAATGTTATGTAAATATTATTACGTTTTTGCTGATTTATTGTGAAGATGTCTGCTATTCGCACTTACTCTCACGTGTCCCTGTCTCTTCCTCGCTCCCTCTACTCTTCCTTCCGGGAACCTTTTCCCATTGCGATAGACCCTTTTTGTTATCCTAGTGTAAGAGATGCAGGGTGGGGAAGGAGAATAGAGACTGAACCAAAACAAACATCTCCACACTGAATTAAAGGGTCACGCAGAGAGCATGGCCTCTCTAACCCCTCTGTAATTAGGGCCTGGGGAGGGCTGTGGATGTGGCCTGGCCTGTAGCAGGGTAGAGTTCTGGGGGCCTCCAACAGGGTGGGGTTCAGCACTGCAGATGTCAGTCTCTCTGGGGAATCCCTGTCTGTCTCTCTCCCTAGCCCTGCCTAGTCTCAGGCAGACGATCAGGAGCCCCTTGACGTCAGAAGCCACTCAGAGTCAGACAGGCCTCAGGCTCGGCCTACACCCTTGGGCTCACCTCCGAACTGAAGGGGAGGCGGACTCAAATAATACACAAAACAGAACTTCCTCAGGACGGCAAGACTATTAAGCAGCATTTCATTAACGCAGCAGTTATTTCGTCAATACAGTGCACTAATACTTCTTGGACAGAATGCGTTTGTCAATGCATCGTCAGCTTCTGGAGACACTCACAAAGGAGGCACACTTGGCTAAGCTTATGAACCAATATTTATTTTCTGGGCTTGGGAACTTCCCCCTCCCTCGGGTGATGTGCCTTGATGCACGCTAACAGGTACATTTTGTTAACCATAAACTAATTTCCACAAGCAGACTGACATAGATGGCAGTTCCTGCAACAACAGGAACCACAGTTATAGATTTTTAAAAAGGCACACAGCATTATTAGCGATAATAAGTACATATACAGTGCCTTCAAAGTATACACACCTCTTGACTTTCCCCACAATATTGTGTTACAGTGGGATTAAAATGTATTTAATTGTCACTTTTTTTGTCAATGATCTACACAAAATACTAATGTCAAAAGGAGAAGAAAAATGCTGACATTTGTAAAAAAAAAAAAAAAAAAAAATGTTAAAAACATGGTAAAAAAATACACATTAATATAAAGTATATTGATTAGATAAGTATTCAACCCCCTGAGTCAATACGTTAGAATCACCTTTGGCAGCGATTACAGCCGTGAGTCGCTCAGTGAGTCTAAGATCAACATTTGCCCAGTATTCTTTTCAAAATTCAAGTTGTCAAAGTTGGTTGTTGATCATTGGGTCTTGCCATAGATTTACAAACAGATGTATGTCAAAATGGTAACATGGCCATTCAGGACCATTCATTGTCTTCTTGGTAATCAACTCCAGTGTAGATTTGGCCTTCTGTTTAAGGTTATTGTCTTGGTGAAAGGTTATTTCATCTCCCAGTGTCTGGTGGAAAGCAGACAGCCAGGTTTTCCTCTAGGATTTTGACTGTGTTCCATTCTGTTTCTTTTTTTATCCGGAAGATTTTTCCAGTCCTTAACAATTTACCAGCATACCCATAACATGATGCAGCTACCACTATCCTGAAAATATGGAGATTGGTACTCAGTAATATGTTGTGTTGGATTTGCGCCAAACATAACACTTTGTATTCAGGACAAAAAGTGAATTTCTTTTCATTTTTTTGTAGTATTACTTTAGTGCCTCGTTGCAAACAGAATGCATGTTTTGGAATATTCTTTGTGCAAAACTGTCAAGGCAAAGGGTGGCAACTTTGAAGAATCTCAAATATAAAATATATTTTGATTTGTTTAACACTTTTTTGGTTACTACAAGATTCCATAAGTGTTATTTCATAGTTGATGTCTTCACTATTATTCTACAATGTAGAAAATAGTAAATCTTGAATGAGTAGGTGTGTCCAAACATTTGACTGATACTGTATGTCGGCTCAATTGGTAATTCCCTTTCAATATCAATTGCGCTATAAAACTGAAGTCTCGTGTTCTCCTAATAGAGCCCCCCCCCTCCCTCAGACCCAGGCCAGGGTGGATTTCCACGGAGGCTGGAAAGGGATCCCATTCCTACTAGTCAGCTAGACCATCTGTACTGGTCACTGTGGGGACAACTCCTTGAAACAAAGAACATTACAGTTCAAGTCCCGTTGATAGGATAGTCTCGAACAAGTTAAAATCAGCAACAACAAAAAACAATAGCAGAATTGGTCTTTTAGCCTGTAGAACGGCTGCTATCCACTGTGGCAACATCTTAGTGTTTTTCGCGACCGACGGTGGAATGTTATGATCCATGCACATCCTTGGACAGGATATGGCTCTCACGGCACGCGGCATGCTGAAACTTCACTAAGCCTCAGAGGTGAGTATGCTGGGGCCATCGATAATACCCAGCAGGCCTCCCATAGAAACACACACAGCAGGTTCACCAATTACCTCATAACGACAGAGAGCCATCACTCATAGGCTACATGTAAGGTTCTATACTGCCACAGGCATATTTCTATATATTGTGACTGTCACAACTTTGTTGTGGACTATGCCAAGAATCGATTTCCATAAGTCTGCTTTTGAAATCAATTCTAGGGAAAAAAAGGCCTGAATGTGGATGAGGCTTTGTTATAAGCTTAATAAATGGGCATGGTATTTTTCCAGCACTAACAACGCTCTCATCAAAATAGTTTGGGCAGGCAGCCCCTCCGTAACTTAAGCCTCTGTTTCCTAAATAGTCCATTCATCTCATTACTGAAGGATAGGACTGGGCCGGCTCCTCGCTCCTCTACACCAAAGTTGCATCCCAAGTGGCAATCTATTCCCTACATAGTGTACTACTTTTTACCAAGGCCCATAGAGCTCCAGTCAAAAGTAGTGCATTATGTAGGGAATAGGGTGCCATTTGGGATACAGACCAAATACCAGCTGCTCTGACAGGCCTGTTCCTCGCCTCACAGCTCCCACTGTCAGAACCAAAGCTGCCTGGGCTGTTACTGTTGCTGAGTGCAGATTTTGCTGGATGAGTTCCCACAGCTTTTTGACATCAGAGTGGGAAGAGAATGGGGAGAGGCTGTGTTTAGGATATCTACATTTATAGTCCTCCTCCACTGGATGGCTTTATGCAGTGGTTTAGGGAGTGAAGAATAAAAGACTGACTGGTTAAACACCCTGATTACCCCGCACATTGAGACCTTCCCAGACACCAGGGCCCCTACACACACACACACACACACACACACACACACACACACACACACACACACACACACACACACACACACACACACACACACACACACACACACACACACACACACACACACACACACACACACACACACACACACACACACACACAGACAGAGAGAAAGTGCCATTAGAAGCAGGAACAGGATGTAATCTTATGTTTTCAACTTAGCCAGCAGCATAAAGGGCCCCAATGAGTTTCTAGCTGAACATTAATTACCAGGAGCAATTACTCTAGCAGTGAAAGAGCCTCAGCCAACCCTCATTAAAAATCCTTTGTTCCCCAGGCTAAACTAAACACCCTTGAGAGCCGTGCCTCACTCTGCCTTCTCTTGACAAGCATGTCTTGCCTTCGATGTACACTTGCCATACACTTACTGTTCTTGTAAACCCACTGTGGTTTTCTATTCTGACAATCTGTGACGTCAAATGACCATGAGTTAAATTTGTGATAAGGTTTCAACACAGAGGCTGAGCTCATGTAAGCATTGGAGAAAGACGCACAGACACAGCGTGAGTCCATGTCGGTGTTTTGAAATGTCCCCTAATTTCATGGTTGTTCATGAGATTCACTGACTTTAGTCTGGAGGAGTGTTGTCTCGAAGCTCCCAAAATGTTTCTGCTCTCTGGCAGGTTGCGGTGGTGAGTTGAAATGAAAGAGAATGTGACGGAGAGGAGTTGAATGTTGTTGCTCCTTGGTATAATCCAAATGGCACCGTAATTCCCTAGTGGAGTGGAATCATTTTGACTAGGGTCCATAGGGCTCTGTTAAAAAGTTGTACACCATGTTGAGAAGAGGGTGGTATTTGGGATGCAGCTTTTGTTAAAGCCACAACAGCTGTACAACTGTGCCAGGGGAATAAGGAACAAAAAGATTGCTAGAAACAGTCATAATGATGAGAGCAATATTTGAATGGTAACCCACCGTCTCTAATTCATTAAGACTGTTTAGCTGCGTAAATATTGTTGCTAGAGTCTACAGTCTTTTGTCTTTGTCCAGTCCCTTGTCCTGGAAAGGTAAATGTCGGCAGTAGTGATTGTGCTTAACCTTGGGTTTGTTGCCTTCGTTTAAGTTTTGATAGAAGCCAATGCCCAAATGGAGATTTTCTGTTGAAGAGAACGGCTCTTTGTTATTGGAGGAGGTCTTTCATATGGCGCGCGTGTGTTGATATAGTCCAGAGTTTGAGGTAATCGACTGGACAAAGGGGAGCGGTTGTGTTTGTTTGTTTGTGAGAAAATTTCCTGTCGGTCCCTCGAGCCAGAAATGACACCGACAAACAAGATGATTTCAACTTCATTTAGACTGATACATAATTTGTCTTTACAAAACCACTGAGGAAACTGCCAGTTAACTGTCATCCAGCTCTAGTTCAAAGAGGACACACACCCAACACCCTGCTCTCACTCGGTCATAAGACCGTTATCTGCCAGCCTGTTATGTTAAAAAGCCCCACACCCCACTCTGGATGATGTGAGTCCAACGTTAACCATTCTGACTTGGGACTGATGGAATGCTAGTCAATATCCGAGGGCCATGAGAAAATGTGCCAATATTCTGCCCTTGTTTATGTTGGCCGGAGATGTTGTCTGAGAGCATTGCAGAGTCAAAGCATGGAGACTTGAAGGGCACAATCTTATCTCCCCATTGGTAATGGAATGCCTCTCCTTAAACTGAACTTTGTATTTTGTCCGTTAGTTTATATCACAGAAACGAGATTCAGAACCGATCCCACTCCAACTATGGATACTCTGGCGTCCAACCGGCTCAAACATAGAGCCATCACTCCTCTTTGTGTTGGTCTTCACTGTGCTGCTTTGGGTGTCCGTATTTTTGTCCAGACTTTATGCTTCACTGCTAACCTGAATGTCTAGCCGGGCTATCAAAACATCAATCAAGCGGTTGTCATAGAGACAAAATACTCAGACGTGTAAAAGGACGTGGTGTGAGGAGAGCACAGGATTGGAATTCCCCCAAATGATAGGAATGCACATTGTGTCTGTCACACTTCAGCCGTTCGGATTGGATGCAAATACTTTGGAATGCAATGGCTCACTCCACTGTGCCACAAGCACTGAGTTAGTGACACATTTAGCAGCTACTGGAGTACCAACCCAACCGTGAAATTAAAACACATTCAAGTGTAATTTTCTCTACTCCATATAGCTGTAAAGGTAGAGCTAGATTCCCCCCTCTCTACAGACGCCACGGCTCCTCGCGTTCATGTATTCCAAGAGGCGTTGATATGACATCATGAAGCATTTATGACCCAGTCCATTTCGGTGATGCATATTTGACACTGTCTAGATGCTGAATCGAAGCAATGGGAAACGGAAACAAACGATATCAGTGTTTGTGAGGAAAGTGCGTAGTTTAAACAGCAGGCTTGGATATGAAGAGAACGTCAGGTTAGCCCAACACACCATTGAGTTGATTCAGAGTACGGTTACATGCAGTGATGATTTGAGCATGTATGTCATGGTGAGGCAAAAAGCAAACAACGTGGGATGTACGCCAGCAGAGCCACAACACTACACAATACATGAATTGCACTATAACGGTGACAAACGGTGCCCATAAACTGTTAGGGCCTACATGAAGCTGTCCCAACAGCTGCCACAACATCTTACCACTGCTACACCTGGCTATCGGCAGAGACTTGTCTGGCAGTGAAACAGTTCATTCAGCCTCATTTACGGCCTTTAAAAAAACCATAGCTGATATGGCTGACTTGCTTAAACAAATATGGTTTCTACTGACAATTGAGATGTACAAACTATGGCATAAGGGGATGACAAGCAGATAAGAGGCAATCCATAATTTCGATTCAGACATTAATGAGCGAGCCAGGATGGACGTAGTCAATAACTAAGCCTAACCCAGCTTACTACACAACATACACTTAGTATTACTTTCTTAGCGACAGTATACATATCATCCTGGCATATTACATCATTTATGCAGCAGCATATAAGACATGTTTGACAAGTGGTGCAGTGGTCTAAGGCTCTGCATCTCAGTGCAAGAGGCATCACTACAGTCCCTGGTTTGAATCCAGACTGAATCACATCCGGCCGTGATTGGGAGTCCTATAGAGCGGTGCACAGTCGTCCGGGTTTGGCCGGGGTAGGGGAGGGTTTGGCCGGGGCAGGGGAGGGTTTGGCCTGGATAGCGGAGGGTTTGGCCGGGGTAGGGGAGGGTTTGGCCGGGGTAGGGGAGGGTTTGGCCGGGGTAGGGGAGGGTTTGGCCTGGATAGGCTGTCATTGTAAATAACAATTTGTTGCTAACTGACTTGCCTAGTTAAATAAAGGTTACATTTTTATTTTTTTATGGAAATGTGCGTCGGTCCTTCATTTCATCAACGAAAGAGAAAGAGGCCGGATTTACAATTCCGAGTTGGATGACCGTTCAGCACTTATTTTCCCAGTCTGAGCTCGTTAGCCACTGTAACCGATTCCTTTCAAACCACTCACATGTTTATGTCCAATGGCCGATGAGCACCAATACATTTGATCTATAATTTAAAAAGGATTTGCCAGTAGATTGTCGACTTGATTCACGATGATGACTGCTAGCTAAGATTTTCAAAGTTAGATGTTGACATCAGTCCAATCAAAGCTACTGTACATATAACGTGATTTGATGTCATTTTATCTGTGGCCAATGACCTTGAGCCTTCTTGGAAGGGCACTACTAATGTAACTATGGCCTGACCCAAAGGGCTTGAACTTTCGATGTCTACCCTTACCAAGGACTTACACTTGGTGGTGACATAGTGTCCCCATGAGTGACAGAACATTAAGCCAATCACTCCTATTTTCTGCTGGCTTGCCCCACCACCACAGAAAGCACTGAGCTAGGCTGAAAAACCTGCATTTTGGAGCTGCCTTACTCCAGAAAACAAAAGAGACCATGTTTTTATGCGGCTTTATTAACTCAATGATGTATATTTTTGACATTGTTTGCAAACTGATGTGACATGTATTAATGCCAAAATAACATGCAAAACAGGCAAGCCCCCCCCCCCCAAGTATATTTCTTTGCTAAAAATGTGGGTCTCAAAACAGTTAGGGTGGAGCCCCACCTGCCCTGGATGACAGGCCGCCACTGGTTACATGCACACAATAATATGATAATTGTGAATATTCAGATTAATATAGTTTTATTTAAATATTTGAATGTTTTGCAAGACGAACGATTTCAATAATAACCCTGTGTACATGGACACATCTGAACTCAGAATACCTGATAGGTTAAATGCAGGAAAATCGGCAATCAAAATAAAACGTTCCACCACAGCAACCATGCTATTTTTGAGAAGCCTATTCCCGAAAATATGGACATATGAAGTTTGTGTGTGAAAACTATTTTAAAGACGTATATTTCGAGTTTTTCAGAACTCACTTCACTCGCGCATAAGAGGGAGGCTGGCGCTGGCACCTGCGTAGTTCAAATACACCGCGGGAACACGGTTAAACCATTTACTTGTCCTGATCATCTGAAAGACTGCTCAGAAAATCAGATGTTTTAAAGTCGGCGTATTCCATTTGGACTATTATGATTATCGAATTATTAGTGTGTATAAAAAAACAAACTTTCTTTCGTCATATCCCCACAATGTTCCAACAAGCTAAAGAAACGTTCTGGGAACCTTTACAGAACAGACAAAATGCGTTCTGATAACGTTCTTGTAACATCAGGTGAATGTTTTTTGCACCCCTAAAATAAACGTTTTAGAATCATCCACACAACTGGACAGTTTGTGTTTTGGGAACATATTTTTTCCCACAACTTAATGAAACATTCTGGGAACCTTAAAATAACAGATTAAATGTTTTCTAGGAACGTTCTGAGAACATCAGGCAAATATTTGGTACAAAAATTCTATTATCATCAGCACGACTGGACAGTTTTTGTGTTACAAAAACACTTGCCGCGACCTAATGAAAGTTGTGGGAACTTTCACACAACCAATTTTGGTTGGTTGGGTTGTTGGTCTCAGTGGTTGACACCTCTAAAAAGGTTTGCATTGGCATTCCTGCTGTAACATCTGAGCCCTGCATCTACTACTGGAATGCATGGCCTTCTGTGGTCAGGTGCTTAGGAGCCCTAATGACTACAGTTACAGAGAACTCCCATCTCAGTTACCCACGATAAACCTTGAGTCACCATAGCCACGCTGCAACTGCTGCAGATGACGGTCCAACTAACTGTAGCTTCCAACTGTAACTCACCACAGTGGAGCTCCAGTGTCTTGGGGGGGGGGTCATGTGGTTGACCTCAATGATATCTCCCCAGAGGCTTTCCATGCTATGCTGCCATCAGACTATCCACAAACATGCATGTTTGTATGAAAGATAAGCCCAGTGGCCCCTGGGGTATGAGTTTATTAGTTTCCAGATATAGCCAGAGGCCTGTACTGTAATGGCTCATGTTTGGCTCTTTTGAGTAGAAGCACAAACAAGGTTATTTAATAGAACTCTGGAATCAGCTGCCTCTCCTCCCAGGGTTGATTACATCACTGGCCCTAATTCCACTGTGTCATTGATTAAACCTTATCCACAGCAAATACCCTTCAAGAACAAGACTACAACTGTCCTCTGGACTGATGCTGGATTCATCAATTTACCAAGACATGATAAAAAACCCTCCCCAATATAGATACAATGTTAATTCACTGTGAAACATTAAAATAGTATTTCTCTTTGACAATATGTCATTTCGTGGAACTTAAAATCCAACCTCTTCATGTAGTTTAGAAAAGGGACAGAAAAGTGTCAGTGGGCTGATATGGAACACAGGGCCTCTCTATAGACTCATTAGGGGAGTGAATATCTTTACATTTCAAAAGCAGTACCACCAGCTTCTACAAAACATGCCAAAGATCTCGGCCATACACACAGAACTGAATCACCCTGGCAACAATCTACAGCGGTTTATGTTCTGGGTTTGGCAGAGGGTTTTCAAATATGTTCCAAATGCTGAGCATTCACTGGCAAATTCACATAGCGGTGCCTTTGGCACAAGTGTCAACTATGTTGCAGGTGAGTGTGACCAGTGGAGCGTGGTTGGCTGTGTCTGGAATGGGGGAGGAGATAGGGAGGACTTGTGGCAACACCCCTGTGCTATTGATTCTCTAAGTGAAAAGCAAGAGCTGAAAAAGATGCTAACCTGAAATGGGAATGGGAACATTTTACCGACGTCCAGTAGTGTTCTGATTCAACCAATTTCACAATATAAACCTAGATAGTTAGTTGAACATCTAACCATTTGTTAGGGTTCTCTCCAATGATACAATCAAAAGGGAAAAAATTACAGTATAGCTGTTTAATGCCAAAAAGTAAACCACTTCCTTCATCACCTATGGGTGGGGGGGGGGGGCTGTCCCTTAATGAACTTCCATTAAAATCTTGTGAATCTAATAAGCAGACTGCTCCAATTGGCATGTGTGACGACACTCCCACTCTGTCTGCCGTATTCTACCTCTCTGCTCTTGTTTTCCTTATTGGGATGCCGGCGACATGGGACACACCTGGGCCCGGGTGTGTCCCGGGATAAATGCACCTCTTCCCCATTCATTGAGGAGACTCTCTCCATGCAGACACACTGAGATTTTGGTTGTGGCATTTTTGTGTCTGTTTTGTTTGTTTGCGTTGGCGCCTTTCAACACCCCTCATTATCACATTTATACACGCAACCACTCACTCACACTGCTGATTACTGACTACACACACCATTGTTAATTTAGTTTACTTTAGTTAATAAATATATTTTGTCATTCCTTATCTCCAAGTCGTCTCCCTTTTTGTTACGAACTTCAGGCCGGTTCGTGACACATGCGCCTTTCCAATGTGCCGTGCGTATAGAGCGTGTTCTTTCGGACGCCTTCTGGTCCACTTCGGGGTAACATTAAGCCCTACACCGTTTATTTTCCTCCTCCTGGTTGGTCTGGCATAGTGTTCACAATGTGCCAGAGAACTAATGTTTTACTGTCCCTGTGTCCAGCTGAGCCGGTACTAAACTCTCCAAGCCACAACACTTTGCAATTATCATCTATATTAACAGACTTAACGGTGTGATTTGGACCAGACTGCTGAACCTTCTACCCTCACCTTCCCAACATGAGGGAAAAAGAGGTCCCCGTTTAAACAGAAATCTCCACCACACATACAGTTTGACGGTTGCCACCAACCTAAGGGGCGTCCCTTAAGGGACCTATTTTTACTCCCTGCTGAATCAACAGATAATGTACGGGCAAATTCCCCATCACACACACATCCTGCATCTTCAGAGGACAAGCAGGAAATCAGACACAGGATAAGCTTCCTTCTCCGATGAAACTTCTGGACGCAGATGGAAAGACCCCCAAACACACTTCAGAGATGCCGATTAAACTCCCGGAAGTATATTTCCCCGTTTTAAGAAGATTATGTCTGAATAAAATATGCTTAATGGACCTCCATGTTTCAGAAATGAGCGGAGCCTGTTTTGGTAAAAGCTTGCTCTCCACCCATACACACACACGCACACACACACATACACACGCACACGGCAGATAGACCAGCGGTTAGAGCATTGGTTCGAAATACTCGAGCCGACAAAGGTGAAAAAGCTGTCAATGTGCACTTGAGAAAGGCATTTATCCCTAATTTGCTCCAGGGGCGCAGTACTACTCTGTCTGACCCTGTGTAAAACAACACATTTCACTGCGCCTATCCGGTGTATGGGACAATGAAACATCTTTATGTTCACACACACACAAACCCTTCTCAGGATGTAGTCTCCAATTATTCTCAACGGCAACTTTCCACTCCAGAGCAGTTGCATGAGGCCCCTTTGTCAGCTGGCCACCGCTAGAACTTTTCACCAGCCCCATAACTCTCCAAACTGCTTCATGTCACACAATAACACAAGCATTGCTGAACACGCATGTGAGAAAACTCACATGCACGTTCACATCTTGGCATAAAGTTTAAGTTACGAGTTCATGTTGCGTCATCCTGCTCGCTCATAAACTCTCTCCCCCGTACTCTGCCTTGGTCACCTTCTAACTCTCTCCTAGCTTCTCAGATTCAGAGAGAAGACAAAGGACTACAAGGATCCGTTTACTGAGGTGCCGCGCTTGCAGAGTTCGCTTGCTGACTTAACCATAGTTTAAGACTGAGCATGTAAGACAGAGCCAGGTGGGGAGGCTTTAAGAGGTGTAGTACTCACTGTGTAGGAGCAGAGTACAGAGAACCAGGGCTAGAGCCATCCCTCTCCAGGACCCATTCATTCTTCTCATGGACACAGCCATCCTCCAGTCCTTTGTGAGCCGCTGTGTGTGTGTGTCTGTAGAAGTGTGTGAAAGAGCGTGATGAATGAGTGAGTGAGTGAGTGAGGGATGTGGGAGTCGCGTGTTTCCTGTGCTCGCAGAGCGGGACAGACTGGCAGGATAAAGCGTGGCTTATGCTCTGCTGGTTTCATATGGCCTCTCTCCTTTGCCCCCTCTCTCTCTATCCCTCCTCCTCAGTCTCCTTCACCACACCCCTTTTCTGACTGGCTGGGTTAAACTCTTCTCATGCAGCTGGACGTTTTCGTGTGTGTGTGCGCGTGTGTGTGTGCGTGCGCGTGTGTCTAGAAAGTGATTCAGGGCGTGAGCAGGGCGTAGGAGGTCTGTGTGAGTGGTAATATAATCCGGGTGTGCATTATCACATCTGTCTATTCAGAATTTGTGCGCTGTTGTCTGGATCAGCAAACCTATCCAGCTATTTCCACAAACCTGGAAAGCTATTGCTGAGAGTGGTCTAAACTGTACTGGGCATTCTTTTAAATCAAGCTTTACGATACATGTGAACTAGCACCTCCGCTGTATATTTGGAGTAGACCACAACATGACTCGCTGTATCTAACCCTAACTGAGACATCCCAGTCAGCCTGTTGGCTCTGGAGGGGCTTGTCTGATCGGTTCTGCTTTGAAGATGCACCTGGTAAACAGGAAGCGATCTCCCCTGGTCTGCCCGCCTGCTTAATATTGTGCTGCATAGCTCAGAGGCCTGTAGCAGTGCATTGCATCAAACATCACATCTCTCCACATCACTCCATTCTACTCCGCCTGGGCTTTGGCTTTGTCCCTGGACTGGTGAGTCAGTTAGGTCCGGTGCGGCTGCTCACACTCACAGAAATCCCCACACACAAACAAAATCACCCTATACACCCATGCCATATGCAAACACACACAGTGTTTTGTAATCTCATACCCTATCCAAGCAACATTTGGGATCCAGCAGTTTATCCAGCAGTAAATGCAGCCAGATTGGGGATTGCCTGCAAAATTGCTGGTGAAACAATCGGGCCAGATGGGGCTGAATCAAGGCAAGAGCAGGCAAGTGTCGGGGATGGGGCACTACTGCTAGTCCCTGTGTATGTTCACTTTCTTTAGGGACTGACTGGGGTGTGGTAATCCGATCCCTTTACTGACCCTTTCCTCAAGCCCACCCTTTCTAAATGCTGAGCAGACTAGATCGTAGTACACACATTCCCAAGCGCACACGCTGCCACGGCTCGATGTCCGCAACAAAAAGGGAGACAAGGTGGAAATCAGGAATAACAAAAATATATTTATTAACTGAGGTAACGCAAATACAATTAGCAATGGTGTGTGTAGTCAGTAATCAGCAGTGCGAGTGAGTGTTTGCGTGTATAAATGTGATCATGAGGGCTGTTGAAAGGTGCCAACGCAAACAAACAAACAAACAAAAAGGCCACAACCAAACTCTATCAGTGTGTCTGCATGGAGAGAGTCTCCTCAATGAATGGGGCAGAGGTGTATTTATCCCGGGACACACCCGGGACCAGGCGTGTCCCATGTCGCTGACGACCCTCCCTGTTCCGCCCGCTAATAAGGCAAACAGGCGCAAAGAGAAAGAAAACGGCAGACAGAGTGGGAGGGTCGTCACCCCCCCCCCCCCCATAAAACCAGGGACCAACACGGACCCCGGAACACCATACCAGTCACACATAAACAAATACTGCCCTGGATCCTAGTAATTGACCCAGCCTGTGTCCCAAATTGATAAGGGGGTATGTGTTCACACTTCCACTTGCCCCAGCCAACCTCGTCCTCCCCAGACCTCAGCAACCTTTGTGCACAGGAAGCAACCTTTAAGAGGAAAGAAGAAAACGAGACCAGAAGAGAACAGACAGGAGCGTCAGAACAGGACAATCACGTAGACATTCAGGAACAGGGCGCACGAGCTGCAACAAAAAGAGCGTCTCAGAGTCCTTCTCATGACATTTTGGCAACATACGTAAGTTTCCAAAAATATCAAATGAGTCCGGGGCATGACCAAGAGAGGAGCGACCCCTAGATAAATCTGGGTCACCTTCCCAGAGCAAACTGTCCCCCGAGAGCTTTCCTTCCCTAACCAACTGTAGACGCTCTTGTTGTTTTGTTGACATTTATCACTAATTTCAACCTTGTAGTGTACAGCGGTCTTCAACAGCTGTTCTTTAGTACAACATTCTAACAGTTCCTCTGACGGAAAGTGAATGAACTCGTCTGCATTCGACGCCACCGTCACAAGTAAATCCCCCCCCCCCCCAAATAATAGCGCTTTTCCCCTCTGCTAAGCACACCAGACCACAACCAGAGAAATGACAATCACACCAGGCACCACAGAAGAGAGATGAGACATATATGGAGCTTCCCCAAAACCTACAGTAACTCAACCGTACTCTTCATGCGGATTTGTGGTGGGTAATTATGCACTGTAGCCAGCTGGCAAGGAAATAAACCACCCAGCACGCTGGCAGATTCCCCCAAGCCACGGATGTGCCCCCTCAGGCCACAGACACCACACAAAAACAACAAACAAAATAACCATGCCCAACGTATTCCAAAGTGAAACACGTCGCTAAGCCTAACGGGGGGAAAAGGCTATAGCTCCAGGCAGCAAGTGTCACCACCCTACTCAAATCTCCTACTGAGGTACACAGCCGACTGTACTCACCTCCTCGGACCGATGTCACAACAGCGAGTAGAGCAAGAGTGTCCAGCCTGGGCAGGGGCCTGGAAACTAACCAATGTACTCTCTCCCAACGCAGCACACAACTATCCACCGCTGTGGCAAGTTTACCAAACAAACAAAGGCAACCAGTTCTGGGCACCAAACATTACAACTCAAAAAAAGATGCAACAAAAGATGCAAACAAAAGCACCTCCCGAGTTTCTCCCAAACACAACACACATACTGGTAATCCCAACGAAGCTAGTATCAGTCCTTCATAACGCAACAAAGTGCTGTACGACAGAATGTCTAGGAAGCTACCTTATGATCCCGGACGAATCGGCTCGAAGTCTGTAACAAACAGGGAGACGACGTGGAGATTAGGAATAAACACAAATATATTTATTGAGGTAATGTAAATACAATTAACAATGGTGTGTGTAGTCAGTAATCAGTAGTGTAATGAGGGGTGTTGAAAGGTGGCAAAACAAACAAACATGCCACAACCAAACTCTATCAGTGTGTCTGCATGGAGAGAGTCTCCTCAATGAATGAGGAAGAGGTGTATTTATCCCGGGACACACCCGGGCCCAGGTGTGTCCCATGTCGCTGACGACCCTCCCAGTTCCGCCCGCCAACATCCTAATAAGGAAAACAAGAGCAAATAGAAAGAATACGGCAGACAGAGTGGGAGGGTCGTCACAACGTGCACACACACACACACACACCCTCCCCAGTCAGGAGCACCCATCACCGTGGCAGCAGGCACCGTAGCTTTGATTACAGCCTTGAGTCTTCTTGGGTATGATGCTACAAGCTTGGCACATCTGTATTTGGGGAGTTTCTCCCATTATTCTCTACAGATCCTCTCAAGCTCTGTCAGGTTGGATGGGGAGCATCGCTGCACAGCGATTTTCAGGTCTCTCCTGAGAAGTTTGATCGAATTCAAGTCCGGGCTCTGGTTGGGCCATTCAGAGACTTGAAACCGAAGCCACTCCTGCAGTGTCTTAGCTTTGTCCTTGTGGTCGTTGTCCTGTTGGGAAGTGAACCGTCGCCCCAGTCTGAGGTACTGAGTGCTCTAGGGCAGGTTGTCAAGGATCTCTGTATTTTGCTCCATTTATCTTTTCCTCCATCCTGACTAGTCTCCCCGTCCCTGCCGCTAAAAAACATCCCAACATGATGCTGCCACCACAATGCTTCACCGTAAGGATGGTGCCAGGTTTCCTCCAAGCGCGACGCTTGGCATTCAGGCCAAAGAATTCAATCTTGGTTTCATCAGACCAGAGAATCTTGTTTCTCATGGTCTGGGAGTCCTTTAGGTGCATTTTGGCAAACTCCAAGCAGGCTGATGTGCCTTTTACTGAGGAGTGGCTTCCGTCTGGTCACTCTACCATGAAGGCCTGATTGGTGGAGTGCTGCAGAGATGGTTGTCCTTCTGGAAAGTTCTCCCATCTCCACAGGGGAACTCTAGAGCTCTGTCTTGGTTGCCTCCCTGACCAAGGCCCTTCTCCTCCAATTACTCAATCTGGCCAGGCGGCCAGCTCTAGGAAGAGTCTTGGTGGTTCCACACTTCTTGCATTTAAGAATGATGGAGCCCACTTTATTTTTTGGTACCCTCCCCCTTCCTCTACGGACAATTCCTTCGATCTCATGGCTTGGTTTTTGCTCTGACATGCACTGTCAACTGTGGGACCTTATATTGACAGGTGTGTGCCTTTCCAAATCATGTCCAATCAATTGAATTAACCAAATGTGGACTCCAATCAAGTTGTAGAAACATCAATGAAGATCAATGGAAACAGGATGCCCCTGAGCTCAATTCGAGTCTCATAGCAAACGGTCTGAATACTTATGCAAACAAGATATTTATGTTTTTGAATTTTAATACATTTGCAAACATTTCTAAAAACCTGTTTTCACTTTGTCATTATGGTGCAGAGTGTGTTGATTGATAAGATTTCTGTAAAGTAACAATGTGGAAAGATGGAAGGAGTCTGAATACCTTCCGAATGCACTGTGTGTAGTGGAAAGGGAGACAATTTAATGGACGAGGTGATGGAAGCGCTAAGCCTCATCTCTCCACAGCCAGGGTTCTTACACAATGATGCAGAAGACTGACAGGCTCTGAGCATGTCCAATGTTCTCTGCTGTTTGTCTGTTCACTAATCTCAGTGGCTTGACACTGTGTGTGTGTGTGTGTGTGTGTGTGTGTGTGTGTGTGTGTGTGTGTGTGTGTGTGTGTGTGTGTGTGTGTGTGTGTGTGTGTGTGTGTGTGTGTGTGTGTGTGTGTGTGTGTGTGTGTGTGTGTGTGTGTGTGTGTGTGCGTGTGTGTGTGTGTGTGTGTTAAGGCTCTGAAAGGTATAGGCCAATAGAAATGTTCTGTTATGAGTACTGGACAATGGAGAGGCTCCAGACAGTCCAGCTGGCCAATGACGAGGCCCCGTTCAGCCCAGCCCTGTCCCGAGGGAAGACCGATCAGGGAACCCTGGTTCTGCCAAGGCCTGATGCCATTGCTGATACAGAGGGACAGCTACGGACTTGTCCCACTAGCGTCATCTCGGTGACTGTCAGGGGAGACAGAGGCAAACAGGAAGGTAGGAAAGACCCTGTAGCCTTCGCAACAACCACGTTATGTTCCTGGAAGACAGCACTGCATTTTAATGTAAACATCACCTACATGTATTCTAAAAAGTGGATGTTATCTTATTATTATTGTAGCCCAAACAGTGTTGACCACTTGACCGGGCGCCTGTCAATAAGTTGCAATATAGTCCAAGTGATTTGTTCTCTCAATCTGCATCCATTCATTTCTGACATGCATGCCCTGCTTGTTTTATTGATTTGGAGCAGGCTGTAATGTACTTCCCAAAACAGGGAAGAGTAGAGCCAAGTTCCTTTGCTTCTCTGTTCTCCTCTCCCTACAGATGTTCTGCTTTAATAAAGC